>NC_136067.1:2025092984-2025698238 GCF_964261635.1 Lissotriton helveticus
GCGTGGATCCACTGGGGAATACCTGCGACCTTCACTGCAGTGGTTGTTACCAGGATTACTTGGCGTTTCTTTCCCCACCTTGGTGCCAGACAGCTTGATCGAGTGTGCTTCTTTATTTTGACCCAGTCTCCTGGAACCAAGCTGTGGAGAGGAGTCGTTGGATTGAGGATGCCGTCGTCTCCAATCTGGCGAGAGATAGAACGCACTTGGTCACCCAATCTTCTGCAGTATTCAAGCACCAAATCATCAGTAATACTCAACAGTTTGCTTCCTGGCACCCATGCTTGTCTCATCACTCTTCCCATAATGATTTCATGGGGACTTAGGCCTGTCTTGCGGTCAGGAACACTTCTCAGTCCCATCAGGACCAGGGGCAGGGCCTTCACCCAGGTCATGCCAGTTGCATCAGTCAGCTTTGCTAGTCTGTTTTTGATAGTTCCATTTACTTGTTCCACTATTCCAGAAGCCTCTGGATGATATGCACAGTGAAGTTTCTGCCTTATTCCAAAGGCCTTACAGAGTTCAGCCAGTATTTCATTCTGAAAATGTCCACCCTTATCTGATTCAATAATGAATGGCACCCCGAATCTAGGTATCAGTTCTTTTAGTAAACACTTCGCTACGGTCAGTGCGTCACTTTGGGGAGTAGGGTAAGCTTCTACCCATTTTGAAAATACGCAAACAATGACAAGGACATATCGTTTCCCTTCACAACGGGGCATGGTGATGAAATCAATCTGTATCTTTACAAAGGGACCCCCGGATCTCCCAATTTTGCTCAGTTCAACCATTGTCCTTTTGCCTGGGTTCATCTGTTGACATGACAGGCACCTCTGGCAGAGGGACTCTGCTACTTTCCTGAACTTCTTACTGTACCAAGTCTGTTGAAATACCAGAATCATGGCATCCCTACCAATGTGTGATCCTTCGTGTATTAATCTTGCCATTGTGCCAAGCAAGTGTCGGGGTAACACAGGCATACCAGTTGGGCCCAAAATTACACCATCCACACGTCTCGGTCTACACCCATCCTCCTTCCATTTCTCTCTTTCTTGCCAAGGAGCCGACTCCTGCCACTCTCTCACTTCATCCCATGTGGGCACTTCTTCAAACACCTGAAGTTGGCAGCTGGTTCCTGGCCCCCCTCGTTTCGGATTTACGATATACCGATCTCTGGCGCACCATTGGGCCACTCGATCAGCATAATCGTTTCCCAGTGATACCTTGTCCATGCTCTTCTTATGAGCACCGCATTTTACCACTGCCAGTTCCTTGGGTAACTGGATGGCCTCTAAAAGGTCATGAACAACTTTTGCATTCCGAATGGGAGTACCTGAGGAAGTCAGGAATTCCCTCTGTAGCCACAATTGGCCAAAGTCATGCACAACTCCATAACAGTACTGACTGTCAGTATACACTGTTATGCGTAGGTTCTTCCCAATTTTGCAAGCTTTTATCATAGCAATCAATTCGGCTACTTGTGCAGACTTGATGTTATATAGGTAACCTGCTTCTTCAATTTTTGTTAAAGAGACTACTGCATAAGCAGCACTCAGGCCTCCTAGTTCATGTCTTAGACAGGAACCATCTACAAACAGCTCTTTATCATGCTCAGGCAATGGCGTTTCTTTTATGTCTGGGCGTGGTTTGGTGCTGAACTCTGTCAGATCAATGCAATCATGTTCATCATCATCCCCACCTTCCATTTCCAGGGAGTCGGGGAGTAAAGTGGCAGGGTTCAGAATACCGCACCTAACAATGCTTACATTTGCTGCACCCACAAGAATCCTCTCGTATTTAGTCAGCCGACTAGGGGTGAGATACTGCGTTTTAGTTCTGGTCAATAGAATTACCACTCCATGTGAAACATACACAGTCACAGGATGTCCCATGACTATGGACTCACTCTGTTCCAAACTTGCACAGGTAGCAGCTACTGCTTTCAGACAGCCTGGTAACCCAGCAGCTACTGGGTCCAAGGTGGCAGAGAAATAGGCCACAGGCCTTCTGGTCGTGCCATGTTCTTGAGTCAGGACTGACAATGCGCAATTATCGCGAGTGTCACAGAATAGGGCAAATTCTTTGGAATAATCTGGCATTCCCAACGCAGGGGCTGTACACAGACAATTTTTCAGTTTTGTGAAGGCCATTAGGCTTTCATCGTCCCATTCTACAATATCTGGCATTCCTCTCGTGGTCATTTTTATCAAAGGCCTGGCTAAGACTGCAAATCCCAGAATCCACTGCCTGCAGTATCCTAGCACACCCAGGAACATTCTGATTTCCTTTTGAGTACGAGGCAATTGCATCTTTTGAATTATTCTCACTCTTTCTGATGTGACTTTTCTGACACCCTTTTCTATCTGGTGTCCTAGATATTTCACTGATTTTGCACAAAACTGAAGTTTGTCAGGGGCCACTTTATGCCCTTTCTCACACAGATGATTTAGTAGGGCAATGGTGTCAACTACACAGTCCCTATGACTTTTAGACGCCAGTAGGAGGTCGTCTATGTACTGCACTAGGACAGAGTTCCCAGGTAAGATCAAAGTCTCTAGACATTTTTTCAGGATCTGATTAAAGATAGAGGGGCTCTCTGTATACCCTTGAGGGACCCTGTTCCAGCAATACACGTGACCTTCGAAGGCAAATGAGAAAATAAATTTGCTGTCGGGGTGCAGGGGTATCGAAAAGAATGCATGACACAAATCAATCACAGTGAACCACTCAGCATCCCAAGGAATCTGGTACAATATCACTGCTGGGTTCGGGACAATAGGGCAGCAAGGAACTACAATTTTGTTTACCTTTCTTAGGTCTTGCACTACCCTATACTTGCCACTAGGCTTCTTGATGCCCATAATCGGTGAGTTGCATGGGCTGCTCATTACTTCCTGTATGATGTTTCCTTCTAATAATTTTTGAATTTCCAGAGTGACACCTGCTTTCACTTCAGCATTCATTCGGTAGGGCTTAGTGTTAGGATATACTGCATTGTCCTTGATGGCTATCTGTATGGGGTCCACATCTTTCATTAATCCCACATCTTTTCCAGTGAAATCCCACACCTCTGGCTTTACCGCTTCCTGGAGTTCTTGGGGCAAATCCTGCAGGGTCAATCTTTTAATTTCTGAGTCAGGTCTAAGTAACAATAGTTTATAAATGCCATCTTCATCCGGGGTCTGTATTTCAACACCTTTTGGTGTGCAAAAGATGGTACAGTTCATTTTGCACAGCAAATCACGACCCAGTAGATTCACTGGACTGGTGTCACAGACGACAAACCTATGCATTTGTTTAAAATTTCCAATTGAAATCTCCATTGGTTCGGTAACAGGAGTACTAATCAATTGATTAGATACACCCACTACTTGGATATTTTCTCCCGAGAGGGGTAGGTTTGGAACGTCCACTGTTCTTACAGTAGAACGGGTAGCACCAGTGTCCAACAGAAAGGTGACATCATTTCCGTCAACCTTTCCTTCAATGTATGGTCCAGACTGGTCTACCGGCAAGGAAGCGCCAAGTACGCACTCCTCGTCCTCCCCTCTCAGGCCCCGTCAGTACTGTTCATTACAAAGGAAGGTATCATTTAGCAGATACTGCGAAGTTGCTGTATTTCTGTTCTCACCGCTTTCCCAAACTTCTATCTCCTCACCCTCTCCCTGTTTTCCCCTGTATACCTGCTTGGGTGCTCGAGGCACCTGAACTGTTTTTACCTGGGGTTGCGTTTTTCTTGGTCTTTCTTTCTGCGTCTGTGGAGTTAAATCAGGTGTTTTTGCATTATCATCTGTCAATTGGGGACACTCGTTTCGCCAGTGTCCAATTTCGCCGCACTGATGGCAGGGAAATTTCTTCATAGCCTCTTCCCTGCTAAATTTGGGCCGGGGCTTTCCTCCACCCCCTCCCCCAGGACTTTTGTTCTCAGCATTTTTAACCATGTTACTCAATTGTTTTTCCTGCTGTTCTGCGAGCTTTACTTGAGCCCACATCACTTTTTCCTTAAGGGCCTTTTTCTTTTCTGCCATCTCGTCCTCGCAGTACTTAGCGTACCGTAGGACCTCATCCATTTTCTTTGTATGCCAACAGATTTTATTATCTTTTATCCACTGACAAATTTCAGGTCTTAAACCATTTACAAACCTGTAAATAAAGTGCGTCATGTCCTTCAAATCGATGTTATCAATACCACTGTATGTTTTAAATACCTGCAATAACCTCTCATAGAAGGAGTGCACTGTCTCGTCCCTTTCCTGTGTTGTTCTATCTATTTTTGTCCAATCAGTTTCTTTTGCGGGCACCTTTTCTTTCAAATGCTGAATTACCTGCTCATATTTTCGCATGACATCCTTTGATGGCTCCCCTGTTTCCTTATTTCTTGGGTACTCTTCAGTAGGCCAGTCTATGGCTATTTTACACTGGGTCCATAAATCTACCGGAACCACAATGTCGAAAAACCCATCCAGGTCTTTCCACAGACATTTCTGTACCTTCACGAACCTTTCCACCTGCCTGTACCAGTCTACTGGTTTCTCTCGTAATTTTGGAAAATCGTTCGTAAAGGACACAATATCCTGTCTAGACCAGGGGACATGCACATATTTCCCTCCAGGTACTTCGCGCATGGGGCATAACTGCTCAGGTTTCTCTACCTCCCTTAAAGCAAATTCAGGAGTCACTTGTCGGGAGCGAGCCTCTTCCCTCTTTTTCGCCCACCTGCTTCTCCATCTTTCCACATCTCCCCATTTCTGCAGTACCCCCAATAATTCTTTAATCTGCAACTTTTTTCCCGCCACATTCAGGTGCTCTATATCTTTGTCTGAGAAGTCTGCTCTGTACGGTTTCTGTAAGGGCTTGGATTTCGAGATATCTACCCCCATACTAGCTGCGGTTTCGGTCAGTTTTTCGTGGAGCACTCTGGTGTTCCTTGTAAAGCTTTTACATATAAACGACAATTCTTCTTCAGAGTAGGTATTCAATCGATCCAACCCCACATTTCCTGCCATTAATTCTTCTATTTCTACCCTCAGCTTGTAGAGGTCTAAAGGTTTCGTTTGCGGAGTCTGTTTCTCTAATTCACGACTCCAACTCTCAATTTCATCCGGCGTTACCAAGGAGACACTCCTGGTACCTGTTGCTGATTCTAATTTAATTTCTTTCGTATCAAAAGGATTATGCCTCTTCTGCACTCCCTTCCCTGCTTGTTTATTTGGCAGGTCCAAGAATACAACATCAGACTCGCACTCACTGGACTGATCGTCTATCAATAGGGGCTCTTGCCTCGGCGGGGCCATTATCGGGTTCATAACTGGAGGGTTCGGACCTCCTTGACTATTCCCGTACAAATTAACCACGGGTCCGATTGTTACCAGAATAGTCAAAGCTTCAGGACTGGTATTTAACCGGGAGATTTTCTGAATTATTTCTGTCCTTTGTCTAGCTAGAGCCTCTTGCTCCTTTTCCACTAGTATCCTTCTTAAAGTCGTATCATGTAATATCTGTGGGGTCAATGGAGGAGTAAAACTCGGGGCAGTAGGATGCGTTTCACTTGGTCCCCCACCATAATTTGGTTTCGGGAATAAAGTTCCAGTGTTAAAGGACCTGCGTTCTTCCTCATATGGAGGTTGAACAAAAGGCAATCCTGAATTCGATGGTTTCTCTTCGTTTTCATACAAGGGTCTGGGAAAGAAATCTTTCGGACGTGAATATTTTTCTTCCTGGCTTGCGGGCACTTTGGGATATATATCCCTTGTTTCCGCCGGTTCGGGTTTCTCAAAATAGGGCAATACTTGACCACCCCCTCCCAGTCCTAGGGATCTGTCTTCTTCCTTGAGGAAGTGGCGTCGGGGAGCATCTCCTACACTGGAAGATCGGGTTCCCTCGTTATAAGGTGGCGGACTTCTGGTACAGATGTCATCTATCAATTCATCATCTGACTCCCCAGGGGCCCCCCAATGCTTACACTTTTCGGTACTTTTCTCACCCGCTGCAGGGTTATGACATGCCGGCATCATGGGAAACAGACCCTCAACAATCATGCTCTGCCTCCACTGTTTCATCCTTTTATCCCTGGACTCCTGTTTCAGCCTGGGGTACCACTTGGTCAAACCCTTGTCCATTCGGGGTCTTTCTCTTTCAAAAGCCTCAATCTCCCATTCCTCTAATGCCTCATACTGCGTTAGTCTCGGTCTGGGATGCAGTTCATTCATCCGAGTTCTTAAATTAAATAAGATCCTACCATTGAAAGTACCATCTAACGGAAAAGCCAATACTCCGTCATCTTTTGTGTACTTCACCCAATTCTCCAACCACACACAGGTATTGTACCCTCGGTCAAACATCATGAATGAGGCAGGAGTATTGGGTGGTGGGACAAGAACACCTTCTCTAGATTTAATCGGTTTGTCCGTTTTAAAATAATTTTTCACCTTACTTACAAGGGACATTTTTCTCTTGGTTCCGTACATAATATCGTATCTATTAGTCTTCCACTGATCCCTTTCAAACCCTAGGTGCCTTGGATCAGGTCGAGTTCCTGTAGTCTGCGAGTGCCACATACGACTTCTACGCTAAACTTTGTTTACAAACTACCTCCAATCAGAACGCGCTTCAGAAATCCGTGCGACCAATGGGTGCGCGACTCTGAATAATCTCCGCCAATGGGTGCGCGGCCCCTTCGTGAGACAGTTCCCACGCTCTGGCGCTCACCCCTCCTTTACAATCTCAGCTCCGCTACCCGCCCGCTGCTTCTACCAATCCCAGCGCGGCACAGAGTGACGTCAGAGGCGCTTCGCGACTGACTCCCTCCCTTCACAAGGTAACGGAAACTTTCTTTCTTTTAAAGTGCTCAGTGCTTGGTTATTTTACAACAAATACACATTCGCCACAGTGCTCAAGTGTCTAGACAGAGAAAGAATTATTTTACTGCAAGTAAACTACTTCCATTTACTTTTCACTCGCTGCGGGTAGATCTCTTCCGCCTACCCTTCACTCTAGCATCGGTGAACCTGTTATTCCCCTAAACTCATCCACTTCTTTCCGGGATATATTCCGAGTTTAAGGTTTCCCAGCGGACCCCTCTGCTTTCACGCTAGCTCCGAGGAACCTGCTACTCTTCCGATGTGACCCTTATTAGGTTACGCCACTATGGGAATTTTGCCTATGAACCCCGTTACTGACATTTATTCACACATGTATTCAGAAAACCCTAGTTAGTGCTTCCCGGTTATCTAAACCTGCACCTAACTTTCCTCGAGCCTGTGACCTCAGGACAATGGATTCTATTCACCACTTGCCCTTTCAATTCCCCGGGGAGTTCGGACAACACAGAACTAAACGGTTGACAAATGCATGGATTAATACATATAACAATATAAGAACAAGAATAATAACAATACAGCAATTCATGAATTCCAAAACAGCGTATTCACAAGAGAATGATCAGGTCTCTTAGAACAGCCGCTCTTCTAGCAGCATCAATATACTAGCAGCTTCCGACTCAACTAGTCCAACTAATCCCTGCCTTACTCTCAACTAGTCCCTAACCATCCTCTGCTTACCAGTAAAACTGATAGAGCGCGCGAGGCCACCCGACCAATAGTTTTCGCCGTTTCCGGCTTCAGGGCCCATATACTTTCAAATCACCATATACATCGATCAGGTGACTTCACGAGCTCTACCAATTTGTGTGTGAGTTCCCTACTATTATTTCTCAGTGCACCCGACTTACCATCCACCGATGCGGGTACCTAATGACCACAATGAATCAGGGAGCTAGCTGTAAAGGAAAGGCAGCAAAATACAAACCCAACCAATAACATTCAAAATACTGTTTGAAATGACCACGGACAACGGGAAGTTTTAAAATGTTTATCTAAAGTTCATTTGCTTCATTCATAAGGTACATCAATATAAGGCAATCAATAACCAAGATAACGTAAATGATGTAACTGTAAAGAAATAACGACAGAGTAATCATTGAAATACTGATATAAAATGTAACGAGAAGATACTATGCTATTCAATAATATTTAAGCATGGGCGGACTATGTAGGTATAACTACAGGAGGGCCTATAAAGAGTAACACGCTTCACTTAAGGTGAACGGGCCTTTAAACAATCTAGGCAATGAGGTTCTAGACCATATCAGAAAATGACAAACTGTAATGCAAAATATAGTTTCTAACAAGTGAGAAGACATAGGAACAAACTTATGGAAAAATGCAAATGACTTTCAATAGTTGCGGAAAGACATGGAAAAATAACATATGCAATGGTAAACTTTATTGAAGCAAAAGTTAGAAATTCAGAAGGTGCAAGATTTAAGAGGTTCAGAGCAATATTTACCTAGAAAGGTGTGGAAACCAAACCCTGGCCACGGGTCAGTTAAGGACAGGAAACCCTCAAGGAAGGATACCCCTCAAAGGACAGCAGGTGCAGAATGGACACCCCGGATAGGACAGGATACCCTCGGATTAGGAATCAGGACAGGACCTCAGGACAGGACAGCAAACCCTCAGGACAGGACCGCTCAGGACAGGACCGGAACCCACAGTTCGGAAGCAACGCCTGCGCTCCACCCGCTCTGCAGTTATCGATCAAGACCCCGATTGGGTCAGCGAACTCCCAGCAAAGTGCTTCGCCAGCACTTTAAGGTTCAGTAGAACCTTAGTCTATGGTCAAATTCGGACAGAGTGCTCCGCAGCGCTCTGTATCTTCAGTCACCTATTGAGTACGATGGGTTAGTGACAGGTCAGCTAAACCAGACAAGTCGGACGGTTCCCTAGGTGAACCCAGGGTAGATATACAGTTTGGGGACAGTGTACCACCCCCCAATGTTGCAAAGTGTCAGAATCCCTCAATTTCGATTGGTCCTAAGGTAGGATTTGGGTAACACACCAATCACAATTCAACATTTCAAGCCTGTATTTGCATGTTTGGGCACCGCCTAGTAAGATTGGGGTTCCCATGAGAAGCTACACGGCAAGCAGCAATACAATATTACATTGTAACATATAAGGAGCCACATTCGCTGTTCTCGCAGGGCAGAGGTGACTTTCTCAGGAGCATCTCGCCCATCGCTGCCAACTGGCTAT
This sequence comes from Lissotriton helveticus, assembly GCF_964261635.1. Lineage (NCBI taxonomy): Eukaryota > Metazoa > Chordata > Amphibia > Caudata > Salamandridae > Lissotriton > Lissotriton helveticus. The sequence continues at coordinate 2,025,102,080 of NC_136067.1, forward strand.
GTTCCATCAGTCAAGGTCTACTGTGCTGCCGAAGTTGCGCAGGCGCAGAAGGGACCTCCAATATGGCTCTCCTTTCACTCAGACCCCCATTCCCCGCGGTACATGAAAAGTAAGCGAAAACAAATTAATACATAATAATGTCATCATGAAAACACATCACAGGGTTTGTACTTTCTACTTATCATTATAAAATATACTTATGCAGTTTAAATGTTAGCTACATTGATACAGACACAAGAGCAGTGGCACGAGCAGTACCACATGATGGGCACAGCTATGGATTACGCATGCGCATAAATTTCCCTCCACTTCTGCAGACGCGTCAGGACATGTGAGTGTGGCTGACGCATGCGCAGTAACTAAAATACAAGCGGCGGCCATTTTAAAGTACACGGGTTAAATGTATTAGAAATACACGTAGGCAAGCTTCACAAACTTTGCGTAAACAAAAATAAACGTTAGTAAAACATACGTTTTGTTACCTTATTACACATAAACGAGGTTCTTGACTTCGGCAAGCCGCAAAATATGCGAAGCTTTGCTTCATCAGGTTTCCCAAAGGGCGTGGTTTTGGATAGAGGCTCTAATTCATGTCTGCATGTCTGAATGCTATGTGGGATGAATGTGGTGTTATGTACAAAGTTCACCACCCCATATTCCCAGACTAATGATCTTGTGGAAAGGTCCAATAGGACCCTGAAGGGCTTGATCATGATGGGTTTGTCTGACAAACTCAGGAGCAGATGGGATATTTTCAACCCATGCCTACTGTTGACCTCAGGCTACTGGCAGATTTTCCTCAGTCAAGGAGCGAAGGAGAGGTCAGCATTCTCCACACCAGTGACATTACCAGTTCAAAGTAATGCCTTTTGGTTTAAAGAATGCCCTGCCACCTTCCAAAGGTTGGTGAACAGTACAGTGCAGTTTATCTGGAAGATATAGCTGTGTACAGTTCCACCTGGGAGGATCACCTGAAGGGAGTGATTGAGTCAACTTCAACAGGCAGGCCAAACTATCAAGGCCAGTAAGCGCCAGATAGGGCAGAGTGCAGAGGTGTACCTGGGTCACTTTGTAGGTTGAGGCCATGTACAACCTGTCTAACCCAAAATAGAAACTATTATGGATTGGGTAGCCCCAACAACCCAGCCACCGGTCAGGGCATTCCTTGGTCTAACTGGGTACTATAGAAAATGTGTTCAAAACTATGGTGACACTGTGACTGGACCGGCCAGAACACACTCTAAAAAGCAGTCCAAGAAAGTAAATTGGATCCCAGAGTGTTAGAAGGGCTTTGACACTTTGAAAGGTTGTGTGTTCAGCACCAGTGTTACTGCCCCTGACTACACAAAGGAATTTGTGGTTCAGACAGATGATTCAGAACAAGGGGTTGGGGCAGGTTTGGCACAAGTAAATGAGGGGGGACTAGATCAGCCAGGTGCCTTCATTAGCAAGCAGTACAAAAGGTACATGGCCATATGCAAATCAGTCTGACCCTGTGCCTCATGGGAACAGTCCAGCCCGAACTGCCAAGCCAAGCCATGCCTTCGCTGGACCGGAAACAAGCTTCCGAGGACCGGTTTCTGGCATTTCAGCCGTCTTCAGCCCGGCTTGCTTGAATCCAGTGGCAAAGTGAGCAAGGGACTCACGTCTGAGCATACAGTGCCAACTTATGGTGAACAAAGCTTTGTTCGATTTGCATATGGCCATGTCTGAACTGGGGTGGCAGAGTAGGCTAAAGAACGGTGATGGATTAAACCCAGATCTGTTGACTGGGTGTGAGTGTTTGATTGGTTCAGATGCTCCGTCCATCACCACCCCCTTTTGTACCGCTTCATTAGCAAGCAACTTCTCCCCAGAGAACAAATATGGAGTGGCATTGAGAGAGAAGCCTTTGCTGTCTTTTGTTCACCGAAGTGGAAACCATACCTGTTTGGTGCTCACTTCACAGTTCAAACTGACCATAGACCACTCAGATGGCTCATGCAAATGAGGGGGGAGAATACAAAATTGGTGAGAGCACTGTGATCCTAGACCCTGCTGCACTATGCCTATTGAACAGTTATCCTGCCTCATGGTCTCGTGGCTAGTATTTCATTCAGAAAAAGCCTCCAATTCGGTAGAGAAGCAAGGGCAGAGGGCAGAAACACATGACACTGTAGCTCCTTGATTCTTCAGACTGCCTCACAGCACCTTTCTGCCCCGTGTAACAATGGTGACGTCAATTAGTAAAAGGAGATCACATACTTCCTGTTGTCCTGTAAATCAAATGTTTGCTACATGGGTGCTTAAACCCAGGGGAAAGGAAGAAAAAAGGAAAGCCGTTCTGCCGCTGTGGAGCTGTGTGGGTGTTGTGGGTCAGCAATCTACAAATCTAGTGTTGTAGCTGCGGAGCTCTGAAATGGTACAATATGATAATGGTATGATAATCCCTGGTGACCACTGGCAAAGTGTAGCAGCTCTGCTGAGAAGTGGGAGAGGATATTTTCAGATTGCAATAAATAGCTGACGGCTGAGATGGCAGAGAAGCAGAATGTACGGGGCTAAATGCTGCAGCCCACAATCCGCTCTCCACTCGCCCCTTGCTCCACTCTTCACTGGATCACTTGATCGCCAACATTGACTAACACACCTGAGCAGGTAAGTGTAATCTCCCATTGGGAGCAGATAGAGAGTTGGAGTGTGGTGTCTCTGGACTCACATTTAAAACACAACTCACGGTGAAGTTGATTTTTAAGTTGCAAGTCTGAAAATGCCACTTGTGGAAACTAGTCATTTTCTTACTTTAAGCATTCCATGCCTCTGCCTATCTCTGAATACACGTCTGGGTTAGGATAACAGCTGGGCTTTGTGCATTCCCTATACACAGTCACATTGATGGAGCTGGGGTGTGATATTTGCCTCCTAATGGCCCATCAACAGGCTGATGGGCCTTCTTGAGATAGATTCGGAGAAATGATCTGTCACTTGCACCTGATTATGGCTGTGCCTGTCTCCATACAAAGAGCTGCATACCCCCTGTAGAATGAGTGGAGCTGGGGCAGGAAAGGCAGGGACCTTGTGATCTTCATAGCCTTTTCAATATCTCCCCCATTTCAAAGGAACATTTGGGTATACGTACAGGACCCCTGAAACCACAAAATCAGAACTCTACTGGAACCAAGGGTATTCTGCCTTGAGGAAGCGCTGTTGTGCTGTAGGAGGGACTGCCACTTTGCTACTTGCTCTGCTGTGTTGTCCTGCTGATTACTGTGCTACAGGACGAACTGCCACTTCTCAACTTGCTCTGCTGTGTTTGCCTTCTGCGATCTGGGAGTCTTACCTATGCCTGAGGTGTCCCCTCCATTCCGGGGCTCAGAAGTGGGTTTTGCAAATGTTTTAACCCTTGATGTTGATGCAGCACCGATGCAGCGGCTGCTCAGCAAGAGCTTTTCCAGCGCAGACTCAGATCGACGATACCGACCCAACCACTGAAGCCGCTTGACAGCGATAGCGTGGCTCGACATTGATGCAGCATCTGTATCAACAAGGGGCTTGGCACTGAAGTTTCCATTGCTGGCACAGGTGTGCCCAGACGCTCACCTCCATCCTTGGATCAAGACAAAGTAGCGCCTCCTGACTACTTGCCTCAACTCTTCGACATTGACGCTTTGCTCCAACCAAGGTACTTTGTCACCGAGACCTGTCTGGGTCCTGTAGCAAGCCTCCCATTGATCGCGGTCAGCCTGAACTTTGAATTTGCAGCGGTCCCTTGTGACCTCAAGTAACCTTTTGACCGCTAGTAACTGCTACGCACTGTTTTTGCATCTAATCTTAAAACATTTATATCTTGACTTCTACTTATTGTTTTTTTTGTTTTGGTATTGTATCAATAAGATAAATATTCTAACCTGGTGTGGCGTCTTTTTGTGTTTTCTCCGTGTTACTGTAATTTAATTGTTGCAAAAATGTTTTAAACATTGCCTCCTAAGTTAAGCCTGACTGATCTGTGCCAAGCTACCAAAAGGGTGAGCTCAGGTTAATTTAGGATGGGTATCTGAATTACCCTGACTAGAGTGGTGGTCCCTACTTGGAAAGGGTGCAACCCTCTACCAACTAGAGACCTCATTTCTAACACGTATAAACCCATCTAGTTGTAAGAATTTTGTCCTAAGAACGTGGGCATTTACTAAGGGCTAATTTGAGATTTTTATGAGCAGCTGTGCACCCATGAAAAAATAAACCACCTTGCTCTTAAGCGGTTTGATTACAACTAACTAGGAAATGGAGGAGCACAATTAATTAAATGCTTCCACATCAGTACAAGGATCTTCATCTTGATTTGTGCTTGGTGTGACTGCATGCCGATTGGCTCTTTTGAGTTCAGACATGAATTGCTCATTGAGTAACACTTAATTGTGGCCCCCTTATTCCATGTGTATTTTATTTCGTGACCCTCAGCTTTGGTACTACCACTGGTTAAATTGAGCCTGAAAAATGTGGTAAGCAAATCGGTCGCTAGTACAGCTAGAAATTACGTTGAACTTTGAAAGGGCAAAGGTATAACGTTCAAAGCCAATAACATATAATCAATGGTACTGCAATTACTATTTCCTTTATATGCAGGGTTGGTTTTGTATTTGAAGGATTGTACTCAAAAGCAAGTTCTTAGGCATTGAAATTTAACATATCCCCATATGGGACATGCTTAAAATCCATCATCTCTGCCCCACTATGTCCAAAAAACCACAAGCCAAGGTGTTACCTTGATTACATAAGCAAATGTTAAAATCTCCTACGCATAAAAATAGGACCTCTATTTGTGTTTCGGGAATTTAGCCAGGTGAACATCAAGATCATCAATTACTTAGATAGATCTGACATTAAAAATATTATATTAAAAATGATTCAGCATAAAATCAGACGTTTCAGGAATCCATGGTAGCAGCAGTTAATAAAAGGGGCGCAGTGGACTTGATTAACAAGTTTGGTCAAATTAACTGAAATCAACGTGCCCAAACCTTCCTTGTGTTCTGCCTGCATTTCAAAGAGTTTCTGGACTGCACAATGATTAGGATCCATTTAGGTACAAATGATCTATGTCCCATGTCTCTTGACAGCAAGTGATATCATAGTCATTCACAAAGCACAGTCAATCTAGGTTTAACAGTTTTGAGCAGATACCAGCAACAGCCCATGAAAGCACACTAATGCTGTGTTGTAAAGGACCACTAATCAAGGGTGGAGCGGCAATTGACAATCAGGACTTGGATTGTACTCTGCAAGCAAAACACCTTGGATTCCTATATGGTGCATAGCATTAGGGATACCAGTATAAACCAGTCAATCTTTTTACCGGGTTGAAGCAAGAATTTTGTATTTGTTCCTTGTTTGTATTTTGTATATAATTGGGGAACTGGGTTCATTGTTAACACCAGCAACAAGAAGAGATTCAGTGAGCATGCTAATATTCTTTTAAAAATACCCTTATGGCAGAGCTTTGTTGAAGCCGAGTTTGTAGGCTAATCTAGACTGGAGTTGAAGTAAAATTCTCACAGCAACAGTATTTTTAAAGTTTATTATCACACAGTCCCCTGGGGATTTCTTTGCACAATTGTCAATACAAGGGGTCCTTCTAATGGAGAGGATTTCTGTAGATAGATCATATGTCCACTGCAAGTTCTTTTTTAGACAGTAAGCAGACTTAATTTTTAAAGCAAAATGGTCTTTCCTCTGTAATTGTGCCAGCATGTGAACATCCTCCAAGACAATAACATAAGGGGTACATTTTTGGGGGGAGCTAGAGATAGGCACTTGTAACTGAATTTTAAGGACTGATCAAGTGCAGTACAAACCCTCATAACAACCTGTTAATTTCTTCCTAGCGATGACAAATTCATGGCATTTACAACTTGTGCTGCGGGTGCAATTTGCACAGTTGGTGCCCAGTTCTCTGGGTGCACGGGCTGAATAGGGCTGCCCTCGTGGGGCTTACTAGTATCACAGTCAAGTACTTTAGTTTCATTTTTTAATTTATTGTCCATAAAATTTAATGTATCGAGGAGTACTGTGGAAAACCCTTTGAGGGATTCCTCACACTTTTAAAAACATTTGGAACAGTATTTTCTTTAATCTAGACTCCAAGGCTGCCAAATCTATTGAGGTAATTTCCCCCCAGTTTCTAACTTGCATCTTACCACAATTTCTGGTATCGGCCTACAACATTTCTGGGTTTTGGCACCATAGAAGTACAGAGAGTCTTTTCTTTTTAAGTGGGAATGAGTTGGGTAGTGTGGTGGTTGCTTTCTGAAATATCTGCTGGAGGGTCAAGTATTACACAAGGGTTCCATCTATTAATTATTTGTGATCTTTCTTGACTCCCCCTTCTTCATTCCTGGAGTTTCCTATATCAATGCCTGGATCTTCTGGTATCCTCATGCACTCCGTGTTGTGACATGTGAATATAACCTGTGGTTCGAAAGACAGTTGATGCAATTGTTTTTTAACAGTGTGTACCCTAACCTCCTCCAGCTGAATTCAGTGTTAATAGCCCACATCACAGAAGTAAAATAATTAGTAATTGACTCAGTTGTTGTCATTTGTTGTTTTCTTCTCAGGGAGTGAATTGATGTTTCTCTTACCCCTGATTAATGAATCCTTCGATCAGGAACATGTGGACTAAACAAAGGAAAGAGTTACCTTTGAACTTGACGTGTTATTGTCCTATCAGAGCTCTTCAGAGAGGCTCCCTTGATTCGACTATCATGGGTAAAAGAAATGTGGTGTTGCCCCCTCATTGACACCTGCTTTGGGAGTTTGTTTCTAAAAGACAACTGTTTTTAAAGTCTGGTGGATGGCATCAAAACCGATGGCAGTAATTCACCAAACTATTTGTAAATTGACGATGGTCCCTTTCAATGTACAGAGGTGACTGATTGGTGAACGGCCATCTCTAAATTTGGGAGACAACAGACTGTCAGGATTGCAGAGATAATGCACTCCGTTAACTGAGACTGACGGAGCACTGACCTTCAAGCTTTAAACCAGGCCAATAATATTCCTTCCCAAGAATGTGAGTCCAACAATGAAAGCAAGTTCATCAAAACCCAGAGAAGTGTGAAGGTGCTCTGCACATTTCTGCATTATTCTGCACAAAGATTTCTAAATGGTTATTGGTGGGTAAGTTTGTATGTAACTGTTCTTCTTTCCACTTCTAGGTTTTTCCTCTAAACCTGATGAGCTCATAATACACTCCCTATCTTAATGAGATATAACTTCAATATCACTGTCTGTGGACCTTGAAAACAGGCCTCTGCTACAGGCTGTGGGAAGACCTGACCAGATGAAGAATGCCATTATATAGGTTCATTACAGCTCAATGATGAATTCTGTCATGTGAACTGGCCTTTTTTTGAGTGGCTGCCACCTTTTTTAAATAGTAATATTAGTATTGGCAAATATTAAAATTAAAATGAATATTAGGCTGACTGTATTCTCTGAGGTATGGGTCTCCAATCCGTAGCACATACAAAGTTGTGAACTTTTTTCTAAGTAAAATACCCGTAGCAAGCTTTATTGGTTTTATGCATGTTGTGCAAGTCTCCAAAAAGTATGCAATGAATGTAATCCCCATGTACAAAGAACAGCACCCCTCTAGAATACTTGGGTCTTCCGTGTGATCAATCTTTGAGGAAAATATTAGACCATGTGATGAGAGGGTGGGTTGGAGAAAGAGACATTGGTCTCTTCTCTTCCTTCTCGAATACTTGCTGGCTAGGGTGCAGCCAGCCATTTAAGATGAGTGTCTCTGCAAACTAGTAGGTCTCAGGCAGAGTCACACATGCATTTGCGAGAGGCATGTCAGCATAAAGAAAGAGCAACTATACAAATGGGGAGTTATGCAGATGTTGAGTAGATGTCTCAATCTGTCCTGTCGGGCTGGGGCAGAGTCCCCATGAGGGAGGTGGACTTAGCCAGGTATGAAGACAATATATGTGGCACCAGAGGGCGAGTTGGTGCAGGATTACCCATGTCAGGCCAATCCCTCCGAATTGCTGGTAGCTGCCCCAACTGGTCTTCCTGCCTTAGGCACACAACACCTCTCACCACCCAAGCCTTTGTCTCTGTTGTGGGGGCAGTTTTCACACTGGGCTACAGCTGGATTGCAAATGAAAATTACCCTCCAGGAGCATCAGGACAGGGTAACTTTCTAAAAGTTACTTTTCCTTAATATGAGTCACCCTGAGCAGGGGCTTAGCCGGGTATGAAGACAATATAAGGGTCTGTGCAGGATTACTCATGTTAGGCCAATTCCTCTGTACTGCTACTAGAGCTTTGAAAATATAAGTTGTATTATATGTTGATGTCTCTGGCAGGATATTTGTTTGAAATTAGGACCGGCCCCGCCCCCCAAAGCAGACAGTGAAAAACCTAGGACTGCGAATTGATCAGCATTTAACGCTAGAGGAACACGTAAACATCACAGCCAGGACTTTCTTTCATACTCTTGGCATTCTCCGAAGGGTTCTTCCCTTACTGCCATCAGTTACCCGAAAAACACTAATCCAGGCACTGATTATCAGTCGCCTGGATTACTGCAATGCCCTGCTGATCTCTGCTAAGGAAAAATCCCTATATGAATGTCGGACAGTTCAGATCACTGCTGCCCGTCTAGTGAGCAACGCCCCTCCCAGAACACCATCTGCTCCACATCTCCGCAGACTCCACTGGCTCCCAATAAAAAAGAGAATCAAGTTCAAAATCTGCTGCATGGTGTACAAATCATTACACAACATGGGCCCCAGCTATCTATCCCAAAAGTTGGTCAGATACACACCAGCCAGGACCCTTAGGTTTAGCCATCAATCACTTCTCTGTACTCCCTGTGTCAAACTGGCATGCATGGGAGGCAAAGTTTTCTCCCACCTAGCCCCCCGGTACTGGAATCAACTCCCTATACAGATGCGCCAGTGCACAAATTTCCTAGCCTTCAGGAAACTTCTGAAAACTGAATTGTTCTAGTCCTCCTCGGTATGGCCACAAGCAGTCTCAGCACAGAGATACCATGCACGGGGTGATTCAGGCGCTATATAAGTCACATAAATAAATAAGTCAGTATATGTTATACAGAGACCCACACAAATGCATACATATAAAGTGTAATAAAGTGTGAAAAGTAAGAAAGGGACTTATTAATTGAGGCTGATGGTAGTCCACCACAAGTAATATAATTTCTATCTTGTTAGGTCAAGTTAAAGGATTTCAGTACTTTAAACCTGAACTCAATCCATGGTAGCAATAACACAGAGCAGGCATGCTCTACTTAGATAAAATATGTAAAGCATTTAGGAATACCAAAACAGTTAAAAAGTAAAAAAACACAACATAAGAAAAATAGTGTATTATTTTATGATCAAAATGACAAAAATCCAATCAGGTGATCCAGAGATATGAATTGTAGAAGATTTAAGTAAAAATAGTGCCAAGACGCACAAAGCACCAATGATCTGTGGTCACTGTGGACTGGGACCTTGGTCTCTCCTTTGGATTTAATCTCTGAAATGTAGGAATGTGGGAATAAAACGTCACGATTAAGTGAACTTTTAATAAATATAAAAAAGTTGTTCTATCATTTATTTAGCTGGTCACTAACTGGAGATAGGAGAATGAATATTTAATATGTTCTTAGTGTTTCCCTATGTGGCTGCCAGCCTCCAAACAGGGAAAATTGCTTTTGGGTGCTAGTCACAGTAAGGCCATGATAATGTGGTACCTGTGCTTCATTTAATTACCATGTAACCTGCCTGGTGTGCTACATGGGCTACATAAAGGTGACTTATTAATACTAAAAAAGAAGGGTTTCTCCTGCCAAACGGATATTTTGACTGGATGGGCTGCAGTTTTTTAAATTTCAGTAGCCAGGCTTCAGTAGTAAACCTGAAGTCATGTTTGCATGATCACACAACTGGATAGTAAAATAGTTCTGCATTCGATTTTACTTTCCATGCCATGGGACAATTGTGGGCTACACAAACTATTGCCTTTCAGGAGAGTTAATATTATGCCAATGAGGGCTTAGCCAATTTGACACTTTCTGTGGGTCAGACCATAAGCTCTGGACAGCAGTATCCCAGTGTGCAGAGTCTAAAAACGAACAATAAAATAAAACAGTAGAAAAGGGAGTGGCACTCTAAAAGGTGCATTTTCTCACATACAGGACAAGACAAATAGGCTGTGATTCTGTTAACATGTATTGCCATCTAGTATAGCCACTGAAAAAGTAGTGTTTCAGTGTCTCAGTTTTCTAACAATTTCCTTATTCAGTTTGTGGTTATATTACGAATACATGCATTACAGAATACATCTAATAACTTTAACCCTTTAACTGAAAGAAACATTTCAACATATGTTTGAATTAAATTAAGAAAAATGAAGAATATAGAAATGAATAGCAAATATTTTAATGAGGTAATTTGAATTAGCTGTTTTTTCAGCAATTGCAGAACAACTCATGTGTATTCAATACATTGATTCAATAACTCACTAATATGCAATTTTCTGTGTACGTTTCATTGAATATAGCTAATAGGGATTTTAATAAATCCCTTTATTGGCCATCTCTTCTGGTTCCTGATCAGCAAAGACCTGTACTTCACAAAGTGTGAGGTACTCCTTTCGGCTTCGTACAACGACGTTCACATAACGGCCCTCCATTCCATTGCAAAGAAAGGTATGGGTAGTCCCAGTTGCGATAGCGGCAATTATTCCACACCTGGGGAACCAATAAAAAGACAAATCTGAATTAACTCATTGATGTTTGAAACAATCTTCCTTCCTGTTTTTCATTAATTTATCAAAAAGCTGTTTGAGGACAAGCATTGACAAATAGATTAGGTTTGATTTTTGAATTGTTCATACAGAGAGACTCATGACATACATGCACTCATAGAGTAGGCACACGCCCATAGACCAACATATGTAAATCATTTTCTTCAAGTTCATATGACATCAGGGTCAAACTGAGAAAAATATAGGCACAGGCATCAAAACAAAATTGACCCCTCCCCATTAATAAATTAGATCGGTAAAGAATGTGGCCCAGGTTTGTAAATTGGAGCACTTTTGAACTTGTAAAGACACACTGTGTAAGTGTGTCGCATGGTGTGCAAGATTGCATGGATTTGAGCTTACTACAGGCAATGTATGTCATCAGAGAAATCAAAAGTAAAAACCGGCCCAGCAGACCACAAAACAGGTCCACAATCAACAAAACAAGCATTGGAAATGTCAAAATGTCTGTCTTAATAGAATGCCGTATGGTAATGTGAAGCATTACAAGTAAATAGCATGTCAATTAATATGTATTTGTGTAGAAGCAAAGGACAGTGAAATAATTCAAGGGTTTGGTTAAAAGGTCATGTGAAAGTTGCATTGTCAAGCCAGACCTAAACATCCATGTAGATTAAAGACTGCTCTCCTCCCATCTGTGGTGCTGCCAGAGTACAACAACATCAATTATCTAGTTATCTAAGACACTTTAATAGCATTACAATATTGTGTGGGCCACTGAAAGTCCAACTGAGGCTTCTGGATAAATCAACAAAATGATCACAACTATCTTGAGGGCAAGCACTTTTTTGTTGAAGCACACAACTTCTGTCCAACCAAAACATGCACTCCTGGCTCCCAACACATGGGAGGAGCCAAAGCCCCTCTCTAGTAATTCTCACATAATTGTCTGTTGACAGCAGCGGTGTCACGCCAGACCATAATAATCAGCCCACGCACTGACATGTCAGACCAACCCATTGGGCATTCCCTGGTTGCCCTATAGGTCAATACAACCCTGACTGACATACGTTTGAAATTACACAGACACAAGTACATTTACTGGGGTCAATGCAAAGAGACCAATAGCCGTAAGTAATCCTATAAACCCACATAACTATGCAGCTAAAGAAGTGCATCAGCAAAGCATTGCATGATGGGCATTGGAGACAAAGTAGGATACATCACGGGAGTCGTGGGATGTGCAGCAGTGCAGTAGAGGGTCACAGCAGGTGAGCAGAAGGGGATGTACAGCAAAGCTTTGCTTGAGAGGCAACTGAGAGGAGAACTAGGTGGTGTGATCTAGAGTAGCATGCAGCGATGTGCCTTAGGGGAACACTGTAACTTTGTTGTGCCACATGGGCATGTCAGGTGCTGCTCATCAAAGGTCACTAAACTTCATATAGGGATCACTGGGTTTTTTGCATAAGAGGAGCACTGAATGATGTGATGCATTGTACTGTAGAAGCTCCTGATGAATGTGAATTGGGCTTGAATTGTGATATAAAATTCAGATACAAACTGTTGCACAAGTAACTTACCCTCGGTAATGCCTTACCTAGTAGAGACTCTAACTAGCCGCAGATTCCTTACATTAAAATAATCCCCAGGTGTCAGACTGAATCCTAAAAAACTTTAGCAGTCCCCATGCGCACCTGTAGGTGGTGTTGTTCGCTCTGTGTGGAATCAACACCATCATCCATGAGGGAAGTGACATGCGGGGTGACTAAATAATCCCCACTCTAGCATGCTGGCCTCAGTTCTTGACTGTTTTTCCGCACCACAAGCACAGACCAAACTGAAAAGAAATGACTAGCGTGCCAGTATGTGGTCCAAAAGGATCTCTTAAGTGTTAGATACACAGTTCGCAGAACAGGGAGGATGGTAGAACCTGTACGGAATCTGCAGCTAGATAGTCTGTACCAGAAAGGCATTACTGAAGGTAAGTGACTAGTTTATCTGATAAAGACTTCTAGCCACAGATTCCTTACCATAGAATAGATACCAAAGCAATATCTCCCCAGAGGTGGGTCTGCTGACTGTTTTATTAAAAAGTCCTGGAGGACCGAACGGGCAAAATGCACATCTCGCTGGACCTGACTGTCTAAGCTGTAATGTTTGACAAAAGTGTGCAGTGATGCCTACATGGCTGCTTGACAGACGTTCAGAACAGGGACTCCTCTTGCTAACACAGTGGTTCCAGACTTAGATCTTGTTGAATGAGCCTGCTTGCCCTTATGGTGTTGCTTCTTGGCCATGGTGTAGAGAGGATGATCCATCTAGAGATGGGTCCTTTGTGAACTGCCTTGCCTTTCTTCATACCTGAAAAGCCAACAAAGAATTGATCATCCACCTGTAAGTTCTTGGTATAATCAATGAAAAATGATAGCACCCTTATTGGGTCCAAAAGGCGGAATCCCTTGTCTTCCTTTTTGGGATGAGGGGGGGGGGAGCAAAAAAGGTAGGCAATGTGATGGTCTGCCGGATATGAAAAGGGGTAATCGCCTTTGTTAAACAAGTGGTACAGGTCCTAAGGACCAAATTGCCTGAGAAAAAGGTTGTGAACCAGGATGAACTAAAAGAGCCTACAACTCACTAACCCTGCAGTCAGATGTTATTGCCACAAGAAAGAGTGTTTTGATGGTCACCAGTATGAGAAGGAAGCTGTGCATAGGCTCAACTGGTGAACACATGAGAAAGGTGAGAACTAAATTTAGCTCACATAGGGCGGAATAAAGGACGTAGGAGTAAACGTGTTGTAAACCTTTTAGGTAAAGATTCGCAACAGGGGACCTGAACAGGAAAGGCTTTTCCAGCAACCACAGTAAGGCTGGAATGGCAAAAAGGTACCCTTTAACTGTGCTCAGAGCAAGGCCTTGCCAGGCAAAAGATAAAGCAAACAAAAGGACTTCAGACAAGGGTGTAGACAGAGGATCAACAGGTATGGTACCACACCACAAGCTACAAATTTGTACCATCAGTAGGTGTAAATCATTTTCCATGGGGGAACTGAAGGCTGCCAAGATAATATCACACACTTTAGAAGAGAGATCAAATACCCTCAGCTGTTGCTGCTCAGTCTTCATGCATGTAGGTGGAGAGTGTGCAGGTTCAGGTGCAAGACCCTGCCCTGTTCCTGCGAAAGGTGGTGGGACAGAATATCAAGTCAAAAATGTCGAATGAATCATAATATCTAGTGAAAAATATTGTGGAATGGAAATATTGAGTACAAGAATATCGTTGTCAAGAATATCGATTTTAGGGTAAGTAATATTGATTATTAAAATATAAGAGTCATTAATATCATTTGTGAAAATATAGTTGATTAAAATACCGTTTTTTAATTATTGTTTTAGTATATATTTTAAATGTATGACATAATATTTTTGTTTAATTATTGTTTGTTTCTTACTATATTAGTTGAATTTTTAGTAGTTATAACATTTTATTTAATTAAAATGTGTTTTTTAGTTCTGAAGTGGTCTGTGGGTGTATAGGGGTATAGGGTGGGAAGTAATTTAATTATAATAAATTCATGATTATTTTTTAATTAATATTATTTTGTTGATATTTGAGTTTGTTAATTGTGTTAATTTTTTCATGTAAATTTTAAAGGGTTGTGGTGTTTATACGGGTGAAGGGTGGAAAGTAATTTATTTTTAATTAATTAGTTGTCAATTAATAGTAATTAATTAATTGATAATTTATTGTTAAGTGTGTAATTTTTTTATTTTTAGGTGCGGGCTGCGGGGTTATAGGGTTAATGGGTGGGAAGGAATGTATTTTTTATTTATTAATATTTAGGTATTAACATGAATTGATTAATTGACAATTATGCTAATTGTATAATTAATTATTTTAGGTGTGGGGTTTATAGGAATAAAGGGTAATAAGTAATTTATTTTTTAATAATTGTTAATTAGTATTAATTGATAATGTTAATTGTTTACATGTTTTTTAGGTTAGGGTTCTGGGTTTTATACGATGGGGAATAAATCATTTTATTTTATTTGTTAATTACTTGTTAAACACTAATAATTATTCAATTGTAAATTAATAAATTTAATTGTGTTAATTGTTTTTTAGTTACATTTTATGCGGGGTATGTGAGGATTATATGGGTACAGGGTGGGAAGTTAATTTATTTTAATGAATTTATATTTAGTATGTCATAAATATTTAGCAATTAAACAAATATTGTTTATGTTTAATTGTGTAAGGAAGTCTTTTTTAATTTTGATGTGGGTTCTGGGTTTTGTAGGGGGATGGGTGGGAAGTAAATCTATTTTACATTTTATATTAAATATATTAGTATTTTTTATTCAATATACATTTTATTTTTTAATATTTTCATTTTGTTTAAGATATTTTATTTGTTTTTAATGTTGTACTGACTGGAGTGGGAATTGTAAGTTTATCCCTTCATAATCCAACAGTCTTCTTCTATTACACTGACTGGAGTGGGAATATTAAATGTTTCCCTCCGCAATCCAACACTTTTCCTACTGTTGCACTGGCTGGAGTGGGACTATTAATTATTTTTTTGTTAATTATAATATTTATTGGTGTGTTGTGTGGGAGTACTTATTTCTATATTTATATAGTACAACATTGTTTTTTTAATGTAGTGGGAAATGTATATGTATTTTTTTGTTTTAGTCATTTATTTTATGTTGTAATTTATATAACTGATTTATTATAATAATATTTTAAAATGTCAATATTTTTCGTTTGTAGATTTGTAAAAAAATGTTTTTACTTTTCATTTTAATTTAAATTGGTTACCTTTTTTAATATAATCTGTTTTGGGTAGAGTTAAATATGTATACATATATTTGATAATATGTTATTTACCTTTTTTTAAATTATATTAATATTTAAAATATTAGTTTATTTATATTTTTCCACGTATGTTCATATATATATATATATATATATATTCACTGAAAAAACCATAGGTTATAGACCATATATAGTTAGGAATTAGCATTTAAAAAACCTTTTTTTACTCACACAAAACCATTGAAATTCCATATATAGTTAGTAGTACTAACTATATATCGCGCACCCGCAATCCACTGCTGATCATGTCACATATTATATCATTCATGACATGGTCAGTGACATCACTGATGACATCACTGATGACATCTCAAATGACATCACTGATGACATCACTGATGACTACATCCAGTGACTGTATAATTCTGTAAAGTTAAAATATGTCTTACAAATTGAATAATGAGTGGATTTATAAGTGTCTGGATGAAGGATTTAGTAGGTGCATGACTGACTGTATGAGTGAGTGATTAAATGTGTCTCACAGAGTGCATGGGTTACTGACTAAACTGTCTTAATTTGTGCATCATTATGTCTGTTGTTCAGTAAACTGCTGCATGCGTTGATCATTAGCTATATGATTAACTATATGGGTTATTGATTGGTTGCCCAAGTATTTGTATGGGAGACTGAGTGTGTGTGTTGGTGGTTGAGAGGTGTATGGCTCTGTGCATACATGTGTGAGCAGTTGATTCACTAGATGTATGGGTTCAAAAGTGCATATAGAAACAACTGTATGGCCGGTTGACTGTGTGCATAAGTGTATTGGTGAGTGAATGGATATCTCAGTGCTACATGTCAAAGTAAGTACATATGTAAAACACAGTACATGTGACAGTTGACATATATAAATAACTATGCATAAGAGCCAGTGAATGTGTGAGTGGCTGTATGGATCATTGTGAACTTGTATCAGGGATTGTATAAGAGAGTAAATATGTGTTAGTATATGTTTGAATAAGTAAGGTGTGTATAACTGTATAGTTGAGGAAATGGAGGTGTGATTGATTCTTTGCATGACTGACTAGGTGTGTGAGTAACTCCATGGATGAGTGACAGTCTGTGAGTGTATGTTTACACTGAGTGTATCTAAGGTTATATAAGAGTCTGAAGAGGTTCATCATATTATCACATGAATGATGTCATCAGTGATGTGATCAGTAATGTCAAATGAGATGTCATCAGTGATGTCATGAGTGATGTCATTTGAGATGTCATCAGTGATGTCATCAGTGATGTCATTTGAGATGTCATCAGTGATGTCATCAGTGATGTCATTTGAGATGTCATCAGTGATGTCATCAGTGATGTCACTGACCATGTCATGAATGATGTAATATGTGACATGATCAGCAGTGGATTGCGGGTGCGCGATATATAGTTAGTACTACTAACTATATATGGAATTTCAATGGTTTTGTGTGAGTAAAAAAAGGTTTTTTAAATGCTAATTCCTAACTATATATGGTCTATAACCTATGGTTTTTTCAGTGAATTTTCAAGGTTTTGTAAATGCTAATTCCTAACTATATATGGTCTATAACCTATGGTTTTTTCAGTGAATTTCATTGCTTTTTTAAAAGCTAATATCTGTAGCTGTAAAATGTATTCTTCTTTAAATCAAAAAATATATTTTATATGTTTATTAATAATTTTTTTTAAAATATTTTTTTTTGTTCGCTCCCATTCGCGAACCGGGAAGCTTCCCGTTAGCTCAATTTGATGCCGCGACCCGGTCCGCAAACCGGTAAACGTTCCGTTTGCGCAACTGCCGCGTTAGAAATCAACATCGTGACGCGTCGCGGAAGCGCGACGTATCACGTTGTCGCATAATGCGTCTTATGACGCGCCACGTTAGCGCACCCGGAAGTGCTCCGGTACGCGAACTGAGGCGCGAAGCGCAGCTCCCCGGAAGCGATCCGGGGCGCGTCGCGAAAGCGCGACGTATCGCGTTGCCGCGTAATGCGTCTTATGACGCGCCGCGTTAGCGCACCCGGAAGTGCTCCGGAGCGCGAACCGGAAGCGATCCGGGGCGCGTTCCGCAGCGCGTAACATAAGCGTGACAGGTCATGTGACTTGTTAATAAAACTTTTCATTGGTTCATTTCACTTTTGGTTTCCTAATGATGTAAGGCTAGGTCAGGTGACCTAAAAATAACACTTTTCATTGGTTTAGAACTATTTTTTTTTCCCAAATGATGAAAGCCCCCACCTTTTTTCTCACTCTGACTTTCAACTTTGTGAAAGGAAGACCTATTTTGCTCAGTGGAAAATGGCTTCACTAGTAGCTGCAGCTGGTGGACCCCCACCACCACCACCACCTCCTCATAGGAAGAGAGGACCACCTCCACAGTTCCTTGCCAACACAGAGGAGGAAGAGGATCAAGAAGAGGAAGAGGAAATACAGGCACCACAGTTTTACAAGAGGAGCCCCGGGTATCTCATCATAAAAATAGTTTCATTTGGCAGTTTTTTTCTTTTCCTGAAGGACAGAAAAAAGTTAATGCTCGGTATGTGACGTGCCTCATATGCAAAGAGGACTTATCTAGAGTCACATATAAGAAGTATAGTTACGGCAACTATACTATGCACAGTCACATGCAGAGGTGGCATCCACTAAATTACAGCCGGGCAGAGATGCGTGACCTGCAGGACAACCCACCAACTCCTGTGGCCAGGACATCAACACAGATATCTCTGTCGGGGCCAGAGGCACGGGAAACAGTGCCAAACATACAGGAAAACTTTGTCCACATGAAGATTGTCTGTATATATTGCGGTACCTTACTCTCATGTGCCAATATGAGCATTAACTTAGTAAACAGAGCATTTGAAAATCACAAGTGCTCTAAACGCCCCCCAAAAAATTTTTTTTTTTGCTCCTGTTGAGCCCTTTCCAATGCCTGTTTTTTGTTGTTTCCCCTCCAAAAAAACCAAAAAAAACATAAAATTGTTCAAAAAATACAAAAAAACTAAAAAATTTCAGAAAATTAAAAAAAATATATAAAACAACAAAAACATTAAAAAAAAAGTTCTTTTCAGAACTACCTCCCCTTTATAAAAAAAATTGCTAGAATGTTTAGCACTCTGGCAAGCTCTATTTCTTTTGGTTCGCTTCCCGGTTCGCTCGTCGGTACGCGAACCGGGAGCAAACCAAAAAAAAATTTCAAAAAAAAAGAAGAGTAAGTATAAGGGAAGTAAACAGAGAGTAATGTTAAAAGAAAGACAGCTATAGGGACTAAACCAGAGATGCTGTTTAATAGATTTATTTACCGAAGAAAAGATGGAAGAGGATATAATTGTGAAAAACAAAATAGATAAGGAAGTGAAAGAAAAAAAGGAGAGTAGAAGAATAACAAAGAAGAGTTTCTTAGAGAATGTGAGTGAATGTTCAAAATAAGATTAAAACATGTGGAATAACAGAGAGAAAAAACAGAAAGCAGAAAAGAAGAAGTAACAGAAAAAGAATAATTGAAACAGCAAAGAAATGTAAATAACATAGGGCCATATTATCAACATAGGCAATAAAAGTTTTGCAGCTTTTATCGGCAGAAATGTGTCGCTAAAGCCGATTTTGCGGCAGAAAACTGCAGCTAAAACCACTTTTGCAGCAGTTTTCTGCCGATAAAAACATTAATAATTTTATTGGCTGTGTTCATAATATGCCCCTTAGTGTGCTTCAACTACACAGAGAAAGCATAATGAACAAGTAGTGAAAGAGTGATCAGTCAAAGACACTAAGAGTAATAGAGACGGAGTGAGTGAACAAGAGTGAGGAACTATGAGAAGAGAGGGACTGAGAAAAGGAGTGGAAGGAGTAGAGTAAGTAGGTAATAGAGAAAGGAATGAGGGAAGTAGCAAAGGCAGGAAACTGAGGGTTAAAGAAATGAAGCTGTGGAACTAATAGTAGGTGAATGTGATAGAAATGTAACGAAAAGAGTACAAAACATTTGCCTTATAATTGTCGTTAACTTACTCACTTGTTATTTTTATACTTTCAATCTGTGAAAGAGATAACAAACATTTGAAAAATATTAAAACATGTATTTAAAAATTAGAAAAGACAAGGGAAAAGATTGAAGGACAAACAGTTTTTCAACAACTTTGACACTTACAGAAGCTTCTGCTTCTCCAGGCCCCCTACACAGTCCTAAAGATATACATTTTAAACTAACAGTATCTTGATGCAGATGAAGTGAGGCCTATCTTGGAACATGGTGCATCTTTTGCACTGCTGTTGTCTCACAAAAGTGACGCAATGGCAGCGCAAAAGAGGTGCACAATCATCATAAAACTGTTCCTAACATTTTAAATGATTGTTTCAGGATGGCAATAAGGTGTGTCCTATCCAGATGTTTGTTTCAGGTGAGGCCTACTCAGGGTTGCAGATCAAATTTAGGCTTGTTCAAGAGTACAGAGGAGATAATACATGTGCAGGCCAACCAATAAAGTTCAGACTTCCTCTGTTTCCCTGGACAGGCCTAAACTTCATCTGCACAATGTGATTCGTAATGTTAGGAAACACAGGTAATGTATTTGAAAAACGTGCAATTTCTTTTGCTCATTTCACAATCACATCACTTGTGTTTCCTTTGGTTAGGTATCTCATTGTGCAGATGTAGTCCAGCATATGAAAGAGTACACACTGCATGCAACAACTTTGACACTTACTGAAGCCTCAGCTTCTCCATACCCCCTACACAGTCCTAATTATATACATTTTAAACTGACGGTATCTTGCTGGAAATGAACTGAGGCCTATCTTGCAACATGGTGCATCTTTTACACAAAAGTGACGGAACAGCGGCGTAAAAGAGGCACACAGCCTTCATAAAACTGCCCTTAACATTTTAAATAATTGTTTCTAGATGCTGATAAGGTGTAACCTATCCACAGATTTGTTTCAGGTAAGTCCTACTCAGGGTTGCAGATGAAATTTAGGCTTGTTGAAGAGTATAGAGGAGATTATACATGTGCAGGCCTACTAACGAAGTGAGTCATGTCCACTGCACTCTTGGACAAATGTCAGACCTCATCTGTCTCCTGGAACAGGCCTAAACCTCATCTAAAAAAAGTGATGTGTAATGTTAGGAAACACAGGTAATATAATTGAAAAACGTGCAATTTTTTTTGCTCATTCAACAATCACATCACCTGTGTTTCCTTTGCTTAGGTATCTCAATGTGGAAATGTAGTCTATCATATGAAAGACTACGTAGAATGTGAGCACTGTATGCAACAACTTTGACACTTACAGAAGCCTCACCTTCTCCATGCCTCCTACACAGTTCTACATGTACATCATAAATACAAACAGTACAGAATTAATTATACATGTTAAATGGTTTATTTTTGCTGTTCTCAGAATGTATCAAATTTCCCTAAAACAGTGACTTGAAGGTATTCATCATATAACAGCGGGGAAAAAAAAACACAATCAAAATGATTGTGTTTAAAAACCCATATAACATAACCAATCAGAAATCAGAACTCCTCAAAAGTAACTTACTTTCCATGACGTCGAAGGATGTCCTATGAACAGCTTACACTCGGTTGTGCTGTTTTTATTTTCAGCCCGCCACTTTCTGAAAGAAAACCTCCATCGTTTTGAAAAATATGTTACATACAATAGATGAATTCTCGCTCTCTACCACACGTTTCCACAAGGCCAAATCATGTAAGAGCCATTTATAACTCTTGGAATTCTTGTAAGCAAATCCCGTCATTTTCTATTTCCGCAACTTTCAGAAAGAAAACGTTCAAGATCACTTTCACAATCCTGGACTAGTAATATCTTCCCCTTCTTGCTCACTCATGTTCTACATTTCCTATGACACTGATACTGCTTACTATGAAGCAGACTTACACTACCTCTATGACTACTACAATTATTTAATTCTCTACATCACTTTTAATCACAAAGCAATATAAAACAGTAGACAGCATTGCAGACTTACATTCCCTCTACTCCATGTTTTGATTGGCTGGTTGAATTAGCTTATAAAAAGAAACAGTTTTTCTGAACTCATTCAAAGTGCAGTTATTTTTCCATGACGTCAAGTGTTATGGTAAGAACTTATGTCTCTGTACTACACTTATCCTCAAGGCCAAATCGTGTAGGAGCCATTAGAACCTCTTGAAATTCCTCAGAGCACATCCCGAGATTCTTTCCCTAAAATATTGGTTTTAAAAACACCAGGTAAGAATTTTTAAGGTCATACGGCAATTTTTTTTTGAAAATTAAAACAGAATCGTTGCAGAATGACCAGCCATTTCTAGACTTTAAATACGCTGTGTAATGTCCTGACGTTATTGAAGGACCGTCATGATATATAATTGCTGCAGTTACAAAAGTCCTTCCTGATATTGACAACTGCGAAGCCACAACATTTTAAATTAAAGTTGTCAATTTTGTTCCATCAGGCCTACATCGTTGGAACATTAAAATGACATACTGGCCATATGTTCGTATAAATAATGTTGACATCATTTCAGATTTACATTGGCTACACTCCATGTTGTGATCAGCTGCTTTTACTAGCTTATTAAAGGAGACTGATTTACTGTCTGGCAAAGTTAAATATATAAATCTTTCTGAGTCTACACTAGTAGTACTTGATACCCTACAGTTCTCGCAGTCATGCTGCCATTGATAAGAAAGCCCAAACAGGTGATCTACATCTACACCTTCAGCATGCAATACATCAAGCATATACATTAAAAACTCCTGACAATCTTGCTGACTATTTTGAGAGAATTGTGTTTGACCTGAACATCTGTCTAACAGATTTCGAATTTCAGACACACTTTCTATTTTTGTTCTATCAGTCCTACATTTCTCTAACACAGAATTTAACAAACTGCAAAATCTTTGATCAGAATTGACCACAATCTCTTCTTTTACATTTTCTAGAGAAAACAAAACATTAACCACTACATTAGCATAGCAGTTGACACCAGAACTGTTTTCAAATTGAAAACCAACAACATCTTCAACAGAATCCTTTTTGTTTCTGCTTATAATTTCAGGTTCATCGACTTTTCGTCTTTTTGCTACAACCTCCCTAGTATTGGTCACATTTCTTCGTTTCCGTTTCCGGCCTACCACACGTTTCTCAAACAAAGGATATTGAGGCAAATGTGGCGCATACTCTCTTCTTAACCTATTGTATTCCTTAACACAATCTAGATCCGCACAAATGTTTGTGACATCACACTCAATCAAGTACAATCCCGATAAAGTTCTAACTCGTGACAATGCCACATATGCCATACCCTCCTTGTACACAGAACTGCCAATATTCACCAATGCACTGTCTACACTTAAATCTTGCGATTTATGGATTGTCACCGCATATGCCAAGCAAACAGGAAACTGCTTACGGCGAACATATAAGTCTTTTACAAGCAAAAATCTAGCAGAACAACGACCAATTAGCTGTACTTCCTCAATGCCATCAAATTTAATTTTTTAAAATTCAATTCCATCTCTATTTCTGTATTTCACAAAATCAACAACATTACCCATTGATCCATTTACCAGACCTCTTTCAACATGTAAATTCCTTCTTAAAATTATACGGCAGTTTAAGCACACATTCAGAGTCTTTTCAAAACCTGCAGTTTCAGATATAGTCTTCTCTAATGAATCCAATTTTGTATTCAAATTCTCAGACAAAATAATTGTTGATCCCATATGCTCTACTCTGTAAATAGCTTCCAGTTTCACAATCTCTTGGTTTTCTAAATGCAACCTTTTGTTGTTGAAGATGGCACATTCTGCAAGAGTTGGCATCAAACATATTCCAGATTTCTTCTCAGTAATTTTCTGAAAAATATTCTCAGGCACAACATCTTGTTCTGGATATAAATTTGACAGTAATCGTGCATGTAAAGCTTCTTTCCCATGCTCGGTCACTTTTCCAATTCTAACATCTTGTAGAATATTCTTGTAATCTTCATCCTTCGCCTGACGCATATTTTCATGCAGTTCAGCATAATTGAAGTTTAACCATATATTGACGTTGCCAATGCTCCCTAGGCACTTCCTGGTATCTTCATGCGTGAGCATTTTGAACACAGGTTGTCCTTTCACTGGTGTCAGCTGCAGAAGATCTCCAAAAACAATGATGTGTTTGCCACCAAATAACACATCATACTCTGTTTTGAGAACTTCTTGCATTCTCAAATGCACAAAGGCAAGCATGACATTGGAAACCATGCTTACTTCGTCAATGATAAGAAGTTTCATTTTCCTCAAGACTCTTGAAACTTCACAACAAGCTTATGTGGTAAATAAATAAATAATACCCTATTTTTGAATGTATAAATGAATAACAGATAGCTCAATAAATAAGAGTCAAAATTCGAGGTAGTAGGAGTTTCGCAGGTTTATTACAGCATAAAGGACAGGAACAGGACAACCTGCATAGGAATAGGATGGCAGGGCCCAGCAGCGCTGCTGATGTCAGGATCGGGACAAAGGAAAGGATGACTTTTTTAATAACAGTGCATGAACATATATACATAACGCAAACACATAGCATTACATTGCAATAGGCGTAGCAGTGGGTGGAGCAATAGGCGTGACGCGTAGCAGTCGCGAAAGATAAGGGTGAAAAGAGGTGTAACGGGGCGTATACATAGACATGTGATGCAAACGTAACAGAATATGTCATGAATGGGGCGGAAACCATGGAGGGGGCTACCTGAGGAGCCGGGACCTCTAACCTGATGGTGCGCGCAAACTATCAATGACGTATCACTAGGAGAAGCTGGGGGCTATGAACTCTGTGCTAGGAGCAGAGACTGAAGTCTGGAGAGTCAGGGCGACATGTACCTAAACAGTATCTAGTATCTGATGTTTAGAGAACATGTTGATATAAACTAGAAGTCAGGAGGGGAAAGGCTAACTTGATTCTAAGACTGGACCATGCATTATTCTACATGTAGTACGTGATGAAGAATATGAAATGACCATTAAATGCAGTATTTCTCTAACGTGGAGACGTGAAGGCTAGACAATGACGGAAACTATTGATGCGGTTCAGTAGCTTAGGAATGCAGAGAAGGAGGACTGAACTGATAACTGGAACTATAACATACTTTTGGCAGACTCAGAGGCAGAGCCAGGCTGAACCGGGCACTGTGAGGCAGGAAGTAAGTGAAGGGTCGAGGATACAGGTGGGGGCTGTATCGCTCCTCAGCGAGGTTTCAGGAGACAGGAGCTGAATCTGGTGTCCAGGCCCTTTTGAGGCCTAAAAACGGGGACTTTATAATGGAATAATGTGCACACTGAGAAACGTGGCAACGTAACTTTACATAGGCCTGATATTCGTAGTATTCACGAGAACTGGAAACTGGCATACTAGAGGTGGACACAACTATAATTGCGTCTTTAATCAAACATGGGGAATACATATGCATATTAATCATGCACACATAACATATGATGGAGGAGGCGTAGGGACACAGAACATGGCAAAATTTACTTTTCCACATTCCCTCCTTGTCACTACGTTTCCTTCAGGAAACATCAATTTTCATGATACCGTCTATCATTTCATACAGTATCATTTGCTCGTCTCGAATTATCCTGGAACGGGATTTAGAACGGGGTTTGGGATTAGGAATACAAGAGGTAGCACAAATGCCGCAAATCGCAGGGCCACATTGTATACAGAGACAGCAGCTGAATATGATCGCTACTGCAATACCTAGGAAGGACAATATTTTCCATCCCCATGCGGAAATTATATTCCAGAACCAACCGGACCATGTCCAGGTGCCTGGATCTTGGTGTATCAGATGGGCAATTTTATGGAGTCTGGTTATAGCTGAATAAACAGACGGCGCGTTATTTGGAATGAAAATGCAGCAACTAGATCCGATGACTCTACAGGCCCCGCCCCTATCGGCCAGTATGACGTCAAGGACGAGACGATTCTGTAAAACGACAAATCTCATAGCAGATTGCTCTTCGGTTAAGTTACCTAGAGCAGAGGCAGTCTCATTTACCACAGCTTCGAGGGTTCTGGTTAACCTACGGATTAGCTTACTATTCTGGATAGGTCCTATAAAGAAAAAGAAACCTCTGTTGAAATCTGTATACTGTTCTAGAGCAGTTTCAGTATAATCGACAATTGGGGACTCCCTTCTATGTCTAATGTGTACTAGATGTGTGTTTCTATGATAATCAGGTGGGGCTAGGAAAACTGGTGGCAGTAGGAAGGCAATGTAACAGGTTCCCTCCCAATCGAGGGGCAGACGAACATATGCAGTTTGACCACAAATAAAATAAGAATGACGTGAAGCTTTGAAAATAGATTTCCCACTGTCACTATACTTGACAATAGTAGTACAATCACTATGTCCTACATGTACGGAACCATAATTTCGGACACATAATTCACCTTTGACTGGCAGTACTGAAATAGCAGGTAAGTCTGGAGTAGTATCAGACTGAACATTCAGGACCATGAAATTCGAAGAATAATTACCTAAATTATACACTTCATTTTCTAGATCTAAACCTGTTCTGTGGGGGAGACCTTGCTTGTCTGGGAAACATGTACTGTTAAGAAAAGACATATCTGTTGAGGATGACGTTAACGTGGACCATGCTCCACACGAACCATTATGTGAAAATGGATAAGGAAAAAGTGGCAGAACTCCCTTCGGTATCTGGAAAGGGGGGAGTCGACCACACACCCAACAATTAGTGGCATTGCTGGTCTGGTGTGAGTAATGTAACATGCGGATAAAGGAATTATTTCGCATAGCGAGGCGGTAAGAGAGTTCATGAGGAGGCAGATCACTAAACGTGTGCTCTACTGTAGCATTAGCAGACTTATTTACATGAAGAACTGGGAAATACAAGAAAAATGCATAACTGGTGCAGGAAATCATAATGCTGAGAAACAATATGAAACATAGAAAAACGATACATCGAATTGAGTTTTGACTAACTCTCTCACTATGGGGGTCTATTTTATACATGTCAGAAACAGTCTAACCGTTTCACCTAGGGGAGGACTTAGACAATCAAACTGACTGACTTATTTTACTAGACCTTAACTTGAGTTTATACTCCTGTTGCGGAGTTTTCTCTAACAGGGGAGGGTTTGTAGCAATGTCTTTTGCGGGACAGTCCTTGAGAACAATGCTTTGGCAATCCTTCAAATCCTGGGAAATGTTCTTTAAGACGGGTTTCAGTCCATTAAACTGTTTTACATGAGAAAGGTGCACCCAGCCTTTGCGACCTTCCAACTTCACGGCTGTACGGGTGGTGAGGAGGACCTGTCGGGGCTCTTTCCAGCGAGGCTCCAGCGGACTTGATCTGTCAAAATTCCTCACCAACACCATGGATCCTGGAACGATTTCATGCGGTGCCACCTCGGTATTGTCTGGAAATGCGGCGGCAACCTGTGAACGACATGAGTTGAGGGCAGACATCAAGGAAGCTAGGTAATCTGTCAGCATATTACTTGAAACATCGGTAATACTTCGGGGTCTAGGAGTACCCCACATGTTAGGGGGGCGGCCGAATACGACCTCATACGGGGACAGACCTGATCTGGAATGTGCGACCATGCGCATATAAAATAAAGCGACTGGCAGAGCTACTAGCCAGTCCACACCTTTCTCTTTGCATACTTTGGCGATACGGATTTTCAGAGTCTGATTATGTCTCTCTACGAGACCGGCTGCTTCAGGGTGGCGTACACAATGAAACTTCCACTGGTACCCTAACAAAAGGGAAACATGCTTCATGAGTTCAGATGAGAATGGCTGACCGTTATCAGAATATTCGACTCTAGGGAGTCCATAACGAGGGAAAAACTCACGAACCAACTGCTTGGCAGTGGTCGCGGCTGTGTAATCTGGGACTGGATATGCTTCTGTCCACCTGGACAAAGCGCATACAACTACAAGAACATACTTGAAACCTCGACATCGCTCCATCTGAATATAATCCATCTGGAGGACTTCAAAAGGGTGGTCAGGGGGCTGGAATCCACCTTGTTCCACCGGGACACTTTTACCTGGATTAAACTGACAACATATCATACAGGTACGGACTTTCTGCTTGGCTGCAGCTCGTAAATGCTTGTTGAACCAAATGTTCTGGATACTGTCTAACATAGCTTTTTCTCCTAAATGTGCTGGACTATGTGCGGTATTAATAATGACTTGAACCATAGAGTCGGGGAGAAACCATGTGGCTCTACCCTTCGTTAACCATCCTTGATCTGTCTGGACCCCTCCTTGTTCGGACCATTTCTTGATTTCTTCGGGAGTAGCATGTAACTGGATATCCATGACATCTTGTGTAGGGTCCTTAACTGTCATACATGTAATCGGATCTGGAGTGTGTGTCATGTTAACTGGAATGTCTAGAGTCTGTGCTGTGAGCTTGGCTGTGCGATCTGCTAAATCGTTACCTTGAGAAATAATGTCAGTAACTTTCGTATGTGCTTTGCACTTCATGATAGCGATAGATGTCGGTAAATGTATGGCATCTAACAGAGCTTGAATAAGGAGACCATGCTGAATCTTGGTTCCATGAGAAGTCATGAAACCTCTCTCTTGCCAGAGCACTCCGAAGTCGTGTACAACTCCAAATGCGTAGCGTGAATCTGTGTAAACATTAACTTTCAAGTTCTTGGCGTGTATGCAGGCTTGTGTCAGAGCAACTAGCTCTGCTGCTTGAGCGGACAGGGTGTCAATACGGTGTGTCTCAATAACTTCGGTGTCAGTAGTCACTGCATACGCGGCGACTAGTTCTCCTGTACTTGTTCTCATACATGAACCATCCACATAAAGTGTCAGGTCGGGGTCTGGTAACGGAGTGTCTGTAAGATCTTGTCTTGGCTTTGTCGTAATGTTAGCTACTTCCACACAGTCAAGTGTGGCAGAATTCGAAGTAACTGATGGTAACAGTGTAGCAGGATTCAGGATGTTGCAGCGTCTGATTTCTATGTGTGGCTGGAACAGTGTCAATTCATAACCTGTTAAACGTGCAATTGTCAAGTGCTGAGTTTGTGTTCGGTTTAAAAGAACTTCCACGGAATGTGGAACTTGTACTGTCAAGGTATGTCCTAAGACTATGGAATCACTTTGTCTGATAGCTAGGGCTGTGGCTGCAACTGACTTGAGGCACGCAGGCAGAGCCTGGGCTACAGGATCTAATGTGCTCGAAAAATAAGCACAGGGCTTGTATTGTCCTGCTTGATCTTGTGTGAGAACAGATAATGCTGTACCTTCACGTTCTGTGACAAAAAGTGTAAAAGGCTTACTGTAGTTCGGTGTCGCTAGAACTGGAGCTTGGCATAGGGCTTTCTTTAACTCATTGAAACTAAGTGTATGTTCAGATGTCCAAGGGAGGACAGTCGGTACGGCTGCCTCCTGTGTCGTTAACTGTATCAGTGGCTTGGCTAGAAATGCATACTGAGGAATCCATTGTCTGCAGTAAGAAGTAAGGCCAATAAAAGCACGTACCTCCTTCTGGGTCTTGGGCTGAGGAAGACTCGCTATTAACTGGATACGGTCAGGTGTCAACTGCCTACCCCACTTGGACAGTAAGTGGCCTAAGTAGATCACTTGCTGGACACAGAATTGAAGCTTAGAAGGGGACACCTTGTGCCCCATCTCGGCTAGGAAATACAAGACTGTAAGGGATGCTCGCTCGCAAGCACGTTCAGAACGGGCTGTGATCAGGAGATCATCGACATACTGGAGCAGGGCAGTGTTATGTTATGTTATGTTATCAGGCATTTTTATAGCGCTCGGCTACTCTAAAAGAGTGTCCCGGCGCTTTTCACAGGCAACTTACAGTGTAAGATCAACATAACAGGTAAAAGCAGACCCCGAAAGAAAAGGAAAAAGAAAACCGTCTAAGCAGAGAGATTAAAAAGCCACGTCTTCAAATTCTTCCTAAATTGAAGCAGGTTGGGGGTGCTACGCAGTGCCAATGGAAGCGAATTCCACAACTGGGAGGCCTTGAGGCTGAAAGAGCGCCCCCCCGTGCGTGCCTTCCTCACGCGTGGAACCACGGCAGTAAAAAGGGATTCTGAACGCAGTGAGCGAGCCGGGCGATAGAAAACTAATCTTTTTTTCAGATATCCAGCACCTGAGCCAAAAAGAGCCTTGTGCATCAGGGTCATAGATTTGAAGACAATCCGCTTCCGAATTGGAAGCCAGTGGAGCGTCTGCAGCAACACAGAAGCCCGTGCTCGTCTATGCAGACCGAAAATTGCCCGGGCTGCCGAGTTCTGTGCCACCTGCAGACGCTGGACTAAGTAATCCGGAAGGCCTAGAAAAAGGGCATTGGCGTAATCAAGCCTAGACCCGATAAGCGCCTGCACCGTAATCCGTCTGTGCTCCGCAGACAGTAGGGGAAGAAACTTGCGGAGCATTCTGAGGATACCGAAGCAGGTGCCGGACAGGCCAAGGATGTGCGCTCTCAGAGAAAGTTTGTTGTCGAGCTTAACACCCAGGTTCTTGGCAACCGAGGATGATTGTGCCGGGGGACACATGGCAGCCGGCCACCACTGCCGCCACTCGGGATCGGAGGCACAGCCAAAGAATAGAACCTCCGACTTGCTGGAGTTGGCCTTCAGACAATTTAGCTGAAACCAGCTGAAAACCCTGTCCAAGCAGTCCCGGATTCTCTCCCCAACAAATGTCTGATCTTTTTCACAAGTGAAGAGGAGTTGTGTGTCATCAGCGTAGGACACGATCTGGGCTCCGTAGGCCTCAACCACAGCCGCCAGAGGGGACATAAAGATGTTAAATAATGTCGGGCTCAACACAGAGCCCTGTGGAACCCCAACACCCAATGGCGGCATCTCAGCTGATCTCTGGGATACCCAGACCGTCTGGCGGCGGCCCTCCAGGAAAGATGTAAACCATCTGAGCACCGTCCCCCTTAGGCCGATGTCATAGAGCCTGGCGAGCAGCGCCTTATGGGGGACGGTGTCGAAAGCCGCCGACAGGTCCAACATGACTAACATGGCCT
The DNA here is from genome assembly GCF_964261635.1 of Lissotriton helveticus. Taxonomy (NCBI): domain Eukaryota; kingdom Metazoa; phylum Chordata; class Amphibia; order Caudata; family Salamandridae; genus Lissotriton; species Lissotriton helveticus. Next base: position 2,025,132,740 of record NC_136067.1, read on the forward strand.
TGCCACCCCCATCCAAGGTCTCCCTGATGATCTCAGAGACCTCCACCAGCGCTGTTTCCGTACTGAAATTCGGACGGAAACCGGATTGGGATGGGTGGAGCAGATTGTTAGACTCCAAGAAGTTCGACAAGACGCCATGAACATGTTTCTCGGTGATCTTGGCCAAGGCCGGGAGAAGTGAGATTGGCCTGTAGTTGGCCAAGACCTCGGCATCAAGACCAGGCTTTTTCAGGAGGGGGATCACCATCGCCCTCTTCCAGGAGCGTGGGACAATCCCCTCGCTCAAGGAGGCATTGAGGATCGGGTTGACCAGGGGATTCACCACTGCCGCCATCCCAGCCAAAAATTTGGCGGGGCAGGGGTCAAGTGGGGATCCAGATTTAAGACTGGCTAGCAGAGTCCGGGACATGTCACTGGAGACAGATGGAAAGTCCTCCAGGATAGCCACAGACGTGGCCGGTGTTCCAAGTCCTGCCCCGGGATCACAACAAGCCTCCACCGTGCTCTCCAAAAAGGAGGCCTGAATGGCCTTAATCTTGTCAGTGAAAAAGGTGGCAAGATCACGCGCCCACGCATCGGGTGACACAGGCGGGGGTGAATAAGAGGAGGGAGACGTGAACTCCTTCACAATCGTGAAGATCTCCTTGCAGGAGTTCGCTGATGCCTCAATCCTCCTGGCGAGGTATTCCCGCTTGGCAACAAGAATATCGCGATGATAGGCCTTCACCGCCGACCGGTAGGCAAGTTTGGACTCCCCATCGTATTGATGGCGCCAGGCCCGTTCAGCAACCTTGCATAGGCTGCGAGCCATACGTAGCGCCTCTGTGAACCAGGGCGCAGATTGCCGTTTCACCGAGGACCGGGGGGTTACCCTAGGAGCAAGGTCGTCCAACCTCTCAGTCAGCCATTGCTGCAGGGCCTCCGTGTCTCTTTCCGGATCTCCCGAGAGAGAGCAGAGGTGTTCCGTGAGCGCCTGCTCTAACATGGCTGGCGTCACTCTATGTAATGCTCTCGAGGCCGATCTGGGCACCAAGGGGGCGCAGATATCAGACCGTCCCATCTCTAGCACAGAGAACCCAATCAGCTTATGGTCCGACCAGAGCACAGGGCGCGTTTCAATGTCGACAATAGGGACCGAGGAGAACACTTGATCAAGGGTATGCCCTTTCTCATGTGTAGGCCCCGACACAAACGGTGCCAGACCGAGCGGTGATGTGATATCCAGCAATTTTGCCCCATCCGAATCGTCCATGACATCTAGATGAAAATTGAAATCGCCTGCCAGCAAACAGTGCTGTGCAGACAGCGCCAGCTCCGAGATGGCTGTCTGTAAGTCCCCCCAAAAGGAGCCCACCGGACCAGGAGGCCTGTAAACTAACAGACCCTTGAGCGCTTGGCTCGGAGACAGTTTAAGCATGAAAGCGAGGGAATCAGAGCCCCCGATGGAGTTCACGGGAAGAATAGAGCAAGAAACGTTCTTCCTAACCACCACCGCGACTCCGCCCCCCCTGCCCTTTGCTCTGTCTTGGCGAAAGATGTTATAGGTTGGAGGGATCGCAGTGAAGACGTCCGGGTTGGACGCCTCTCCTAGCCAAGTTTCGGTCAGGAGTAGACAAAGAGGATTGTCCCTGACCAAAAGATCATAGATGTGCAGGGCATGTTTTCCCAGCGACCTTGTATTGAGTAACAGACACAGATGCTTTGCATGCACCTCGGCCCCCATAGGGGCGGTGCCCAGCGTCCTTGTGGGCGACCAGCCGCAGGCCGGACAGTGTCGCTTACCCTTGTACCGACCAGGGAAGACTGAGTGACACAGGCAAGATGAAATGCGCAGGGCCCGGAGCGTCGCCGAAGAATAGTGGATCATCCTCGTCAGACCAGGGTCCCCCGCCGCCCCGGCGCCTCCGGGACGCTGACGGGCGCAGACGGGCAGGACTCCGGCACGACTCAGGCTAAGCGAAGGCGTCCACCTGCGCGTCCCGCTGCGCGTGGGGAGCGACTTTAAATAGGCTCTCCAGTGAGCCCTTGGCGCGCGCGACCAATCCAAAATGGCGGCCGTCGCCGAACAGACAATCCCCAATCCAAAATGGCGCGAGAAAAGGAGCCCAGGAACCCGGACCCACCAAAGTGGTGGTGCTTTTGAGGCACAGAGGTGCACGTTTAAATGCGGTAAGGGGAGCGGGGCGCTAGCTGCAAATAGCGAATTTTAAAAGCAGGGGTAATTTCTAAAGCAAACAGTAACACAAATACCAAAACGAGGAGAGCTTAAAATAACACAGCGCTGGAACAGCGCAGTCGCTGCAATGTGCTAGATGGTCAAGAGCGACGCCCCTCAAAGGACCGCCTTAAATAGGCTCTCCAGTGAGCCCTTGGCGCGCGCGACCAATCCAAAATGGCGGCCGTCGCCGAACAGACAATCCCCAATCCAAAATGGCGCGAGAAAAGGAGCCCAGGAACCCGGACCCACCAAAGTGGTGGTGCTTTTGAGGCACAGAGGTGCACGTTTAAATGCGGTAAGGGGAGCGGGGCGCTAGCTGCAAATAGCGAATTTTAAAAGCAGGGGTAATTTCTAAAGCAAACAGTAACACAAATACCAAAACGAGGAGAGCTTAAAATAACACAGCGCTGGAACAGCGCAGTCGCTGCAATGTGCTAGATGGTCAAGAGCGACGCCCCTCAAAGGACCGCCTTAAATAGGCTCTCCAGTGAGCCCTTGGCGCGCGCGACCAATCCAAAATGGCGGCCGTCGCCGAACAGAAAATCCCCAATCCAAAATGGCGCGAGAAAAGGAGCCCAGGAACCCGGACCCACCAAAGTGGTGGTGCTTTTGAGGCACAGAGGTGCACGTTTAAATGCGGTAAGGGGAGCGGGGCGCTAGCTGCAAATAGCGAATTTTAAAAGCAGGGGTAATTTCTAAAGCAAACAGTAACACAAATACCAAAACGAGGAGAGCTTAAAATAACACAGCGCTGGAACAGCGCAGTCGCTGCAATGTGCTAGATGGTCAAGAGCGACGCCCCTCAAAGGACCGCCTTAAATAGGCTCTCCAGTGAGCCCTTGGCGCGCGCGACCAATCCAAAATGGCGGCCGTCGCCGAACAGACAATCCCCAATCCAAAATGGCGCGAGAAAAGGAGCCCAGGAACCCGGACCCACCAAAGTGGTGGTGCTTTTGAGGCACAGAGGTGCACGTTTAAATGCGGTAAGGGGAGCGGGGCGCTAGCTGCAAATAGCGAATTTTAAAAGCAGGGGTAATTTCTAAAGCAAACAGTAACACAAATACCAAAACGAGGAGAGCTTAAAATAACACAGCGCTGGAACAGCGCAGTCGCTGCAATGGGCTAGATGGTCAAGTTGGCATATGAATGTTGTCTAGTTGTCTTTTAAGTGCTTGACTGTAAATACTAGGACTTTCTGTGAAACCTTGAGGAGCTTGTGTAAACATATAGCTCCTTCCATTTAAACAAAATCCGAAAAGGAACTGGCTGTCTGGATGAATAGGGACACTGAAAAACGCGTTCTTGAGGTCGATTACAGTAAAGAACGTGGCTTCGGAATCAATGGCTGTTAATAGGGAAGAGATATCTGGAACAACTGGGTACTGCGGAATAATACATTTATTAAGTTCTCGTAGGTCAATCACTAATCGATATACTGGGGGTGCATTTGGATCAGTACGTTTCATGACTGGAATGATCGGAGAATTGCATACGTTGGAGTCAGTTTCTACAACCACTCCTTGAGCCATGAGCTCGTCAATAATTTTGGATAAGGCTGCTACAGCCTCTGGTGGCAATCTGTACTGTCTGATTCGTGGTAACACCACACCTGGCTTGAGAGTCACACGATGGGGTGTGATTTGCATGTAACCTACATCAGTTGGACCTTGCGCCCATAAGTGCTGCGGAACATTAGACAGTCTTGAATCAAAATCTCGTAATACATAGTGACCCTTAAAGTCACGTAGGAACAATCGTATTCCCTCTGGGGAACAGCATATAACTGCACCTAACTCTTTCAGTGTTTTAATGCCTAGTAGGTTTTCTGGACATGACTTAGTAAGTAACAGATCAGTAGTGCGGGACAATGGACCTACTTCTAGAGTAACTGGCTTTGAGATCTCATTTACGATAGGTTTTCCTGAAAATCCAAGGGAAACATTTCTTGAGCCTGAGAGCGGAGCCCCTGGAACTTCGGCATGACTAATTGTGGTCCTACTTGCCCCTGTATCAATCAAAAACTTTCTGTCTTTCCCTAATACTTGACTATGAACATAGGGACCTTCTTGATCGACAGGTATCTCGATGAGAGGCAAGCCTACCTCCCTCTCTAGGCTGTTTCATGAATACTGCTGGTACTCTGGATACTCAGACTGTGCATACTGGTACATCTGCTGTGTGACGTGCTGTGTTGCAGCGATAGGCTGCGGAGCTGTAACTGTCTGTTGTGCATTCTGTGGCTGAGGAATCTGTGAAACTTGTTCTTGTCTAGGCGGACGTGGTCTTTCTTTAGTCTTACCAGTAGCTATGTTGTGTTTCAGAACTGCACACTCATTTATAAAATGACCTGGCTGTTTACAATAATTGCAGTTCCCTTTAACGGGAGCTGCAGGATGACTGGCTTGATTTGGACCCCTCTTCTGACTGTCTTGAGGAACAGATTGTGCAACTAGTACTTTCATTTTCGTGTCTTTCATACGTTTTCTCTCGTGTTCTTGCTCTTCTCTGATTCTGTTCTGGTGGTATTGGAGCATCTGCAACATCTGGGACGGGGTATTAGCTTGCCAGGTACTTTCGACTTTCAAAACTCGATTTTTAATTTGTGGACTTGAATTCTCGACTAATTTAGTAACAAAAAGGTGAGGGTATGACTCACTACTTGTCTTGAGGCCACTGTTGATGCTAAAACATTTCTCAAATCTAGAATAAAAATCACTAATATCCTCATCTTGCTTCTGTTTACAGGCTGAGATTGCATCCCAGTCTTCTTTTCTAGTTGTCAATAATCTGGGTAAAACTTGTATTAATAATTCAGGTAATTCTCTACATTTATCCCCGAGACCGGTACCTGGTACTCGTGCCTTATCTTCAGCTTCTAGAACTGCCCAATCGATCTTTTTCTCTCCCACCTCCCATTCTTTTTCCTTGAGCTTTTCATACACCCCTGCGGGCAGCAGAACCTTTAACATTTTAATTATATCTGGATACGTGTATTCTCCCATACGGAGCATGTCTTTTAATTCTCTATGGAACCCTGCTGGATCTTTGTCATGACAGGGAATTAATTTCTTCATCTCGAGGAGTTCCATCTTTGTAATCGGAGTGTAAACAAACACTCGTTCTAGTTCGCCACCCGTTCCTCTGACTGGGTGGACTTCTCGTAACGGATTCTGTCTCTCCATGTAAAATGGTTTACCTTCTGGGGGTGAGACATGAACAAAATGCGGGTTCAGAAACGTTCTATATTTGTGACGCTGTTCTAGAATGACACTAATTAAATCGGTACCTAAACCTTTCCATCTATACTGGAGTAACTCGTTCAGGACATCATGTAACGGGCCTGGATCAGAGTGCTGACCCTCATACAATGTAATGAGGTGCTGGATCATATACATACCCACCAGTCGTTGCTCGGCTGGGGGCAGTTTCAGAAACATTTGTGCCACTATTTCGTCTGGAAAAGTGGTAGAATCAGTAATCCATCGGACTGCTGATCGGGCTAGTTCTTGTTCATGCATAGTACTTAACTCACTGTAACCGATTCGTGATTTCAAAATGTGATCGGTAGCTTGAAACACTTGTTCTAGTGAACCTTGTTCTGGTGCTGGAGAATGAAAAATAGACTTGTGTTCTAGGCGTAAATGGCGATCTGGAAATCTAGATTTTCCTACATACGCTATTCTGTCGGAATTCTCGTCGTCTAACTCTTCATGATCAGAGTTACTTTCTTTCTCGCTTACTTGTGCTGCTTTACGCTGTTCGTGTAATTTTATTATTTCTTTACGGATTTTCTTGTACATACTCTCCATAGCACCGACGGTCTTGTGCTTACCCTCGGCTATATTATCACTCCACCTTGTCAGGGTTTTCATTTCGGCCGGATCTTTAGACGGGTAATCTTGTTCTCTTATTAGACAGTTAATCAGAAACTTTAATATCATGAGCTGGATCTCGGCTTTCCTTTGAGACATGGCCTCGCTAATGCTTTCTGGATCATCCCCTGTACGGATGAAACGATATATTCTGTCTAGATCTTCTTTCATATTCGGTAAGGTGACTAGATACTCGGCCACCTTTCTTACGCGGAATGAATATAAAACCATATTATCCTCGCCTGGGACTGGATCATAGCCGCATTCGGCAAGGGATTTTCTTATTTCTGCTACAGTCTGATGTCTGGGCGTACGCTGTGACGCTTGTGCATGTAATTCGGCTGTCGTTAAACGCTTGTGTGGCGGCGGGGTTTGAGGAGTACCTCCCCCTGCGGCCCCTAAACTAGAGTCGTCTACTGAGGCTCTTCGTCCTGGCAGAGTGGGAAATGGAAATGTAGGCTGGACTTGTATGGCGGGCTGGACCGGGGGTACCATAACAGGTACTCCGGTGTCTGGAGGAGCGGGAAGTGCCTGATTTACAGGGACTGGCGGAGCGCGAACAGGATTTGCATATTCTGGGACTGTGTCGTCCAAATAGGACGAAATAAAAATATCAGCTGCGGTCTGTTTGTGACGTAGCTTGGTCGGAACTAATGGTGGCGGGAAATTACTGGATGCCTCTGGGGTCGCTTTTGGCAAGCCCTCGGCAAGGAGAGGATACATACCCCTAATAAGGGCATGCCTCTGTCTGTCTGACTGTTCGGCTTTGACTTGTTCACCTATCTCGATTAGTTCTTTTTCTTGTGCTCGTTCTAAGGATTCTCTACTTAATTCTGACTTTCTGATTTCCTTTTCAGTTCTTTTATGAGCTTCTTTGCGCCATAACTCGATGGCATCTTTCTGTGACTGTCTGGCTTTCTTTTTCCATAATGCCTCTTCTACTCGCATGATGCATTCGGCATCCCATGTACCCGATACGGGCCATCTATACTTTTCTTCTAACTGTTTGGTATACTCTACCCATAAATCTAGATATAATATGGCACTTATGCCATGCTTCTGATACATAAAATGACCTGGACTGTCCCTAGGCGGAACTGGAACTGCTGCTTCCAGCAGACCCTTTCTGGTTTTTAACTGACGTAATTTCAAAAAGAGCGGCATGACTGAACTATAATCTAGACACAATACAATACACAATAAACACGATACTTATTCCCCATTCATACCACGACATTAAAATACATGAAGAACATTTAAAAATAACAGTTCGAACAGAATACTACCTGGAATACGGAACACAGAATACATGAATTTTCTCGAGAACAGAACTGACTAGAACAGGAACTAGATGCACTGCTGAAACAGTACGAAACTTACCGGTCTCATAAAGAGACACGTCAGGACCCGCATCCACCGAAGTGGACACTTCGTTTGTGGGTCTGTGTACCACCAACCCACGGACCAGAGTCAATTAAATTGACCCTGTCTAGATACCACCCCAGTAATGGTACTCACCGGGCAGCAAGAACGGAAGACCTCGGACTGGACTGGACTGCTACGACGACGGACGACGAACTTCGGACTTCAGTTACGGGTGGGCCTCCGGATACCTCGGACCTTGGACTCTCGGCTTGGGCTCTGGTCGGGACTCGCCGCGTTCCTCCACCGTCTCGTTTGGATGCTGGACCGCCTCCTCCGTCTCCTCCGTGGGCCTGAGGGATACTTGAAGCAGAAATATCTGCCGGTGCGCAGAAGAGTTCCGTCACGACTGCAGAGGGTCAGGGGGTCGGCGTGGCTTCACCGACGCGTGGGGAAAGGGCAAGTCCCTGTTCGGGCGCCATTATGTGGTAAATAAATAAATAATACCCTATTTTTGAATGTATAAATGAATAACAGATAGCTCAATAAATAAGAGTCAAAATTCGAGGTAGTAGGAGTTTCGCAGGTTTATTACAGCATAAAGGACAGGAACAGGACAACCTGCATAGGAATAGGATGGCAGGGCCCAGCAGCGCTGCTGATGTCAGGATCGGGACAAGGGAAAGGATGACTTTTTTAATAACAGTGCATGAACATATATACATAACGCAAACACATAGCATTACATTGCAATAGGCGTAGCAGTGGGTGGAGCAATAGGCGTGACGCGTAGCAGTCGCGAAAGATAAGGGTGAAAAGAGGTGTAACGGGGCGTATACATAGACATGTGATGCAAACGTAACAGAATATGTCATGAATGGGGCGGAAACCATGGAGGGGGCTACCTGAGGAGCCGGGACCTCTAACCTGATGGTGCGCGCAAACTAGCAATGACGTATCACTAGGAGAAGCTGGGGGCTATGAACTCTGTGCTAGGAGCAGAGACTGAAGTCTGGAGAGTCAGGGCGACATGTACCTAAACAGTATCTAGTATCTGATGTTTAGAGAACATGTTGATATAAACTAGAAGTCAGGAGGGGAAAGGCTAACTTGATTCTAAGACTGGACCATGCATTATTCTACATGTAGTACGTGATGAAGAATATGAAATGACCATTAAATGCAGTATTTCTCTAACGTGGAGACGTGAAGGCTAGACAATGACGGAAACTATTGATGCGGTTCAGTAGCTTAGGAATGCAGAGAAGGAGGACTGAACTGATAACTGGAACTATAACATACTTTTGGCAGACTCAGAGGCAGAGCCAGGCTGAACCGGGCACTGTGAGGCAGGAAGTAAGTGAAGGGTCGAGGATACAGGTGGGGGCTGTATCGCTCCTCAGCGAGGTTTCAGGAGACAGGAGCTGAATCTGGTGTCCAGGCCCTTTTGAGGCCTAAAAACGGGGACTTTATAATGGAATAATGTGCACACTGAGAAACGTGGCAACGTAACTTTACATAGGCCTGATATTCGTAGTATTCACGAGAACTGGAAACTGGCATACTAGAGGTGGACACAACTATAATTGCGTCTTTAATCAAACATGGGGAATACATATGCATATTAATCATGCACACATAACATATGATGGAGGAGGCGTAGGGACACAGAACATGGCAAAATTTACTTTTCCACACATCTCCAGATAACTTGTGGTATTGTAATTTGTTGTCATGCTCCACTGGCAGCATCAGTAGACGATGCAAAGTAATACCTTTAATGTTATGTGCTGCCAGTCCAGTTGGAGCGGTGACAACACAAGACAGCGCTGACTCAGTCCTTTCCTGCAAATAACATGAAATTGCTTTAATGAGGAAACTTTTTCCAGTTCCCGCTTCTCCACTCACGTACAGTCGAACAGGCTTCAACGACGTACATGAGCACTCTTTCTTCTCATGACTTAATCCATGATCAATTTGCTTGGTAACTTCGTCATATATTTTCCTCTGCTCAACGTTGAGTTGTCTTTCCAAGTCTTCTAAGTTAACCGCATCCTCCTGAGCATGTGCCATGGCTCTTTCCACTTCATTCATCGCAGTGGCAGCTTCATTTTCGATAACAGGTCCTCCTAGTGGATCCTGACTCAATGAAACAGAACTCTGACTGTCCTGAGAACTGTCTCTGGCAATCTCGGCTGCAATCGTTGCTTCCTGCTCGATTTCCGCATTCAACATTTCTAGATATTTGGGAAAAGCAGGACATTCTATGGTCTCCTTGGCGGCAGTGAAAGAGTCTTCGTAACAGAGGAAATCTCCAAGCAGTTCCTCTTCTGCATGCCAAGGCTTGAAAAGTTGCAAAAGTGCTAAATAGAAAAACTCCTTTTTTTCAGGAGATTCGCCACTCAATTTTCGATGGTTTACCAAGTGGCATTTTCTTTGCTTGACCAGACATCCCTCACTTCCAATTACAGCATACACTCCTTTCTCAATATCTTCTTTGATGTTCCTCTTGAATATGTAATTTTGTAGAACCTCATACAGACAAACATTCTCGAGGTGACTGCTTCGATTTGGATAATATGTATCCAACATGTTGGTCTACAAAATATCAGTACTGTTTCGCTCATTTTCCGCCAAATACTCAATTTCCCGCACAGGTTTCAGAACTCGATTACGCGTTGCAGCAAGACCAAGACTGGCCCAAACGATACTCCTGGATTTGGCATAGAGACTTGCTGAAGACAACCGGTCAGAACATTCGTAAGCTCCGATTTCTCGATGTGACAACATCTTCAGACTGAAACTGTACAACTTCTTACTGAGGCTCTTTTCATGGGAAATGTCCTCCCACATATCCTTCAATTCTGTCTTTTCTTTTTTGGTGATGTAAGATGTCACATACCGAGCCACAGCCATACAGTTATCAGCCACAAACTGTATATCCATGTTAGCATTCCACATGGACAAAATCACTGGGTTGTAGTCGTTGATGTACTTGGACTCTTCATTCCTCTTCAAATTGTATGTGTTTTTAGGTGATTTCTTCATCACATTATGTCGCAGCGAAGACATCAAACTGTTTACTCTTCCTTTAGAAATCACCGGTCGTGGAAAGCCGAAACGACATTTGGTGTAGAACTTGTCCTTGTTTCTGAATTTACGACGACAGTACTTTCCACAACGATGGCTTTGGAAACGTAGAACTTTTTCTCTTAGGCTTTTCTTCTCCTTTGCGTTTGGAACAGCACACGTAGAATACTGTTGTATGAAACTCATCACTAAGTCTTCTGGATCCATTCCAAATTTAGGTGCATCCTTGATCCACAGCAGCATATGTATATGAGGAGCACCTCTTGCTTGGTACTCCTTTCTCCAGAAGAAATCCAACACCTCTCCAAGAGGTGGATTTCTCTTGTTCATGATGAAAGACATCATAGCTTCAAATCTATGATTGAAGTACCTGCATACATTGACTGGATCCAAAGAGCACAGTTCTCCGGGTGTCTTGAATTCGATGTTTTCAATGTTTCCATTTGCCTCTCGTAGAAATTCAAGTAAGTCTTCCCAGCCATACTCGGCACAGCTCAGAGTGAGGAACCATGTGGGAGTTCCTAAGTTCCTCAGCATCCATTTTAAATCACCATGACGACGGTACCAGTACTCATTAGTACCACGCTGACACGCCATGAGATTAATCAGGTGACAATCCAAAATACTGTCTTGGACATTGACTTTATCCATAAAGTCACTTGCCGAGATGTTTTGCATGTGTATACCACTTTTCAAGTTGTGGTTCACTGCATATGACAGTCCAGACAGATCGCTTTCAAACAGGAGATGAAACAAATAGGGAATGCATTGTCGAAACCTAGCATCTCCTGCATACAATCGTAAAGTCCGGTATTCAGAAGCAGGAATTTGATGAGGTCGCTCATCATATCTTCCTCCCTGACCTGTTGGAAATAGCTGTGGGAAACACCGAGCTTCCAAACTTTCCTCCCAAACACTAATGGGACTCCCTTTGGCTTGTTTCATTTGAAACAACTCAATAGCATTCCCCATGACTTCCTTGGAATGCAAAGGATGAACACTATAATGTTCATATATTTCTTCACTTTTAGAGGGTTCTACTTTCTCAATTTGACCAGCACACAAATCGCTATCCTCTTCCTCACTTACTTCCTCTTCTGCAACATATACATTCTTATAGTACTTATTATTTTTTTCAAATACAATGTTGCCTTTTTGACTTTCCTAACATCCACTAAATCTTGCCATATTTTCTTATTCTTTGTCGGAACCCCATTAACTAAGATAACCAGAGGTTCCTCTTCCACTTTTTCTACTCCAATTGTATTAATGTTTTTCTTCAAATCTAGAGGCAAATAAACAACTCTTCCCTTTAATCCTCTCTGTAAATCTGATGGAGGCAATTTCCCTGTCTTTGGCTCCATTCTTACAATAGCCTGAAAGGGATGGATACTTTGAATCAAAATAGATTCATAAGTATTTAAATCCTTCAATTCAGAAGGAATCTCAACCAATTCCAGATTATTATGAACCGCTCTAGCAGGCATCTGGTTTTGATTTAATTTGTTACAACAATAAGTACACACACGTTGATCCGATCCCAAATCAAAACAATTTTCTACCATCAAGTATGTTGCGAAATCCTTCCATTCACTATTATTTTCCCTTTCACTTTTTGCATATAAATCCACTAACTTAGTCTGATTCTTATAATAAGTGCGTCGACAACACACACAAGTGAAATTAGGCCTCTCACTTGATTTAACCTGAAACGTGGCAATTTCCTTCTGAAAATTATCTGTACTGGAAACCTGTACACTGTCCTCCACATTACCCTGTTCTTCTGGGTCAATTTCAACATTCTCCTCTTTACTTCCAAAGTAACAAAACTCAATTTTTTCACAAATATTCTTCACATCTATTTCAGAACCATGCAAAAGAGCAGCGCATAATTGTTTAAGCATAATTGCTGGACTCTTAGCATAATACAACATTCTAACTAATTTCCTCACTTTATTATGATGCACTGCTAGCATCCTGAAATGATGAAAAACACTCTGGCATACTCTCCTGGAAGGACAAGCCAGTGAATGACCATGCAAACCTGTCACTTCTCTCACTCTGCAAGGATCTAATTCTTGCAACAACATCATTTTCTGCTTCAAACTTTTCTTATTAAATGTCCGTACAAAATCACAAAGCAAATTGATGGAATCCTGTTGTACACTGCAAATACTACTACACTTCCAGGTGTACACAGGACCCTTAGGACGTCTTCCTAAAACCTCATTACCTAACACCTCTTCTGTCTCTGTTGTCACAAGTTTTTCTTTTTCAACTGGACAACCATCTTTCACCTCATAAGCTCGACCACTGGTGTCAACTGCATGCACCAAATCATTATCCTGGAAATAACTCTCCTCATTGAAAAATGCCTCACAACTTGAACTATGCATCCATTCTCCGGAAAAAACTTCACAAAAATTACTACGATTAAGTATTCTCTTCCATCTACTATTTCTTTTGAAATCATATATTGCCTTGTTTAGCTTCCTAATTCTATTGATTATCAAAATAAATAACTTTCGCTTTATTTCAAATGCCTGATCAATAACTTTCTCAACTTTTTTTTTTCTCTTATAAAAAAACACTTTCTGTTGACCTTTCTTAATATTTTTTAACAAATTGCCAATTATCCTGTTGCGGAACATTCGTCTACGAATGTCCCTAAACTGTTGTTTCCTTCTACTATCATGCACAGAGTTATCTCTTGCTCTAGCAGTAACATTTTTGATTGGCCTTTCCTTTCTGTTTAAATTGCTTCTCTTTTTCTGGACTAAAACATTTTCTGTACTACTACTTTTTTTTCTACAAATGTTTCTTATGAATGTTTTCGTGCTCTTACCCTGTGCTTTCTTGGTGACTTGACAAGTTTTTTTTGTAGAGGACTGCTGCATTATTTCATGGACCTGCTGTCTTTGACGTTCTGCAGCCTTTCTAATTCTATCCTTGGTTGGCATTCTCAAATTTTGAAATGATCTGCAGTTGAATCTGTGGTAAAATATAATAAAAAATGTTATGAACCACTATTACCAAACAGTAAATCAATAACAGTCATCAAAAACTTAACACACTACTTGACATTTTTACATAGAATATTTTTTACTGCTTTGGCAAATTTAGAATACACAAATAGCAGAAAAGAAATGGAATTCTTCTTCATTTTACCTGTGCTGTTTTATATGTGAATCTGATCTAATTTTATGAGCATATTTTAATATTTTATTGAAGACACTACACATAACCTGTTTTTGAAGGTGTGTTTAATTTTAAATGAAACGGTTTACATTTTTACTTTTCATTTATTATAAATTTTAAAAATAAATGTTTATAGTTCCATAGGCTCAAGCACGTCAGCTTCCCACCCTATGTCATACAATTCTGACAAATCGGCATCCTCATCATGTTCTTCATCATCCTCAGGATTTAAATCATCCAAGGGATCTACTTCCACTGATGTTTCAATTACAAGTTCAATGATAAGGTCAAAATCAACTGATTGCTGATTGTCACTCATGGTTGATGTTGTCGTTATCTTTAAAGAAAGAGAACAACAATGAGATGTTGCAGAGTAAGAGACAAATCTCAGAGATTATAATAGTAAAATTGTTTAACAAGAGTAACATTTTGCAGCTATTATTTAGCCATGTCCAGCGATGCTGAGGAGGTGAGGCCTATGTCCAAGTTTTCAGTGAACAGGACTCATCTCTTCTTAACCTTGGATAAGCCTCACCGACTCTGTGTCCCCTGCTCATACTTAAATGTACAGGGGCAGATTTATGCTAAGTGGCGCATCCCCACGGATGCACCAGTTAATGTGCACCGCTGCTCTGCCACCCATAGTGTGCCGCATTTACAATGTGGAGCACCATTGAGCAAAAACAGCACAGATGCGTCACGCATCTGTGCCGCAAAAGCAGCACATTGCAGGAATCACGTCATAAGCGCGACATGTCTACTGCAATGCACAGGAGGAACCCTCACATTGCATGGTGCATCACTTCTTATGCCTGTTTCAAACAGGCGTAAGGATTTGATTCAGCAATGCTATAAAGCTGACTCAGTGAAATCTTCTAAATTTCACTGTGTTAGTTTTACAGGGCTTTCATGCAAATTAATGCATACCTTGCAACAAAACACCTATATGAAAACTGACGCAGGTTTTATGTGGCACAGGACTTTACAGCATGACACATCTGCCTAGATGCATCAAGTTGTAAATATGTCGCCACATAGCAAATCTTTTCCACCGCCGCTGCGTCACAAAAGTGACGCACAGTGACGCAAAAGAGACATACACCTATCATAAATCTGACCCTAACATTTTAAATGATTGATTCAAGATTACGATAAAGTGTGGCCTATCCAGAGGTTTGTTTGAGGTGAGGCCTACTCAGGGTTGCAGATGAAATTTACGCTTGTTAAAGAGTACAGAGGAGATAATACATGTGAAGGCCTACCAATGAAGTAAGTCATGTCCACTTCACTCTTGAACAAAGGCCAGACCTCTTCTGTGTCCGTGGACAGACCTAAACCTCATCTGCACAATGTCATTCGTAAACTTAGGAAACACAGGTGATGTAATTGAAAAATGTGGAGTTTCTTTTCCTCATTTCACAATCACATCACCTGTGTTTCCTTTGCTTAGGTATCTCATAGTGCAGATGGACTCTAGCATATCAAAGAGTACACAGAAGTTGAGCACTGTATACAACAATTTTGACATTTACAGAAGATTCAGCTTCTTATCTTGTTGGAGATTAAATAAGGCCTATCTTGCAACATGGTGCATGTTTTGCATCACTGCTGCATCGGTTTCATGTGGCACGGGATTTTACAGCATGACACATCTGCCTAGATGCATCAATTTTTAAATATGTCGCCACATAGCAAATCTTTTGCACCGCCGCTGCGTCACAAAAGTGACGCACAGCGGCGCAAAAGAGGCACACACCTATCATAAATCTGTCCCAACATGTTAAATGATTGATTCAGGATGACGATAAGGTGTGGCCTATCCAGAGGTTTGTTTAAGGTGAGGCCTACTCAGGGTTGCAGATTAAATTTACGCTTGTTGAAGAGTATAGAGGAGATAATACATGTGAAGACCTACCAATGAAGTAAGTCATGTCCACTTCACTCTTGAACAAAGGCCAGACCTCTTCTGTGTCCGTGGACAGACCTAAACCTCATCTGCACAATGTCATTCGTAAACTTAGGAAACACAGGTGATGTAATTGAAAAATGTGGAGTTTCTTTTCCTCATTTCACAATCACATCACCTGTGTTTCCTTTGCTTAGGTATCTCGTAGTGCAGATGGACTCTAGCATATCAAAGAGTACACAGAAGTTGAGCAGTGTATACAACAATTTTGACATTTACAGAAGATTCAGCTTCTTATCTTGTTGGAGATGAAATGAGGCCTGTCTTGCAACATGGTGCATGTTTTGCATCACTGCTGCATCGGTTTCATGTGGCACGAGACTTTACAGCATGACACATCTGCCTAGATGCATCAAGTTGTAAATATGTCGCCACATAGCAAATCTTTTGCACCGCCGCTGCGTCACAAAAGTGACGCACAGTGATGCAAAAGAGGCATACATGGCTATGTAAGTTAAATAATCAAAATCTAAATTTGCCAAGCACACATGGGTGTGTATTTACAAGGACCTTCCACCACGAGGAAATGTCTTTAATTAAAATGGGAGAAATAACATCAAAGGGACTCAAATGCCTTTTAAATGTCCCCCAAGCAACCTATGAAACTCTAGCAGTACATATCAAGAAACCTAATTGATTTCAGAAATCGTTTTTAAACACATCATCTAAATCAATGATATACCTACATTCAAGGGGAAATGACTTAAAATGGCCTAAGACACATGAAAGCGTTTTTTTAAGGTCCTTGCACCATTTTTGGGTCACTTTTAACATGGCTATGTTAGTCAAAGAATTAAAATCTAAATTTGCCAAGCACAGATGGGGGCGTATTTACAAGGACCTTGCACCACGGGGAAAGGTCTTTAATTAAAATGAGAAAAATAACATCAGAGAGACTCAAATGCCTTTTAAATATACCCCAAGCAACCTATGAAACTCTAGCACTACATATCAAGTAAACTAATTGATTTCAGAAATCGTTTTTAAACACATCATCTAAATCAATGATATACCTACATTCAAGGGGAAATGACTTAAAATGGCCTAAGACACATGAAAGCGTTTTTTTAAGGCCCTTGCACCATTTCTGGGTCACTTTTAACATGGCTATGTTAGTCAAAGAATTAAAATCTAAATTTGCTAAGCACAGATGGGGGCGTATTTACAAGGACCTTGCACCACGGGGAAAGGTCTTTAATTAAAATGAGAAAAATAACATCAGAGAGACTCAAATGCCTTTTAAATATACCCCAAGCAACCTATGAAACTCTAGCACTACATAGCAAGTAAACTAATTGATTTCAAAAATCGTTTTTAAACACATCATCTAAATCAATTATATACCTACATTCAAGGGGAAATGACTTAAAATGGCCTAAGACACATGAAAGCGTTTTTTTAAGGCCCTTGCATCATTTCTGGGTCACTTTTAACATGGCTATGTTAGTCAAAGAATTAAAATCTAAATTTGCCAAGCACAGATGGGGGCATATTTACAAGGACCTTGCTCCACGGGGAAAGGTCTTAAATTAAAATGGGAAAAATAACATCAGAGAGACTCAAATGCCTTATAAATATGCCCCAAGCAACCTATGAAACTCTAGCACTACATATCAAGTAAACTAATTGATTTCAAAAATCGTTTTTAAACACATCATCTAAATCAATTATATACCTACATTCAAGGGGAAATGACTTAAAATGGCCTAAGACACATGAAAGCGTTTTTTTAAGGCCCTTGCACCATTTCTGGGTCACTTTTAACATGGCTATGTTAGTCAAAGAATTAAAATCTAAATTTTCCAAGCACAGATGGGGGCATATTTACAAGGACCTTGCTCCACGGGGAAAAGTCTTAAATTAAAATGGGAAAAATAACATCAGAGAGACTCAAATGCCTTATAAATATGCCCCAAGCAACCTATGAAGCTCTAGCAGTACATATCAAGAAACCTAATATTTTTCAAAAAACGATTTTAAACACATCATCTAAATCAATTATATACCTACATTCAAGGGGAAATGACTTAAAATGGCCTAACACACATGAAAGCGTTTTTTTAAGGCCCTTGCACCATTTCTGGTTCACTTTTAACATGGCTATGTTAGTCAAAGAATTAAAATCTAAATTTGCCAAGCACAGATGGGGGCATATTTACAAGGACCTTGCTCCACGGGGAAAGGTCTTAAATATTAAAATGGGAAAAATAACATCAGAGAGACTCAAATGCCTTATAAATATGCCCCAAGCAACCTATGAAGCTCTAACGAGTACATATCAAGAAACCTAATATTTTTCAAAAAACGATTTTAAACACATCATATAAATCAATTATATACCTACATTCATCGGGAAATGACTTACAATGCCCTAAGACACATGAAAGCGTTTTTTTAAGGGTCACTTTTAACATGGCTATGTAACTCAAAGAAACAAAATCTATTTGTAAAACACTTGACACAAAGCAACATTTTAAATACAGAACTTTCTTCATAATTTTCTCCCTAAAGCATACTATTGTCTATCTAAATTAAATGAATCTTTTCTCACCTTAGCAAATACTTTATGAGTTTCAAAACAGTCTCAGAAACACACCAATTTGTCTTTAGCAGAGCAAAAGGTATGCACTCCAGAGTCTGCAGCTATCAAAAGCACAGAAATGCTGTAACTCATCACACATATCTCTCATGTCACCCAATCAAAACTCTTCCCTCACTTTTTTCAAATCAACACCCTTCCCCCCTCTGCCCTCTCTGCCTTTTTTGCATAGCAACCACCTCCTGAAAGACCTCTGATGTTTGCAAGTTCACACAACAATGTTTCAATTGAACTCTGAACTCTCAGTGCACCTGCATATCCAGAGCAATCTTTCATTAAATGATTTTTTCTGACCATTCAAATTACATCTTTCAAAGAACTCATCCATGCACCCTAACTTTCTGTTTTCAGCAATCAAAATCCACCAATCACTGCTACTGCTTCCTTAACACAGAAACTCCACAGTTTTTTTCATTTTAAACTCTTATTTTTCCAACTGCCATTTCATTGCCACACTTCATCTGACTGCAGCAGAACCTTCTCTCACCATGTTTTCTGTCTGGATTGTTGGACATAGTTACATCTACTGGGCTCAGAGGTATGCTGAGAACAGAAATTTACCTAACCTCAATTTACAAGATGTGGAAATTAAGTGGTTTGGCCACAGAGGATTAAAATGAGACCAATTGATACCATTGGTGAAAACATTTATGCATTTGCCTAAACCTGACCTGTTAATTTTGCACTGTGGAGGTAATGACTTGGGCACTTTGACTGGTGTAGGTCTGGAAATGCTTTTAAAGGACACCTTTGAGCAATTGATGGCACTTTTTCCTCAAACTGCCTTGGTATATTCAAATATATGCCAAAGACAGAAATGGAGGTGGTCGAACCAATTTTGTCCACAAATTGAGAAATTGAGGAAGCATGTAAACAAATCTGTTTCAGCTTACATGTGAGACCATGGAATAGGCTCCATGTACAACAATAACTTGCGTTACTACATGCAAGATATCTACAGAGGAGATGGAGTTCACTTCTCAGATGAAGGGAACAGAGTTTTCATTCTGAATTTAAGACTGTGCATTGGTACCTACTTATAAGTACCTAAATGTACCATAAACCCAAAAGCTCGTCTCAGAGCTACCCTACATCTGATCACTCACAATTATTATTTTACTCTAACTTTTTTCACTAATTTTCAACAAAGTACGCTCCCCGGAGCGCTACCCGGTACGCGAACCGGAAGCTAACCGCGTGAAATTTTTAAAAAAAATGTTTTTTTTTCGCACATATGGGCCTCCTCAGCCATCCTCAGAAAACCTAGGGGGTCAAAATACGTCTACCGTGTCCCCTTCTACCCATTCTGAACATTATTTGCCCTCCATCTTGTATCTTAATTCGACCGAAACACAAAATGGTGGACTCCCGTAACGCTGCAGGTTCGCGTACCGGGGCGCTCACCGGGAAGCGCTCCATTAAAAAAGGTGGGAAAGTAATTTACAGAAGAAACCCTGGAGACACTTTCACCAAATATAGATTTGCTCATACTACATACCAATCCCTACCATTTTCACAAATTTGGTTGGAATTCCATTTAGCCATTTAGCCTGTAGACCTCTCTAAATACCCTGAGGTAAATTACTTCACAAAACACATCTGAAGTGTTGGAATTGACAACCAATGAAAATGTTACTTTCTTTTCCATTTTTTTTTTCCTGACATTTGATTGGTTATGTACCTAAATATAAAGGAAGAGAAGGAAACACAGCCATTTTGACTACTACTTCCTGGTGTACATTTCAATAGGATTTTCACTAATAACTTCAACTTCTTTTTAAAGGTAAGTTGTTATTTTAAAAACTGAAGTATATTGTGCACTTTAAGTTAATATGGTAAACTTTTTCTGATAGTTATATACTATCCCTCTGTAGTAGTTATAGATTTAGATAGACTTCTCTGTTATAGTTATGGATGGAGTTAGGCTTGTCTTTTATAATTATGAATTTACTTACGTTAAATCACTTTTTTATATTCCTACTTCCACTCTGATACTATACACTGCCCAAAGATAAATTCACTGTTAAAAACTGCCTATCTAAAATTAATCCGAACAGTGCCCTATCTCTACTAATATATATTTTTTTAATGCAAATTTCAGGCAAAATGGAAGGCGAACAGAAAGTATCATTTGAAATCGTCCTTGCAGAGACCAACGAAGAAATCATTGATCCAAATGATATTGAATTTATGGATGAAACGTGGGACCAAGAACTACTGCAATGTGTGCAATCAGTAGATGTCCTCCTTGAAAATGAGGACATTTTACACACTCAAACATTACAAGCTATGTTCAATGAAAATAACGACATTTCAGACAGTGAAATGGTAGACATTTTATTAAATTTTGAAACACAATGACAATAATAAATAATTGTTTAAAAAATAAATAAATAAATAAAAAAATCAACAAAACAAACAATCAATTAACATACAATATTTAAAAAGTCTATCATTCTTTTTTCCTAATAGTACGCTCCCCGGGCCGCTTCCCGGTTCGCGAACCGGGCGCTCCCCACGCAAAAAAAACAAAAAAAATTTATTTATTTTTTGCCCCGCGGGGCCCTTTTAAAGCCTCCACATCAAACCTAGGGGGTCAGGGAGGATCTACTATGCCCCCTTATGGTCATTTCCCCCTTTGTTTTGGCCTCCTCTTGTCTCTCGATCCTACCGAGAGACAAGATGGCGGCCGCTCCGGACTGTTTAGAATGTTGACAGACACTGGAGAGCCAATCAGCTTCGCTTCGCGAAGTTCCGTTACGCGTCACGTACGCGAACCGGAGCGCTACCCGGAGGGCGCTTACAGATATATATCTTTTTTTGAACGTTAATTTCTCAAAATCCACTGGAGCACATATATTGAGACCTAGCAAAGGCAAATGGGGGTGGGGTCGCACACTACTCACACACCGGCGGTGTCGCCCCTAAGGACTCTGGTCATTGTAGTAAAGTGTTTGCGATGCATCATCTTTCGATCTTCTGCTATCTTCGCTGTCTTCGCCATCCCTGGACACGTGTTTCGGGGTATTACCCCTCATCAGCACGGATAGGCCGTGTACTGGGGTTGCCGATGGCTGCCAATATCTGCCAGGTATAGTACCACTGAGGCGCGTAGGTGCGGGATCCCAGGCTCGTCAGCCCACTGCTCACGGGAGCTTTAAAGTTACAAATGGGGTGGGGTCGCACACTACTCACACACCGGCGGTGTCGCCCCTAAGGACTCTGGTCATTGTAGTAAAGTGTTCGCGATGCATCATCTTTCGATCTTCTGCTATCTTCGCTGTCTTCGCCATCCCTGGACACGTGTTTCGGGGTATTGCCCCTCATCAGCAGGGATAGGCCGTGTACTGGGGTTGCCGATGGCTGCCAATATCTGCCAGGTATAGTACCACTCAGGCGCGTAGGTGCGGGATCCCAGGCTCGTCAGCCCACTGCTCACGGGAGCTTTAAAGTTACAAATGGGGGTGGGGTCGCACACTACTCACACACCGGCGGTGTCGCCCCTAAGGACTCTGGTCATTGTAGTAAAGTGTTCGCGATGCATCATCTTTCGATCTTCTGCTATCTTCGCTGTCTTCGCCATCCCTGGACACGTGTTTCGGGGTATTACCCCTCATCAGCAGGGATAGGCTGTGTACTGGGGTTGCCGATGGCTGCCAATATCTGCCAGGTATAGTACCACTCAGGCGCGTAGGTTCGGGATCCCAGGCTCGTCAGCCCACTGCTCACGGGAGCTTTAAAGTTACAAATGGGGGTGGGGTCGCACACTACTCACACACCACCTGTGTCGCCCCTAAGGACTCTGGTCATTGTAGTAAAGTGTTCGCGATGCATCATCTTTCGATCTTCTGCTATATTCGCTGTCTTCGCCATCCCTGGACACGTGTTTCGGGGTATTACCCCTCATCAGCAGGGATAGGCCGTGTACTGGGGTTGCCGATGGCTGCCAATATCTGCCAATATCTGCGAGGTATAGTACCACTCAGGTGCGTAGGTGCGGGATCCCAGGCTCGTCAGCCCACTGCTCACGGGAGCTTTAAAGTTACAAATGGGGGTGGGGTCGCACACTACTCACACACCGGCGGTGTCGCCCCTAAGGACTCTGGTCATTGTAGTAAAGTGTTCGCGATGCATCATCTTTCGATCTTCTGCTATCTTCGCTGTCTTCGTCATCCCTGGACACGTGTTTCGGGGTATTACCCCTCATCAGCAGGGATAGGCCGTGTACTGGGGTTGCCGATGGCTGCCAATATCTGCCAGGTATAGTACCACTCAGGCGTGTAGGTGCGGGATGCCAGGCTCGTCAGCCCACTGCTCACGGGAGCTTTAAAGTTACAAATGGGGGTGGTCGCACACTACTCACACACCGGCGGAGTCCTTAGGGGCGACACCGCCGGTGTGTGAGTAGTGTGCGACCCCACCCCCATTTGTAACTTTAAAGCTCCCTTGAGCAGCGGGCTGATGAGCCTGGGATCCCGCACCTACGTGCCTGAGTGGTACTATACCTGGCAGATATTGGCAGCCATCGGCAACCCCAGTACACGGCCTATCACTGCTGATGAGGGGTAATACCCCAAAACACGTGTCCAGGGATGGCGAAGACAGCGAAGATAGCAGAAGATCGAAAGATGATGCATCGCGAACACTTTACTACATTGACCAGAGTCCTTAGGGGCGACACCGCCGGTGTGTGAGTAGTGTGCGACCCCACCCCCATTTGTAACTTTAAAGCTCTCTTGAGCAGCGGGCTGACGAGCCTGGGATCCCGCACCTACGTGCCTGAGTGGTACTATACCTGGCAGATATTGGCAGCCATCGGCAACCCCAGTACACGGCCTATCCCTGCTGATGAGGGGTTAATACCCCGAAACACGTGTCCAGGGATGGCGAAGACAGCGAAGATAGCAGAAGATCGAAAGATGATGCATCGCAAACACTTTACTACATTGACCAGAGTCCTTAGGGGCGACACCGCCGGTGTGTGAGTAGTGAGCGACCCCACCCCCATTTGTAACTTTAAAGCTCCCTTGAGCAGCGGGCTGACGAGCCTGGGATCCCGCACCTACGTGCCTGAGTGGTACTATACCTGGCAGATATTGGCAGCCATCAGCAACCCCAGTACACGGCCTATCTCTGCTGATGATCCTGCTGATGAGGGGTTAATACCCCGAAACACGTGTCCAGGGATGGCGAAGACAGCGAAGATAGCAGAAGATCGAAAGATGATGCATCGCAAACACTTTACTACATTGACCAGAGTCCTTAGGGGCGACACCGCCGGTGTGTGAGTAGTGTGCGACCCCACCCCCATTTGTAACTTTAAAGCTCCCTTGAGCAGCGGGCTGACGAGCCTGGGATCCCGCACCTACGTGCCTGAGTGGTACTATACCTGGCAGATATTGGCAGCCATCGGCAACCCCAGTACACGGCCTATCCCTGCTGATGAGGGGTAATACCCCGAAACACGTGTCCAGGGATGGCGAAGACAGCGAAGATAGCAGAAGATCGAAAGATGATGCATCGCGAACACTTTACTACATTGACCAGAGTCCTTAGGGGCGACACCGCCGGTGTGTGAGTAGTGTGCGACCCCACCCCCATTTGTAACTTTAAAGCTCCCTTGAGCAGCGGGCTGACGAGCCTGGGATCCCGCACCTACGTGCCTGAGTGGTACTATACCTGGCAGATATTGGCAGCCATCGGCAACCCCAGTACACGGCATATCCCTGCTGATGAGGGGTAATACCCCGAAACACGTGTCCAGGGATGGCGAAGACAGCGAAGATAGCAGAAGATCGAAAGATGATGCATCGCGAACACTTTACTACATTGACCAGAGTCCTTAGGGGTGACACCGCCGGTGTGTGAGTAGTGTGCGACCCCACCCCCATTTGTAACTTTAAAGCTCCCTTGAGCAGTGGGCAGACGAGCCTGGGATCCCGCACCTACGTGCCTGAGTGGTACTATACCTGGCAGATATTGGCAGCCATCGGCAACCCCAGTACACGGCCTATCCCTGCTGATGATCCTGCTGATGAGGGGTAATACCCCGAAACACATGTCCAGGGATGGCGAAGACAGCGAAGATAGCAGAAGATCGAAAGATGATGCATCGCGAACACTTTACTACATTGACCAGAGTCCTTAGGGGCGACACCGCCGGTGTGTGAGTATTGTGCGACCCCACCCCCATTTGTAACTTTAAAGCTCCCTTGAGCAGCGGGCTGACGAGCCTGGGATCCCACACCTACGTGCCTGAGTGGTACTATACCTGGCAGATATTGGCAGCCATCGGCAACCCCAGTACACGGCCTATCCCTGCTGATGAGGGGTAATACCCCGAAACACGTGTCCAGGGATGGCGAAGACAGCGAAGATAGCAGAAGATCGAAAGATGATGCATCGCGAACACTTTACTACATTGACCAGAGTCCTTAGGGGCGACACCGCCGGTGTGTGAGTAGTGTGCGACCCCACCCCCATTTGTAACTTTAAAGCTCCCTTGAGCAGCGGGCTGACGAGCCTGGGATCCCGCACCTACGTGCCTGAGTGGTACTATACCTGGCAGATATTGGCAGCCATCGGCAACCCCAGTACACGGCCTATCCCTGCTGATGAGGGGTAATACCCCGAAACACGTGTCCAGGGATGGCGAAGACAGCGAAGATAGCAGAAGATCGAAAGATGATGCATCGCAAACACTTTACTACATTGACCAGAGTCCTTAGGGGCGACACCGCCGGTGTGTGAGTAGTGTGCGACCCCACCCCCATTTGTAACTTTAAAGCTCCCTTGAGCAGCGGGCTGACGAGCCTGGGATCCCGCACCTACGTGCCTGAGTGGTACTATACCTGGCAGATATTGGCAGCCATCGGCAACCCCAGTACACGGCATATCCCTGCTGATGAGGGGTAATACCCCGAAACACGTGTCCAGGGATGGCAAAGACAACGAAGATAGCAGAAGATCGAAAGATGATGCATCGCGAACACTTTACTACATTGACCAGAGTCCTTAGGGGTGACACCGCCGGTGTGTGAGTAGTGTGCGACCCCACCCCCATTTGTAACTTTAAAGCTCCCTTGAGCAGCGGGCAGACGAGCCTGGGATCCCGCACCTACTTGCCTGAGTGGTACTATACCTGGCAGATATTGGCAGCCATCGGCAACCCCAGTACACGGCCTATCCCTGCTGATGAGGGGTAATACCCCGAAACACGTGTCCAGGGATGGCGAAGACAGCGAAGATAGCAGAAGATCGAAAGATGATGCATCGCAAACACTTTACTACATTGACCAGAGTCCTTAGGGGTGACACCGCCGGTGTGTGAGTAGTGTGCGACCCCACCCCCATTTGTAACTTTAAAGCTCCCTTGAGCAGCGGGCAGACGAGCCTGGGATCCCGCACCTACGTGCCTGAGTGGTACTATACCTGGCAGATATTGGCAGCCATCGGCAACCCCAGTACAGGCCTATCCCTGCTGATGAGGGGTAATACCCCGAAACACGTGTCCAGGGATGGCGAAGACAGCGAAGATAGCAGAAGATCGAAAGATGATGCATCGCGAACACTTTACTACATTGACCAGAGTCCTTAGGGGCGACACCGCCGGTGTGTGAGTAGTGTGCGACCCCACCCCCATTTGTAACCTAGCAAAGGCACATCGGGCTAACAGTCCCTACAATTTTGCTAAGTTTCGTGCAAATCCATTCAGCCGTTCGGGCTAAAAGTGAGGCCAACCGCCCTATGGAAATTAACATGGGAAAAACGCGTTTTGGGACCCCCCTTTTTTCTCGGCCCCCCCTTGACGAACCCCCCCCAAATTTTCAGGGGCTGCTCAGAAACAAAATGTTCAATTTTCCTGAAAATTGCAGCCAATTTTGTCCACAAACGACAAAGTTATTAGACATAGAATTTTCAAAAATCCCATAGAGAAAAAATCCTAACTATATATACCTACTGGCGAACGCCAGTAGGTAATATATATATATATATATATATATATATATATATATATATATATATAATATATGTATTTGTTTAAAGGATCTTGCCCAGCGCTTTACACATGCCTGTGACTGCTGATGCCTGCCGTGGCGTCATAAACCACAAAATTCCAAACAGTCCTTTCGATGAGAAAAGAAGGCAGCACACCAATAGCATAACCAGAAGGTTTTAATGTGCAGAAAAAGAACGACGCGTTTCAGCCTGTCGGCCTTCTCAAGTTCAAAGGTCATGACTCAGCATCACTATTAACTACGCTCTACGTCGACAATAGACATTGAAAACATACTGGTTTGAATCTCACATCTTCTGCAAATAATTCAAGCAATCCTCAGTAAAAAAGAAAACATAATTTTAATCATAACTAACAGATTAGCAATGATAATGGGAGAATATGTAAATCCAGCAATCTTCGGTCAACATGTCACGTGAGCAAATTCACTCGTAATTTCATCCGAGTTTGATCAACACAATCAATAGCAATATATGCACAGAATATGTGTAATATATACAACTATATTCAACTCAATCACAGTAATGTACTCGAAGCAGCATTTTACCCACAGCCAAATGGCTTAAATAATGGGTTATTGTAGGCATAATGTTTTATCAATAAAGCATATTAAAAATATTACAACCGTGCCAAATATTCAAAACAGCGTGCAATCGCATGTATATATTTGAGTGTGAACTGTCATTATTTGGTCCAACTAACAGCATCAATAATTATAGATAAGGTCACATGTAAACTTAGAGAAAATGTCATTAAATCAGTGAATGCATCAGTGAGCATGGCCAGATATTCCATGTATACAACATTAAGGTGCATTTTTAAAAACCACTGAAAAGAGCATGATTGGAGTGTAAAGTGTGCTAGTACCCAAAGGTAAAAAACCAATAACCAGTTCCAGTATTGCATGGAAGATGAGCTGGCCCGCCTCCGCATATGGTAATGCGAATGCCATAGAAATAATATTAGCCCCAACTGGGGACAATCTCTTAATTCATAACGGGCCAGTGCCCTAATTTCAGCCAAATGCTCCAGATTTTGCTGGACTGAAAAGTGTATATGGAAACAACTTACTTAAATCCCCAAATAACCAAATAAAGAAAACAATCAACTAACTTACTAATGTATATACATAGATGCTGCTGTGAAGATAGAAACACAGCTTGGAATAGAGGCAAAGAGGGTTATACATATATATGTGTTGCCAATTCTTCTTCTCTATTCATACCGAAAGGTGCCGTAGTGTTCAGGTCTATGATGTATCTTGATTCTAGGATGCACAGTTTTTCTCGGTCACCCCCTCTCATATTCTTCATAATACGATCGAGCCCAATGTAACTCAAGAGCTGACTGTTGTTATTGTGTACATTATAAAAATGTCTTGCAACAGGATAGTTAAAGTACTGATTGGTTATATCTCTGAAGTACTCTAAAACACGTTTTTTTTACAGGCAGCTTCATTCTGCCTATGTATCGAAGGCCACATGGGCACTCCAGGCCGGAGACGACAAAATCAGGCGTACAGGTGATAAATTTGGATATAGATCTCTTTACCATTAGACGTCTTAAAGCTTTTACAACTCCTGCTATTGGTGCACGCCTCACAGGCATTGCACTTAAAAAAATCTTTTACTGCTTTTAAGCCAGGTTGGTGGGCCCTCCGTTTGATAGTAACTGTTAACTAAGTTATCCCTAAGGGAGGGTGCTCTTTTATATGTTACCGTGGGAGAATGACCAACTACATGACCAATTATGGGATCTGATTGTATCAAGCCCCATTGTTTTCTCATGATAGATATCAATTTGTTGGA
The DNA here is from genome assembly GCF_964261635.1 of Lissotriton helveticus. Taxonomy (NCBI): domain Eukaryota; kingdom Metazoa; phylum Chordata; class Amphibia; order Caudata; family Salamandridae; genus Lissotriton; species Lissotriton helveticus. Next base: position 2,025,160,870 of record NC_136067.1, read on the forward strand.
TCTAGCATTATACATGGTGATCATTCTTGGGATGGTGGAAGATTTCCCCTTATCCATGATAGTCCTAGATTTAAACAGGACATCTTCCTGTTTGGTATTTTTCAATTTTGAAGCTTACTATGTCAACACCTTTTCTGGATAGCCTCTGGCCTTAAATCTACATAGCATTACATTTTGTTCATTATTGAACTAGTGTCTGTACTGCAGTTTCTACGTGCCTGCAGTAGCCCCCACATATGGTATGCTATTTAGCAAAGACTTGGGGTGGTGACTACGGCATGTACCATACTGTTACCAGTGGTTTCTTTTTTTAAAAGATTCATCACCAGCCTATTATTCTGAACAGTTACGTGCACATCAAGAAAATCTCATTCTGCTTCACTGATCACGAGTGAAAGTAAGATTTAAATCATTGCATGATAGACATTGTACAAATCTTAAGGCTAGCTCCTTGCTACCGTCCCAGATGATAAAATGGTCATCAATATAGCATAGCCATAATGGCACACTACTGGTGAATGATTCATTGATATGAGTCTATATCACCTGCTCCTCCCACCAGCCCAGGAACAAATTAGGTAGGATGAGGGCGAAGCAGGTTCCCATTGCTGTACCAGACTTCTTGCGATACAGTCTCTTGTCAAAGAGAAAATATTCTCATTGAGGCAGTACAGCATCATAAGTTTTAGCATTACAGTATGTTCATATAAATCAATAGATCTGCATTGAAAATAATACAGACATGCTTCCACCCCTTTGTCCTGACTAATGCAGGTGTACATCTAAAGCAGAGGTCTTCAATCTTTGGGCCGCAACCCCCAGGGGGACCGGGGAGGCATGGGAAGGGGGTCGCGCACTTCAGTTTCTAAAAGAAAACGGCCCAGACGGTTAGTTAAAATCCTTTCCTGTGCTGGGAAATCAAGGCCAGGCAGGCCGCTAAACATGCATTTCTAACAGTGTGTTCCTGGCCTGAAAGAACTGTGCACAATGAGTTAATCCGTAAATAATATGCACATTAACTCGTTGTGCACATTTGCATTTCTTTCAGGCCAGCAGCATACTGGCAGAAAGGTGAGTTTAGCTGTCTGTCTGGCTTTAATTTCTCTGGACAGGAGAGCGCTGTTGCAGTTACTTAATCAAATCACTTGATGCTTTTTGAGTGACAGTGCACACATAGAGTTAACTAACCTGTGAAGTGCTTGCTTTTAATTGTCTTTGTATTAACATAGTGCTTACTATACCTGAGAATGTGTTGAAGAGACAGTTATAGGGTCTGGATATTAATAAAATGTATGGGCGTTATTTACGATGAAATGGTGTAGGGTAGCTCTGCAAGTATTTTTGCAGCACTCCCCTATGCCAATTCAAAAGTGCAGGAATGGACTGTATTTATAAGATACAGTGCACTTCTGTCCTTTCTGCTGGCGCACAATTTGGTGCCTAGCGCCAATGCAGGCACCTTTGCACTATGGTAAAAGGGCGTCTGCATTGTTGGCAAGATTGTTTTTGTGCAAGAAGGCATGCCTTCCTGCGCAAAAACAACCCATGGAGGCGTTTTCCTCTTCCTATGTGTGCTACACATAGAAAGAGGATACAATTGAGGCAAAATAAAGATATTTCTCCTCGTTACGCATCCCCTGGGCCAGCTTACAGTTTTGACGCATCCTTAGATTTACAGATCCTTGTAAATCTGGGAGTGTGTCAAAATAATAAGGAAAACCCCCCACAATTCCCATGGAGCCCCCCATGCAGTGTAAGACAATGCACAACTTTCGCTGCGCTGCCTTACACCATATCTAGGAGGCCATGAAAAGCCATGCTAAGTGACTTTGCCTGGCCTCATAGATATGGGTCTGCACTCACAGCGCAACCAGAGCGTTATAAAAAGAGTACGCACCGGCAGGGCAAGCGGTTTATAAATAAGCCTTTATATTTTGGAAGCAGCCCATATATTTTGGGAGCACCATTTTATAGTAAAACATTTTGCACATTTTGTAGCGGTCCATCTTTTACTGTGTGTAATGCAAGTATAAAATAAAGACTTACATATTCACAGTGTTTGCTGTCCCGGGCTGTGACCTCATTGCACTAAAAATACACGGGTCACTATTTTCTACTGCACCAACCACAATTTAATTCTGTGGCTCTCTGGTTTCACACAGACTTCTGCAGTGCATTAACTAATAGAGGTTTCATAATTTATCATAGTGCATTTCCCACTGAGTAACAACTTTTTAAAATGTATTTATTATTCATTGAAGCTGCCCGTTATTGTATATGTAGCTACCTGACGGTGAAAGACGTAAAAAACATATGTATGTTTAAATTATGATGAATGATGTTCAGCTACCTCCGGTTACATGCAGTTGTTAATGCCAACTGTCAGCATCCCATGAAATTGAATATGTTTTTTCTATAATGCCTTGCAATAACGTTTCAGCCCATGCATTACAGCTGTAATACCAAGGACCATTGGAATTATGTGATTGTGCAGCTGCGGCGATTTTGGCATAATTATAGATTTGCCTCATTTGCCACATAATCCATCATCTACCGCATAATTTGCTGATTTTAACAAAACAAAATTATTTACGCAAAAGATTCAAATGTTACTAAAAGGAGCAACAGGTGTTGCTGCTCTGTAGAAGGCCTTTTGTGAAGCTGTACTGGTAAACTTTATGTTGCTTATTGCAATATTTGGCAGTTAAACTGGTACTTATGAGGTGGAACCACAGATTGACAGTTTCTCTGGAGAACATTTGTGGTTGTCAATGATAAGAAGTACCAGGTTCTAGAATTTTTTGTTGGGAGGGGGTCCTTATGCCTAAAAAAATTTGAATCGGGGTCTCGGCATCAAAAAGTTTGAAGACCACTGATCTAAAGAGATAAGAAGGAAACACTTGTCCCATTTGATATCATGTATTCTCTTCAGAAAGTCAATGCTATCTCTACAGTACAACCTCAAAACCTTGACAAAGGGGGCCAGAAAGTGAACCAGATAGATTGATGTATTTTCCACGAGTCCACCATTGGAGTAAACAATGGTCCTCTCTGAAGGTCTAGTGGCATGCCTGTGTACCTCAGGCAATAGGTACAAACTAGGAATGCGAGGATTGCCATTTCTGAGAAATTTCAAGCAGTCATCATCAATGAGGCCAGCTTGCCACCAATTTTATAGCATTTCATAATATCTTTTGATAGTATTTTCATATATAACCCAGGAAATTTCCTCATAGCAAGTAGAGTCATTAGGTTGCCGCATAGCCTCTGCTTTATAGGAAATAGTGTCCATCACTACGACATTCCCCCCTTTGTCAGAGGGTTAGATCACTAGCGTCGGGTCAGTTAGTAGATGCTAATGTGCTTTTCTTTGATCTTGAGTTAGATTGTCCTTAATGCAATATTTTTCATCATTCCTCATTATCCTCAGTTCATCAATTATTACTGAGTGGAAGTCTTCGACATTGTCATACGGGACATTGGGGTTGTACTTAGATTTTATTTTTAAACCACTTTTACCACAAGAGTCACTTGTAAAGCCCAGAGTATTGAGTATATCTCCCACATTTCTCTCTGTGGAGCTTTTTGAGTTAGTATCCAAATCATTTATGTCCATTATAGCATCCACCTCGTCCAGCATGAATTGATTAGAAATATTAGAAGGAGATTGTGCTGTTAACAATCCAGCCGCTTGTATTCGGCGTTCCGGCATCAGATGTAATTTCATGAGTTTAATTTCCCTAATGAAGAGAAAAAGATCTATTCTCACATCAACATAATTCCAATCGACCACTGGGCAAAATGACAATCTCAATTTTTTATTTTTTTTTTGTCGGCAAGGACAGGGTCTTTCAGCCTTAACTCAATGCAATCTAAGATAGAATTTCATGAAGTAATTCTCCTTACACCCTGTATATCTTTGCGAATTATAGACCTACAACCTTTTCCATTGCGGAGCCAGTGTATTGCTTTATTGCGGAGGGAGTCACCGGTTTCATAGCTCTGACTATCCTGGATTTTTGGCACTTTCACCATGTAGACTAATGCCCCTGAGTCCCTGGTTGTGTCCCTAGGTAAATCCCTAGTTTGTTGGCCAGGGGACTTCTGGTTATAAGGAATATATCGCCCCCCCCAAATGCTGTGGATGCTATCGATGTTTTGGATGGGTCTGTATAAACTTTTCCCACCCTCAGATCAGGCGCCACTCGTGGGATTGTTTTCCTTAAGTCACCCACCCTCTGTGAGACGGTATCACCACTCCCTTGTGGGAGATATTATCGCCGCTTTAGCGGCAAAGCGGCAATAATTATAACGCCTTTCCTCGATAATATGCCCCTAGGTACTTCCAATTTTACTGGCTCAACGTTTTACAGGTCCTGGTCTGGATTTACCAGTGTGAAAGAATCTAACCAAATTTTTCTGGCCAGAAAAACCCTTCCCTCTCCTACTCCCGCACACCAGATTCCAAGCACTGGCCCTGCATACATTTACCACCTTCTAAGAGCAGGTGTAAATGTAAATGCACTAAAACTACATGGAACAGGGCATTCTGATTGGTATTATGGCCCTATTGCATGGAGTTTCAATCACGAGAGGATGGTACAGGCTGATTTTACTGCACTGGAACTGTAAAATCACAAATCGTCCTAGTACCATACAACTTGTAATTAGAGTCATAGTCTTAGAGTCTGTGACTGGCCATTGGAGCTGGCTTCATGTCATATCTTGAGAGGAGGTTGCTCCTCAGTTCTTGAAGGTGTCCACGATTGGGTTAAGTCGCACCTTGGCTTCGCTTCAACCTGAGGTTCTCGTGGACTTGCTGATAGACTTGGTGCAGGGAATGGTTTGCGGATCCACTACCAGTCAAATATTCTGGACTTGGGGTGCGAGGTTCAGCTTGACTTAGTCTCAGTGCCTTGAAATCTTTTGAACACTGATATATTCCTGGTTATCATCTTAGTCCTTTTTTGGCCAGTTGGCAATAATATTTTCATCGGAATGACCTCTATGGGCCTTTTTCGTAAGGTTATCAAAATGTCCATACAGAGTAATGATCACTGACAGACTCCTTATTTAGCCACTTTCGCGCTGTTGACGGAGCCGCTCCGTCATCAGCCGCAGTGGCGCTGTGCTGATGACGGAGCGGTTCCGTCATGGCTCGCCCGACGCGCCTGTGCGGCGCTGATTTCGCGCCTGCGCGGTGCGTTCTATTGAGCGGACGGGGCTATGACGGAACCGCTCCGTCATGATCACAGCTCAACTGAGGCTGGTGACGGAGCGGTTCCGTCACAAGCATGGATGTGCCGCGCGGCCCCCCGCCCCCTTAGTGCTGCGGTGGAATAGCCGCCGCAGCGAAGGTGTTAACGTTTAGCGGATGGGATTCTCTGTCAAAATTTGGCTTATGTCCTGCCCACCAATTACAACTACTATTGTTAATAACATCGACTTTAATAAAAATGACAGCTTTGGCAACAGTAGAGTCTGACTGCCAAACAAATCATATATAAACTCACCATGCAATAGTAATGAACCACTACTTCTACCAGAAACAGAAGGCAAATAAATTGCTCAAACCCCCAACATTACCTGCAGCAATCACTTTGCCTCTCTGGTTGACCTAACAAATGATCTGCCACCACTGCCTACTCTAGATTTGCAGTCATCCTCAAACTGCACTCAAAGTAAATGTCTGCTCATTGAGAACCTAAGGAAGAAAACCACCTAACCCCATTGTGCAGATAACTAAGCAGAATATATGTGATCTATACAAGCTGGACTCAGACCTCAAAAGAGAACTTGCAAAACAACCATCAGAAAAATATGAGGCTTGCCAGTGTTAGAAGGGTTGTAAGCCTCATTCTAAGAAGATGGGAGGAGACAACCCACCTGAAGCCCCCAATCAGCCAACGTTCTAGACTGTGCAACTTATCTAGCACATCGTACTGCTAGAAATGGGCCAAAGCTTCCTAACCCTTTTACTACACCGCAAGGCTACGAACCTGATCAATCATTTCTCCTCCTGTCGCCAGGTACGAGTAAACTTATTACTTTAAATGCCATGGCTAACACTAACTACGGTACATACAATAGTCAGGAAGGAACTGGGACAATGTTTTCCCAGTTGATAATTGGTTGACTTCAACCTTAGGTAGATACAAAAGCTAATGCTCTGTATATATATGACTAACGTCCCAAGGGGAAACATCCTGAACAACGACGTTTTTACACCGAGTTAACTGAACAACGAATTCTCAACAAAGACAAATTCTAAACCACGACTACCTAAATCACGACTTATAAAACAACGTCTTACCTAAGCCACGAATCTCTACTCGGCACCAGGAGAGGTGAGAGGCCCCTGGAAAGCGGGCACTGATGAGAGAGACATTAAAGACAGCGTTCATCCTGCCAGGATGGTAAAATGTTGTGGGCAATAAAAACCACGAGTCTCTCTTCTCCACCTTCCACCTCCCCCCTCCTCCACCCCCCGACAAGGCAAGTCCATGGCCCACTATTACTCACTCAGCAGAAAGAAAGCAGAAACTGTGGAAATGCAGAAAATTAAAAGGTCTGCGGTGAGTAACTGACAATAAACAACCCCTGAAAATCAAGAAAAAGAGCAAAAGGTGTCATTAACTCTGTCGAACATCTACAAACATTCAATAGAGAAGAAAAGCGTGAGATTTGTTTAACATGTTGTGTTTATGTTGTTGTTTTTGAAGAGAAATTATCAAGGTAAAAGGGAGAGAAATTAATATTAAATCACACATGCTTTAAAGATCACTGCTTGCATAAAACCTTTAATAAGAGCAGCGAAAAGAAAATGCTGTATGATTAAAGATCAAAAGAACATCCAGCCTGAATCACAACTATCTTTATGTAACTTAAATGTGTTGGTTACTACGCAAACTGTGTGAAACTGGCATGAACAGATAGGATTATTGTGATGCACCACTACCATCTTGTGGCCAAAGGTTTTTATAAGAAAATAAGTTAATTTAAGGATTATTCAATAAAAATTCTTTATTATAAAAATAATGTAATATTACGTTTCTTTAAATGTCAAATTATGTCTATTTCAAAGAACATAGTGGCGCAAAATGGTAAAGAGCAATGAATAGATTTTTCGTGGTTTAGGAAATTGTTGTTAATTAAGTAGTGGTTTAGGATTGATCGTTGTTTCGCATTCGTGGTTAAGGAATTCATTGTTTAGACACTCGTTGTTTAATCATACATCCGTCCCAAGACTTAAACCAAACAAAGCCTACAGACTCTTTGGTGAACAAAGTAACACATTGGATTAGAACACAACCCATGCCTTTTGTTAACTACTTTTGAAACACAGTCAAGCTGCAAGAGGAATGCATCCCAGCCAACCGCCGCTGCTCCCCTGTGGCTCCGCCTCTTTTTGCCTTCTGTACCCACTGCCCTCGCCCATTGGCCGCCCCGCTCCCGCCTCCCAGCTGCTCCTCCCTCCCACTTGGCCTCTTATGGAGGGCGGCGCGCGGCAGTGATTGCGACCTGACCTCTGGTCGCTCCCCACGCTGCATGGCTCCCCCTGGTTGCCCATGACTGCCCCTCTGCTGCTGCTGCCAAGGGTTCGGCACTGGTGAGCCCCTGGCACCTGTTCTGTTGTTTTTTGGTTTGTTGCTCTGTTTTCCCCCATTCCTGGCTGTATAATTTGTGTTGTTTCCTTCTATTTTCCGCTCGTATTCGCCCTTGTCCTCTGTGCCCCCCCACTCCCCGCTTCCCGCCGCTGCTCCCCTGTGGCCCGCCCCCTTATTGCCTTCTGTGCCCACTGCCCTCACCCCATTGCCCGCCCCGCTCCCGCCTCCCAGCTGCTCCTTCCTCCCACTTCGCCTCTTATGGAGGCGCGCCAAAGGAAAGCCCGTCTGCGCCAGTCCGCGCCAGGACCGCGCCCAGTGCCAGAACCCCTGGACCCCGCGCCACCTGCAACACAAGACTGCACTACGACTCCAGCACCATCCACGCACTCAACACCGGACGAGACCACCCCTGCTACCGGGCCGCCCCGAGGCGCACCCAAGGGCCCTTCGCCTGCCGGAACTGCAGATTCACCAGCATCCAGCCCTACAATCCACCAGCCAGCGAACCCAACCACCTCCGCTGCATCCTCCTCAACACCCGCTCTTCTCGCAAGCATGCCATCGAACTCTGGGACCTCCTAGACTCCACCGCACCCGACGTCGCCTTCCTGACGGAGACCTGGATGAACGCCACCTCAGCACCAGACATCGCCATAGCCATCCCACAGGGCTACAAGATCTCCCGCAGATACCGCACCAACGGAGTTGGAGGGGGAATCACCATCATCCACAAGGACACCCTCAGAGTCTCGACCAACACCGACGACACCCTCACCACCGCCGAGCACATGCACTTCCAGATCCACACTGACCCCAACACCACCCTCAGAGGAACACTCGTCTACAGACCACCCGGACCACGACCACAGTTCTGCGACACCATCGCCGACCTCGTCAGCACCCACGTCCTCACCTCCACAGACTACATCCTCCTCAGGGACCTGAACTTCCACCTCAATGACAACAATGACGCCAACTACACCGCCCTGATAGCCAACCTCGGTCTCAAACAACTCGTAACGACACCCACCCACGTCACTGGACACACGCTGGATCCCATCTTCTCCGCAAGTCCCCACGTCTCCTTCAACCACACCACCGAACCCCACTGTACCGACCACAGATGCATCCACTTCATCTTCAGGAAACCCACCACACACGACCGCACCCAACAACTACCACGCCGCTGCTGGGGCAAGGTCACCAAGGACCAACTGACTACCACCCTCGCCCGGAGACCACCCGCCGACCCCACCGACCCAAACACCTCCGCGACCAACCTCAAACAATGGATCAACGGCTGCGCCAACACCCTCTCCCCTCTCAAGACCTCCACAACTAACCACACCATCAAGAAAGCCGCCTGGTTCACAGAAAACCTTTGGACATCCAAGAGCATCTGCCGGAAGCTGGAGAAGAAATGGCTCCACGGCCGAACACCAGACAGCCATACTGCCCACAAAAGCGCCACCCGCAGACACCACCAACTCATCAGGACTGCCAAGAGGACCGCCTTCAAGGACCGATTAGACAACAACGCACACAACACGAAAGAGCTCTTCAGCATCGTGAAAGAACTCTCCAACTCCAGCTCCAACACCAACCACCTCCCACCATCATAAGACCTTTGCGACTCCCTGGCCACCTTCTTCCACCACAAGATCATTGACATCCACGACAGCTTCAACTCCGACACCCCCACACCCACCACTGATCCGACCACCCCAGCGATCACCACCCACACATGCCGCCTGACCACCTGGTCTCGTGTCAGCGACGAGGACACCATCAAAACTATGAACTCCATCCACTCCGGATACCCATCCGACCCCTGCCCACACCACATCTTCAACTAAGCCAGCACAACCATCGCACCCCACCTCCGGAAAACAATCAACTGCTCCTTCGAGACAGCAACCTTCCCGGGAAGCTGGAAGCACGCCGAGATTAACGCCCTGCTGAAGAAGCCCAAGGCGGACCCCAAGGACCTCAAGAACTTCCGGCCCATCTCCCTGCTCCCGTTCCCGGTGAAAGTCACGGAGAAGATCGTCAACAGACAGCTGACCCGCTAACTCGAAGACAACAACATACTGGACCCATCCCAATCAGGTTTCCGTAGCAACCACAGCACCGAGACCGCCCTCATCGCCGCCACCGATGACATCAGGATCCTGATGGACAAAGGAGAAACAGCCGCCCTCATCCTCCTGGACCTATCAGCTGCCTTTGACACGGTCTGCCACTGCACCCTATCAGCGCGCCTCCATGATGCCGGAATTCAAGAGAAGGCCTTGGCCTGGACCACATCCTTCTTCTCCGGCAGAACCCAGAGCGTCCGCCTCCCTCCCTTCCGCTCAAGAACCACCGAGATCATCTGCGGCGTCCCACAGGGATCCTCCCTCAGCCCGACGCTGTTCAATATCTACATGGCTCCACTCGCCCACGTCGCACGACAACACAGCCTCAACATCATCTCCTACGCCAACGACACCCAGCTGATCATATCCCTCACCGGAGACCCCAACACTGCCAAAGTCAACCTCTACAGAGGAATGAAGGCCGTTGCCGACTGGATGAAGGACAGCAGACTGAAGCTGAACTCAGACAAAACGGAGGTCCTCATCCTCGGACCCACCCCATCAGCCTGGGATGACTCCTGGTGGCCCACGTTGCTAGGCCTACCCCCGGAACCCACCGACCACGCACGCAACCTGGGCTTCATCCTCGACTCCTCCATCTCGATGACCAAGCGGGTCAAAGCCGTCTCCGCGTCCTGCTTCAACACCCTCCGAATGCTCCACAGGATCTTCAAGTGGATCCCCCCGACACGAGAAAAACAGTCACCCAGGCCCTCATCACCAACAGACTCGACTACGGAAATGCCCTCTACTCAGGAACAACACCCAAGATCCTGAGACGACTACAACGAATCCAGAACGCCTCGGCACGACTGATCCTCGACATCACACCCCACCTGAGAGGCCTGCACTGGCTACCAGTCAACAAGAGGATCACCTTCAAACTCCTCATCCACGCACACAAGGCGCTACACAACACTGGACCATCCTACCTCAACAACCGACTCAGCTTCCACACTCCCACCCGCAACCTCCGCTCTGCCACCCTCGCACTCGCCACAGTTCCTCGTATCCGGAAAAACACCACCGGTGGCAGATCCTTATCCTACCTCGCTGCCAAGACCTGGAACGACCTCCCCATCATCCTGCGACAGACCCAGGACCTGCTGGCCTTCAGAAGACGTCTCAAGACCTGGCTCTTCGATCAGTAGCAGCCCCCCTCCCCCAGCGCCTTGAGACCCTCACGGTATGTAGTGCGCTTTATAAATGCTTGATTGATTGATTGATTGATTGAGACAAATTTGCAATATTATCTTAGACCTCACCCTCTGCCACAATGTCTCATACCTGTACAGATAGTGATCATAATGCCATAAGGTTGACACTAGAACAGAATTTGTTTACAACTGATATAAACATTAGGCCTGATTTAGATCCTGGTGGACAGGTTACTCCGTCACAGCTAACCAAGAGGGCAGCTTTAGAAGCCTAAATATTGACTATGGTGAAAGAAAGAATTGAGTTTGGGCTAGGACCCATATCTGGTGGCAGCCAAGTATAAATAGGTAGAAAGAATAAGCTTTTGACCCTAAAAACCCCAAAGAGATTGTCCCCAAATATACAGAAGGTGATGATGACATCAAAAAATGGTCCACTGCTTTGGAGATAGCTTGTAGACTGAGGAAGGTCAGTCAGAAGTATTGGGGCTCTCGCTTATGGGAACTGTTATCTGGTTAGTGCAGGGATAGAGTCCTGACACTTAACTAGGTAGAGGCCTATGATTACTGGGAGGGTACTATGTTTGAGGGCTTTGGACTCACCACTAAATAGAAAACCTTGAGTCAGTCCTGGGTTGATTTTGTAGATTTTTCCAGTAAAAACACTATGTGGTTGGTTGAAAGGAAGCTAAGTGCAAGACTATGATGGGCTGTATAATGTGATTATGAAAGAACATCTGTTGAGTAACTGTGCTTCTGAAAATTGCATTAATATCTGGTGTACCACCCAAGTCCAGTCTCTCCCCAGGAGTTGGGGAGGAAGGCTGACCATTGGTTCAAAACAAGAGTGTCCAAAACTAATCACGGGTGACCAAAAAACGGGATTGCTAAGCCCTCTCAAGAGAAAAAGGTGCACCATTCTAAAAACCAAGAGACGGTCTCCTCTGCAGGCCCCCAAAAACCTGACCCGTAGGGTGGTGCCCGAGACACCTCACCAACCAAGACTGCGTAACAGTGTAATATTAACTGGGAACCCAAAAACTCTACTTTTGGTCGCAGTTAAACTTAAGACCAAAACTTAAGTTTAACTGAGACAAAAGCCACCTTTAACATTCGTAAATGTCATTTATGAATATTGAAAGTCGTATAGTTGGACTTTCGTCTCAGTTTACATTTGTGAATCACACCCTTAGTGCCTTAACTGTAAACACACAGGGCACCAAGCCAAGGACCCTTCCCATCCTAAAAAAAAAACCACTGGTACACCTGAAGGGGTTGCCATTGTAGGCCTTGAGGATGATTCCTCAGATGAGAAAGTCCTTATAGCTTTCAGCTGGAAAATGGGACCAAAAGGAGAGTTGGCGATTCCAGAGGGAACCAGACACTTCCACCACCCACTGGTGAATAGAATCCCAGCCATTGCCCTGAGATATACATGGACCAGTCACATTATGGTGCATGACAGGTTGTTACTCTTAAACCAGTACATCCCAAGTGAGACTAGAAGAGTCGGGGCTATCCCAGAGTAGGTTACTGTTAGGCCTGTGGCTTTAGTACCCCTAGAAATAGCCGGCCCCTTAGATGGAGAAGGGTGGTAGTCAGTACAGACCTTCACCTTTGATTGTCTCCTTGCAAATGACAAAGCTAGAGGCTGGTCTGAGCCCAAATGAGGTATTGGCGCAGTGCCAGTACTCTCCCAATGATTCTGGAGGTGCTGAACCTGCAGCTAGTGCAAGTAGGCCCCAGAAGCAGAGAAAAGGAAGGAAGTGTAGAAAAGGTGGGTAACCTTTAGCCAAGCTCCAGTAAACCAAGGAGCTCCTGCTCCAGAAGGGGGGGCTTCCTTGGTGGCACTGGTGTAGCCCTACCAGCCCCACAAGAAGTCCTGTCAGGTCATGGATCTTTTAAGCATGAGAAGGTGGCTCCTAAGCTAACAGAAGAGAGAGTGGAAGGAGGGTGTTTGCTACAGGATGTAGTAACCCCCCATTCTTAAGTTTCACAAAGACAATCTGAACCCAAAGAAGCCTGCAAGTTACCCCCTTTGCCTGTCAGTGACGACCTAAGGGTGTAGATCTGGGCACTGACAGCTGTCAGTGGCCTCTTCTGGGTGTTAGCCTTAATAGCTGCACTGTCCTTGGCATGCTGGTCTGACCGCCTGTCCAAAAATCTAGGCCCCCTGACCCTGTTGGTCATGGTGGGGTTACTCTAGTTGTGGGTAAGCTCTTTGGGTAAGATAAGGTTGGCAGAGGTAGACATATCTGATCCCAAAGCAAAAAGAATGGGAAAAGAAACTAAAGAAGTGTATTTTTTTTATGTGGGTTCTGACACTGTTGAGGTAGGTCTGCTTTCCAAAGAAAGTGACCTGGACAGGAGAATGCAAGGCAGAGTAGGCCCTGCAACAATCTAGCCTGTTTCCTTACCCTTACTCCCCTGATAGACTCTTCCAGGTTGTGGCTTAGGTCTCCTGGCCTGTTGGCTGGGGCGGGGGGGGGGGTAGGAATGGTGTAGGAAACTGGGTTTTTGTTGTAGTACCCACCCACATTGACTGAAAGTATGCTGGATTCATGCTAACCAGGTCCCCAGTACTAGTTTTCTTTCCGTAAGCTGCACCATTGTTCCACACTTGGTACCGCTTTAGCCTCCATGTAAGTCCCTAGTAAGTGGTACCCCTGGTACCTAGGGCCTCTGAGCTAGAGAGGGCCCCTAAGGGCTACATCAATAATTGTGCCACCCTAAGGGGCACTTCTCCAAGCTCATGCAAACTGCCATCGCAGATGGAATGTCCTGGTGGAGAGAAGACTGAAGAGCAGACATGGCACAGACCTCTGTGTGCCATTCCAGCACAGCTTTGCATGTGGTATAGGTAAACAACCCCTACAAAAGGCCTTACAGCCCTGGGGTAGTTTGCACTATACCCCATGTGTGGGCATATCCGTGTGAGTGGATATGTCCATGTAGTATCTAAGCATAACCCTCAATATCCCCAGTCCACAGGGAAGCCATACTGAGTACATTGGCTGGACACTCATGATCATGAGTTCCCAAGCTCCATGATGACTCAGCTTTACCCACAGATGCTTGGTACCAAACATCTGTTCTTAATAAACCCACAATGATGCTAGTGTTCGATGTATTAAGAAATGCACTGAGAGAGCATCTTAGAGGTGCCCCTTGAAAACCTACCAACTACTAGTGCGTTTACCGACTGGTCTCGACCAACCAACCACATTAGACACGTTTCTGACCTCCTCAGATGAGAGCCTTCACTCTCAGAGGCCAGGAACAAAGCCTGCTCTGGGAGGAGGTGTTTACACTTGCTCCCTGTAGTGTGTGCATTCCAGCACAGTAAACTTCAAAGGCCCTTCTGGGTTTGTTATGCGACCCAGGACTCTTCAAATAGTGGAGGTGCCCACCCACCTGTCCGGACCCCACTTTTTGGCAGCAAGACAGGTGGCAAAATTAGTAAGTTTAGGAGGTGTGCACACATTCAGCCAGCACCACCCCTAAGGGGACTAGATGATGTCAACACCGCTTTTAGGATTCCTCCATATTGTTTTGGGTGGAATTAGCCATCTAGGGTCAGGGTTATGCCCACGTGCCACAGGGAGTGGTCTAAAGGTAGGCACCCCATTCGCTACTTCCTGCCACTTCCCATAAACACCCATAAATTAAATACTTAGGTGGCACCCCTGAACCAAATAACCCGGATTCGACAGATCAAGAGAAGATGGATAAAGAAGACTCACTACCTGGCCAGAACTGCAAAATACCAGTGAACTTTTGGCCCAAAACCCAGGTTGCTCGCATCTCTCAAAAATCGCAACAGAGTGACTCGTCTTGCAAGTTGGAGAACCACTGAAACCTTGGGTAGCCTGTCAGCCCAACACCTACAGTCTCCCTTGGAGTAGAGTAGCTACTCCCCAGCAGTTCGCAGGCACCGACAAGTTGTGTCCAGTCTACCACTTTTCAGCCCCCCAGCTCAACCAAAGCCCCAAACGACCAGGCAAGGTACTCTTGCTCTGGAAGGTCAGATCTGTCACCCCACCCAGTGTGAAGACACCAGAACCAACCGGAGCCACTCTGCACCAAACATAAACAGTGGGAATCCAGTCCGGATTTCCACTACACCACAACAGAGCAGCCATCAAGGGACGTTAGCATCACTGAGACCCCTTCTGGAGTGGCTCAGCTGTCCTGGTTTTGCCCCTGCCAGCTGTTTGTCACTAATTGCTAGGATCACCTTTGGGCATCCAGCCCAACGGACCAAACAAATCTGCACCCGAACCGCCCGGCCCTGGGACTGACAAACTGGCTGTGCCTTCTTGCTCCAAAAGCCCTTGAGACCTAAGCACCCATTTGGCAGCTCTTAGACTTCTTCCCAAGTCCCCCTATGCAGCCTGTTTTTAGATGGCCCCCCTTCTTCGCAGCACTCGGCTACCAACCCGATCAGCATTCTGCTCCCGGTTTGAACTGTTTGCTCAATTGTGAAAATTGATATGGAAAAGAGAACTTACCTTTGAACGAAGTTCTTAGTTTTAAAATATATATAAAAAGAAGTGTTATTTTTCTAATTCGGTCTCGGATTTATTCCTTGAGTGTGTGTCTCATTTATTGCCTTTATGAGTATAACAAATACTTAGCACTACCAACTGATAAGCATAACTGCTCACCCACACTACAACAAAAGAGTGCATTAGTATTATTTACTTTTGCCTCTGTCAGGCAATTGGGGACCCACTGGTCTCTCTTCACAGTGTACTTCTTTGTAGTACACAATATAGAGAGCCAGTTTCCTACAGGTTGAAGTCATTGCCATCTATAAAATAGTCGACAGGACCCTCCCTAGCAAATATAGGCCAATCCGCTTGATTGACAACTTTCAGAAAGCTTTCTGCCATCAATTGCTTGACCACTTACACGACTGGTTGGAAAACATAAGGTTCTCACCCATTTTAGGCAGGGTTTCGTCCTAAAAGAATCACAATTTACCAGTTCTTTCACTTACATTTTATAGTCTGGATATACCTGGGGCTTTCTTACGATCATCTTTATGCAATATTTGTTGATCTGAGAGACGCCTTCAGCCCAGTTCCAAGAAACAAATTGGGGAAAGCCCTGGAATGGATGTCCTTATCAGGCTTCATGAAAGAAGCGATGCCTTAATAGGATGGAGGTCTGGGGGTGAGCTTAGTGATTGCATACCAGTCACTCCTGGGCTGCTACAGGGGTGCGTTCTGGACCCAACACTTTTTTCCCTCAATGTTCTGAATCAGCCTTTGATCCACCCAGGAACTGGCCTTACACAGCACAGCATTAACAGAGGTCATTAGCCTAATGAATAGTAGTGGAATTCATTGACTCTATTCCATTAAACAATTGGGAGCCCTAGGGCAGGGCATGTACTGGTCAAATACATCCTTAATAAATAACAACTCTAGGAGAACTGCAAGCAGCAGCCCCATAGGTTTCAGCCAGAGGCGTCCCCTGAAAACAAGCCCAGCAAGGAGTCTCTGCACCGACCCTGGCACCGGTAACCCACGATCCACACATGTTCACCCCAGCACCCACCACCTGAGATTTGCACCAGAACCCCTGAAAGAGGATTAGGAGAAAACACTGGCAGAACCAGAACCTCCGACCAGACAAATGAGGGACCCGAGGAACAAAGGAAGGATCAGACCGGAGAACAACCTGATTCGAAAGGAATGCCAAAAACGGCTCAGAACAAGCAAGAAGCCCAACACCTCAACCCACTGGGTTGAGGCAAAGCAACCAGAAAAACCACCTAGATTGGCAGAAAACAGAGGCCCCACTGCCAGAGACCCAAAGGGAGCAGACCGCAAAGGCCACAGCACCAGAGGAAGATCCCAATCGGGCATAAAGGACGTAACCTGAGGACTAAAAGAGGAAACAACACCACAACAAACAGGACCCTCAAAGAACAACAGGCTCACAGGCCAGACCCTGAATGGCCCACACCGCTGCACACAGAGCCCGCAAGGAGTCCACAGCGAGACTAAAGTGGAAGCTAACCCTGAGGAATCGAAGATGCGCACAGGATCCACCACTACAGCAGACCAGACCATACCCCAACCCTGAAAGACACCCAATGCCGAGCACAGGACACCAAAGTCAGAGGGCGCCGGGACTGCTGGAGAACAGAGCCCATCCGGAGAACACACCCCAGCCACGAGGTTCATCCTCCTAACAGTCAACCTGCCAGAAGCAAGTGGACTAAACAATCCCTGGACAGAGAAGGACACAACAGGGGACCCGGAACCACATCCAACAGCCAGCCAGGCCCGCCCCCCCACCTCAACAACAGAGGGGACAAAGGCCTACGGCTCCAAGCAAGCACCACCAGGAAAACAGAAGATGGGCCCAACCAGACCTCCAGCAGGACCCATGTAACCAAGGCAATTGGGGGAAGGCACAGAGCAAACCCTCTGCAACTTAAAGGATAGCGCATCTACTCACAAACCTGAGTCTGACTGAACCAGAAAAGCACATGACCAACAGGAAGGGAAAAAACCCAGGACAGGCGACCCGTCGCCGACACCAAAACCTCCAGCAGACGCAGTGGCCACAGAGACAATAAGTCCAACTCCACCCATCAGCAAAGCAGACGTCCCAACAATACGAGAGAGGCCATGTTAGCACTCCCCCGGTGGTCGATCTGACACGCAACCACTGTGCCGTCCGACCACACCAGCAAATCCTGCTGTAGGACCAAAGGGAGAAAGAGTCCAGGACAACAGATCCGCCAACAATCCCCTCCAAGCGGAAGACAACTCTGCCTCCCGGAACAACCAGATACCTCAAACAAACTCCTGGGGCAACATAGCCCTCCAACCCAGCACGCAGGCACCACAAGGCAGCACCAACTGCTCCTAGGACCCAAAGGGAGAGCTCAGCAAGAGGGAACCAACCTCCAGCCAACAAGACAAGTCCCTGGAAATCTCCACACCCCCGTAAACAACAGGGTGTATGACAGAGACCCCAGACAACAAAGCCCCAGAACATGAGACACCAGAGGGCACAAGTGTAACAGTTTAATAAAAACCACAGCACCATCGAAATACAAGCAGTCAAAGAAGGAACCCTGAGAATAAGAGAGTAAGACCTTAACCACTAGGCCACAGGGAATCTCTCAAGAACCACATCCGAGCCATGGAAGAAGGAGTGACCAACACCACCCCCCCACCCCAGCTCGCGCACCAGGGATAGACAGCGAGGCTCCGACAGGAAACCAAACCAACCAGGTTATGAAGTCCGTCCCCCCAATGGACATCAGTTCCCGAGAGGGGCACAGATGGGACTTCACCAAGGTCAGAGTCCACCCGAACAGCCACGGGAGGAAAAATCTCCAGGGAATGTGAACGAGCTTCAATGAAAAAGAAGGAGAGATCAACCAGCCATCCAAGGAAGGAACACCTGGAGCTGCTGAGCATGCAACAACCCCAACCAGGAAGCTAAACCATAGCAAACAACCTAGGTGAGGACGAGAGATCAAAGGGCAAGACCAGGAACTGGGAATGAGCGTTGCCCACACAAAACCTCAGAAACCCCTGGGACGCCACGAACACCGGTACATGAAGTAGGTGCCCTTGAGCGACAGAGAAGCCATGAAATTCCCTATGGACAGAAAGGGCAGAACGACCCGAAGAGACAACCATCCAAAGGAGGGATGCACTAACACACAGCCTCCAGAACAGGACTGAAGCCCCCATAGGGATATTGTATCAGAAAAAGGATCGAGCAACCTCCTCCCAACCCACAGGTACCAAAACCACAGGCCCATTGGAAACCAGGAACTGAAAGAGCCCAACACTGGACTGGAGATCCGGGAACAGGAGAAGCCCGGAACCAGGCGCCCAGTGGCACACCAAAATCCATCCTAAAACCTAGGGGACAATACGGAGGGTCTCAGGTACAAGAAGGAGTACCAGGCCGTTCCTAAAAGAGTGCGAGTGCGGTCGGTGTCAGGTTGAGGATGCTGTAGGGCACAAAGAGGTACCTACAGATGGGCATCCATTTTGTTGGATATAGTGGCCTCACACACCCTTGCGAGTGTCATGCTTCATCATCGGCAGTGCTCCTCGTTGGGACGGCGGTGCAATACCCAACGGGCAACACCTCAAAGAGGGGCTCTTCTTTAGCGGAGATCTTTTTCCAACTGCCGTATGGGTGAAGTGTGGGTGTGGGGCCAGGATAGTGTAGACGTGACGGTGATTAAAATGGGGTCAAGGGTGACAGGATCAAATTTATTCTAGGGGTCCCTTAACTCCAATTAAAAATTTGAATCAGGACTAGGCTTGTAGGGAAGTAATGTACCCTAGTACAAGGCTAACCTAATGTGTGACTGGGTCAACATGTTTCTCGCCTGAGTGTCAGATTGACTGGTGATTCTTCAGGACCAGTATCAAGTTATATAGGTTTACAGAAAACTATCTACATGATACCTATTCCTCCATGTTGCATTCGCAAGGAAGGATGGAAAGGAAATGTATACCTGTGTTGTGCTTTTGTGTTCCTGGATAGGGAGACAAAAGAAGGCATTTCACACAGAATAAAATAACCTGACATATGATGGGTGACCTTAGAGCACTCAGTGTTACATGCCAGTGGTAGTGTTACTAGCAGGTGATTTAAAAAAAACAATCATATGTCATCCATGGTGAGCACAGTGGTGAGCATGCTCATATGGGAAAACATTGTTAACTGTTGACATTTAAAAACATAGCAGCAGAACTCAAAACAAGCCATTCATAGCACTCACCTAACTAAATGATGGTGGGCTACAACGTCAGTACCCGGCGGGTAGAACAGCGGGTGAACCTCACAATATTCAGGCTAAGCATAATACATAACTGATGTTAATATCGCTATACAGAAGGCATCATGCCTGGGTGAGCGCATCATTATTGTTTGTATATGTAAGAGACAAACCCCCCGTTAAGTGGTACCACACGGAGTCACAGGACACGCATGAGTGTCCCGCCACGTGTCACAGGGTGAAGCAATGGTCGTTTGTGGTGTAGAGGCTCCTCGCGGCTTAGGTTGGTGAAGTGAACGGCCCCGCAATAAGCGCAGGTTGCAACAAATCAGAGTGCTTAAGCTCATTCTCGATAGGACCTAGCGTAAAAACACACCCAAATAGTTGTCCAGACTCACGCACCAAATAGTCCACACACACATACACATATAGGCTTATTCTATAATCTGCGTGTCTAATTTCACTGTTTGAGCAGTGGGTTGAAGTACCCGAACCAGCCCCCTATGAGTGATGGTCGCTCTGAGTCAAATGCGGCTCGTGAACATCCTGTTTGAGAACGCAAGCCACTGCTGTGGTCCGTACGTCCAGTTACTAAGAGGGTCAATCGGAATTAGCATTAGAGGTTGAGCAAGTCTCGATTTGCCTTCCGTTCGAGAGGGGCACTCCTAAGCGCGCCAGAATGGGTCAGCACTTACTTTCAACCTCCGCATCTGCACTGTCAGACCTACCCCTCACTGCCGGGTCCGGGAAGATGGATTCAGGCTCGTCCCGGCCTGGTTAGTAGCGCTCTGTGTCACGTGGTTTGTGTCATGTGGTTGGGGGTGTGGTCTCAAAAAAGCAAGACAGTGAGGTTTCACCGGAAGTGCTGACTGCGTCCCACAATGTCGGCCATCTTAGAATGGTGTCTATACAGTACTCTATAGACATTTGTACACAGGTCAAGTTTGGGATAAAACAAACAGCCAACAAGGCATTCCAAGGTGTCTTGGGCATTATTGAAAATAACGTGCCCTAGTCTTCGGGTTTTTCTATAATGCACGGCAGGTTTCACTGGAACCTGAGGTAACTAGGCATTGAGTTGGGAAAGTGTCTTGAGTATTCAAAAGTCACGTGCACCATTAATTGAGTGTCTATAAAGCGCTAGAGGTGTTACTCAGACCCGGAACTGCCCAGTATAGTGAGGACCTATCTACGCATCTATGTGTGTGGGTGTACATATGGCTCATTTCCGTTAAGGAGAATGTGCCAATCTTTACAGTGAGGCCCAGAGAATGTCCTCATTAAGGCCCGTCGTATCTGAAGAAAGTCGGTAAATCCAACTCTGTTCTTTGAAGAACAAGATTTGTTTAGTGGAGTTGGTGTTGGCTTCCAGTACCAGCCATTTGATGGAGTATACACAACAATACGGAGGGCCCATCAACCGCTGCCAAACACCTCCCAGACCGGAAAAAGACCTGAAGCGACCCCCAATCGGAGCCCCCCCCAAACACCTCTCACACAGCCACAAAAGGAAGGACCTGAAGAACAGGACTCTGGGATTCGTGGAAGGAAGGCTATATCCGGATATGACCCCAACCACAAAAGGGCAGGGTGGCCACCTTCGATTGAAATGCCTGCATAAAGCCCAATGACAACCAGCAAACATCCTAGTCTGCGAGGAGCAGACCAGAATCAAAAACCTAAAGGCCACAGCCGTCCATTGAACCAAAGTCCCCAACTGCAAAAAGTCTTCAGGAGAGCAACCTGCTGTGCAGCTACTGGTTACGAAGGAGCAAGCCACAACTGTCTCCCAGTCGCCACCAAGGCAGCAGCCACTGCGGCACCAAGTGACACAAAGGAGAAGTTAGTCCGGAAACGCGACAGCTGTGCCAATATTGACAAAGACTCAGAGGGACCCACCCCCCTCCTGGAACAGCCTCTCAGAATACCCTGACAGCCCCCAGCAGAGACCGCTCAACACGCATGTTTCCAGCACCAGAGAGAACCGCAACCATGGCAACCAAAAGGCACAGAGACGCCAGCCGCATCAGCAGGGAATTCACTTACACCAGAGAAGGAAACTCCACCGAGAATCCCTGCAAAGCACATCAATTAACCAAATACCAGGGTAAGGTATGCATGACAACAGTCGTCCATTTCCCCTACAGCACACATCTCACTGGCCAGTGAAGAGGAAGTAACTCATGCTCCCTTCGCTGACAACAGGCAAAACATTCCACAACCCAACACCAACAGACGGTTCAGGGAGTCCAAAATTGTCCCGCCCATGCTGAACATAAACCATACTGTGAAGGGCAGCCCCATGGCCAAAATGACCCTACACCAGCCTCGACATCAGCAGGGACTGTTGGGGCATAGAATTAAGGTCCCGTTAGGTAGGGCACGAGTTGGGGTACCACGGGGGTGGACGGCGTCCCCCCACTTATTATACTGGGGGGGGAGGCGCCATCCCCCCTGCTCAAAAGCTTGACTTTCTAAGATGTGCGCGAATTCTAGACACGTTTTGTCTGGTGACAAAATGCACGCCTAAGTTACCATTTATTGCCTGTTGCGAATGGACAAGAGCCCCCTCCCCATGGTCACTACATATGTAGACCTAGAAGGGTAGCGCCTGCACTACTCACTTCTAGCCACTTCGCTAACACTTATCAGAAATGGTACATGTTAAGAGTCTGATAAACCAAGATTGCGCACCTATTGCGACTTACTTGATCACATTCCTCAAAATAATTATTAATGTATTAATTTAACATGTTTTGTGTACTAATAATTGCACCACACGACATATTTAGTATCTATGTGACGCTTGTCTATGTGCTTTACTAAAACTAACAACGTTTGCCCTAAAATGGCTGCTGCCATGCTGAAATCTTTCTGCGCAAGCGTCTATTATACTCATGTGACTTTACGTATTAATCTTTCTGGAGGTAAAATTTCCGCGCCTGCGCACTCTTGCCTCTGTCCTTAACCTGCTTACGCTAAGATTGTCTGTCTTGCTTAACCAACTAAGGCAAATAGTTAATGGGGTTAAAAGGGATTAGTATAGTGATAAGTGGTATACATTGCATACATTTATTCTTTGTTCTAAAACCTGTTCTTTTCTATTCTTTCATGTATCCAAACTCACGGTGACATGCTGTACTGACGACTCCATCTTCCAATGTACCATGGCTATGCCCGAGCCACTGTCCCTTAACACTTGACTTTTGGACGCTTTCCAAAGGACAATGTGCTAGAAGATGCTCGTGGGAACGTGCACTCTGACCTGAACTGCAATGAATGGACTAGATACAATTCTGCACTAAAGCCAAAACGTCATCAGAACTCTCGAGAAGAAGGGAGGACTCAATATTTGAATATTAATAAGACATGTAGCAAACTTTGACGATGAAATGACATCTCCTCATCCTTATTGTCCAATGAAGTTTGAGAATTCTGATATTTGCAACATTGGGGGGTTGGTACATACCCTGGAAAATAGTATAACTAGGGTGGGTTTAGATAGTTAGATTGTCCGACTTGTCCGAATAGCTGACCTGTCACTGACTCAACGACTCAATAGGTTCGAGGGCAGAAGTGCTGGCGGAGCACTCTGTCGGAGGATTTCAAAATCCATATCGGGGTTTGGAGATTGAAGTGCTGGCGAAGCACTTTGTCAGTGGTCCTAATTTCCTGGGGTCCCGGCTGGTAGCTGCAGAGAGGTGTAATGCTGGCG
The DNA here is from genome assembly GCF_964261635.1 of Lissotriton helveticus. NCBI lineage: Eukaryota > Metazoa > Chordata > Amphibia > Caudata > Salamandridae > Lissotriton > Lissotriton helveticus. Next base: position 2,025,184,260 of record NC_136067.1, read on the forward strand.
TTGCAACTTTAACTGCGGGTGCTGATCGTAGTCCTTGGGGTCCTGTCCTGGTCCAATTTGGCTGTACCTGTCTCGTTCTTCCTTCTGGTCTGCACCTACTTGCATAGCTGGCGTCTTCCTGGGGGTTCTGTCCCTTTCTGGACATTTCTGCCCTTAAAATTGGCCTTTCTCGTGTTGCAGCTTGGATGCAAGCACATCTGCTAAAGCTCAACGGAGATAAGACCGAGGTGATTATATTGGGTAAACATAAAGATCTGTGGGGCTCCGGACACTGGCCCAGTGATATGGGTCCGTTGCCTATCCCCGTGTCTGTCGCCCGCAACCTCGGTGTCCTGATTGACGACAATCTTTCAATGAGGCAGCAGGCAACAAAGGTCGCTGCAATCTGCTTTAACACTCTACGCTGGTTGCAGAAGATCATTTGGATGTTGCCTGAGTCCACCCGAAGAACTGTCGTACAGGCTCTTGTGATGTCTCGTATCGACTACGGCAATGTGCTCTATTTAGGAGCAGATAAAGCCACAATCAATAAACTCCAGGTTGTACAGAACTCAGCTGCGAGCCTGTTGCGTAATGTTCCACGGAGAACGTCCGCAACGCAAGCTTTGCGTGACCTCCATTGGCTAAAAATCTCTGATCGTGTGGTCTTTAAAACTCTGTGTTTTCTATTTAAGATTCGTCAGGGTTCCGCTCCCAGCTACTTGCTCAATCTTGCCCAGCCATATCAGCCTGGCCGCTCTCTTAGGTCATCCAACAACCACAATCTTGTGATTCCCAGGATTCGATTGACAAAAATGGGAGGCCGCTCATTCGCATACTTGGGACCCAAGATGTGGAATGCTCTCCCGTTGGCACTAAAAACAGAAACTAGCCTTTCTGTTTTCCGTAAAAAATTAAAGACTTTTTTGTTTTAATTTCTTTATTCTGTTTTTATCTTCTGCTACTGCTTGTTTTCTTCTCTAGTCTGTCCCTGGCGCCGGGAAACCCATTGCGGGTAGCTGTGCGCAATATAAGTTCAATAAAATAAATAAATAAATAAAATGTTTCTGTCCATGGTCCGGGTTGGATTTCCCTTGCCCTCATAAGGTAACTATAAAGATAGGGCTGAAACTCTGCTTGTCTGACCGTTTCCCAATGACTAATGACTTTCCCTTGCAGTTCATCACTATCGTTATTCTGATTTGCATCTTCTTACTTGAGCGGAGTCTATTAAATGTATTATGGTTTCAATTATTCAAAATGTTACCTTAGATAACGGTTTTCAAAACTTCTTGAGTCTGTGAATATTGCATGAGGGCAAAAGGTTATTATTTCCTCACAAATGTTATTTTCTATCTATCTTTACAACTAACACTATGATCCTGTAGGACTCTAGGTAGGGGTGACAAGGATTGGTAAGTTACGGTATAGGTCCAATGGTTAAGGTTATTTACTGATGGTAAGGGCCCAGGTGAGTATGTCTGGTGACCTGCACGCGCTATCAAGTCTTTTCAGTAAAAATGTTTGGATCATCACCAAAAATGACAAATGAATATTTCCTCATGAGCACCAACCTCTGAGAATGTACGCGAAGTAAACGTGTTTTGCATTATACCTTTTTCGTGTTTCTTTTCATTAGATATGTAGCTTGTATTGGCGCCGTCTGTGCTTGTTCTGGGAGGGACCACGGGGCCGCTGTAGTTTGTTAATTTCCGGTCATTTCTCCGTCTTCCAGCAGCGTGGTGACTGAGCCCAGGTCTGTGTCATGTCCCAGTGTAAGGGGACGTCTGTCCTCCGGGGCTCAAGGTACTCCAAGATATAGAGGAGGAATTTCTACACTTAGCCCTTATAATGTTGTAGCGCTCACCATAAACGTATATGTCGCTTCGCGCCTGTATGATAAAATGTCATCACTACCCAATTTACGGTACTTATTATATCTTGAATGGAAGGATGGAGGGAAGAGGTCCGGCAGGGATGAGAGGCTGCCTGCATGCTACCTGCATAGATCTGTACAGCACGAGCTCAACCCACTGAGAAATATCGATGAAAGGCTGAGCTGTGATGTGCTCAGGAGTACAGTTTTGCAAATATTTTACCAATAGGAGTGGGTTTTTCGTTCCCTTCTAATTTAAACCTCCTGGCTTTTGTACCCAGTCATTGGCTTTGTAACGTTGTAACCAATTGCTGCTTTTCTTTGTGTCGTATAAAAAAATTAAAAAAAATTATGTAAAGCATAGAAATATCACAGTTTATATCCATAAAAGCATCTAAAGCCCCTACTCGGAGAGGAACTGTTATGCTGGTGACATGCCCAGCAGAGCTGGGGAGGGGATTAACACCAGAAGACACAAATCATTTCCCAGCACGGCACTTCCAAGATGAAAGTCCCACTATGCCCCACAGAGAATGTTTGAGGCTCTCAGCAGATGACATCAAGGCAGGGTTTGGTTAGCCAATCCCTGTCCTACACATCACGGGGGACTTCCTTCAGCAGAAAATGACTTCTCCAACTGTGGGCCCAGATACAGGGCTGCCGCAGAGGCTCCTGAGTGGCAGTACAATTGTTAGAGCATCTCAGGTTTGGGGAGTGCATGGGCCAGACTCCAGTAGAACTGGAGAAAACAGGAGAACTGGGTTCACAGTCAGGGCCACTGGATATATGCTGCACGGTAGACTAAATTATACGACAATAAAAGGCAAATTATGCGCATAATGTGGTAATTTTTAATAGTTTTATTCGTAAACACGATCTGGGCAAATATTTCAACTCATTAGTACCAGTTTAACAAGCAGTGAGATTAATATCACCACAAACAATCAGTAGTCTTGGCCAGCTAGGTAATTCAGAAGGGGGGAGAGAGTAACACAAAGCATGTTGTGACGTCACTCCCTGTCGTGACGACATCACTTCCTGCCGTGATGTCACTTCCTGTGACACCACATAACTTGGAGAGTCCCCCCACTTCTTTTGTTAGGACTTGTGCCCTGCTGTTAGGCCGTCAGACGCCCAACCAGAAAAGCTCCATCCACCACGGTTACAAACAAATAAGCAGCACAACAGACAAGGCAGACGCAGTGGAAGGCTCAGCATCCCCTCCTCCAGGGTCTTTCCCACCCTGACCTGCATCCACCCATGATGAGCCATGGCCAAAGGAGCACAGACCACCAATATATACATATAGAGCGACCAAGACACCACTCAGCTCCAACCGCTTCCCATCCATGATGAATAACGGCCAGAGGAGCACACACAGACATATATAAATGCTGACACAGGAGCCAACCAAACAAGAACACCCAACACATAAAAACCCAAGACCTAATGACCACAGGCTCCAATGGGGGCCCCAGCAGGAGCGTAGCGGGAGCAGTCTCCCCCTGAGGTTTGTGCCAAAATGGAACGGGCCACCAGCGGATTGGCGGATGGCGGGAGACGGCACGAGAGGGCAAAGAAACGTTGGTAGCTGCACATTAGGTGCGAGCTACTTCGTGAGGAGGCAGGCTGGAGGGCGGGAGAGGTTTTGAGGTGGCGGAATCAGCCGGAGACGCTGCCGGAGAGGCCTGTTTGATTGTTCAGGAAGTGTGAAGGGTTTTTCTGACACGATGGCTCCTGTTGCCCTGGGCCCCCGCCTCTTGGTGTTGCTGCGCCTCAGTGTTTTCTGGGCTCCACAGGCTCTGGTGCTGTTCTGAAGACCGGAGGAAGGTGGGCCTGTTTGCGGTGTGTCCTACGTTGCCAGGTAGGCTTCCCTTGCATTATGGGGTGCTGAGGCACAGAGTGTTGTCGTTTGTGGTGGCCCTGCCCGGGTCCCTGTGAGGTGCTAAATACTGCTGATCCTCTGCGCCGCCCCATTTGGAGTTAATTTGGAAGCTCAGCAGGCGTGGTGGCCGTTCCTCAGCGCTTTAGGGCCCCCTGCCAGGATATTGTGTGGAGGTATGCCCTTTGTGCCCAGCCTGCAGTTTTAGCGGTATAAGTTGCCACTCGGGAATTCCCTTCTGGGGCTGCATGGTGATATTTGTCTTTTGGGTGATTTCTTGTACGTATCAGACACCCTGCCGCAATTGCTTGTGGATACCATACTTAGCAGGGCATGCAGAATCCATAAGACATTGCTGCTGGTACAACATGCCCATGGCTTTTTCTTTTACCTCAGGTTTATTTTTCTGTAATGGGCAGAGCTTGTATTTGAGGTTGTAGCAGAGTGGGGGCCCCTCGAGAGGGCTAAACGTTGCAACAGCGCGTGTGGCGTAACACGCGCACCTGCGCATTAATTGTGATTTCCATTGGAGGAGCCAGGCGGAAGGGAGGGAGAGTTGTCCAGGAGGCAAAATCCCCCAGCTCATTTATATATTTAAAGGGTGTGCCGCATTCACCGTCGGCATGGCGCTCAAGGCGGAGTTGCTGGAGGCTTTGAGAGTAATTCAAGAGGCGGGAAGAGAAGACTTGCTGTCATTAGAAGACCGGTTGGTGGCAGAGGCACCCCAAAAGGTACCCAAGCGCCTAGCTGCTAGAGGAGTCCAGCGTGCGGTAGAAGCATGCTTACCCCAGCATGCATCACAGGACCGCGGCCTAGCGTGCCTTCAGTGGATTAGAACGCACAGCGTTGGTGCCAGCACTGGTGAGGTGCAGCAGGCGGGGAGGAGGAGGGCACATTCCTTGTCCCCCGCTACCCCTTTGAGGGCAGCTCCCCATGCCCCCAAGTTTTGGTGATTTTGAGGCAGTGCAGGGTATGGGCGTGCCCGGGAGAGGAGGTGAGAGTGTTTTGGGGGAAAGCCGCGCGCCGCCTGCTAGGTTCAGGTCCCGTGGTGGGAGGGGCCGGGGGGTTGACAGGGCCATGCTGTTATTAAATGAGGAGGATACAGGTCCGCAGAGGATTGGGTTGGGCCAGGTTTCACATGATGGCCCATTTTTGAGCAGCCAGGACAGAAGGCTGGTGCGAGTGGTGCACCAGCCGCCCACCCCAGCTGGTCGAGTGTCCTAGCGACAGTGATGGTGAAGTTAGTTTTTCCCAATTGTCCCCCCCCCATCAACATATTGAGGGCGTTGTGGTCAATGATACCCCTGCCAGCGAACAAGACCAGGGGGTGGTCCTAGAGTCCACCAGTACGGCTAAGGTCACCAGGCCTAGCGGTTTAGAGAGCCAGCCTCACCTTGTTGGAGGTCGAGGGAATGTGGAAGGCTGTATTGAGCTTGATTTAGATTTGGAAGAGGTGGGTGCTCCGCACCAGGTGAGACTGATCGCTGGTGAGCAGGCAGTGGCCCGTGACAGGATGCCAAGCCGCTTACATACAGAGTATATTTTACTGCGCGCCCGCCCCCCTCCAGGGCAGCGCCCTCCCTTCCCTTGGTCCATGGTGGGAGCGAAGTAGGATGTCAATGGGTGTGGATGGCTTCTGCAAGCAAAGTTGGTTTTGAACAGGAGGGGATGAACCGGAAGTGTACGAGGAAGAAGGAAGATTCAAAGCGGTTGCACGGCTCTTCAGGTTCGAGCGACCAGAAGATGCAACTTGGTGCAGTTCAAGACGCTGCTAACGGATTTTATAATGTTTGTGCGGCGGCACCAGTAGCGGTTGCCACAAATTTCATTTCAGCTTCTGACGGGTCTTGTGCGGATTCTAGGATTGTGGGCAGGCCTGTAGAGCGTGGGTCTGTCACTAATTGGTGGTATTTTAATGGAGGAGTGGGAGATGGGGAGTGTCCAGGTAGCAGTAATGCTGGAGAGGGTGTTGTGGACGCTGATGAAGGTGGGAAAGAGGGTTTTGGTGATCTTGAAGAGGGTGAAATTTACAAAAGGTTGCCAAAAGGAACACGTTATGTTGAATTGGAAGGGGAACGGGAGTTGGGGAGTGGGACGAGGGCAACCTCCTTTGTTAACTCGTTACAGAAGTCAAGAGCGGACCGAGAAGTTACAAGGAAGAGGCCTCATTACAGAGAACACGCGAAGAAAGCTTGTTCAGAATTTCAAGAGAGAACGGATCAGCTGACATGTGGTAAGCAGCAGTGGTGGGGAGTATGGGACTCTAATGATAGAATTTTGGGTAACGATGGGGACGAGGGTGAATTGTTTCACAGGCATTTTAACAAGAGGGTTCAGCGGGAGGATTCTTTGGTCACTGAGACTGAGGTAGTTGACACATACATTGAAAGCAAAAGTGAGAAGGTGAAACAGGTTAAGCCTAGCAACCCAGATAACCAAGGAAGTATGGGGTCAGGTTCTAATAAACGGCTCCCATATATGGGGCTGGCTATGCCATTGGGTACTCATTTATCAGCAGTAAAAAAGAGAAGAATTTGTGATCACAAGTACGTGGATGTTTTTAGGTTATTACATAGGGAAGAGCAGGCAAGGGAAGGGCCGTAAGAGGAAGAGTGGGAATTGGCGAGGCGCCCAAGAGTCCCCCGTTACATTGATAATTGGACAACGGCCTTCTTCATTTTTGCGAGCATATCTGATGAAAGATGCCCAGATAGGGTGGTGGCTCTTTTCAAGTACATGGACATAGTCAGGAAGGCCCAGATGCACTTTGGGGGGTATTCTTGGCTTAACTATGACGAAGAGTTTAGAGCTAGGATGAGCATATGTAATGAGAAACCCGGGGGTGAAGTTGATGCAGAATTGTGGCTGCAATGGATGTCGTCTGCAGATCCTCCGGCGACAACGCACACAGCTAGTGGCCTGCCCGTCGCATATCGGCCCTTTCTGCAGCGCCCCGCCCAGCAAGGGGCAGGTGGGACAGGTAGAAGTCAGGCAGCGGGATGGGGTGCGTGCTGGAATTTTAACCGGGGATTCTGTGATAGAAGGGGGATCAGGGGCAGAGGGACAGAGACCTCAAAAGCACGGCTTTATTGCCAGAGGACGAGGGGTGGCATTCCCTGTTATGGCAAAAAGCGGATACCCCAGTTAAGTTGGAGGCATTAGCCCACTGGTTGGAAAACTACCCTGGCCGGCAAGCGGCAAGTAAATTGTTTTGGGGATTTAAGGAAGGGTTCAAGATCATTTATAAGGGTACCCGAGTTAGGCGTTGGGCAGAGAATCTCCGATCTGCCAAGGAACTACCACAGATTGTAAGGGGAAAATTGGCGGAAGAGACAGCTTTGGGTAGAACGGTAGGCCCCTTTTTGCATTGCCTTTGCCTAACTTTGCCTAATTGTCTCCCCGTTGAGAGTCATTCCAAAAAAGACACCTGGCGATTTCAGGATGATCCAGCATTTGTCCTGGCCGGAAGGCAGCTCAGTCAACGACTTCATTGAATGTAAATGTAAATGTAAATGTGTTTGTATTTATATAGCGCACTTCTACCCAGAGGTCTCGTAGCTCTGTATTCATACCGCTGTGGAACCCTTCCTGGCTTTCCTGTGAGATGTCCACTTCTGGGCACCCCCAAGGTGAAGCCAGGCATCCAAGCTCTGCTGGGGCTGTTGTGGAGATTAAGCAAGCTGTTGCCCAGAGTCACAGAGTGGGACCCATGATTAAACTAGGCACCGAGGCGAGAATTATCAGGTCCTGGGAGATTGAGTCCAAGAGCCGCCGAGGCGGGAATTGAATCCTGGTCCCGGACCAGACCTCTGCATCAGGGTCTGCCGCTCTAACCATTGAGCCATGCTTCTCCACTAGACACGGCAGTGTCATACACGTATGTCGATGAGGCATTACGAATGATACATTTTCTAGGCGAGGGCACAGAGTTGGCTAAATGCGACATAAAGTCGGCATTCAGGCTTTTACCAATTCACCTGATGGATTTTGAACTTTTGGGCATGTTTTTTGAGGGAGCCTACTATGTAGACAGAGTGCTCCCCATGGGATGTGCGGTGTCTTGTGCACTATTCGAGACGTTTAGCTCTTTTTTGCATTGGGTTTTTTCTCAAGTTTGCACGTCAACTATGTCCTGTCACTATTTGGACGATTTTTTGTTCATGGGGCAAGCCAGGACACAGCAATGCCGGCAGGCGTTGATTACATTTCAGAAGCTGGATCAAGATTTTGGTGTGCCGTTGGCGCACGGAAAAATGGTAGGTTCCTGCTCTCAGATAGTCTTTTTGGGCATTGAAATTGATACCAGCATCATGATGGCCCGACTGCCACAGGATAAGTTACAGGAGATTCAAGACTGTGTTGGGGAGGCTTTGGGTAAAGTGAAACTTGAACTACGCCAAGTGCATCGTTTACTTGGATAGCTCAACTTTGCGTGCAGAGTCCTTAGAGCGGGTCGTACATTTTGTAGATCATTAGGGATGGCGATGCCTGGGGCTAGTTTGCCTCACCATAGAGTGCGCATGTCTAAGCAGGTAAAAGAGGATCTGAAAGTATGGCTCATTTATTTGAAAGATTTCCATGGAGTCCCTTTGCACTTTGTAGAAGAACCTTTAGTGTGGCAGGTGCAGCTATATTCTGATGCGGCAGGTTCCAAGGGTTTTGGAGTATTTTAGGATGGCCGCTGGTGCGCGGAAAGCTGGCCGGAGACTTGGTTGATACAAGGGCGGAGTATTGCTTTCCTAGAACTGTTTCCCTTGATCGTGGCACCGACGGTGTGGGGCAAGGAATTTCTGAACAGTAATGAACTTGATCAATCACCAGAAAGCAAGGGATGTGAAAGTTTTGAGATTGCTTCGCGAGTTCATGTTGTTAAGTTTGAAGTTCAACATTGTCTTTCAAGCAAAGCATATCACAGGGGTGAACAATTGTATTGCTGACGCACTCTCACGTTTCCATTGGCAGCGTTTCCAGGAGTTGGCGCCTGGGGCAGAAGCCACCAAGACTCAAGTTCCATCGAGCGTTTGGGCCCTAGGGGACTGAGAATTGTGCAGCTCATAGAGAATTCTTTAGCTGAATCCACCAGGTGGACGTACAGACAAGCATGGTTGGAATTTTTAAGTTATGAGCAGGTTTTTCAAGCCAACAGAAATACACAAAACCTCAACCTCCTTATTTTAGATTTTTCCCTGTTTTTGGCTAACAAGGGCTTGTCTTATACCACAATAGGGGGGAAGCTGTCGGGGGTGTCTTTTTATGGCCAGCTATTTTGGGGTTTTGACCCGGTTGACAGTATTCTTGTCAGGAAAATGTTGAAGGTTTTGGGCAGGGAACAGGCCCCGTTGGTGCAGTCCCGTGCTCCTATCACTTTCCATCTTTAACAAAGACTTTAACTTCAGCTGCCAGTTTTTTGTTACAGTGAAGCGGAGGTGGCTAGCTTCAGATTATGCATGATATGGTTGCTTTTTGGAGCATTTCGGATCTCTGAAGTTCTGGGTTTGCGGGACAAAGTGGGTCTTTGTTACGAGGAAATTATGATCTGGTTAAAACGATCCAAAACAGACCAGTTGGGGAGAGGTGTTTGGGTGGTGCTTAACAGTAGTGGTATACAGAATTGCTGCCCAGTTTTTTTAGAGTGGGTGCATTTCCATTCAGCGTCCAACCTTAAACAAGGTGACATATTTGTGCATGAGTCAGGCCATAAGATTACCAGCCCCCAGTTGCTATCCGTTTTAGGAAAGGCATTACTTTTGATTGGGGAAAATCCTACAGCTTTTGCGACTCATTCCTTTAGAATTGGGGCAGCCACAGAGGCAGCGAGATTGGGGATGGGTTGGGATGCTATTCATAGAATAGGAAGGTGGAAATCAAGTTGTTGTGCTCGATATGTGCGCAAATAATGTGTGTGTTTTTCTTTTAAGCTGTATATTGTTGCTAATAGTTTTTTCAAATTTAGGTGACATTCGTGCTAATTGCTTTGAGAAACAGCAGGTGTGGATGTGGGGCATTCTTTTGTCAAGTGGGCGGCCCTCTTTGCTGAGAAGCAGATTCATGGACAAACCCTTGGTGTACCCAGTGCACGGCATGAACTGAGGTGGTGTGGCAAAGGAGGAATGAGGTGGGACGATCTATTTCCGACCATTGATAGAATAAGGTATGACAGAAGGCCACCATACACCTCGGCAAAAATGATTTAGTGCCATATTCAGGTTTAACATTGATAAAGCACATGCAGTTAGACTTGGCAGTCATAAAGAATAATTGGTTGGGCACCCGCATTGCATGGACGGAATTTATTTACAGGCAGTGGTGGAGTCAGGCAAGAGATCAGTCAGCAATGGACAAAGCGTGTAGAAAGCTCAACAGGGCAATGAAAGTTTTTTGTGCAGCAATGGGGATCAGTTATATCTCACATGAGTATATCACTAGCAAAGAAAGCCACTTATTCAGGAACGACAGGGTGCACCTATCACACTTGGGCCTTGCCTACTATTTATTGGAACTGCGTGATTTCTTATCTCAGGAGTTGCATGTGAATCTGTGGTGCAGCGTACCACACGTATAATCTCGCACATATTTGTTTCAGAGGCAGGGTGGTTTTCCTGGGTGATGAATTTTAGGGGGGGGTAAATCTGGAGCGGGCTTACCCATCCTTTTGGATACAAGCTGAAGGAAAGGTAATTAAACAAGGTTTTGTAAAAGGTACAAATATATACATATGTTGATGGTTTTGGTCAGCAAGTTCAACATTTAAGTAAGAATTGTAAGGTTTTGGCCCATTTTACCAAATTGTGTATACATAATGAAATTAAGAGTATTTCTAGTTTTAGAGAGTTTACCTGACCTAAATAAAGTGGCCTTTTTTCCTACACTGATAATGTGTTGGTCTGTTCATTTTGGGCGAAGGCACAAGGCTAGAGCACCGGATGCAACCCATGCAGGACAACCCCAGGACACCAAAAAGAACCACACGGGCAAGAAGCAGCAAGCCACAAGACAGCGCAGTCCCGCTAAAGCGGAGACTTGACCCCTAAAACCCACACAACGGCCTCCAGAGCAGACCGCCACACACTCATCTGGAAACAGAAGAGAGTCTTGCAAGGAGTCGTTCGTAGAAAAAAACAACAGGATGTGCTAGTGGAGAAGTGTGGCTCACTGGTTAGAGGAGGCAGACCTGGAAGCAGAGGTCAGCCCGGGACCAGGGTTCAATTCCCGGCTCGGCGGGGTCTTGAGTCCTAAAATGTCCATGGACTCGACAATTCTCGCTCCGGTGTCTACTCGATTCACGGGTTCACACTCTGCGACTCTGGGCAAAAGCTTGCTTAATCTCCACAACGGCCCCTCGCGGCGGGATGCCTGGCTTTCACCTTGCGGATACCCTGCCGGGGTTATCTCACAGGGGAATACCAGGACGGGTTCCCTAAGCAAGCGCTTAGAAACCGCTTGGTGATTTGCGCTATATAAATTCCTGTACATTTACATTTACATAAGGTAGGTCAGGGGTTATGAGCCACAGGATGTGGGAGTGGCCTGGAGGGTAGGGATGGACTAAGGGAGTTTTTGACTTGGAAGTTCTGTGGAGGAGCTACTGCTCATACGTTAAGGACTGTGACTGGGACATCTGCTGAGGAGGTAATGACCCTCTTAACAGGCCAGTTGCCATGGGCGTAGCAAACACACCAAAAGGAGGGACAAATGTCATCAATGCACCACACGAAAGACACCTCGAACGGCACAGGAAGGAACCTATGAAACGCAGTGGGTATGGCCAAACTCCACAGATGGAATACACCAAGCCTCGCAGAGCAGCGCATGCGTGCTGACTCTCAGCTCAACCTAAAAATAGGTTTGCTCGGGTTGGACCAATGTCATGAAAAAGTGTTAATTTAAATAACTAATGGCAGTACTACCATATGTGACTCAAGAGCTCGAGCAGGGCTGCAGCTGTCTGTACAGTGCATTTTTCCACAGCCTACTTCTCTTTCCATCTCCTCAATGTTAAACTCTATTGTCACAAGCCATGTGTTATACCTTTGTTTGTCTTTATTTTTTGTAGTGTAGAGGGCGGGTTGCGAAGACAAATGCATCCCAGAGTTTGAGCGTGTCACATTCCTCCTCTGTTTTCAGAAGACTGACATCTGAAGCAAAGGTCAGTGCGAGCTACCGCTGCTAATGTTGCTGAGGAGGGGCTTGCCAAATCCTCCCTCTCACATGTTTTCTAATTTTAATGACTGTCCTCCTATTGCTTTTAATGATCGGTTGTAATTTAGAGCTCATGGCTCTGCTGAATCGGAGCCAGCTCATTATAGTGAGAGCAGTTTTCGCCTTGGGCCTGTGCACACAGCCTGTATGGGCATAGAAATGTGGGGCGAGTGGAATGGGCTGGAGGTGCGCGAGCCAACAAATTAACATGGAGAGCTAAACCAAGGTTCTAGCTCGGTCCTTAGAGCCCCTATACGAGCTGAGCCCTGTGAATATTGGCTATGTAATCATACAGCAAACATCACGTAAAATATGATCAAGTCTCCTTAAAATTCTAAAAAGTACGTTTCTTTAATATGTGAAAGCATTGAATTTAATGGGTCACTTTGTACTGAGAAGCAGCACAAAACAAGCGTTTGCAATGCAATAGGTCTCGCTTTTACTCGAGTTTGAGCTATTGGCATTGTAAATGTCAATGCCTTTTACTTGTTTTGGCTTTTTAAACAAAAATAAAAGGCATAATCATTTACAATGCCACTAGCGTAAGCTCTCCTTTTTAATTTGGGTTGCACTTGGCCAAGTTCTGTTATGGTGCATAAAGATAGTGGGATTCCCATTGCAAAATAGGTTTAGAAGAAGAAATGTGCAGAGACCTAGGACCATTAGCAAACCAAACGGTACCCTACATTGTTCATCAACACAAATTTCACTGGGGATTCACTCCGCATGTTTTTATTGAGATATTTGGACAAGTCTTCACATATTATAAGGTTTGGCAAATTTGTGCACAATGTAGGACCGCCTTTCTTTATAATTATTGTAGGAAAGTAGGATCTGCTTCACATGGGTAACCCCACTTTTTGTTGGTGTTTCACTGATTCTAGACTTTAGTCTGGCTGGGGCTCTGCTATCCAGAACCCCAGCCTAGCTGTTTTCTCTCTAAAATTGTTTCCATGTACATTAGGTCCATATCTAATTGAATTCTGGAGTGCCTTATAAGTCCTTAGTACATGGTATACTATGTACCAAGGGCATAGGTACCTCAGAGGCCTACCAGGAGCTGACGCATGTATTATGCCACCCCTGGAAAGCACTCCAAAATGACACAACAGGTCTGCTACTGAAGCCTGTGAAAGGTGGTGTTAGCACCCTTAAAGTGGAATAGGCTACCTATATCACTACCACACACACACATATAAAAACGTATAATTCACTCCTACTGCAGGCCTTGACAATCCTGAAGGCAGAGTCCTTGGCTTTTATGTGAGAGAGTGCTCCTGCATGAGCAGAGCCCCTCTGCAGCTTTCGGAGTATCTCCTCTGATGCGGTTTGTGGTGCAGCCTGACCACATACTTTTAAGTGCATTATAACCTTGCAGTAAATGCTAACTTTGGGTTGGCTGCACAGAAACATGTTGTGTTTGGTGTCAAACACTTTGGAATCCTACTCCCGCCACCAGTTCTGGCGGCGTGGGTAGCATTTCACCCCTTCTAGAGGGAGAGACATGTTAACCCTGACCTACCCGGTAAAGACTTTCTTGAGCCTTGGCATCACAAAATGGATGCCGCTGCCACAGACACGGGTCTGGCCTCCTGCTGCTGACCAAATCTCTGGCAGGGGAGGCCTGGACAAAAGGTTTCCTGTCACAGGGTGATGTCACCACCTCCCCAGACAGGATTTAGTATATTGGGGCTGGGCGGGAGCACTCTCTGGTGCTTTAAAGTCCTGCACTGGGGGCACATTTGGTGTCCCTGTGCATAGTCCAGCTCAAACCGGTTCAGGGGCTACCTGTCCCTGCTGTGGCGCGAAACTGGACCAAGGAAATGGGTGTAACCACCCCTCTTTCGAAACCCTCCCACAAAAGGGTCCCTAGAGTAAGTCCAACCCCCAAACTTAGTATAAGTATGGGATCCCTGTCCTTAGGACTTTAGATTAACCTGGACAAAACTCTGAAATGAATATCCTGGACCTTCGACATTCTATCCTGACTAGAAGACTGAAGAATCTCCCTTGGAGTCAAGAAGTGACTCCCCTGCTTGGCAGGCACCAAAGAAGCAACTGTCCGGTCTGCAATTCCTAGGCTCCCGAAGGACGCCGTAGTCTCTGCAATGCCAGGTGTGGATTTCTGACTTCCCTGAGGCTACCCTGAGTCCACAGCAAAGCTGAGGCTCGTGGCTAACGTGCTTAATGAGGAACCGTGACCCCTGGCAACCGTGTACCTTTGTTGGTACAACTACTTCTCGACAATCCTTGAAGTTCTACTTTGGGCTCCGAGTAGCCCTCTCCTTGAGCACCGACTGCACTGAAGATCTCTGGCCTACACGTCCCGTATGACCTGTGGGCCGGGTCACAGCATGACCGCTTGAGTCTCCTTTGCGATCTGCTTGTCCGTTGGCTAGTGGGTCCTCACGAAGGCGACTCCTTTTCTGATTGGGCTTTCCTGGTTGCTCCTGACGTGCCCTGACTTCCCCTCGCTGGGGGAGTTCCTCAGACCTTCCTGGTCTGCACCGTTGTCTTTATCTGCATTCCACAAGACTTGCCGTTGCCAAGGCTTGTTGGGTTCAATCTGGTCGTCGACACCACAGCACTCGACAGACTTTGTGGGACAGCTCGAATCCGGCTCGTGGACTTCGTCGATGCCTCCTGGACCTTGTGGCTGAAGAGTCAAGACACCCGACAACCCACCTGAACCACCCGACATCTGTGGGCCTCATCTTCCGAGCCCCCTGGTCACTGGCTAGTGACCCAGACTCTGTCGCCACTGCTTTCAGGTTCCTTCCATCTTCGATCCAGGCTGGGATCTCTTCGGACACTTTTCCTCTTCACGTTAGCTGCATTTCCTCATCAGCCTCCATTGAAAACGACGCTGCGACCCGACACCAAAAGACATCTATGAACCCGGCTTCCCCTGGATGAGGTAACACGAGTGTTCCAGTTCTCCTGTTCGTGCTGGCCCTAGACACCTCCTAGTCTAAAGGGTTAGTTGCTAGTCGTCCCTTAAGTGTCCTAAATCTGCTATTTTCCAACCGTGACATTCCCCATTGAAGTAATGGCGATTCGCGCCTGTGTTTCCACACTGCACGCGTCCCCCTTGGTTCACCCACTTACCTGCCTTGGGTAGTTTCATGCGGTCCAAGCACTTCTAAAGGCCATAGGCTTAGTCCCTATCGTGGTCGTGGTACTTATACCACTTTCTTAGTATATGGTCTGGTACGCCCCTAGGACACAGGCGTGTATTTGTGCTATTACTATTGATTATTGCAAAGTAACTTAAGTACTTCGAACTCTAGCCTCATAAAGAGACTAGGGGGGTGTGTTTAGAAATAAATACATATATTTTATATATATATACCTGGTGTGGATCTATTTCATTTGGTCATTCAGGAGATTATAGACTGGTAAAACAAAACAAGCTGCTTTACATTCCTTCAAGACTTAGCCTGAAGGCTGCTCTCCACAGCTGCCAATAGGATAGCTTTCTTTAAAGGTTGTCTTAAACCTAATCACTATAAGGGTTTTTTGGACTTGTACAAGGTGCCCAGTATAACTAGTTGACAGCATATACCAGGCCAACTTCTCACAATCATGTTTCATCATTTTGAAACTTGGTAACACAATCCACACAAATACACTCAATCAATCAATCAATCAGGGGTTTGAGAAGCGCGCTACTCACCCATGAGGGTCTCAAGGCACTCAAGGTGACTCAACACCATGCAGCATAATTCCAATCAGCATAATTTCACTGAACGCCATACGCTTCCATGCCACACAATTCAACTCTACACATTTCCATTCCACGTGACATAATTCAAAAGCACACCAGATAATTAAAATTAACAACATTCCAGTCCACAACACACAATGTCATTCCACATAATTACACTCTATGACACACAATCACACTCCTCATAATTCCAGTACACTCAATGCCACATAATTACTATCCACATATTTCAACTGCACACCATTCCACATAATTCCACTACTCAAATCCACTCCACACCACACACTACTCTACAAATACTAATCCCAATCCAACCCACATAATTCAACTCCACACCACATATATCCAATCCACTTCAAACCACAAGGGTAAGAGGCATTGTCACTTACAATGCCAATAAACAAATGCGATACCAATTTGCATTGCAAATGCTTGTTTATTCTTTTCTCAAGAAGATTTGCACCTGCTAACGGAGTTTCTATCACGTATACATTAGCTTGAAGTATCCATTAAGAAAAAAAACAATCTATAAAAGTCACATAAATATGAGGGGGTTAGCATTAGATGCTAACAGGTAAAGGAGGAGAAATGCTGAATAAACTTGGGCAGTCTACACGTAGGTACACGAGCAGTCCTTCTTACCTTTGACACTCCTTCTTCAGTTGCAGATGTTAGAACGAGGGCACTTAAAAAATCTTTGGATTTCCTCTAGTCGAGACTGACACCTTCTTTTGGGAAGCCATATCTGAAAAACTGGAACTGATTCCTGAAGAATTTGCATTTTTCTAAAAAAAATAAACCTGTGTTCTGAGTGTCTCTTTAGAGTGCTCAAACCCTGTGATGTGTTTTTCCACTGTCTTTGTAAAGATTAGGATTGCGTCACTGATGTTGATGACGCCTTCTAATCCTGACAGTATCTCCCTGACGGTTTTGAAATAAATTGGCATCCAAGGAGATGCTGAAATTCAGCCATTTGTGTCTCCTATGCCCCACATGGGTAGAGCAGGTAGTGATGTAGCAGGTTGAAGAAGAAATCAGTTAAAACCTGCATTCAGATCTCATATAGAGAACCATTGCACCCTATAGGGGTCAACAATGATGTCGTCTATGGTCAGCGTGATGTCTCGTTCCCGCTTCATTATTTGTTTGGTGACTATCATGTCAATGCAAACTTGGACTGCTCCAAGTTACTTGGGTTTGGTGGTTAATCCCATGCGGGAGACCGGGGAGGGGTGGCCTTAAGCCTTTTTTAATAATGCCCATATATACACGTTTTTCTAGGTAATTATTGACCAGAGGCATCAGGTGAAATGGGACTCTCCATTTGGCTGTTGGTTTGACAGTCTTGTAAATATGTAACTTGATTTTTGTAACACTTTTTTTTCATTTCAAATAATATACTACAATGCAGGAAATTGCTTTCATAATATTCATACATTCCGCCATATGTACGGTTTATCAGAAGGTCATTAAGGTCTCACAGGGAATGAAGGATACAATCACTGTTGGTAAGTAGCTTCGACAGGAGTCCGTCCCAGGTAGAAGCTATGCGATATCGCCTCTCGGTGACGTGCAGTGCTTTCGACTTGGGCCCACGTCTCCATCGAAAGGGCCCATCCAGTAACTGTGAACGGGTTGGGAGAGTTCCATCGAGGTGTAATTTGGCTCTTAGCGAGTGGGAGTGCCAAGTCTACAAAGCGTGTGGATGCCTTGGCTTTTTCAGGGTGATGTAACAAACCTAGGAGGCACACCTCCCAAGAGAGCAGGCTGGCGTGTCCCCTGCAGCAAGTCAGCTGGGTGGTGATTCAGCTTCAGTAATACACAAGGGATGGGCAGAGACTAAACATGTCTAATAGGTCAGCTTCAGTTATATTACAGCCATGGCTTTAAGTGGGCCGGGTCTTGTCGGTGCTCAGCACCGGCAGTAGTATAAACAAGGTGCTGAGACGGGTCCCTATCGGGCTCTCCATTTCTGCCCTCACCCTCAGGGTGAAAACAAAAATCTTACCTCTGCAGCAGTACCACCCTTCACTGCCTTTCATGGAACTTCAAAGAGACTTGTTATAGTTCTTGCACAGTCTCATCATTTCAGTCCGGAAGCATTCTCAAAATGATATACAACAAAGCCATAGTTGTTGCTTATTTAACCATTGGCAAAGTCAATCGTCCTGGCTTGTTGTAGGTGAAATGTTACTTGCTGTATTGTATATCTGGATGCAATACCAGAAGTAGCAAAATACCAGGCAGGCAACAAACTCAGCTAAGTATAGATTTTTAGCTTACTGCTTTTAAGCCACACCCTTAATTACATTGACCACGCCCCTTTGAGAGACCTCCAGTTTTGTCATCGCACTTAAACCCCTGATTACATCATGCAGATGGCATTAGTGCACTAAAAATAGCGATTTATCCTTGGAGGAGTGAGATATGTTCTGTGTAGGACATAGTAAAGTATCAGGCAGAGGGGCATTACGGGACACCCAAGCAGGATATTCCAGAGCTCGCTGCCATTCTCCATCGATTAAGGGCCAGCTGTGGTCTACATCCCAATGGTGATGCAGCTGAGTGAGAGGCATAGCGCCATGGGAGCGCAGGGAGCTGGCCAGCCATCTCATCATGTGGCAGCCATCTCCTAAGACATGAATATACTGAACAGTGTGATGCAGTGTGGGTTCCTGCTGGCTATTGCCCCAGCGTCCGTCAGTGAGCATGAGATGGAAGTGTAAAGCAGGAACTGGCCCAGGGGGACACCAGTGTCTGCAATAAGCTCGTTCATAGTGAGGAATGCCCTGTCTCTATGGAGATTTCCCAGTGTTTGTGACCCCTGTTGTGTCAGCAGTTCCGCTCCAGAGCTGATGTCACCATCATTCTGCGTGCCATATTGAGAAGTGGCAGGGCCGGAGCATAGGGTGGGATAGCTAGAGTGAGAAATTTGCTCCTCTTGAAGCAGTAGTGCACCGATCGTAGCGTTAGGGGAGAGGGTGTCATAATCGTGTGCGAGGGTGGAGTAGGTGGAGCAGTCAGGGCAGCTGCCATAGGGAGTTAGGTATTGGCTGTGTCCTCTAGCTGATGGCCCACCAGACATCTGGCCACCCACTGCAGCTGGGAGACCAGGTAGAAGCGCTCAAAGTTCGGTATGCTTAGGCCACCCTTATCTCTCAGCAGGTGAAATTTCTCAATGGCACCTCTGCACCTTGTGGCATGCCATATGAAGTCCCTGATGAGTTGTTTGAGTTATCAAAAGAAGGGATTAGCAATGTAAAACAGGCACGTAGGTGAAATAGCATAGGAGGCAAGGCAACACCACCATCTTGGTTAGCGCAACACAGCCAGAAATTCAAAGTGCTAAAGAGCGCCAGCACACCATCTGTCTGGGGTAGAGGTTGGGTTGGCATCCAGTAAGTCAGACTGGATGTGATATATATACTATATAAAAATTGCAGAAAGTGGCTTTTAGAAATGGGGGTCTCTAGTTGGCAGAGGTAAGAACCTTTGTCCAAGTAGGGACCCTTCTTCCTAGTCAGGATAAGGGTGTACACTCCTAAAATAAGCCCTGCTCACCCCCTTGGAAGCTTGGCACAAGCAGTAAGGCTTTGTCTTAGAGGCAGTGTGTAAAGCATTTGCACATAACCAACAGTAATACAGTTAAGACACTACATAAAAGGACACCACACCAGTTTAGAAAAATATCCAATATTTTAACATCTCCAAAACAAGACCAAAAACGATAAAAAATCCACCGTACAGTTCTCAGAAATCTTCAGTAACAAGAATAAACTTGAAATACAGTTCCTTGAACTTGATAGCTCCATCTGGGTCTATCAAGGTATCGTGAACAACAAATCCAAACAGTTCTAGCTGACCACGGCATTGCGGGCCAGCTATGGTGTCGGGAAGACCCGCAAAATATAACCTTTAGAAATGTACGGTGTCGGGGACCTCTAGATGAACCACGAAGGCCCTGCGTCCACAGACGTTAGTTCCGGTGATCGGTGCAGGAGTCGTCGGCCCCTTGAAGTCACACGCATTGCAGATCAAACTCCTCGTGGATGAAGTAGGGAGCGCCGGCGTCGGGGGGCGTCGGGACTGCGTGTGAAGTGCAGCATTGTGGCATGCAGTGCCCTCAGGTCACGGTGCAGGTGGCGAATCAGTGACGGCCATCCAGCGGCATCGGTGAGACCAAGACTGCGGTGTGAAGTGATGAGGGGCTTCTCGCGGTGCTGGCAGGTCACAATGCAAGCACTGGTGGCATTGTTGCTGAAGTGCTGTAGTCAGCGGACGAACTAGAGTCGACGGCGCTGGCGTCAGTAGGCCAAGGCTGCGGTGCGGGATGAGGACGGTACATCGTGTAACTTACAAAGGGTTCCCTCAAACTACGCTGCACGCAGAGACATTGATGTCAGCGTGGAGCGTCGTCGTCGGGGATACCAGGGCGTCTTCGTGTATCAAGGTGGTGCAAAGTGCGGTGCCTACAGGTCGCAGTGCAAGCAGCAGCTCAGTGGCAGCGTCGGGTGGCGTCGACAATGAGACCAGGGTTGTGGTGCGGCGTTGCCCTCTGTGGTGCCTTCAGGACACGGAGTCAGCAGCGGCGTCGTGGACGGGGTCGGGTTGCTCTTTCTTCTGTTGCAACACAAAACACACAGTCCCCAGTGCAGATGGTAGAATATTTTGAAGTCTTTGCTGTTCCTGAGACTTCTTGAATGGGGGCCAAGCACTACCTCAAGTCCTTGGAGAAAATCAATAAAGAAGTTGCAGAGCGTTCAGTCTAGTTCTTTCACTGTCCTAGACAGAAGCAGCCAATGTAGGCCAACACCGCAAAGCACTCAGCAAAGTGGTAGTTCCTCCTCGCAGCTTCTTCAGCTCTCCTTCTAGGCAGTCTTCTTGGTCCAAAAGAGTTCTAAAGTTCTGGTGTCTGGGCCCCAGTCTTTATACTACAAAATCCTTTGTTTTCTCAGGAAGAGAGTGTCTGTGCTTAGCCCAAACCAGTTCTGTCCTCTCTGGAGCAGCTTCCTGGCAGGAGGTGGAGACAGCATTGTGGAAGACAGACCAGGCCCATTCAGGTGAATTGAAATCCCCTCCCCCTATTCTAAATGCAGCCCAGGTCTATTCAGCTCAGCCCTAAACCATACAGACTCTCTGGAGCCACTGTTCCTCCCTAGTTCCTGTCATCCCAAAGGTGGACATTCAATACATATCCTAGCAGAGGCACACAGGATAGCTAAACAAGAAAATACCCACATTCTAAAAGTAGTATTTTCAAACACAGAATGTAAAAATCACCCTACTAAAAGATGCATCTTTAGTTTCTGAGTTCAGGCATACTAAACTTTATTTTCCTATCTGTACCCAATGGGAAGTTCTATTTATAAGATGTTATAAATTAACTCCCATGCTTTCCTATGGGCCAGATAGCCTTTCAATAGTGAAAAAACAAAATTGGCAGTATTTCACTATCAGGACATGCCATACACATCCGGGCATGTCCTACCTTTCACATACACTGCACCCTTCCACAGGGGTACCTTGGGCCTACCTTAGGGATGACTCACATATAAGAAAATGGACAGTTAGAGCATGGAAGTTACAAACTGCGCACAGGCCCTGCAGTGGCAGGTCTGAGTTACCTTTTCAGGGCTACTCATGTGGTGGCACCATCAGTGCTGCAGGCCCGCTAGTAGCATTTGATTTACCGGCCCTGGCACACTCAGTGCACTTTACTAGGGGCTTACCAGTACATAAAATATGCCAATCATGGAAACACCAATCCATAATACAAATTACATAGAGAGCATATGCACTTTAGCACTGAATAGCAGTGGTAAAATGCCTAGAGTCCTTAAACCAACAACAGCAGGTCAAGAGAAAATAGGAGCAAGAAGCAAAAAGTTAGGGGATAACCCTTCAAAAAGGGCCAAATTAGCATTGGGGAGTGTCACAGGAGCCAGGGGGGAGGCACGGTCTGTCGATGGGTTCAGTGATGTTTACTGGTATTAAAAGGTGTAGTAGCATGCGAATGCTTTGTCTATATGCTGCTGGGTATGTGCACAATCACCAGACTTGAGGTGGATGGCAAGTATGGGGAGATGCAACTGCTCTTGGCGGATTACCCAGGCAACCAAGGCGCCATCCCTGTCCAAATCAGTGTGTGCTGAGGCAGTGTGCGCCGCATTATTGAGGCATCTTAATTGCTCTAGGTGATCTGCCATCGCAGAGATTGCCCGACCCAATTGTTCCCTCCCAGACAGGGTTAGCTGCACCCGTCCCTCAAGGCGGAGCAACTCTGGTTCAATGTTGGTGATCTCTTTGGTCAGCTGCTGTGGCATGTTAAGGATATTACCCAGGCAGTGACTATGAATGGTCACTTTAAAGGAGTCCCTTTGGATTTTGTGGAAAGATGCACTGTTGCATTGACGTCAAAATATTCAGAAATGCAGTTGTGTGTGGAAGCTCGAAATGGTGCGTCATTGAGTGTAGAGGGTTGCAGATGCCATTGAGGTATGGGGGGGCATAGTCCCGCACAAAGTCATGTGTTGTAGATTGTGGTCAGAATGCATTCCTCGTAAGTAGTCGATGGATGTAATATGTGGTTGTATGTCCATGTCCACTGTAGTGAGGAGCCGGTCTATGCAAACATGTAAATTGTGTGTGATTAAATGAGTACATTCTGGTATGCCTGCTGCCAGGCGTCAACCTTAGGGATGGAGTGTGCATCCCTCTAATGTTCCATGTGAGGATGTTTGTGTTGGTCGCCAGTGTGTGGGAAAACCTGTCCCTCACTACTAGGAGCAGGGGCAGGGGATGGCGTGGAAAGGGGTGACAAGCAGGTGCCGGCCTGGACTGTGGTCTATTACAATACAATCAACAGTAACTGAAAATACCATACGGAGCTAAGACGGAACAGTGTCTTACTCAAAACCAGCACAAACAACTTGCCAGCACAAAGTCACTGATATAGGGGTGGTGAGCTTGTTATCTATGATGTTGATGGTGGGATCTCAGGTGAGTAACAGTTATTTAGAGCCACAGGAATCTGTTTTCCTATCTGTGGGGAGGAGTGGGACCAAGTAATGTGCCGCAGTAGGCAGGAAGTTAGAGAAAGGGAGTGTGGGGGTGAAAAGGGGGCGGCAGCTAGATAATGTCACCAGAGGTCTGCCGGATGACATCGGAAGGTGTACCAATGGTGAACAAGAACAGTACTGTGGAGCCGGAGCCTCCCTGGCCAGTACCATCATTGTCTTCTAGTTCCTGTGCCGGAAAGGGGGTCACGGAACTTGGCTGCAGCATATAGGGCCTTTTGCCTCTCCCGAATCAGATGCTCTAGGTCAGGAGGATGGGATAGCAGAGAGACCCTTTGCCCCCGTCTTCCCTGTTTGCATTAACCTGCAGAGGGAGGGTTTTGGTTAGTGAGTGTAGATCATGTCTGGGGTGATGCCTGGCGCACCATTCGACCCGGACCCAGGCCTCTTGAGGAACAGTGAAGAAGTGCGTCAGGCCATCTGATCCAATGCTAGGCTGGAAACAGAAGGGAGTATCTGATATTGGAGCCTGCGTTTGACAGCCAGAAAGGAGTACTGCTGCCGCAGGATTGTGAGTGAGCAGTCAGGCGAAAACCATCACTCATGCATTGTTGACTTTGAGAGCATCTTGTTCCATACTGTCGCGCAGGATGAGATCCCGATCCTTATAGTGCATAAGCCTAGTCATTTGTGGCTTGGGGGTGGCCAGGGGTGGGTGCCTGGCTGGCACACAATATGTCTGTTCAATTGAGAAGAATGGAAAATGGGCTGCTACAGGTTTGAAGCCTCAGAAGCACGCCTCTGGGTAGGTCTTTGTATCTAGGGTGTCAGCCTCCTCAGGGACCCCCACAACATGTACATTGTTTCTGCGTGAGTGACCCTCAGCATCTTCTGCCTGATCAATTCAATATTTAAACTTTGCAGCTCATGTATCTGGGTCTGCATCTCTTGAATTTGTGGCTTAAGGATCTCCAGGTCCTATTACGTTGCACGAAAGCAGTCGGTCAGCTTGCAGTGGTCATCTCGCAGCAACGTAAGGTGGCTAATGTGTCTATCTTATTTTATAATGACACCCAAAAACTCTCTATTGCTGCCAGAACTGTATCCAATTAGTCATCAGACATGAGGGGCTCTGTAGCAAGTGTATCGGGTGTACCGCCCTGTTGAGCGCACCTTGGTGGTCACGGTGTCAGAGCGGAGGTGGCGGGCTGTCTCCCGGTGTGTGAGAAGTGTCACACAAATTAATGCGGCTGCTGGTGAGTGCCAGCCACAGCCCAAGTGAGTCAGCAGTTTGTGAAGGTAGATTGGTGTTGATCCACGGAGTAGATTGGGCACAGGTTGCCTGTTAGGGGCCCCACTTGCAGGTGTCTAATAACTCAGGTGTCACCAGCAGCACAAATAGCCGGCAGAGGATCGCAGAAAAGAATGAAAGTCAATGTGCAGGCCTTATGATAGGGGTAAAGCAGGCAGCTGGCCAATCATCCTTGGGCTGATAGGGAGGCTCATACCTAGCAACTCCAGAAAGTTCCAGTGCACTGCAACAAGTGGGGGTTGCAGTTGTCACGGAGGTTGTATGTGCAGGTCCTCAGTGCACCCCAAGGACTAAGGGCAGTGTGACCATGCAGAGGTGGGGAGCCCCGGTCCACACCCCTAGGCCACAACCACAGAAAGTGCTCCAAGCAGTAGTGTGATGAGTATGTCTAGGCCAATCATGGCGGGGTGACCCCTCAGTTTCCTTGAGGCCTAACTGCCGTCCTCTTGTGCCCTGTGACATCAGTAGGGGGCTGCGCACCAGGGTCCCCCACATGAAGTGGAGGCCGTGGGGAGGAGGGAAGGTCTGCCTAATGTTTGTCGTGGTCCCAGCCGTGGCCCCACAATGTCCCCACAAGGAAGGTGTTATGTCTCCACAGAGTTAACAGGCTGCACAGATATCGGACACCATGGCCAAGGCAATGGGCAGGTTATCCTTCAGGCCATCTCAGTGGAGGGCTGGCCAACAGTCCGCACAGTTCATCAGCAACAAGAGTAAGTCTCCAGCAGTATGCAGCTGAGGCGCAGCAGTGTTGCAGACTGGGGCAGTACCCTGGATCGAAGCCATACATCGGGCCAATCCGGAGCGGAGCAGACCTGGAGTACAGTGCG
This sequence comes from Lissotriton helveticus, assembly GCF_964261635.1. Lineage (NCBI taxonomy): Eukaryota > Metazoa > Chordata > Amphibia > Caudata > Salamandridae > Lissotriton > Lissotriton helveticus. Next base: position 2,025,209,081 of record NC_136067.1, read on the forward strand.
CAGTGAGGCAGACGCTTCGATATTGTAACTTGCAGTGGAGTGTTGGGTCTTAGCGTCCCCGCTGGTAGTGTTGTGGTCCACAGGTAGACGTCTCCACGGGTACGGTCGGTGCAATGTGGACGAGGCAGCGTGTGTCACAGCGCTCATCAAAATCAGGATTCAGGTGCCTGGGTGGGTGTTCAGAGATGACTGCAGCTCACAATAAAGGAGCCTGCTGGTGCCCCCACGTCCCTGCTGCTTCCCCCTGCTGTCTTGGAAGGGGATGGCGACGGGCCTGGGGATAAACGTTGAATAAATGGCATTGGGCGGCAGAGCTATATCAGTTAGCATATTCCATCTTCATCTGCGTAATATACCCCCACCAATGGGTAACTTGATTGTCATGCTTTTAAGGCACCCCTGTCCTCTGGAAAAAGTATTTAGATTCTTTAAGAATGTTATAAATGTGGGCGCTTCTTAGAAGATGAGCCTTTGGTATTCTACTGTGTTGCGTCTGAGAAATGACCCAGAACCATTGGTGGTGATGTAGATCTGGGTTCCCATAATTTAGTTGTAATGATGTACCTTCGTCACAAATGTTCCAGCTATGGGGGTGGCCCACCATAGGAATAGATTCTGATCTGCGTGGGTAAGAGTTTGCATCAAGAATAGAGTGCTTTGGTTTGTTGTAAGTTCCATGACATTGACTAATACACCCGAGTTGATAAGCAGTACGATCTGTAGTTCTTGTACCAGGATTTCACACCTTGGTTGTGGCTTTTTCTGAACTGCCCTGTATAGAAGATGAGGAATATGACCTCTTCAAAGTCCCTGCTGGTTATAGATGTTTCTGTTGATTTTGTCTAGTGGTGGGTTTTCAGCGCAATGTTCTTTAGTTATGATGGCTTAGACGTTTGTCCAGCTGACCTCTCTCTTCCGCTACTTCAGCGGGTTTGTGCAAAGTCATTTGTTTTTCAGCATTTTGAGCAGATCTGTCCTTATGTTGTGAATTTCAGAGGAAGAGGGGATTCCATGCCACAGTGTCCACATTAGTTCGCGGGTAGTTTTGAGCTGGCGAGGCTTGGCTGTAGTAGCACACTCTGCCATATTGTTTCCACAGTTTCTTCCTTTATTCATGGTGTGATTCCTGGGTATGGTTTTAGTGACTCCTTCTCCAGGGCTGCTTCCATTGGCTTTGCCTAGCTGTTTGAGAACTCTGGGGAACAGTTAGAATGAAAATGGCGTCCTCCTAGATTCTAGGTTCTCATAGAATTAACCTCTATAATACTGAGAAATCTGCACGTCTGTATTCTCAACACTTGGACCTCCTTCACTGAGGTTCATCAGTGCAAGTGATGACTAATGCATACAGCCATGAGTAAACACAGTCATTATTCACATTCACATTGCCTTTCTTGTCACAGTTTAAGCTTCTTAAAATCAGGTTTTAGTTTGGGGTCAAAATGTGAGCAACTGTGGCAGTGTTGCAGTCAAGCTCACCCTCATGCTCACCTCCGGTGCTGGGGAAGGTTTCAAGCAGTTTATAGATTTCCTCTCCTGCAACATAGAGCAGCAGTGTTCACTTCCCAGTGTCATTGCTTTCATAGATGGCTCGGAAATAATTTTGTAGTTAACACAGCCACATCTTCTTCCTTGGTGCTGCTGTGGTCTGGTCTGTCAGTTTGCTGAATAGTCTAAAGGTAGTCATTGAGGAGCGGCTGAGGTGATACTATGGGTTTGTACTGCATGTAGGGGTCTTCGGGCCGGTAGCTTCCACAGTAGTATTTTGTTTGGCTTTTTTATTTCTGTTTTTGGTTGTGTTCAATTATCTTTGTCTTGTAGTCTGCATCATGTCTGCCCTTACTTTTCTTTTTGGTTTTTGTGTGCATTAGTCTCTTAATTCTGATTTCTTGTGAATTCTTTCTTCTTCTTCCCTCTTTTCCAAATGGGGGTGGGTGGCAGGGTTCTGTGGGACTGGTACAAGAGTTGGCATGGTGAAAGGCATAAGTAATCTGGGGGGAGGGGTGAGTACAGAGACATGCCTTATCAACCTGTATAACTTGCAAATATACACCTATTAGGCATTAATGAAAGCCCAGGAACTTTATAGGTATAAATGAATTAAACACAGTAATTCATATGCATGGATTAAAGATGGCGACCGCAAAGATGAGACATCCATGACAGCACTTTATGGTTCATTTTGTAAACAAGTACAAATAGTTTTTGTAAAATGGTGCTCATGGTCGTGAACAAGGCTGTGTACAGCAGCTGAAACGCTTTGACGTTTCAATACGCGCTGCTATATATATATACAATGGGTTTCAGGTACGCTATAGTTAGAAATTAGCATTTAAAAAACCTTAGAAATTCACTATGGTACCCCCTACATATCCCTGCACCATGTGGAATGTACCACATGGTGACTGCCACGTAGTGCAGCGACATGTCAGGTGTCCCTTTTTTTCATTGCAAGGGGTGCTGCAACCAGCAGCACCCACCACAAGGCAAAGTATAGGCATTGCAACCGCCCTGTGGCGGTCGCATCATAATGCCTATGTCGTGACCGCTTACAGCCTGTAGGGCGGTACGTCCGCCCGCCATCCTAATCAGCCCCTTAGTGCTAAACTGGGTTTGTGGGTGATTAGGAACGATCTACTAAATCTCATAATTGATCTCTACAGTGGCAAGTGGCTGAGAGTGGAACTTTCCCATGTCAGCAGAATGACACCAAAAATTTACACCTACAATAGGCTAAGTAAAACAAGTCTGCATTCTAGCCCCTCTAGTGCTTAGCTTATATATTTCAGATCTTTCAAAGGTGCTGCAAAAAGTTAGGTAGGATCGCCCCAAACTAGCAAACACCAAAATGGAATTCCTGGCATAAGCCAAGGACTTAGTCATTTTATCAACTACTGCATTGTGGCATCCAGACCCAGATCACCAGACTACATGCCTATAATGTGGACAACGTGACCTACAGATTAACATCAACAAAACGAAAGTCATGCTTTGAACCTGTTTTTGGCCCAGATGAAACTGAGCAGGTGTCCATTTATTCATACTGTGGGACAATAAATTAAACTGGCACAGTCATATGGAATACCTGCGGCAGAAATTGAGAGTAATCTCTGGAGCGATGAAAAACTTTGGGCCTCATGTATGAATTTTTGCCATAGGGCAGTGCTGCAAGCCTTCCCGCTGCCCTGCCCTATGGCAAAAGAAAAGGGCAGGAATGCGTTGCATCTATCAGATACAGTGCATTCCTATCTTTTTCCCCATCGCTAGCTTACAGGCACATGCGCCTACAAGCACATTTGCACCATGGTGCAAAGGTGCTTGTGTTGCGGGGATGATAGTTTTGTACAGGAAGGAACGTTTGTGGCGCTGCCTCAGAGTTGCGATTTCTCATAAATCTGGGGCAGTGTAAAAAAGCCATGGATGTTGCTGGGAACGCCCCCAGCAACACTCATTGCATGCTCCTTTAACGCAGAAAACTGCGTCAAAGGAAACTATATTTACAAAGCAGCATGAAGCCAAAAAAAGTGGCTTAGTGCTGCCTGGTGAATATGGAGCAGTCTCCTACGACACCGGAGCGTTGCAAAAAGTGATGCACCGGTGGCACAAGGGGCTTATTTACGAGGCCCTTCCACCACCAATGCGTCACTTGACGTGGAAAAAAAGTGACTTACGGGCGGGAAAGTGATGGAGCAAGGGTTCGTATGAAAGAGACTTGCTCGGAATCCATCCTCTAGAATAACATGTAATACTGTAACTGACATGTTTCATAAATATTAATATTGCATTACATTCTATAAACAGAATCTAAGGGAAGCTTGCCTATGTGTATTACTAATAAGTAACCCAAGTGACTTACAATGGCTGCCGAAAACGTGGGAATTTTCTGCGCATGCATCTACTGCATCTACGTAGTATGACTTCCTTTGCTTTGGTGGGAAAACTTTGCAGCTGCGCAATAGCTAGAAAAACGGCTGCTTGAAACTCACATGCTAAGGCACAAGCTATGCTTAAACTAAACCTTGCACTTTTTATTAAATTGCTAATGCAAAGGTTAAAATAAGTTAATGGGATTAGAGTAGAAATAAGTGGTATACAGTGCATTCATTTATTTTTGTATTCTAACATGTCTTTCTCTGACCTTATTATTAGTTCGTAATTGGGACTGGAAGGGTGACTAAAATCCCTATCCCACCTGACTTGTGCGCAAGCGCACCCAAACCCGTCCGGAAACATGATGAATTCGTTGAAACTCAGCCAAGGTCGCTCCAGCAAGAAGCGCTTGGGAACCTCACCTCTCGACTTGTAGAGGGGAAGAAAGAAGTCAAAATTTGTATACAATGTATTGATCCTAATGTGAAATGCGGGTGGGAATAAAGCTTGGGAAAGTAAATTAAGGGGCGGGAATATTGAACAATGAATTAAAGAAAAGAAGCATTACATTAGTATGGTGTCATGACCTCTCCCCATCTCCTTGCCCAATCAGAAGTAGGGGTTTTCGAATATTGAAACATTGGGGGCTTGTACATACACATAAAATAGTGTAACTAAGGTAGGCTTAGTCAGTTAGAACACAGATGACACAGACCCGTCACAGACCCATCACCAACGCAGATGACGGCGGATGCCACAGAGGTCAGAGACGCTGTCCGAGCACTCCGATTGAAGATTCGAGAGAGAGAGAGAAAATAGACGGAGACACTACTGAAGAAGAATACGATCATCTAGAAGGGGAACGCGGAAGATATTCAAGGAGGCACATCCGAAGAAGGGGAAGAATCGAAGAGAGTAGTGCCAGAGAGGGGTGCGACGCTGGCGTTGCATCTAGAAGAGGTCACCTATCCTGTCTTGAACCTGTCGTAATTCTTTGGGTCCTGACTGACCCAGGGGTCCCTATCGAGCTCCTTGGCCAGGGTTTGGTCCTCACACCATTCTAGGTAAATATAATTTCTGTGTAGGATGTCCTTCTACTGCTTTCTGCTTCCACCCTTCCCAGGTACTGTCATCATGAGATTTTAACCAAGACTTATTTGTCCTATTCTTGATTATTTTCCAGTAGAAAACGGTGTATGACATCTATTGGTATTTGACTCACAAAATTATTGATTAGTTAAAACTTTTAAAACTCTCTAGAGTCTGTGGTCATTCGAAGAATAAAGTTAATGACATTTTTACCTATTCTAATACAACCTGATCTATTGACCAGGGGAAATTAAGACCCAAGGTGATATGATTGGTAAGAATTGGTAAAGGTAAATTCAACACGCAGAAATATTGAAATTGATCGCAGCGGTAAATTACTGGCTTATATGTGTATGTTAATGGGCCCAGGTGAGTATGGTAGTTTGTAAGTAACTCAAGCTGATAAACCTGCTGCATCACAAGGGGCTTGTAACTAAGCCCCTCTGCATTTATATATGGTTGGGGTGCCATCACCACAACGGTAAGTGTGACGAATGCCAATTTAGTTCCAGTTTGTTTATATAGTGAAACTTGTTGGCCTCCGGGAACAATTAGGAAAGTAGAAACAGTGTTTACGAGTGGTATCAGGAATATATTTATGAAAAGTTACATCACAGTCTAATAAAAAGAACTGGGACTAATGCTGATTGCAGTCCAGATTACATTTAACTTTGTCCACTATTGCATAGTCAGTAATGGGCGGCTCATAACACCATAAGATTTAACATTAAAAAAGAAGTATCAAAGCCACACAGTGAGGTACCAGTGGCAGAGCCTGGTGTTAATGACATGCTGACCAAGTATAATGAGCGCCCCCCCCCCACGGGTGCCTTTAGTGGCATTTCATGCGCTAGGCAAGAGAGGTTGTGTTAAAAGGGTGACACTACCAACCAGAATATAAGATCCTTAAGTATTGCCAGGCGGTGTCGCCTCTTGAACCCACAAAGAAGTTAAACTATTGAAGAGGCAGGCGCTGGAGACTGGAAGGCAGGAAACAAGGTTTTTATTCTCTCCAGAGGAGAACACGGCAAAACGGACAGCAGGTATCGTTCTGAGGTGCCCTAACTGCATCCCTGAGGCCTGGCCTCTTATACACAAGTTTATCTCTTTATTGCATGTAACACATTCTCGTCGATACTTTGATGTACGGAAAGACATCCTCAGAATCCCCCCCTTTCAAGCCCGTTCCCACACAAGGTTACAGAGGAAGTCCCCGCCCCGTTCACAACAGGTGATGATCATCGCGCAGCTGGATATTCCGCCGATTCACGGAGTGTGTGGGGTTCGATCGGATCTCGTAGGGCGGGGGGGGGCTTTGATCAACCCGGGGATCCCTTGATGGGGGAAGCTTTCTATTGTACGGGGAGGGGCAAGGAACAGTATCGGTAGAGCTGGGTGTCGGCCTGGGAACGAGGAAGACAAACGGGCACATGGAAAAAAGGGTTTTGCATCAAAGGGCCGGGGATCATGAAAGGGAAGAAGGGAGGTGTTGCGCTGGGAACAGGACGAGGGCCTGGGGCAGAGCAGCGCTGAAGAGGGGTTTATGATTAAAGGCAGGTGCAGGCAGGGGGGGTTGTCAGCATGCGGGGGATGCCAGCGAAGCTAGGAGGGGGAGAGAGGCGCGCTGGCTCTCGGCGAGAGCAGGGAAGCCATGGCGTCCATAATGGCGGCTGTTTACGCGCACAAAAGGTTTAAGGAGAGCAAGAAGGCGCCGATAATGTTGACGGTTTCAGCCCAACTTTCAACAGTCCCCCCTTTTCAACATATCTAGCCAACTTGCTTACTCAATGTCAATTTTCATCAAATTCCTAACTTCGGTATCATACAATGCTCTCATGTGTTCGCTTCCAAAGTCCACAGTTTTGGGAAAAATACAACTCGCACATAAAGAACACAGAGGTGGCAGACATTGAATTCCTAAGCATAAACCACATATTACAACTACAGGAACCAGGATAATGGTGAGCAGTCTCCAGCCCCAGTTCTTAACGGTGTCCCAGAACCAACCACCGACTGACCATTCTTCTTGTTCTTGGCGGACTTCTGAAGAGAGTCTGTGAAGATGTTCGATGGCTTTGTACACTGAGGGTGAGTTGTCCGGTATGTATGTACAACAGCTGGACCCAATAATGCGGCATGCTCCTCCACGGTCCGCCAGAACCACATCTAGAACAAGGCGGTTCTGAAGAGCCACCAGACGGACCGCTTGGAGCTCAGCCGTGTTGTTAGCAAAGATACCAGCTGTGATGTTCATGGTTGTCTCAACTGCCTGAGTCAGATGTCGGATGGCACGGCTGTTTGCCATCGGGCCCCAGAGGGGGACGAGTCCCTTCATAGCATCGAGGAACTGTGCTCCTGTTGAGTCGGCTTGCTCAATGTCTTTGGCTCGTTTTTGTCTATGGTGATTCGCTGGGGCCACATAAGTCGGAGGAAGGATGAAGGAGATGAAACAAGTGCCCCCCCAGCCTTTGGGGAGCCAGGTGTAGGCCTTAGTGCCGCAGACGAAATACATGTTTGGGGATGACACAAAGGAAGGTGGATCCGCGGAATCCAAAGTTCTGGTAAAGCGGCAAGCGCTGCGACCCACCAGCTGTGTCCCAAGTCCTTCTACACACATGTGGCCTGTGACGTTGATAACCGACAAGGCCACAGTCAGAGTGGCAGCCGTTCGTTTCCGCAGATAGGAGAAGGTGGGTCTGGTTGGATTGTTGAACACCTGCATTTCGATCCGTTCTTTAGCCGGAATGTCCATTTGGATTGAATCGTTGGAGGTCAGCGGGCAGAAGTGTATCTTCGTTTTGTTTCGCCGGACCCCGCGGGAGAAATGCGTTACGGTTCCGCCGGAGGTGGCATTGTCCTTATAGCTTTCTTGCAGGAGGACAGCCAAGCAAGGCAGGAGCCGTGAACAGAGAAGGGTGAAGGGATGAATGGTATTGAATGTCCAGTGGCATGGGGTAACAACCCACAGATCCAGCAGTTGGTGGCATTGGTGGCAAGATTGTGTTGGTGAAGCAGCTGCACAAAAGAGTTATTCCAAAATTCCTTTCGCCTCTCTCTTAGTTGAGGAGAGAGCGAAATTAGATAATGTTCCTTCATGGTGGTAGGCTGAGCAGTGGTTAGGAATGTTTCGCGAGCAGGTGCATGTTCTTCCATAATCCAGAGCGTGGTCATGAGGAGAAAACAGAAGAGGATTGTGATGAAGAGTGCAATTGTCTTTGAGCGATGAAGTCTGTCTGTTCTCGGATTTCTGTAGTGGGTATTTCCTGCTGTCTCCGTCGGCTTCTTATTTGGCGCTTCCATCATCTTCTTATCTGGCGCTTCCATCATCTTCGTTTTCAAGGTGCTCGGTAGTGGGCAGGACCACAGACTTAGTTTAGCTTCTCTCCAGGTAACCCTTGGTAGTTTGGGTCACCGTTCTGAGATCCTTTAACCTAGTCCGTGGCCTACTTAGCCGAAGCTCCCTCCTTTCGACGCAGGAAATACCCTTCTCGAGATGGTACAGTGGGGTCAGGATGTTTTGAAAGTTCAAGTGTCTCTGTGTCGGGATAGCAATTCAACGATGGTCGGTCCTGGTTCAGGAGCTCTTCCTGGGTGTTGACGGTGTCTGTCGTGGCCAGGGCTGGGGAGACCTTTTTGCAGTGATGGGCGTGCAGCCAGTGCTTCTTCCCCTCCACTCGAAGTGCGGTCCGAGTGGTGATCAGCACTTGCCAGGGGCCCGTCCACCGGGGTTCCAAACTCTTTGATCGCTGAAAATTTCGGATCAGCACGAAGTCCCCCGGCTGGATGGCGTGACCCGGACCCCTAGAAGCATCGGGGATGGCCTGCTGCACCTGCTGATGAATGACAGACAGAGTTTCAGTCAATTTATACAGATAATCAGACATTAGGACGTCCTGAACGTCATGAATGGAAGTTGGTTTCGGGGAAGACCAGACGCTCATGGGTCGACCGAAGACAACTTCATAAGGAGTTAAGTGATGTCGGGTGGGGGTAGAGTGCATCGATAGCAATGCCAGTGGGAGGGCGTCTGGCCATTTCAGGCCCGTGGTAGCCACTATTTTGGCCAGTTTAAGCTTTAGTGTGGCATTGTGTCGTTCGACAAGCCCAGCAGATTGGGGATGGAAGACTGCGTGGAATTTCTGTTTAATACCCAACCCATTTAGGATGAGCTGGATAACTTTGGCTATGAAGTGGGGTCCATTATCACTCCATAAAACACGACAGAGGCCATAACGGGGGAAAAACTCCTTTAACAGAACCTTTGCAGTGGCCACAGCGGTGTTGTCGCGGGTTGGATATGCTTCCACCCACTTGCTAAATGCGCACACCACAACAAGTACATACTTCAGGCCTTGGCATCTGTCTAGCTGGATGTAGTCCATCTGCAGGACTTCAAATGGGTGGTTTGGGACCCCAAATCCCCCCCGGGGTACTACGGTTCCTTTCCCGGGGTTGTGTTGCAGGCATATTAAGCACTGTTGGACCAGGCGTTTGGCGGAATCTGGGATCTTATCATTGTGCCAAACCCTGGAGACAAGTTCGATCATGGGGGCTGATCCTATGTGGGCAGGGGAGTGTGCCATGGTCAATATGGGAATCAAGTATGAATCAGGTAGCAACCATTTGTTTGTGTCTTTTGTCCGCCAGCAGCCTTCATCGTCTTTCAATCCCACCCGTGTCCATTCAGTCAACTCGTGTTGTGTGCTAGCCGTTTGAATGTCCCTGATAGTGTCTCCAACGTCAGTCCATTTTTCCGCTTGTGATCTGGTCACGTACATATGTGTTGTCGTTCTATTTTCAGCTGTCGTTCGGGCGGTGATGTCGGCTAGTGCATTTCCCTGTCCAATAATGTCTGTCACCTTCTTGTGTGCCTGGCATTTGATGACGGCAAGTTTGTTGGGGAGGAGGACAGCTTCGATTAAGGCGGAGACTAGATCCCCGTGCAAAATGGGTGTGCCGTGTGAGGTCAAGAATCCCCTTTCCCTCCAAAGGAGCCCAAAATGGTGAACCACCCCGAAGGCATACTGGCTGTCGGTGTAAATGTTCGCTGTGGTTCCTGTTGCCAGGATGCAGGCTCGTGTCAAAGCAATCAGTTCGGCTGCCTGGGCAGATCGCTGGGTGATGCGGGCTGTTTCTACTACGGTTCGAGCCGTGGTGACTGCATAGGCAGCGGAAGTGGTACCATCGGAGAGTTTGATGCAAGAACCGTCGACCCACAGCTCCCCGTCGGGGTCAGGGAAAGCCGTGTCTCTGAGATCGACCCTACTCCTGGTCTGTTCGTCCGTAAGAGTCACGCAGTCATGCACGGGGTGCACATTGGGATCGTTCTCTGGCAAGGGTAACAGAGTTGCCGGGTTCAGTGTGGTGCATCTTTTCAGGGTGATATGGGGGGCAAGCAAGGTCAGTTCGTATCCAGTCAGTCGTGCACTCGTCAGGTGTTGCGTCTTGGTTTGGTTCAGGAGGGTGTCGACTGCATGGGGTACCAGTACCATGAGGGAATTCGAGAGTACAATCCCCTCACTCTGTCGGATAGAGATTGCAGCAGCAGCTACAGCTCGAAGGCAGGCAGGCAAGGCTCTGGCGACAGGGTCGAGAGTGGCAGAGAAGAAAGCGCACGGTCGTTGCTTAGGGCCGATGGCCTGGGTCAGGACAGATAAAGCGCACCCCTCCCTTTCGTGAGTGTAAAGGGAGAAGGGCTTTTTGTAATCAGGGGTACCTAGGACAGGGGCTGAGCAAAGGGCATCTCGCAGTTCCGTGAAGGAAGTTTGACACTCAGGGGTCCACGGGAGTGGGAAAGGGACGTCTTTGTTTAGCAGAGAAAGCAGTGGTTTTACAACGAGGCTGAAGTTTGGTAACCATTGTCGGCAGAAGGAGGTGAGGCCTAATAGGGAGCGAACCTGCTTCTGGGTCTTAGGGACAGGGGTATCTAGAATGGTTTGGATTCGATCAGGAGTGAGTTTTCTTCCATCTTTGGACAAAAGGTGGCCTAGGTAAGTGACCTGGGGTAGGCAGAATTGCAACTTCTTCTTGGAGACCTTGTGGCCATTTTCCGCAAGGAAGTGCAAGAGTTGAATGGTGGCGGTAACCGCTAGAGGGGTGGTGTCGGCTGCCAAAAGGATGTCATCGACATATTGTACCAACACCACTCCATCGGGTAACTGGACTTGATCCAGTTGTCTTTTGAGGGCCTGGCTGTAGATGCTAGGGCTTTCTGTGTAGCCCTGGGGTGCTCGGCAAAACCTATATGAGCGGGCTTTTAGGGTAAAGCCGAAGAGATACCGGCTGTCTGGGTGGATGGGGATGGAAAAGAATGCATTTTTGAGGTCGATGACGGTGAAGGTGGTGGCAGTAGAAGGAATCAAAGTCAGGATGGTGGTGATGTCTGAGACCACAGGGTACTGGGGTACCACCACTTTGTTGATCTCTCGGAGGTCGATGATAAAACGGTATGCTTTCTCATCTCCCTCTCCCTGTTTCTTGATGATGGGCAAGATAGGGCTGTTGCAAATGTTGCTAACCACTTCCTCTACCACTCCTGCGTCTATCAGTGACTGGATAATCTTTACCAATGCCTTCTCGCCCTCGGGCGATATCCGATATTGTGGAAGTTTTGGGAGTGTTGCGTCTGGTCGGACAGTAATGTGCACTGGGTCAATCAACATACGCCCTACGTCCGAATCCGCTTTTGCCCACAGATACGGAGGCAGAGTGTCAAGCAGGGATGCGTCAGCGTCGGTGATGGAAAACATGTGTTGGGGAGAGCAATGTCTAAGCAGAACGGGGTTGTCGTAAAGAAACACTCGAACTCCATCTTGAGAACATATGATAGTCGCTCGGAAGTGTTTCAGTAAGTCAAGTCCCATAATGGCGTCAGGGCTATTGGAGGAGAGCAAAAACGTGGCGTCAGTGGTGTTGTTTTCTACGTCAAAGAGAATCGGGGCAGACAAAGGGTTGGTGGAGGGCGTTCCATCGAAACCTGTCGATGTTATGAGTGAGCCAGACAAGGGAGCCCTTGGAATCAGTCGTTTAGATAACGCACTACGTGTTGCGCCAGTGTCTACCAGAAATGGTGACTTGGTACCCAGGACCTTAGCAGTGACGTAAGGGCCCTGCTGGTCAACATAGAGCTCGACTGGATCCCTCCCTTGCCCTTGGCTGTCCTATGCGAAGTTGTGGGTGTCTTCATAGTCAGATTGTTGATATTGGTTCTGCCTGGGTCGATCGAACGTATTTGGTCTGCCTGATCTGTCGTTAGTCGCGTCATTTGGGGGCCCTCGCTGTTGTCCCTTAGGTCTCGGTCCGTTCGCTACGTCCCTGGGGTCTTTGTTTCTGATCATTTCCAGAAGAACTGGGCACTGGGATTTCCAATGGCCAGTCCCTTTGCAGAAAGCGCACTGGTTCTCTCTAAGGTCTGTGCGTCCACTGTAGGAAGTCAGAGTGCGGTCTTGGGGAAATGTAGTCTTGGGGACGTTCGTCTGGTAGTTTCCCCGGTATTGGTCTCGTCCTATAGTCACCCCTTGTAGTTTGGCAATCATCACTCTCTCTTTCAAGTCCTTCTTCTTTTTCTCTGTTGCCCTATCGTTTTCATTTTTCTGATGTTCATAATATTGGGCCATTTGGAGAATCGCTGTAGGTTTGGAGGCTGCCCAACTACTCTCGCTGGCCTGTAGTTTCTGGGAGATCTCCGATGACAGGCCCTTAACATAATTCTGGACAAACAGATGGTGTCCGGTTGCAGTGGTCATGTCCTGGCTGCTGTAATCGGAGAACACTGTTTCAAACCGGGAGAAGTATTCTGATACATCCTCCTGGGGTTTCTGGCGACAGGCTGTTACTATCGACCAGTCCACTTTCTTTTCTGGGATCAGGGTTTTTAATTTCTCTACGATTTTATCTGGAAGGTCTAGAATGGATTTCAAAGGCTTTTGTCCTGGTCCCCGTTGTTTATCCAGGTCATCGAGTTGTGACCAGGTATGCCCAAACAGCTCAAGGTGGTCGACTTTCCGGATTTGCTTCCACACATCAGCTGGTAGACATAACCCGAAGAACAAGTCGATGTCAGCCAGGGTCATAATCGTTGAGCCCAGGGCTGTACCCAATTCAGTATAGAAGGCAGTGGGGTTTTTACGTAGGTCGGGTAGAGATTTTCGGAATGTCAGTATCTCTTGCCGGTCCCATGGCTGGTAGACCCAGTTGTACACTACCCTTCCTTTCGCATCTTGGTTGTTTGCATCATCGTGAGTCCCTGTACCTCGGGGAGGAACCCAGTAAGGGGCAGCCTCTCATATCGGCATCATGGTGTTAGATTGCTCGGTTGGTGGTTTGGTCACTACGGAGGTCGCGGATTTAGCTCCCGGCTCTCGTTCAGTGAGGTGGCGGAAAACCTCAAGCGTACGCGTAAGGAGGTCCGACACATCACACTCGCCCTCATCCCCGATATCGACCTTCCGGTACAGAGTCGTTAGGCTCTCGGGACCTTTGTCTCGATATCGGTCCTCGTATGCGTTCAAGACATGATAACACAGTCGTACGGTAAAATGTCGTCTGTGACTCCCTGTATACGAGCTGAACATATCTGTGATGTACTCTTCATCATCCTTCCTTTCTACCAGTGTCCTTGCTATTTTGTCGATCCCCGCTCGCTCATCTTTGCTTAGTCTGCTTGTTCTTGCAGGGCCAGCCCCTCGAGTCTCATGGTCGTTTAACGTTGTTGTTGATGTGGTTTTTAATACAAGGGGTTCGGCTGGCACAGAGGCCATTGGGGCCGAAGCTGTGGCGGTGCCTTCGTTTGTACCTGGGGGTGGCGCGTGCTGCGCCAAGGGTTGGGAAGGGGCATATGGAGGGAGCATGTAGATGATAGGAGGACCTAACAGCAGATCCTCGTTGGCTCGTTGTTTCGAGGGTAAATCAGGGTAGAGCTTGGAGGGAGTTCTAACCGGACACTGGCTTGGTGTTTCCATTTCTAGTTTCTGTTTAGCTTTCTCTCTTTCTTTTATCTCTTTTTCTAGTTTCTGGGCAGCTAGGTGGGCTGCTTTTCGCAGCTCTTTTTCCAACCTACTCTCAGTTTTCTTTTTACGTTGTTCAGTTTCTTTTCGCCACATGCCGAAACTGTCAAGCATAGTGGGTGTTGTCTTGTTTTTACCCAGGGCAGTTTCTAGCGTTTTTATTTTATCATCATCGAAGGATCCTATCAGGGGCCACTGACTTTCTTGACCCTTTTTCGTGTATTTATGCCATAGTTTACTATAGGCTATAGCGGTCAATCCATGCTTCATGAACATGTCCTTATTAGGGGTGCCCTCCAGCGGGGCTGGATGGTCCATCTCTAATAGGCGGTCCGGGCTAAACAGGCTACTAATCAGTGGGGAGAAGACAGACATGACGGCTCGTAACGAGGGACTAAAAAGTCAGCACTGCCTATCTTATCACTAGGTGCAAAGACTGGACAGAATATTTCTATTCTACGTTGTTTGCAGGCAGTGAATACCTCATGGATCAAAATAACAAAAAGACCAATAAATATTCAATGGGGAGAATGAGTAGGTCCGCAAAGATCTGCGTTACCTACCCTTTTCACTATCTGCAAAAAGGGTGGTCTCTTCCCTGTTTGCAGACAGAGAATCTCCAGAAAACAATAGTTTTGCGAACAACAGTTCAGTTTCAAGTAATTATTGAGTGGGGGAGAAAAAATAAGCACGGCTGCTGCCCTACCTATCCTCCACTGCTTGCAAAGAGAGAGCCCGTTGTTTCTCCGTTTGCAGACAGTGAATCTCCAAATAAATAAAAAGAGCAATACTAGTATTTTTTAAACAATCAAGCAATCAAGCAATCATTTCGCAACTTGTCGTGATTACACGACCTTACCCGGACCGCATGGACAGTTTCTTGTCTTCCGAATCCAGCGCCCGATCGTCCTCTCTTCTCCGTTATCCTCGCGGCACTCCTGATGGTTCCCAGTCAGGACCGTAGATCACTCGAGAGAGGTCTGTTCGGAACCAGTGAAGTTCGGATGATCGGCTGTCAGACGAGGGTCTATCGGACAGACGCGTTCCCGATCGTTGCAGTCGTTCACTCTGTCGTCAGGACCTCTCCCACTGGATCCACGGGTCGCTGATGGGCCCCACGCTTGGGACGCCAATTGTTAAAAGGGTGACACTACCAACCAGAATATAAGATCCTTAAGTATTGCCCGGCGGTGTCGCCTCTTGAACCCACAAAGAAGTTAAACTATTGAAGAGGCAGGCGCTGGAGACTGGAAGGCAGGAAACAAGGTTTTTATTCTCTCCGGAGGAGAACACGGCAAAACGGACAGCAGGTATCGTTCTGAGGTGCTCTAACTGCATCCCTGAGGCCTGGCCTCTTATACACAAGTTTATCTCTTTATTGCATGTAACACATTCTCGTCGATACTTTGATGTACGGAAAGACATCCTCAGAATCCCCCCCTTTCAAGCCCGTTCCCACACAAGGTTACAGAGGAAGTCCCCGCCCCGTTCACAACAGGTGATGATCATCGCGCAGCTGGATATTCCGCCGATTCACGGAGTGTGTGGGGTTCGATCGGATCTCGTAGGGCGGGGGGGGGGCTTTGATCAACCCGGGGATCCCTTGATGGGGGAAGCTTTCTATTGTACGGGGAGGGGCAAGGAACAGTATCGGTAGAGCTGGGTGTCGGCCTGGGAACGAGGAAGACAAACGGGCACATGGAAAAAAGGGTTTTGCATCAAAGGGCCGGGGATCATGAAAGGGAAGAAGGGAGGTGTTGCGCTGGGAACAGGACGAGGGCCTGGGGCAGAGCAGCGCTGAAGAGGGGTTTATGATTAAAGGCAGGTGCAGGCAGGGGGGGTTGTCAGCATGTGGGGGATGCCAGCGAAGCTAGGAGGGGGAGAGAGGCGCGCTGGCTCTCGGCGAGAGCAGGGAAGCCATGGCGTCCATAATGGCGGCTGTTTACGCGCACAAAAGGTTTAAGGAGAGCAAGAAGGCGCCGATAATGTTGACGGTTTCAGCCCAACTTTCAACAGTTGGGCCAGTGTACCGCTGGTTACGGGGAGTGGGAGGGGTCACAAGGAAATATGAGGAGGCAGGGCAGGCTGATAGTGCGTCACTTAGGGTGCGCAAGAGACACAACCCCTCCCATCTAGGGAAGGTGATAAGTGCACCGGACACGAGGGAGAAGCCCTCTTTGTCCTCTCGCCTCGGGCGCCCAGCGGGTCACAGCCAGAAGCAAGTTGCGGTGGGCACCGGGGTGAGGGGGCCTCACAGCGTAGTAAAGAGGAGTTTGCAGATGAGGCTTGGTGGTGCCTATGGCGCGCGCGCTTGGTGGCGTGTCTGCAGGGTGGCGTATGCAGGTTAGGTTGGGATTTACTGGCATAGCCCCACGGCAAAAGCAAATGCGGTTAAAAGGGGGGCTCACGTATGCGGGGAATATGGATATTATATTAATGAAATCTGCCCTTAAACCCTCCCGACACTCTGGAACGTAACGCTGTCAAGTTCGCAGCGAAGCAGGCGCTGTCGCACTTCGTAATACCCGTATGCAAATTGCATCACTACTTTAAATATGTCACCCTGCGAGCATGTCTAGCTGGCAAGAGTGAAGATCCTGAGCTGTGCAGCGTCTATGTCATAGTCATACATACATGGTTAAACACATATTCATGCACACACACTCAGACTGGGCGACTAGATTACATTTCCCGAGCATTGCTTAATGTGTATATGGTCACGGGGAGCCTCCTTAGGTAGGTACAGGTAGATTTATCAAGCATTTTTGCGAGCGCAAACGGTGCGAATCGCAAAAATCGGCCGTTTGCGCTCGCTTAAATTGCACTTGGGATTCATCAAGGGTTTATGCTCTCGCAATTTAAGAATTCGCAAATAATTGCGAGTTCTCAAATTGCTATTGCATTTAAGGAATCGCAATTTGCGATTCCTTAAATGCAATTCATTAACCATTTAAGAATTGCGAATTCGCAATTTTTGGCCGCTATTTACCGCAAAGTCTGACTTAGTGGTAAATAGCGAAAACTTAGAAAAATGCACTTTAGTGCATTTTTCTAAGTTGTATGTTACACACACACATGTCCTTTGGACATGTGTGCGCGCAACACCTGTGTAAATCACCATTTCAGGGGTGCTACAGGGTGTCCTTTGGACACCCTGGCACCCTTGAAATCGCATCCTTATTTGCGATTTGAAATCGCAAATAAGGTATGACTTTAGGCCCATAGGAATGAATGGGGATACCATTCCTTATTTGCGATTCGCAAATTGCGAATCGCAAATAAGGAGGCAGTAGAAATCGCTATAATTTGTGCGATTTCTACATGAATCCCGTTTTGCGAGTCCTTAATAGCGATTCCTTAATAATCGCTATTAAGGACTCGCAAAACGGGACTTTGATGAATCTGGGGGTTAGTAACTGAGCAGAAATAAATGGGGCAAAAGGGGGGGCACAAAACCAGTTTAATTGCTGGAATGTTTCTCTTTTATGTCAGCGGGAGGCGCATCAGGTGAAATTGGCGACAACGGGGTCTCAAGTCGGCGACTGGCAGGAACTGCGGATGGGCAAGGACTCGATGGCAGCAGACATTGGCAAAGTGACTGGCTGGAACTTGTGAAGGCTGCTGTGCTCCGTATAACTAAAATGTAGGCGGTATGCAGATTGGCTCAGGGCAGGTTAGCCAGTTTGGCAGAGCGGGTAGCCCAATAGCAACACAGAGCCTACTTCGAAGCGCTGCAAAGCGTCCAGCATAGTCGGTGTGGGGATTGGTATGGCCGGGCTGATGCCACAGAGGGCTGGGTGAACACAGGCTAGTGCAGTGATGATAAGCATGGGGCAGGTTATGTAGCTGCAAGGTGATATGCGGGGCTTGGAAGGCAGTACACGGGGAATTGAGCTAAGCATTAGTACGTCCAAGGTGAACTGGGACAGATAGCGGAAGAGGAAATACAATTTCTGCCTTTTGGAAAATCTGGAAGAAGGAAACCCGTCCTCGGGTGGGGGAAGGGCTGTACAGCGTAGTTACCCTTAGGTGGTATCACATGAAGGCCGGGTCTAGAGTGAGCGGGGGCCTCTTTCCTAAGGCGGCTTCGGATTTATATCCAAAATGTATTAATAGCTTCATTCATTTAGTCTCCCTTTGTGATCGTTGTTCTGCAAATCTTTTAATAAGCCCCTTCCTTCGTAAAAATGAAATAGTTAGACTTTTTAGGAAAAAACTACCTTTCCGCTGTGGCTTGTGCAATGCACAGTTTCGGAGCCAACTTGGCTCCGAGTCAGCAGGTGGGCAGGTGCATGCTAGGAGTGTGGGGCTGACAGACCATTCATGGTTCCATCGACCTGAGGCTGCTCAGCCGAGATCCGGGCGCTACAAACCCCGAGCCCGGGCTGAGTCCCAGCTGCGGAGTGCAGAGCTTGACTCCGATGGGTCTCTCGGATCGTGTTCCCTTCGCTTTGAATCCCCCTCAGAAGCCCTGAGGAGGCCGAGGCACAAGCTCTGGGGGGCACGGAGTGAAGACCCCAGAGCAGTGGGGGTTAGGGTGACCAACTGGCATGGGTGCAAATTCAGGACGGTGAGTGTAAAAATTCAGGACAAAGGGTCAAAATTCTGGACCAAAATTCAGGACAGGAGGTCAAAATTCAGGACAACACTTCTGGACAAAAGGTAAGTTTTACAGACTCATCAGAGGAGGGTGCGCAATAGTATCAGTAAGTAAATAGACAACCATTTAAGCACTAGTCAAAATAAGTTTATATTAGGGTGCAGTTCTTAATTTAAGCCAGTGCTTTCCGGTGCTCAGCACCCTCACTTAATTGGTTTCCAGTGCTCGACCACGGCACCTGAATGTCAACACCATACTCAAAACAGTCTACCACATGGTGGTGGTGTTCATCTGATTTAGAGATGCGCAGAACTAGGGTTGTTTAGGAACCCTGGGCGTAGCAGGCATAGTGCCTCAACGCGTATTTCCACAAAGTTAAAAAAAACTCTGTGGAAATACGCTACGCCCCCTCCCAAACTCCTTAAAAAATGTTTAGAAAGCCACTTACCTGTTGTCTGCCGCCTCCACTGCCTGGCCGCTCCCCGTTCTGCTCCTCGCATCTTCTGTAATAAAAAACCACTACCTTCTACGTCTGACGCGCTTGAGCATGCATGTCAGACGTAGAACGTAGTGTTTTTTTTATTACAGAAGACGCGAGGAGCAGGACGGGAAGCCACCAGGCAAGGAAGGCGGCAGACAACAAGTAAGTGGCTTTTTAAAGGGCTTTGGGAGGGGGAGGGAGAAGCTAACTCCGCCACGGAGGCTGAGTTTTTTGCCTACTCTGCATTTGCCGTGGATCGCGTTGTAGGCAAATCTCCGCAACATCTGCTGGCAGAGTGGAGTTACCCACCCAGGGTTATACAATACCCATTAAAAATGCTAATACCTACCTCCACAGCCATTCCTTTAGCTTTGGGGACCTGGATAAATCTGAATTGGCGCATTTACATGCAAGAGAGATGGTTTGTAGTTGTTTTGGCAGCGATGACCAGGGCGATGGGTGGTGCAAGCTGTAGTGGCCTCCTTGTCTGAGTCCTGGCACTTAATATTTTACAAATTAAGCACAGTTAGGTTGAAACAATCGTATACTTCACGGTTTTTCAGTATGCATGCAGCTTTGATCAACTGTGCAGGTCTTTTTGTGGTATTTCATATGATAATAATCTATATATGGTTACAGCACTGGGTTGTCCAATCTGATATTTTGTTTACAATTCATGGTCCTGAGTTGGCGTGTTTGGTGATAGAAATGGTCGGGAAGATCTGCCCGGATAGGTAGTGTGAGATGTAAAGTGGCAAGCATAAGATGCAGCTAATCCATATCCAAACATATTCAACCATTTGCAAACCTATTCATCATGTATCCTTCCATCCATCATTTCACTCATCCATCCCTCCATCCACCCTTTTACTCATCCATCCATTATCCATCCATACACCCTTTCACCCTATCTATCCACACACTCATCCATCCACTCTTCCACCCACCCATCCATCCATTCACTCATCCATCCAACCATTTACACTTTCACCTATCCAGCCACCCTGTCACTTACTCATCCATCCAACCAGTCACTCATCCTTGCACAAATTCACCCTTTCAGTCATCCACACATCCATCCTCCCTTTCTCTCTCCACTGACCCTTTCATTTAGCCATCAATCCTTCCTTCCATCCACCCAACCATCCATCTACAAATCCACTCATGAATCTACCCATTGACCCTTGAACTCATCCATCCTTTCAATCATCCATCCATCTTTTCTCTCATCCATCCACCTTTTCACTCATCAATCCAACCTTTTGCCCATGTACCCTCGCTTTCACTCACTCATCCATCCTTACATCCACCCTTTCACACATCTGTCCATCCAGTCATCCTTTCACTTATCAATTAATCAATACATCCATCATTTCATTCATCCATCCACCCTTTCACTAATCCTTCTAGCCATCCACCAATCCCTTCACTTATTCTCTCACCCACCTTTTTACATTAATTGTGAGCTGAGCCTTTGTCTGCAGAGTTGCAGACAGAAGAGACCCATCAGGAACTTATCCCCCCCGCTGTAGTTCCTAGAGCAAAGGGAGGGGTTCAAGATGCCCCTGCACATAGTCAACCTGAAACCTTGGACGTCCTGGGTCATGCATGATGCACAGTGCCAGGTCGTGAGGTGATTGTGGCATGGTGTTGTTTCTAGGGCTTTAAGTGGGATGACAAAACAGGGGTGTTTCTCCAAAGGGGGTGTTCGATGTAATTAAGGGCGTAGCTTAAAGCACCTAAACTAAAAATCTGTGCTTAGCATAGTGTTCCGCCCGACTGGTATTTTGCTGTTTCTGTCATTGCATTCAGATATATAATACAACATGTAACGTTACAGCTGCAACAAGCCAGAACTATAGGCTTTGTCAATGGTTGTTAGTTGCATAAAGTAAAAAAACAGCAAAGATTACTTCCTTGAAAAGAATATTAAAAATGCATCAGTTCTAAAATGAGGATACTGTGAAAAAATTATAACGCTTTTTTTTAAACTTCTTTCACCACCTTATTTTGATTAACTGGATTCTCTCGTAGCAGTAAGGGTGTTATCCTACATATCTTCCTTCTGAAAAGAGGCCCGAGGCTGGAGGAGGCCCACACCTGCTTTTCAATCCAGACGTGCCCTTTGTCATTCTGTATGTGGCAATCTGCCTCATTTAGAATTACAATGGGCGGCGTGGGGCTGCTCTTGCATTCAGAGGAGCGCGAGGCGCCCCATCAGGGGTAGAGGATTGTCACAGTGCTGTTCCCAGAGGCCAAAATTACGGACAAAAGGCGTCCGTAAAAGGGATCCTCACGGACAACGGACGTGAGGTCCCAATTACGGACGGTCCGTGAAATTTACGGACGGTTGGTCACCCTAGCTGGGGGTGAGTGGTGGCTCTGTCACCGTCAGTGCTTGAACGAATCACTAAGACATAGTCACGCGTTTTAGAACTTTTAGTATGACAGTTACCACATGGTGGCGCTGTTGGTGTGATATACAAAGGACCACACCAACAGCTGTTTGTTAAGCAATAGACCTTAAAACACTAATTCCTGCCCCCCAAACCATTCTTACAGCGCTTGGGGGCCTCAAACACGCTGGGGTGGTGCACTTGTAGCCGTGCGACGGTTAGTAGTTTGTAAGTACTGTGATTGGCAGCTAAGGCGGTGGCAATGGAAGGTGCAAGCTGGGGTGGCCTCCTCATGAGGGCCCTGGCGCTCACTGGTTTACATATTAAGCATTGATGGGGCTCATGTAACATGCTTTGGTACCTGGGGCCTCATTTATGAAAAGTGACGCATCGCTACGTGAAAACAGCGATGCGTCACTTTTCACTGCGTCCTCCTTGCGACACCAATGATGCGTCATATTTACAGTATGACGCATCATGTCGCAAGGAGTTACAGATACGTCAGTATTTCTGACGTATCTGTAAGCGCAAAAGTCACGCATTGCTGGGGTGTGTCACAAAAGTGACGCAACTCCAGCAATACGTCCATTGACATGGGGAAAGCCCCATGTGAAAGGGCTTGCGTCAGTCTTACGCCTGCTGTGAGGCAGGCGCAAGATTTTGACGCAACAGCGTCCTAAAAGTGACGCAGTGAAATCTGATAGATTTCACTGCATCACTATTACGAGGCTTTTTGCGGGGGAACTCCCCCTCTGCATACATTATACCTGACGCAGGTATAATGTAGCGCAGCGGTTTACAAAGTGACGCATCTGCTTAGATGCGTCACTTTGTAAATATTGCGCAACAGGAGGCATGTTTTACGCCACCGATGCGTCATAAAAAGTGATGCATCAGAAGCGCAAAACTGACGCAAGGGCTCATAAATGAGGCCCCTTGGGTCTAGCTCATGCTAAGTAAAACTCTGCGCAGGAGTTTCCATGGGGCCCGGTGTTATTAAATGTATGCAGCTAGCTAGTGGAGATAACCGCTTCGCAAGTTAGGGCTAGTTGAACTCGCATTGGCTAATTGGGTCGGAGTGATTTTAGCTCTTGCTGACAGACCGGCATGACGTTTGTCAACACAGACCGGGAGAGGGGGCAGTTATGGCAGAGTCACATTATGTTTCAAACAATACGGCTGCTCAGTGCTTTGACCGAGTGAGGGAGGTTTTCAGGGTGCTCGCACATAAAGGGGTTTTAATGAGCTGCATGGCAGGGTGTAGTGCATGCGGGAAATGGAGCCGGAACTGGTTTGACAGGTTTTACATTCATTTATTGTGCTGACTCCCTGTGAGACACATAACAATCATGGCCACTTGATTCCACTCATGGGAATATGTCAATGTTTCATGTAACGCAAAAGATGCTTGCGTATGGCAGGATAGCGCCAGTGTACAGTGAGAGGACGAGGGGCTCGAGTAATGTTCCCATTTGATGAGGCGGGGTGTCCCACAGAGAGGGGGTTTTAACCCCTTGCATGCTGGGGTTATTCCCCCACTGTGCTGGGGGAGGGAAGTGAGCACAGCGCCCCGGTACTCATGACGAGGTTAGCTCGTCATGAGCCACGGCGCTCCGGTGCTCATGACGAGCTGAGCTCATCATGGCCACACCCGTTCCCATGGAACGCTCAGCACAGCAGGGGAATTTCACACATCTGTCCATACAGTCATCCAGCGTGCGAGTGTTCCACGATCCATGATGAGCTCAGCTTGTCATGAGCACCGGAGCACTATGCCTCATGATGAGCTGAGCTCGTCATGAGCATGCAAAGGGTTAATGCAGCACAGCACTACGGATTCAGCGCTTCGGCTTCACATGGACTGCCACAAAGAGGCAGCAGGAACAATGAACAGCCTGGTGGATGTGGGCTCGCAGCTACCCAGGTCAGGGGCGTGTGACTTTAGAACCCATTGCCAGGTAGAAAGCAGCAAGACTCGGTGGTGTGAATTGCTATGGGAATGGTGTTCCAGATCCCTTGGGCACTGCCACAGTATGCTTGTCGTATAAAGTTTTAAGGTCAGAAGGATCTAGCAGGATATGTTAGCATTTCCCGATCACTATTTAATGCCAGATGTTTTCAGTTTTCGACCAAGTAGGAGGGCATAGCATCATGGGGGTGTTATGAGTTATCAGTGGGAAGCCAGGGTAGTGTGTTGAACTGGTCACTGCATTCTGGTGAGGCAAGTATGTTTGGGGGGGCATCAGATATAAGGTAGCTCCCTTAGTCCGGTCTGGAGAGTACCAGCAACTGGACTACAGTTTAAGTTCCTGCTCAAAAGGAACTGCCTAAGTTACCATAGCAGTCTAAGTTGGCGGCAGGTGCTGATGGCCCAGGGTGGATTTTGCTTTGGTAGGTTAAGTCAATGGTAGCAGGCAGCGAGTCGCTTTCAAATCTCGTTAAGGGTGTTGGAGAGGATTTCAGTATGAATGGAAACCTTAAGGTAAGACTGGATTATCGTCTCCATATCGGTAATAAAGAATTCTTGAGCTACTCAGAAGTTGCTCCAAAGTGGTTTCAATGATACATTAAACAAGACTGGGAACAGGAACATGAGTGTCCGGTGGGAACCCTGATTGTAGGACAATCTCGATAGACAGATAGCGTCATATTCTAACTATTTGTAATATGTTAGACACATAGGAATGGGGGCAGTTTAGAAGGGCACCATGATGTTCATTCATTCCTTGAGGATGTGAATTAGAGGAAGTCAAATGTAAGTAGCACAGAGGATTTTTGCATCAACAGCAAGGTTTAAAGCTCGAGCAGGCATTAATTAACTGAGCCGGGAAGGAGTAGAAACCTCCACAATTGCGCAGGAGGCTTTTCAATGCGGTGGCATTGCCTAAAACCAGATTGGAAGGAAACAAAAATTATTATTATTATTATTCATCTGGAAATCCAAGTATGTATCAATATCAGAAGCATACTAATAAGCAGGGATTTATGGATGACATAATCCACAGGCCATGAGGGGAGTTGCTAACAAAATCAATATTATGATAGCTCTACTTAAATGGCCAGTTACATATATGCTGGGCTGCTCTTTTCTGTTAAGGGTCAGCAGTCCTGGGTGAAGACTGAGGGTGCGCAGCATAATTTACATGGAGTGGATAAAGCATTTCAAAGGGTCGTCCCAATAACATGTGGCGAAGTCTTGGATAAGGACGGGGGTGCACAGCACAATTAACATGGAGTGGGTAAGGCATTTGAAAGGCTCGTCCCACTAACAGGTGGTGAAGTCCCCAGTGAGGTCTGAGGGTGCGCAGCACAATTAACATGGAGTGGGTAAAGCATTTCAAAGGGTCATCCCAATAACAGGTGATGAAGTCCTGGGTGAGGACTGAGGGGCGCAGAACAATTAATATGGAGTGGGTAAGGCATTTGAAAGGCTCGTCCCAATAACAGGTGGCAGAGTTTTGTGGCATAATACACTGGCAATGTGTGGAATGGCTGACAAATTCAATATTAGGGTAGCTGTGCTTATGTCGCCAGTCGCAGACATGCTGGGTTGCTCCTTAATTTTAGAGAGGGGGCCATCCTGCTGTTGGTCCTGGACTCTCCGGCCCCACCCGAGATGCCGGTGCTTGGAGGAAGCAACTTTGTGAGAGCTGAGGCACAGTAAAAGGCGCAAAGCAGTGCCCTGGTGGCCGCGTCCACGTATAGGGGGTAGACGACGGGTAGTTACCTCAAATAGAAGCAATGGAGGTGGGTTGTGGCCTGCTGGTACAACCCGCATCCCGTGGGCCTCTGGAGATCCAGAATTGTAAATACAATTGTAACCTGCGGTTCAAATGAGCATTGCTTAACACAATATTTACCAATGTGTGTTGTTTTGGTATTAAAAGTTGGCCGAATGTTGACTGTGCATCAACAAATGAAGATGGCTTTATGAGAATTAATAAAGACTATGCAGTGAAGACCAACCACTGGTATGGTGCCTTTTCTGGTGGGAAATGGGGGAAAGATTTGTAGGGGCGAATTGCCCGTGATATGCCTACTATCCGCCGATCCTAAATTGCACAAAATGACTTAAGCCACTTTGAAGTTTTAACCGTCTTTGCAGCTGGCAGGGAAACTCTGGAACACATTATCTGTTTAAGTCCTGAGTTATTGGACATTCATAAGAATCTACTGAAACGTGAAACAACCATTATTACGCGGTCTTAACCACGCATGACCATTACCAGGCATACTTTACAACGAACATGCCTTTACCATGCATGTCCATAACTGCAAAGCTTTTACCACAAATATGCCGTGGTAAAGGCATGTTCATTGTAATGGATGGTAATGGTCATGGGTTAGGAACTCAGGGCCGGGCAGGGGACTGCGTTGGGAGTGGTGGCTTTAGGGATCACGGCCAAGAAAAGGGATAGACTTAGGGTCCAGGGCTGAGCAAGGGGTCTGCGGCTGGGGTGGCAGTTTTAGGACTTGGGGCCAAGAATAGGGGCAAACTTAGGGTTCAGGGTAGAGGGCTAGGGGACTGAGGAATGGGGTGGTTTTAGGGGTTAGGGCCAGGTACAGGCACACCACGCAGCGTTCAACTCACCTCTGCTTCTCAGGAGCCATCTGGATAGACTGGCAGGCTTAAGGTTCAAGAATGGGCAGGGGGCTGCAGCATGAGAAGGTTCTGCCTTCTCTATCTCGTCAGAAAATGTAAGTCCGTTCACAGTGTCTATTTAGCCCTGTGAACGGATCACGTGGGGAGAAAGAACAAAAAATCTGGTACTTTCATGCCAGTGTGTCACAACAGCACTCATGCCATTACAAAGGTAATGCCTTTACCATGCATGTCAATTGAGCACCTACAGGCCCTTACCAAGCATGCCTTTATGATGATATTATCGTGGTAAAGGCATGCGTGGTAAAGGCATGTACGTTGTAAAAATTATTGTGCAAAATGCAAGCGTGGTAATGATGCACGTGTTGTACGGGCAGTAATGTAAAGGCGGGCGTGGTAATAGTATGCGTGGTTACGTCATACAACCTACTGAAACAGACTTTTAATACGAAAGGGATAAGAAAAAAATATGTGAGTCACTTCACCAAAACAAGTGGGACAGGCAGGAACTTTAGCAATTAGGAGGAGGCCATGTAATTCTTTGATGACTTAAATATGGGTACAATTAAAACAAAAGGAATTTTTTTTATGCTTTTTTGTATATATTTTTCAAGTTGGGCGGATTGTCAGTATTTAATTGTTTTTTCTTTTTTTATAAATGTGTCATATATTGTAAATGGTTTTAAGTAACTGGAACAATAAAATATGATCTGATCTGATCAATAGGTTTAAAGGGGGCCAGATTCAGTCAGGTTTACTCTTAGCACAAGTAAATGTGCCACAGCATCACTTAGTAGGTGACTAAATCTTAAAAGTTTGTTTGGACGGAAATTGAACTGTCAAAATATGCCCCAGTTCCCTGAATTGCATCGGATCTAGAAGTACACCAGTCGTAAGTGCTAAAGATATACTCCATGTAGTGTCCTGTGGTCAGGGCCTACAAATGACGGACACAGACATGTAGTGTTGTCTTTGGTGGCCAGACTCACACTGGTCCACACTCAGGGACCTGGGCTCTTTATTGACTTCCCCTACGTGCTGGCCGAGCCTATGCTGGGCCAGCCTACCATGGTGATGCTGCGGGGTCTCATGGGGCTACACCCCTCACAATCTCTGTGAGGTGGGCTGATCCCCACAGGGCAACATTACACTCCGTGAGTGGAGCAGCATAATGCAGCCCACTTCATATCTAGTGAGAAATCCTAGATCTCAATGGAACAAAATTAATGTAATAAAGGAACTAATTAGTTGAACTCTAGAAAAGTAGGGTACAGCTCATAAACCAGGACAGATGGCCTGAAAATTAAATGTGTCTAATATATGAGATCTGCTTTTTTTACATAATATTCATTTAAATTATATATCTGGGATAGTAAATACTTAATTTTAAGTTAGAGACTGCAAGAATTACTCTCATCCAAGGTAGGTTTGAAGCTGAAAACATTGGAATACAAATATCAGGACACAGATCTAACTAACAAGCATCTGTTATGTGTACATGGCATCTTAAAGTGAACAAACTTTTAACTTTACCTATCATTGTTATTTCCATTGTTCGACAATGAATTCCCGATGAGAACTTCTGCCCCTTTCAGCCTTTCCGGTGCCCCATCTCTGGTGGTGACAGTAATGGAAGACACTTTATATTTTCTCAATAAATCCACCCTCCACCAGGGGCGAAAGTCAAAACCTGTATGGGTACAGGATCCGAGCTGATAATTTGTATTCTGATTTCCATCTATTGCGTTGATTGCTTGCCCCATATAACCTTGGGAACTCCATGCTCCACCAAGAAGACTTGACTGGGTGGCTCGACCACGCATGGCCACATTCTCACCTGAAAGTAGACAAGCCCTTTAGGTTAGAAGAGGCCTGTAGGGGTTACGTCACTAGTATAATACCCAGCACTAAATCATGTTTATCTAATAGCATAGTTGTTCATTGATACATCTACCCGATACACAAGGGTGTTTAGCTAACAGTGACCCTATGCTAGAGGTTTTTACATCATAAATACAGCAAACAATTAAAGGCATGCAAGACATGCATAATTGACCAACGTGACCATTCACAAGGAAATATTTACTTGAAAGATTCGAAACACTGTAAAGGCTTTGCACAAAACACTGCCAAAGATACCTGCACAAACTCTAGTGGTCTCAAGTAACAGTGCATTGAACTCCATCCAAACTGGCCATGCTGTGAGACTGCTTCATTCTGCCAGCACATTCGAAATCCCCGGATATTTAAAATTACCCTGAACTCGTGATACATTTCCCACAACCGCTATACAATGGATTTAAGTATACATCTTTTAGTCCATGAGTAATTGTCTCCTATCTATTGTTAGAAATATTATGCATTCATATTTTTGTGCAGCATTAACAGCATACGGAATGTGGTTTTACACTCAATGACATATGTACGAACAAATATTGTACTATTGTCTTTAAAACGAATTTCCCATGACATATAGAAGAGTGTGTTCCAGACTTTTGTTATATAGGCCTCAATTTGGGCCTAGCAGTCATATTGTGCCAAATGGATGCCTTTTCCCTGCACATTTCACTATCTGTCATTTCTGCAGTACACAGTCATGTTTGTTTATTTCCATGGGTATTTTTCTTCCTGGTCTCGATGAACTCTCTCGGGCTAGTCTCCAAACTGTAACTTTACTTCAAAGTTGTTCCATTAGCTCATTGTATACTATTTATTCATAATAACCTGCTGATCACGGATCTAGTTTATCCCACCATCTCCGGATGGCATTAGTATAGAGTTTTCAGAATCAATATTCATGTAGCGGGATAGTGCTTAGGTTCTATGACAATATGGCACTTAGTAAAGTTGTGCTCTGATTTGCAGAGAAAGCAACACATTTGATCATACCATGATGATTCAGCAGTTTTAGTGATTTCCAATTTGGAGATAATATATAAAACCCTCGGTTTTGTGGGGCTGAGAGAGCTTTCCTTAATTCTACTAGGGATGCTGTCTGTTTCTCTCCTGATGTTGCTGCCCACTTGGAACTTAGAATATTTTTTGATTGCACACTTCTCTGTAATGCCATTTTTTCTGAGAGCCTTCATGACGATTATTCTGTTCTGCATTTTAGAATTATTTTTGTAATAAATCATTTCAACTATTCAGCTGATCTAGAACTAGAAGTTTTTGAGCAGGCTGTTTTCATGTATTGACTGTAATTCCGATATTTGTGCTGTGTTGGGAGGATCCTTACCTCTGGGATACATTAACTCTTGAAATTGAGGTTTAACAGTGTTTCCAATTCATCGAATTGTTGATGTTCTGTGAAGGTACAATTTTGGGCTGTCAAAATTGCAGGGTACCCCGCACCCACAAATTTGTGGTAGCAGAGAGTGTTGCGAGTTAAGAACACGTCCTTTCTGCTTTAGAAATTTCTCTTTTTGCCCTATCCCTAGTCATAGTGGATTTTCCTAGTGGATTTTGCTGTGTTCTTGGTTGGTGTTGCTGCTCCTGAACAAGTCTGATTGTAAGTATGTATAGAGTCACATCATTCTGGTAGTATTTTGGTGACTGAGGTGTGGTACTGAATATGGTGGGCTATGCTAAGTGATGGATTCTTATGCTGTGAGTGAGGTATTTGATTATGCAATGTTGATTCTGGGTTCAATTAGAGGTTTGATTACTGTGATGTACTATTCTTATTTGTGATTTGCGTTAGAGAAGTTTTGGTTAATTAATGTGTTGGTTCGATTATCGAATTCGCAGAAATTCAAGATCTCAAGATACTATTGTTGAACTTATCAACAAAAAGATACTGTGACTTTCAAGACACCACATAAATACAGATAGGGCCTTTTTCTGAATTAACAAGTTTTCCTGTTCAGGGGTTTGTGTGCCTAATTTATGTTGGGGACATTTTCCCTTTGGTGCACAAGAGTAAATTCACTAGCCAAAAGTGGATTGCCACTGGACAGGAGTCTGCTTTAGTGTGAATTGAATGTGACAAGTGCCACAGAGATACTGGTTTTAATTTTATTGTTTGCAAGATTTGTTTTCTTTTAACTTAATGTTTTTTTCTTATTTACATTTTTATTTCCTTCATTTGTGTTCATTGACATGGCATGTGCAATTGTTTTCTAATTCACGGCTAGTTAGCTGAGGAATTGTGCTGGGATTTGTGAGATGTCACCACAGAAACATGCTGTTGTTGGTTTGTTGCTGTCAGAGTCGAGCTGCAATTGGCTTGGCATAGAAAAAAAACCTAGAAAAAATCAGGGGGAGAGCAAGGGATTGGGCTAGGGGTACGTCCCGTTCCCCAAATGGATACTAATCATAAACAATGTGGACGGACCCACTATGTGTATGTAATATAATCACTGTATGTAGCATGAACATGGACCCATTAGGTGTTCTCAAAAGACCCCTCACACATCAACCTGGTTGGTGTCATTCTTCATCATTTGGGTCCCAGCCGGGCGGCCGAGTGCCCCCGGTTGTGATACGACGCCTGATTACACACGAAGCTGGTGTTGTGCATATATGATGCGAGAGGTGAATTACTAAAGGTAAAAATATCTCTGATAATCCTTGACTCAAATTTTAATGTTGGCGGCTCAGGATATGGCTAAAAGCAATATGTGTAGTGCAACTATTTAGGAGGTATTACCGTTAGTTGACTATGTGTGGTGTCTACATGTTTCAGCCCGTTAAAAAAGTGAAAGGGCTTTCTTTAGGACCAGATGAGTGGTTAGTGAGTGGCAACGGTGAAGGATGCCACATGAAACCTGTGTAGTACCTACACACGCGCTAAGGTGTGTTGTGTAAGTGTCGGCGTACTCACTGACACTTGAAAAAATACCTGTTGGGGAAGGAAGAAGACATGACAAGACATATAATATATTGCAACATAAAATGCAATCTTGATGGCAATATGAATGTGCTGTAGTCATTGTCTACATGATTACTACAGTGATTGGCGTGTTGTCCATGCTGGAAAGCGACATGTGGAGACTCTGCATGCTGCGCCTGTAGGGAAATAAGCATAGGGCGTTGAATGCAAGCTTAACAACTTGGCCTACAACCCAGAGACCTCATTCTTAGTGAGAGTCTCTGCACCAGTCTCCCGCAAGACGACACCATAGGAGTCTTAGAGACGGCCCTGGATAAAACAGAATGGCAATACCAGACCCCCAAAAGATTAATCTGGGAATGCGCTAAACTTGCGCTCAAAGAAAACTTTTTCGAATTTGAAGGCCATCTCTATCTTCTGAAATACGACACATCCATGGGCAGCGATTTCGCCCCCAGTGTGGCACGACTTTGAGACCAAGTACATATTTCCTAACAATGTGTCACGGATCCCTGAAATAGAATTCTATAAATGATACATAGACAATATCTTACTCATCTGGGAAGGAGGCACAGAGTCACTCAATACATCCTGCCAAAGGCTCAATACCTGAGACCAGAACCTCAAATTTACATACAACTTTGATCATCACAAAACCACATTCCTAGATCTGGACATCGAAGCTGATGACGGTCACCTTAAAAGCAAAACGCACTTGAAACCTACTTCCCAAAACTCGCCCCTAAACTTTTCCAGCTTCAATCCGAGGTCCCTGCGGGAGCATCTCCCCTACGGCCAGTACCTACGGCTTCGAAGAAACTACAGCAGTGTGGCAGACTTCATGGACCAAGCAAAGGACTTGAGTAACAAACTTCTAGACCAAGGGTAACCTAAACACATCACTGAAAAATCCTGAAAATGAGCCCAAAATCAAAACCTCGAAGATCTAATTGAGAAACATCCGCGTGAAGCCACACCAATACCTCTGACACGTGTCACAACCTTCAACACGGTGTCCAACAAAGTCTCCAACATCCTAAAAAAAATTGGAAAATCCTCAAGACAGGGAACCTCAATTGGGACACTCCCTTCCTATCTCACAAAAAAGCAAAATCTATAAAAGATGCCCTTGTATCGACAAGACCGGTCCAACAGCAAAAGCCAGGGAACACTGTCTTAAATGCTTGGGGGCTCCCCAAAATCTCTGACCATTTTGCGTGTGGCAATTGCAGTGTATGCCACCTGACTGAAACCACCAAGAAACTCCACCTAGAACCAGGCAAGACTTTGGAACTGCCACAACACACTAATTGCAACACACCTCACATGTTATATACCTTATAGTGTGCCCTTGCAATCCTACCTACATCGGGATGACGGACAGAAACATTTTCTTGAGGCAGGACATACGACAAATGACATGCTCTGGGTCATCATAGAGGCTCTGGATCCAAACATGCCAAACATACAACACCAATTACTACAGAAAGAACAGAGATGGATCTATCGCCTATCCAGCCATAAGACAGGCCTCAAAGATAATATTCCTTGGAATAGCCTCAATAGACAGTAACTACCACCTTCATCACCTCTTTAGATTACACACATGTTCACCTGTCAGTGGCCAGGAGCCCACCACCGTAAACACAAGGAACAGGGACGCAAGTACTCACGCCACCATGCGCGATGCACCATTTACCTGCTGTGCCCATAGACAACCTAGAAGTGACATTCCCCCATCGCTATATCCGCGCTAACCCGCAAGTGAACTACTTTGAGATGAACAGATGACGTTCTTCATAACTCATCCAAGAAAGAATTCCATGAATAACTCCACACCATGAATAAAACATGAGTTTTATCATCACCACTCATTCGAGAGCACGCTGTCTCTAAAATACACATTCATCAATTAAACGATTTAAGTCCGTGACTAATCCGCACCCCAAGAGATAAAAACACAAGTTTTCTCAACAACAACTATTTCAAGAGGATAAACACTCAAATTCTTGAATAACCCCAATCCAAAATGGCCACCAAACTGTACACCCTTAGTCGGACATCCAGCCTATCACCTTTACAATGACCACGCATGCATGTGCAGGCACGCCAGAGAGATTGCTGAGTCACTTCCGAACCCGGACATGCATTCCTGCATGTACCGGGTCTTGCCCTCCTTCCACAAAAGCTGCTTCCCTCACTGTACCCAGCACCAGCCGAGACTACGGAGGACCAAATCAGGTTTGCAGCGGATGACTCTCCAAGACCAAGTAAGACAATGCGTGCTCCAATGTTGCCATCCTTTCGAGCCCGCATAGCCTATCGTGCTCACTATGGCAATTTTGACTTGCAGATTGAAACCTTGGAAGAGTATCCTACCCCCCAAGCCTCGATAATCTTCCAATTATCCCTAAATATTGTAAGTATGACCAAACAAAACCTGTGCATGTTTTCAACTTTTTAACTTAATTCACGTCTGAAATCTATTTTAGGAGCACAATGTCACATGATCGCATGATTAGTTTCCTGATAGCCGCGATCGCCAAGCACAGTTCGCTGTGGATCACTTGGCACTTCCTCCTAGTGGCCCCCACACAGGACACTGTGCAACAGTAAACACAGCCTACGGGCTCCACAGGGTGCCAGCACTATCCTCCACGGGTCCCGTGGGTTAGGCACCCCTGTTGTTGTAGCCTCTGGCCAGCACTAGACTGCGCTATTACATCCCTAACTAACGCGTGTTCACATTCAACTGACTATGCTTATTTCCCTACAGGCACAGCATGCACAAAGTCTCTGCATGTCGCTGCAAACATGGACAATACGCCAATCACTGTAGTAATCATATAGACAATGACTACAGCACATTCATATTGATTCACAAACAAGGATCTAAGAAGTAATACCGCACTTATTACAAAAATTCTGGGAATTGTATTAACAAGTGGTGCAATGGCCAACAGAGAAACAGATCCTTTTGGTTCTCTAAATCGTGGAAAACCTTCCACGATTGACACTTGTATAAATATTAGTAGCCTGCACACACAGAGCAAATGAGTCCATTCCTTCAATGATGAATCACACTAATCTGTGTTTCTTCGATCTTTATTTCCTTATTCCTGCAGTAGCCAACGCGTTTTGTCTTTTTAAAAGACTTCTTCAGGGCTACAAACACAAATATAAAATGTTCGTATTTAAAACCCCAAAACTTAAAATTACACTCTCATATTTACATATATACATTTTTAAACAAAACAATACTTCAAGAGACCATGGTCCTGAATTTAATCCAAAGACACTTATGTATATTGAAAGACAGAATTGTACATATCATTAATACACTCAACACAAATGTAATCCTAATCTGGTGGGTATGGTGAACTCTATGATTTAAGAGAACTGTTCTATAGGAATTACTACATTATAGATATCACTTGGACCGTCTTCATTTTTGGAGACCAAAAGAAAAAGAAAAGGAAAATTCCACAAATACAGCAAATCATTATATCATCACAATAATTATAATGATTCTCAGTAAACGAGATAATAATTTTTAGATGTGTCATGATCACTGCTCATTCTACACGGGTCACATACTTGGACAAATCAAAAGTTCATAAGTTAAACAAAGAGCTCTAATTAGTCTTCAAAGTTGATACTTTTCATTGAAATATCATTCATTATTCCATTGAACATCTTATGATATATTAAACATTATTCAAGGGAGAATATTTCAATTGTGTTATTACTTCTTAGTTAAATGTGCATTTGACACTAAATTTTTTAAAAACCGACAGCATGCAATAGTGTATTGCATGCCGCGAGCTTTCACCCTCAAAGCACTATCAATGCTATACCATATGGGGAGATGGTTCGGGCCCGAAGAAATTGTAGCGAAGATGAGGCCTTCCATCAGAACATTCAGGGCATAAAAAGTCATTTTAAGGATCGAGGATACAATCAAGTCTGTCTTGACAAAGCTGAGGCTAGAGCTAAACAGCAGGACAGAAGGAAAATCTTGTCAAACAAAACTAAAAAGAAAAATGACAAGAGAGACACTACTGATTTGTTGTTCATTATGCATTATAATCAACATATAGATATATAATGTGCTAAGAAAAAACTGGCATGTTTTGAGTAATGATGCAAACTTATCTGGTATTATTTCCATGGGACCAAATGTGGTGTACCGTAGAGGTAATACCATCAAAAAGAACCTCTGTCCTAGCTATGTCAAAACATCAAAGGAAGCTCTACGAGGGCCTACTTGGCTTCCAGTGAATCCACTGTGCTTCTTTGTCTGTGGTAATTGTTCTATATGTCACCTTGGTAGGAACTAAATCTCTGAATTCAAATATAACACCAGTAAGATGTATACAATTGTTTCATTTATCAATTTTAACACCACATATACGATCTATGTGATCGGATGTACATGTGGAAAAATCTATGTGGGCAGCAGTATTCGCTGTCTCAAGACGCGAATTCAGGAACATGTACGTGCGATAAGAAATTCAGATGAAAGATACGCCATAGCCATGGATATTAAGGAGAAATACCCAGATGATAGCAATATCTGGTTCCATGCCATTGAACGTGTGGATATTAAGGAGAGAGGGGGAAATAGGGAACGTACTCTTCACCAGAAAGAGGCAAAGTGGATATGCAAGCTGCGAAGCGTACAGTACGGACTCAGCAGTAATTCTGAGATGCACTATTTCCTCTAAAAGAGGATGTTTGAGGTCGTTATTAAGATCTGATGCTGTTTAGGGATAATTTGTGTCTTTGCATCTGTCGGCGACTCAGGGGTGCGGCGGGTGAAAGGGAGCACAGACCGTACACTGCTTTTGGGTATACCGTGTTATCTTTTATTATCTCTCAAGTTCTTACGCAAATGCTCTTTGGCTAGTCCCATACATCCAGTTTTGTGGAACAAAGTAAAACAAAACAGAAAGAATTGGGATCCGTCTTCTCTCTTGTATGGCAGTCTTCGGGTGGCCGTGGTCCCTCCGGACTCTTCCGCGTTGCTCTCCCGACGTATCGAAGGAAAGGAGAGAATAATACCGGGATAAGCTCTGAGACCGCTATGCCGTAAAGGACTGGGTGCCACCACCACGGGCTTTGTGAGGGGGACGGGAGGTAGGAAAAAAAGGAAAAAAGAACGGATGTAGGAGATGTGAGGGTGGAAGGTGAGGGACACAACACCACAAAAAACAGACCGGGCTTGTTTGTTAGTGCCCCGACGATCCCCACCCCCCCACCAAAACAACCCCTTCAATGACACTTGCCTTGGGCCACGACCTGCGTCTCTGGTCGTGGCGTTGGGACCCGGGGCGTTCTCTCCTTTTCCTGTGCCACGGGGCTGGGTGGCAGTGTAGGTTGTTGCAGGGTGCCCCTGGCTCCAGGCTCTCACACTGCTGGGTTCGGCTGGTTCCTCTCCTGCACTCCTGGGCTCCGCTGGTTCCTCTCCCGAACTCCTGGGCTCCGCTGGTTCCTCTCCCGCACTCCTGGGCTCCGATGATTCCTCTGCTTCTCCGCTGTACTCCGTCCTCCTCTCCTTCGTCTTTTCTTCCTCCAGGCTTGCCTCCGCTGCTCCTCCGCTGCTCACCCCCGGGGCACCATGTTTACCTCCTTGCCTTTATGTTCACCCCCTGGTGACGTAGTCGGAGCGTCAACTTCCCCAGCACCATTAGACCGCAGGAGTCTTCCGGCCCACCTGGAGTGTCACTGCCCGATCTGCTCCGCTTCCGGTCCAAGGTAACTGCTTCATTCTCACAGCATCCTATCATAATTTCGTACACAAATAATGATAAAAACTGTTATTATTTTTTGATTTGATGTTTGAAGAACTGAAAGATAGGTCACCATGAAAGGTCATAGCCCTAAGTTTGATTTATTGACCTTTTATACTTCATGCTTTGTTCTGAAATGACCAGAAATGGAATGCACCGTTGTACATTGCTGATTCACTAATGGAATTTAACATCTGTGCCACATAATTATTGGGTCAAAAATTGTCGTACCCAAATACTTTGGGGTTTTGAAGTAAACCATTACTGGAAAAGTAAAGAAAACCTTCTCTGTCTCTCCTCCCATTAAGACGAATACAAGATATTAAGTAATATGTGCATGCTATGATAAGATTGTAAGGGTACGTTTTACAACATCTATGGTGATTATATGTTCTTCAGACTATCCATTTGTCTGTCTGATAGAACGTATTCATATGAAGTACATGCGGGCATTACCTGTAGGCAAAAGCCACTGTGTCCCGCTACTGCATGTCAAGAACATATATGTGCATTTATTGAGATCTTGGAAGTCATATATATATATATATATTTACTGTCTAATACAGACAGGTATGCACCTTTAGAACTTGAAACTTAGCTACTTTTGGATTTTAGAGCATTTGTCCATGCGAGCATAATTTGCTAGTGATGGCAAATATGTCTTGCAAATGCACGTTAGAACGTGAATACTCACTCGTCTAATAAGTCCATTGTGATTGAATTGCTGTTTTCCTTATTTATAATGTTTGTGGAGTGTGGATATCATTCAACTGTAGCATGAGAATATATTAGTATTCGCTTGAATATGGTTTCGATAAATATTATATCGCAAGAAGAGGATGTACTTCACATATATCCTTTTTCAGGATTGTTAGGGAATTAAAGAGTAAACAAAATGATAAATAATATTGATTAAATAACTCTAGGCACAATCCGGATGCAACTATGATGCCATATCTCTATTGGTTTAGTTGGGTCAAGGAATTTAACACCACTAACACAGACCTTTTCAGTATTTAAAGATGGCGGCTGTTTTACCGTCCTTTTTGACCGAATTGTGCATGTGCGGGCGTGGTAAGAAAGTTCAAAAGACGGCATTTGGTAATTGCTTGGCTTGATACAACATGCCGAGAGTTACCACGCCGGACATTGATGCTTAGATACAAGTAAGAAGTTACAGGATAAGGGTGCGTTATACTTATTATCTCTCTTTTGAGATGTTTTCAGACTTTGCTTTGCCACAATGTATAACGTGTACCCAGCTACGTGTGTAGTTTTGGGGTGTTTTAACATTTATCTCGTGCCTCATTTGTACAATATATAGCAATCAAAATTGATGTAGCGAATGTGACCGATGCGCTTTCATGTTGGGCGCATAACAATCCATGACATCTAGTAAACACAGAGTATGGGTATGACAGTTACTGTCTGCCCATTTAGCAGATTGGCTCAACAAATATTAATAATGGTATTACCAATGTGAGTGATTTGTATTATGTAACATCTAAATGTGGGCACAACAATAACTGTGGGCTCGTTAAAGAGATTGCTTTAATTTTTACATTATAGCGAATGTGACCGATGCACTTTCTTGCTGAGCACATAAT
Organism: Lissotriton helveticus; assembly: GCF_964261635.1. Taxonomy (NCBI): domain Eukaryota; kingdom Metazoa; phylum Chordata; class Amphibia; order Caudata; family Salamandridae; genus Lissotriton; species Lissotriton helveticus. The sequence continues at coordinate 2,025,247,358 of NC_136067.1, forward strand.
ACTCTATAACATCAAGTGACTACAGAGTATGGTTTTGACAATAATTGTCTGCCCACTTAGCAGATTGGCTTAACAAATATGGATAACGGCATTATTGATGAGGGCACAATAATAACTGTGTGCCCGTTAAAGAGATAGCTTTAATCTTGACATTAAGAACGACATTAGGGATAACGTTGTCCTTTTCAGTGTGACGTTCATGGTGACCAAACTAAATTGTGTATTAAGAACGTTATTGATTGATGTTAATACTAGGTGTCTTTGTCTTTTATTATTTAGACATGACACTTTAGAGTAGAGTACCAAGAATGGTTTATATAACAAATATGTGCCACCTCGGTTGATTGTGTTAGATTGGATAATCAGCATGAAGCTCAATGAGAAGGTGTAACAGTGCCGAGTAGAGAATTGGTTTCTGTTATGTCCTAGAATATTGACATTATTGATTGGAGGAATATATTGACATTTTTGTTCACTGTATTGAGATACAGTAATGTTTACTGTGGTGTATGATTGACTGAAATCGCGCTCTTGAAAGCGATGCAAGCTGGATGAAATAATGAATGATTGTTTTGGGATCTGGACTCTATTTCATCCTATTTTTGTAAGTTAGTGATGAAAAGTTAGTATACACAGAAGAGCATAAATATTTGATCCTCCGACATTTTAATACAGGCTTTTAGTATTAATACCTGATAGCTTGAAGGGAGAGTGAGTATTCTATACCCCATGCATTCTCTATCTATAGCACATTGAAATGTTCCACTCTTGAATATACTATAGCAAAAATAAATTGTATATACAGACACAAAATGCAATGGTATATTACATTGCGTATTGCTGAAGGGTTTCAACTTTAATATTCTCGGATTATTAACTGGACATGCACCGTTAATGTGGGATATCATTCCCTTTTCACAATTATGGTTGCTAACTTTAATGGAATATGATGTGACTCAGGGTTGTATGTCTCCCCTTTGTTTAAGGAAGGGGCAGACAGTGACCGGATACTATTTGGGAGTTTGTCCATTTCAATATACGTCCGACTGAAGCCATATGGGCCAAGATCAACCGATATCCTTTTACTCTGAGGTATGTCTCTCTTCTCTGCTTTAAACCGTCTGGTAGATGAATAGTAGACAATATGTTATATATTTCATGCATGGTAACTTGGGATCATTATGCCCCTTATACCTATCTGACAGGTATTTCTGTATGCTGTGGAGACTGGTTCATATGCTGAGGAAAGTAAAATAGGGGATAAGAAAGAAAGCATTTGGATGCTACACAGAAGGTCACAAGTTCACATATGTGACACTACAGGTAGAGTGAGGAAGTCGAAGTATATTTCCTGTAGATCTTTTATAATGATTTTTATAATTACTTTTATGTAAATTGGCAGACAAGTGATTGATTATATTATTATTTTAGAAGAGGGATTGTAATCCACAGTGGCTACAAGAAGCAGGAACACTCAGTGTCGAATGCACATTTAACTAAGAGGTAATAACACAAAATAAATATTCTCCCTTGAATAATGTTTAATATATCATAAGATGTTCAATGAAATAATTAATGATATTTCAATGAAAAGTATCAACTTTGAAGCCTAATTAGAGTTCTTTGTGTAACTCATAAATTTTTGATTTGTCCAAGTATGTGACCCGTGTAGAATGAGCAGTGATCATGACAAATCTAAAAAGTATTATCTCGTTTAGTGATAATAATTATAATTATTGTGATGATATAATGATTTGCTGTAATTGTGGAATTTTCCTTTTCTTTTTCTTTTGTTCTCCCAAAATGAACAAGGACCAAGTGATATATATAATGTAGTAATTCCTGTAGAACTGTTCTCTAAAATCATAGTTTCCCATACCGACCAGATTAGGTTAACATTTGTGTTGAGTGTATTAATGACATGTACAATTCTGTCTTTCAATATACATAAGTGTCTTTGAATTAAATTCAGGACCAAGGTCTCTTGAAGTATTGTTTTGTTTAAAAATGTATATATGTAAATATGAGAGTGTAGTTTTAAGTTTTGGGGTCTTAAATACGAACATTTTATATTTGTTTTTGTAGCCCTGAAGAAGTCTTTTAAAAAGACGAAACGCGTTGGCTACTGCAGGAATAAAGAAATAAAGATTGAAGAAACACAGACTATGATTCATCATTGAATGAACAGACTCATTTACTCTGTGTGTGCGGGATACTAATATTTATGCATGCACATTCATATTGCCGTTAAGATTGCATTTTATGTTGCAATATATTATATGTCTTGTCATGTCTTCTTCCTTCCCCAACAGGTATTTGTTCAAGTGTTAGTGAGTACACCGACACTGACACCACACACCTCAGCTCGTGTGTAGGTACTACACAGGTTTCACGTGGCATCCTTCACGTTTGCCACTCACTAATCACTCAACTGGTCCTGAAGAAAGCCCTTTCACTTTTTTAACGGGCTGAAACATGTAGACCGCCACACATAGTCAACAAGGGGTAATAACTCCTAAATAGTTTCACTACACATATTGCTTTTAACCATATCCTGAGCCGCCAACATAAACATTTGAGGCAAGGATTCTCAGAGATATTTTTTACTTTAGTAATTCACCTCACACCACATATATGCACAACACCAGCTCTGCTGTAATCAAGCATCGTAGCACAAGAGAACGCACTCGGCCTCCCGGGTGGGACCCCAATGATGAAGCATGACACCAACCAGGTTCATGTTCATACTACATACAGTGATTATATTACATACACATAGTGGGTCATCCACATTGTTTAAGTTTAGTATCCATTTGGGGAACGGAACGTACCCCTAGCCCTATCCTTTGCTCCTCCCGATTTTTTCTAGTTTTTTTTCTATGCCGAAGTTCAGCCAATTGCAGTGCGACTCTGACAGCAACAAACCAACAGCATGTTTCTGTGGTGACATCTCACCAATCCAAGCATGACTCCTCAGCTAACTAACTGTGAATTAGAAAACAATTGCACAGGCCATGTCAATGAACACAAATAAAGGAAATAGAAATGTAAATAAGAAGAAATCATTAAATTAAAAGAAAACAAATCTTGCAAACAGTAAAAATAAAACCAGTACCTCTGTGGCACTTTGTATATTCAATTCACACTAAAATGGACTCCTGTCCTGTGGCAATCCACTTTGGCTAGTGTATTTACTCTTGTGCACCAAATGGCAAATGTCCCAAACCTAAATAGGCACACCAACCCCTGAAAAGGAAAACTTGTTAATTCAGAAAAAGGCCCTATCTGTATGTATGTGGTGTCTTGAAAGTCTAGTATCTTTTTGTTGATAAGTTCAACAATAGTATCTTGAGATTTAGAATTTCTACGAATTATATAATCGAACCAACACATGTAGACCACCACACATAGTGAACTAACGGTAATAACTCCTAAATAGTTGCACTACACATATTGCTTTTAACCATATCTTGAGCCGCCAACATTAAAATTTGAGGCAAGGATGATTCTCTGAGATATTTTTAACTTTAGTAATTCACCTCACACCACATATATGCACAACACCAGCTCCGCTGTAATCAGGTGTTGTAGCACAACCGGGGGGCACTCGGCTACCCGGTTGGGACCCCAATGATGAAGCATGGCACCAACCAGGTTGGTGTGTGTGAGGGATCTTTTAAGAACACCTAATGGGCCCATGTTCATACTACATACAGTGAACTTTGACATAGCCAAGCTGCGATTGGCTGTTGTATCCTACCTTGTCTCATTTGGTTTCTGAATTATTTGAGTGAGAATAAGGGATGCTATGTTGAAAAAGCGTAATCACCTAGCGAGGGAGAGATATTCCTGCTGAGGGTTCTCCCGCTTATGAAATAATGATGAGTATTGTTTTTTTTCTTTCAGGAATAGAAGTACAAGTTGTAGACATTAGCAATAAACAGATTGTTCGCCAGGTGATGGCAAATATCCCTGTTAAAATAGGATCAATGGAGAATAATCATCAGTTCATAATGTCTGATTTAAGTTCTGCTCATTCTTTGGGTAGAAACTTACTTTGCAAGATGAACTGTGTGATTTGTTGTACACTGGCTGGTGTCGCAATTGAAATCCCAGAGGAAGAATCAGTGTTTAAAACTAAATCAAATAATTCAAGAGTTCAGTTGTTTCCAGTCCTTACAAAAGATGATTCACCTCTAAATTTACGACATACTATCGAAGAAGATGTATGGGACTTCACAGGAAAAGAAACTGGGCTGCTAAAAAGTGCAAAAACTGTCAAGATAAATGTAAAACTAGCTTTCCCTTGAAGTAGACAATACAAATTTTCAAAACAGTCAGAAGAAGGAAGGATGCCCATCACCGAAACATTGTTGAACAAGGAATTATGCGGGATGTACTTGGTAATCCTTGCAATTTTCCTATGATGGCCATTAAATAAATGAGTGGTAAATGGAGAATTGTTCAGGACCTTTGAAAAATAAATGAAATGGCGATTGTATGTTGGCCGGTGGAACTGAATCCTACAGTAATTTTGTTCCAGATTCTAACAGAGGCAGAATGGTATGCAGTTATCAACTTATGCCAAGCTTTCTTCTCCGTTTGTCTGCATGAGGAATGTCAATATCTTTTTGCGATCCAGTTCCAAAATAAAGTTCTTGTTTGGTGTTGAATCCCGCAGGGGTATGCTGATAGTCTTTCGATTTTTAATCAGATCCTGAAAAAAGATTTGAAATGTTTGCAGTTGCCCTATAACTTAGTCCTGGTTCAATATTTAGATGACCTATTGGTGGCACCTAAGCAAAAAGAACACTGTAAACTTTATACGATTGTATTGTTGAATCATCTAGCTGACAACTGTCACAGGGTTTTCGCCACAAAGATGCAATAATGACGTGAGTTATCTTAGTCATCACGATGAGAAAGAGGCAAGAAAAGTCTCAAAAGAATGTGCTTTTGCAATTCTAAATATGAATCCTCCTATCACCTAGACGGTGGTGTGGATGCTCTTGGGAATTGTTGTCTTCTGACACCAATGGATTTCAAACTTTTCCTTGATTGCAGAGCCTTTAGTAAGGCTAACCCACATTGATGTCAGGGACCTGGTACCATTTAATGATGATTGCTTAAAGATCATCCAAGTTTTGAGGGAAGAATTGCGCAATGCACACGCCCTTTGAATGCCTGATTACAATATGGATTTTCTTTTATTTAACTTTCATGAGAGGCTAGCGGGCAGAGCATTCCAAATCTTGGTGCAAGGTAGGTTAAAGAACGACCCCCACTCTTGGCTCTCTTGATCGTTGGGACAAGGAGCAACTCAAGATTATTTGCCCTCATGTCCCTTTTGGCCTGATAAATAGTGGCCAATTACCAAAGGACCTGAGGACCTGTATTATGCTCTGCACAATAAATAATGCATAAAGCCTTAAATTGTATCCTGCAGCGTATAGTCACCCAGTGATGAGTCTTGACGCAGCATCTGCTGAACGTATTTTCGGGATACTCAGGTAGCGGCGTTCTGAATGATCTGATGTTTTTTCATCACTGATTTGTACTACCTAAAGAAAACGAATTGCATTAATCATGGCGCATCTGAATCAGGTCTTGAATCACAGTTGTGCACGCCTCTTTCGGGAGCCATTTCAGCACCTTTCTCAGGGCTTTTAAAAGACCAAAAACAGCTCCCAGCCACCTTTTTTTGCATTGGAGGCCATGGTTAGCTGATTGTCAAGACCCATCCATAGAATTTTTACTTCTGACTTGGGGACTGGGCGTTTACCTAGGGAAGATGACCAAATAATATTATCCCAGAGTGTTGGTATGTTCCCTAGTATCAAGAACTCATTCATCTTTAGGCAACTGGCTGCCATCAATCTATACACCTTTTGCAGACAGCTATTATTCCCAGCAGCAATGGTGTCCATGGCTGGTGCCAATGTGACAATTAACTGGGTATAGTCTGCGTAGGATACCATCTTCAGGCTGTAGGAACAAGTAACGTCTACCAATGGGCAGTTATAAATGTTTAAAAGTGTTGAGCCCTGCAGAACTCCACAAAGCAACTGATGGCTAGATGACATGAATGGGCCCTCACTTACCAGAAAATTGCACCTGTCCAAGAATGAGGCAAGCCACCTAAGGGCTGTTCCTGTGAAACTAGCTTCTTCGAGTCGATGGAGAAGAATAGGGTAGGAGACCATATCAAAAGCAGCACTCAAATTCAGAAGGATCAGTGCTGCTGATACACCATGATCCATGATCATTTTTAGATATTCTGTGGCCCTCAAAAGAGCTGTTTCAGTACTATAACCAGCTCTAAAACCTGTCTGGGTAGGATGAAGAATATTATTAATTTCCAAATAATCTGTAATATTTGTTATAGATAATGTTTTCCAAAATTTTGCTAACCCCAGGTAGTAAAGAGATGGGCATGTAATTACTTATTATCTCTGGATCTTAGGGGCTGATTATGGTGGTGGCCGGACTCACATCTGACCGCCATTGTATCGGGGATGGGACCACCCGACAAGCTGTCGGCGGTCTCGCACCCTGTGCTACGATGCCACCGCCTTCAAAGTAGTCGCAAAGTTTATTTTTTGTATTGCGGCGTGTCCTGCAGGCTGCAGCAAATTCTGCAGTCCAAATAACGCACATTTTGCCTATACGTGGAACTATATGGTACGCACCATGCAGAGCCTCCCACATGCTGCAGGGATATGTAGGGGGCAACATAGCTGCCCCCCAGGTCCCATGTACGGAGACCAGGGGGTAACCACTAGAGGCCACTTATTTCCCTTTACACCAGCCTTTTCATGACGAGTTCACCACCTTGTAAGGGCCAGCAGAAACTGCCACTGTAATGCCTAAGGTGGTGACTGAGCAGGCACTGCCACCTTTGTAGGCATTACAGACCTTCCCACAATCCGAAGGGCTCCTTGAGCCCGTCGGATTAGTGTTGGACGGTCTTTCAGCCCCCGATCATCCGCCTGCCACATTAGAATTGTCGGTGGATGGTCAGGGGGCTGAAAGATCGTAGTTGCTTGTTGAAATCCAACACAGACTTCCTTGAGTGAATTGAGGGACCTCCAAGAGGAAGTCCCAGAGAATGAGATAAAAAAAAAAATATCAAGATGTTTGAATTACTTTTGAGTATAAATATATTTTACCTGATTCAATGTTAAAATGCATGGCTAGGTTCTGTTCAGTTCAGATATCTTTATTCGGTTATAATGCACAATAACCATAAAAGTACAATAAAATCACATTATGTTATAAAGCGAAAATAAGAATACTATACATAAAAAAGAACAAACTATCCGACTTCATACATATTCATACAGTAAGCTCGTTACAATTTAGATAAATATTGATTTCCGTGAAATAAAAACAGTTGTAAGAAAAGCCGAGAGGGATGCGACAGTAAATATATTATCAAGCTTCTGGATTGCTAAAAAGGCAGGTCAGCATTGTCTAAAATTCATATACATTAATAATGGCATTATCCACCTTTTTCTCGGAAATGTGTAGAATTTACAAAATAATAAAATATGGATGTCAGATTGATTGGACAAGTCGTCACAAGGACATTTAATAATTCGCTTTGACCAATCATTCACATTAGGGAAACTTAGTAACCTAAACAGAATACCAAGTCTAAAACGGATTAAAAGGAACCTTTCAAAGTCTCTCATCTGTTAAGTAATATATGGTTGGATGGCATTTGCGGTCGTTATCAGTTGATGTGAAATCACAGATTTTTTTAGAAAACTCCACATTATCCCTACGATCCTCCAGATAAGTTATACATAGTTTTTTCAACTCTTTCCTCGGGATCTGGCTCATCATCAAGGGATCTTCATAATAATCCTGATGACCGATATTTACAAGAAAGTTCTTAATGTACTGTAACCATCTCATATTGTGGACACAGTCAAGATTTATAGCATCCCTCAAAATGAAACGGTTAAAAGAACATTCCTCTGTGGTCCAAACCCTATGCCACAGGAGGACCGGTTGCACCTTAATAATATCTTCCAAATACGGAAGTCCAAGTTCAACATGGCACTTATGGGTGGACACACTATCCGGTACTGATAGGAAATATCTAAGAAAATTATTTTCTGTTACCTGAAGGGTAGTCACATTTGAATCCCCCCAGATACCCGCATCATATGTGGCAATCGCAACACAACTTGCTTTATAAATACATAAGAGTTCTTTAATAGGTTTCTTTCCCATTGTTTTACTAAACGATTTAAGGGCCATTATAGACTTCGAGAACAGCAACCTCCTAGTTTTTACTGCGTTACAACATTGACCAGAATGATCAAACAAAATACCCAAATAGGGAAAAGTTTGAATAAAATCTAATGGTTTGGAATCAATATACATTGTTTTCTTTTTCTTGTTTGTGCGTGAACCACAGTTCATACAAAAAGTTTTGGTGCAATTGACTTTCAAATCCAAATTGGTCATAAAAGTAGTAAATGATGTAATCATTTTTTGCATTGCCATTGGAGTCCTAGCCATCAATACTGCATCATAAGCATACATTAATGCTGGAATTGAGCGATTTGAGGCCAATGGCATGTCTTGGAATTCCTGCAGCAAAGTTTTTTCTAAATCGTTAATTTAAATGGTAAATACAAATGGGGCAAGGACGCATCCTTGCCGCACTCCCCTAGCAATGCTAAACATCCTAGTGCATTCACCTTTCTTTCCAAATCTAATGGAAGCCCTAGCACCATTGTACAAATCCCTAAGGAATTGAATGATATTATCCGCCACCCCCAGACGTTCTAAAATTAACCACAACTGACTGTGGGTAACACTGTCAAAGGCGGATGTTAAATCTGCAAAAGTTAAAAACATCCTACCTCCTTTAGGTTTAGTATATTTTTCTAGGAGAATATATAAATTAAGGCACTGATCTACAGTGCCAATACCTTCCCTAAAGCCATATTGGAGATCACTCATTATCTTATGTTCATCTGCCCATATGTGTAATCTATTTAAAATCACTCTACCAATGATTTTGACTGTCAAGTCTAACAATGATATAGGGCGATAGCACACGCAACTAGTCCTATCACCCTTTTTAAATATAGGAACTATAGTAGACTAGACTTGCACCATGTCGATACCAATCCAGCGGAACAGGAGGCATTAAAAAGTCGAGTGAGCAATGGCGCCCATAAAGTCATGTTATTCTTAAAAATATCCACCGGTACACCATCAGGGCCCGGTGCCTTTCCCCCCAGACTTGATTTAATGCTCCAAATTACTTCCTCCAGAGTAAAATTCTAATTTATAATACTCTTTGGTGGGTTAATCGCGCCCTGCTCTGCTACCTCATCAAACATTTCTGCAATCAGAGTGGGTGCACTATAGAGCATTTCAAAGAACCTCACCCATTCAGCTTAGGAAATGGCAATCTCAATCCTTTCCCTAGAGTTGTCATTAAAAAATGGTGCATTTACTGCCTTCCACAAGGCTGTCATGTCACGGGATTGGGAAGCATCACATAATGCTTCCCAAGCTTCCCTCTTCAATACATCTTTTCTCCTCTTTTGAGCCACTTTATATCCCCTACGCAATTCCCTGATCAGAATCTGATCCCTATCAGGGGTATTAAAGGCACGTTTAAGGTTGGAATAAGCCTTGGTGCATATAGTATCAAACCAGCTAGATCTTTTTCTATTCTGGTTTCTTACTTCTACCCAAAGGCTGGCCTTTATTTGTGTGGTAATTATCTTAAAGTTGTTAATTATTTCTGTGTTATCAACTGCCTCACTCAAACAAACATTAAAACTAGGTTCACAAGTCTTAATTAACTTGCATAGGAAGTCATCGGGCACTACCTTGGACCACTTCAGTGCATAACCATACTGTCTTAGTAAGGCGATATTACTCGGATAACGCCTAGATATATGATCATGCTCGGGGTCGGAATATGGATTTAAAATGTCAACCCTAATAGGGAAACGGTCACTTAGAGGATTCTCTAACGTTTTATAGTTTAAAACATTTTCTCTATAACATGAAGATATCATAATAAAATCAATTGTCGAGAATACCCCTCTACCATTAAAAGTTGCGGAAAATGACATCTCAGGTTGACATTTTATTTGCGAACCCCAAATCACATGTAAAGATAATTTCATTCAAAAGATCCCCAAATTCAGTGTGGTCAAAATGTGTTAAATTCGTAATCTCTATCCAACATCAGACCACAGGTCCCCTTTTCTCCCCTCTTGCATGGTGGACAGTTAAAATCACCCTCCCACACAACAACAGACTCTTTAGTTTCCTTACCTAACAACCTGTAAATATCAGTTCTCAGAGTTTTCAAAACTACTGGAATGTCTTCCGGGGGACATTGTTATAAAAGTTAACAATCATCAAACAACATTTTTTGTTAATATGAATCCTAACCATGTTATAAAAACAATTATTACACAAAATCTCTATTTTTTCACATTTAAAAAGGTTGGATACATAAGTGCAAAGCCCACCTTTGGCTCTGCCACGTAATGAGCTAATAGCTGGTGTAAATATAGTTTTAAAGCCGCTCAGATGGTGCACTTCAACCGCCCCTGTCTCTTGTAGACTAACAATATCATTGTTATCAAGCAAACAGCTTTTGGGGCTAAGACTCAGACGAGACACACTTCCCTACCTGTGTGTCCTTGCTGCCAGCCACTTGCACGCTGTCACCGCTCACTCGCGGCTACCGGGGACTTCAACTCCCATCACCCCTAGCGGCAAAGCGGAGGCCGCCAATGCGTTTCCGGCGCCTGGAGGCGCTGAAAAGAGACCTGAGCATCGGCAAAGCGGGGGAGCAAACAGCTTTTGGGGCTAAGACTCAGGCGAGGCACACTTCCCTACCTGTGTGTCCTTGCTGCCAGCCACTTGCACGCTGCCGCCGCTCACTCGCGGCTACCGGGGACTTCAACTCCCATCACCCCTAGCGGCAAAGCGGAGGCCGCCAACGCGTTTCCGGCGCCTGGAGGCGCTGAAAAAAGACCTGAGCATCCGCTACGCGGGACGCCGGGCGAAGCCCGGGCAAAGGGCGGGCCCTCTGTGGCCCTCCGAGGCCAGAAGAGGCTGGGCTGGGCCACCTCCTTTGGCAGTCCCTTTCATCATTCCTGGGACCTACACCAGGTTAGTGATAAAGTATATTTTATTGACTAAACAACAGCTTAGAATCATGGGGAAAAGGACACCGGCAGTACCCAGGCCAAAAGACGTGCACAAACTGGCCCAGCCAACTACTACCACCCCGCGGCCAACATTGACCCCCATTGACAAAATGCTCCAGAAGACAATTGATGTTGTTGCTACTGCCATTCAGAACACTGAAAAGCATTTTTTTCGCTTCCATCAAGCCTGCCCCCGCTTCTTTTGAATCAAGATAACTCAGTGGACTCCTTACTTGCTGCTTCCTACGCAGGACCCCCAGGTACAGACTCTAATGAGAATTGCATAATTGTGGACACGGCCCCATTGGCGCAATTCACCCCAGGTAGTAGGTTATCATCAACACCCACCTTGCTCAGGCCTGACATGAATATCAGTCAAGATTCCTGCACTATTGGTAAATGATCACCTACATTTAGATGGTAAGGATTCATATGTGGATCCTGATATATCAAATACTGAGGGAGACAAAAGTAATAGCATCCCTGTGCGAACCCGAGGCCAAAAAGCTAAAAGAAAATGGAAGCACCTAGACACTGAGTTATCACCAAAAACACACAGAAATAAGGGTGGGCGTAAGCGAAATCGGAGGATTTCTGCCCCCGCAGAGCGGAAAAGGGACAAGGGAGAAGACGAACTTATGGCAACCAAAACTCCTCCCGTAGAAGCTAGCGTAGCATCGGGAAATTAAGTATTCTGGGGGAGGATGGAGACACTATTGTCCACCCTCTTAGGTCCAATTAATCAACAAATCTTAAATTTGGATAAGAGGTTGAGAGTGCTGGACGACCATGTATTAAAATTGGGCATAGGGCAGACTTTAATAAACAAACCTAACGTTGGGACACTAGGTGGCACTAAGGCTAAAAACAGTGGTGCTAATACTAACTGAAAAATAGTTGGTCATAACAAATCAACTCCAACTACGCCCGCACCTAGCACAAGTAAAATCCAACCCCTAATTAAACATGCCCCCAATTTAAATACGACTAAGGTAGCCAGTGTGGCAAGGATGGATCCTAACGCTGATAAAAGCAAAAGGGTCCTAACCCATCAATCTAAGAATGATCCCCAAACCCGCCCTACAGTTCAATCTGAACTTAACATGGCAACCAACATGAGGAAGATCCCCACCCGCATCAATCTGCCGCCTGAATGCGGGGCATATGTGCTGATTCTGGTCAATGTGCCTAAATTAAAGAATGACCAAGAGGAAAATCATACAACTCTCAAAAATAGGATTCTCCATTGGTTATCCACAAATTGTAATTTCCCAATGGAAGGAGCAAGGGAGATTATTCAAACACAAAGAGTCGGGTGGGTGGGCCCACTGAGAAAAAAGTTTGAGGGAGACTGTGTAGTCATAAACTTCAGGTCCCCTCAATGGGCTCAAAAAACCTTTGCTAATGCGCCATTACCCTCACCATGGGAATTTAATATGACCTTGCTTCCCCTGGGTTATTTTTATAGACACCTAGCCCCAATGCCTAACTCCATGACTAACCCGGCCGCGCGGCATCAGGAGCAAAATCTTGGAATCAGGGACTTATATCCATCTTTCCAACTGAACCAAGATTTTGACTTCATGAACGGCCCAGCCCAGCGCTATCATGCTAAATTCATGGGACACCCTATGCTACACCCCACATTTCCCCATTATGCCCCGCATAATCATAGTGAGAGATCACATTTCAGTTCTAATTCAAACTTACATTTTGGTCGGAATGAGTTGAGGCCCCTATATAACATCCCAACCCACAATCGGTTTGAATATGCCTTCTCAAACCTAGAAGATCAGGACTGACTGGGGATAAGGGGAAGTAGCAGTGGATGCCAAGATGACAGCGTTGATAATGAGGAACATTTATCCTCAATATCAATTATTCTGACTCAGGAAACATTAGCACAACACAATATTACCACATCTGCAATTATACAAGAGGTTGTATTTCCTACACCAATTAACCTTACGCAGAGCACAGTTAAGAATGTCAGAAGTAAACCAATTAGACATAGTAATCACTGTGACTTGTCCATTCTTAGCTGGAATGTGGCAGGGTTAGAGTCAAGACTGTCAAATCCAGAATGGGCTCAGTTACTGGATGGTAAAGACATTATTATGTTCCAGGAGACTTGGGCTGTGGAGAATCTACATATTGAGGGCTACCATTGCTTCAGCGTGACAGCACCCAAGCCTGACTCAGGACGTGCAGTGGGAGGCTTGTTTATTGGTATTAGGACACTGGCCGGTGGCATAATTACAGACCTTTAAAGAGGAAACCCGAATATACAGATTTTAGAGTTCAAGCGAAAGACCCGGATTTATTTAATTAATTTTTACAACAATTACTTTTATTCTGTACCTAACACAAATTTTGAAGCACTCTCTAACACTTGACGGAACCTTGAAACCAGCTCTGAAATAGGGGAGGAAACAGGGATTCTAATTGGGGGGATTTTAATGCGAAAATTCCTAAGGATGGTAGGACGGAGGATAGAAATCACCCAGATCAAGCTGAACGAAGGGGTATTAACCTAGCTAACATATTAACTGAGTATACTCTCAGTAACGCTATGGACACAAGCCACACTCCTAGTGTACCTCATGCTCCTACGTTCAGAGGGTGGGATTGTTCCTCCACAAATGACTTCATTTTTATGTCTCCCCACTTATTAGACTGTGTGACAAAATCTACAGTGGTAGAAACCTCGTTTGGTGATCATAACCCCCTCACTGTGACCTTAAAATTAGGCCCTAACAAGGTATACGCCAACTTAAACGGGGCAAGAGATATTACACCCACAGGTGACGGCTTGCGCCTGAAATGGAGAGGAGTCGACAGCGGGGTAATACTAGAAAGTGTAAATAGGGAACATCCCAAGCTATTTAATTCTTGCCTAACTACAGATGGGATTCATAAAGGGGGTGGTGATGGACAGAGCATCTGAATTAAGCAGAACACTCCTACCCAGTCAAAAGATCAGGGCTTGATCCATCACCGTTTTTTAGCTCACTGCACCATCCCAGTTCAGTACCTGGCTACATGCAAATTAGTCTGTCCCTGGCCCAGTGCATCATGGGAACAGGGCAGACCAAACTACCAAGCCAATTCTTTACTGGAAAGGAAACAAGCTTCCGGGGACCGGTTTCTGGCATTACAGCCGTCTTCGGCACGGCTTGCTTGAATCCTGATGGTGCAGTGAGCAAGGGACTCACATCTGAGCATACCTGGTAGTTTGGTCTGCCCTGTTCCCATGTTGCACTGGGCCAGGGACAGACTAATTTGCATATAGCCAGGTTCTGAACTGGGATGGTGCAGTGAGCTAAAAAAGGGTGATGGATCAAGCCCTGATCTGTTGACTGGGTAGGAGTGTTCTGATTAACTCAGATACTCTGTCCATCACCACCCCCTTTTTGTAATTATTTTGGCCACCATGAGTGTGGAAGGGTATGCTCAGACATGAGTCCCTTGCTCATTGCACCATCAGGATTCAAGCAAGCCGGGCCGAAGACGGCTGTAATGCCAGAAACCGGTCCCCGGAAGCTTGTTTCTTTTCCAGTGAAGAATTGGCTTGGTAGTTTGGTCTGCCCTGTTCCCATGATGCACTGGGCCAGGGACAGACTAATTTGCATATAGCCAGGTTCTGAACTGGGATGGTGCAGTGAGCTAAAAAACGGTGATGGATCAAGCCCTGATCTGTTGACTGGGTAGGAGTGTTCTGATTAACTCAGATACTCTGTCCATCACCACCCCCTTTTTGTAAATATTTTGGCCACCATGAGTGTGGAAGGGTATGCTCAGACATGAGTCCCTTGCTCATTGCACCATCAGGATTCAAGCAAGCCGGGCCGAAGACGGCTGTAATGCCAGAAACCGGTCCCCGGAAGCTTGTTTCCTTTCCAGTGAAGAATTGGCTTGGTAGTTTCGTCTGCCCCGTTCCCATGATGCACTGGGCCAGGGACAGACTAATTTGCATATAGCCAGGTTCTGAACTGGGATGGTGCAGTGAGCTAAAAAACGGTGATGGATCAAGCCCTGATTTGTTGACTGGGTAGGAGCGTTCTGATTAACTCAGATACTCTGTCCATCACCACCCCCTTTTTGTAATTATTTTGGCCACCATGAGTGTGGAAGGGTATGCTCAGACATGAGTCCCTTGCTCATTGCACCATCAGGATTCAAGCAAGCCGGGCCGAAGACGGCTGTAATGCCAGAAACCGGTCCCCGGGAGCTTGTTTCCTTTCCAGTGAAGAATTAGCTTGGTAGTTTGGTCTGCCCTGTTCCCATGATGCACTGGGCCAGGGACAGACTAATTTGCATATAGCCAGGTTCTGAACTGGGATGGTGCAGTGAGCTAAAAAACGGTGATGGATCAAGCCCTGATCTGTTGACTGGGTAGGAGTGTTCTGATTAACTCAGATACTCTGTCCATCACCACCCCCTTTTTGTAATTATTTTGGCCACCATGAGTGTGGAAGGGTATGCTCAGACATTAGTCCCTTGCTCATTGCACCATCAGGATTCAAGCAAGCCGGGCCGAAGACGCCTGAAATGGCAGAAACCGGTCCCCGGAAGCTTGTTTCCTTTCCAGTGAAGAATTGGCTTTTGTAGTCTGGTCTGCCCTGTTCCCATGATGCACTGGGCCAGGGACAGACTAATTTGCATACAGCCAGGTTCTGAAACTGGGATGGTGCAATGAGCTAAAAAACGGTGTTGAATCTAGCCCTGATCTCTTGACTGGGTGAGAGTACTCTGCTTAATTCAGAGACTCTGTCCATCACCACCCCTTGTTGTAAATTATTTTGTCCACCCTAAGCGTGGAAGGGTATACTCAGATGTGAGTCCCTTGCTCATTGCACCATCAGGATTCAAGCAAGCCGGGCCGAAGACGCCTGAAATGGCAGCAACCGGTCCCCGGAAGCTTGTTTCCTTCCCAGTGTAAGAATTGGCTTTTGTAGTCTGGTCTGCCCTGTTCCCATGATGCACTGGGCCAGGGACAGACTAATTTGCATATAGCCAGGTTCTGAACTGGGATGGTGCAGTGAGCTAAAAAAGGGTGATGGATCAAGCCCTGATCTGTTGACTGGGTAGGAGTGTTCTGATTAACTCAGATACTCTGTCCATCACCACCCCCTTTTTGTAATTATTTTGGCCACCATGAGTGTGGAAGGGTATGCTCAGACATGAGTCCCTTGCTCATTGCACCATCAGGATTCAAGCAAGCCGGGCCGAAGACGGCTGTAATGCCAGAAACCGGTCCCCGGAAGCTTGTTTCTTTTCCAGTGAAGAATTGGCTTGGTAGTTTGGTCTGCCCTGTTCCCATGATGCACTGGGCCAGGGACAGACTAATTTGCATATAGCCAGGTTCTGAACTGGGATGGTGCAGTGAGCTAAAAAACGGTGATGGATCAAGCCCTGATCTGTTGACTGGGTAGGAGTGTTCTGATTAACTCAGATACTCTGTCCATCACCACCCCCTTTTTGTAAATATTTTGGCCACCATGAGTGTGGAAGGGTATGCTCAGACATGAGTCCCTTGCTCATTGCACCATCAGGATTCAAGCAAGCCGGGCCGAAGACGGCTGTAATGCCAGAAACCGGTCCCCGGAAGCTTGTTTCCTTTCCAGTGAAGAATTGGCTTGGTAGTTTGGTCTGCCCCGTTCCCATGATGCACTGGGCCAGGGACAGACTAATTTGCATATAGCCAGGTTCTGAACTGGGATGGTGCAGTGAGCTAAAAAACGGTGATGGATCAAGCCCTGATTTGTTGACTGGGTAGGAGCGTTCTGATTAACTCAGATACTCTGTCCATCACCACCCCCTTTTTGTAATTATTTTGGCCACCATGAGTGTGGAAGGGTATGCTCAGACATGAGTCCCTTGCTCATTGCACCATCAGGATTCAAGCAAGCCGGGCCGAAGACGGCTGTAATGCCAGAAACCGGTCCCCGGGAGCTTGTTTCCTTTCCAGTGAAGAATTAGCTTGGTAGTTTGGTCTGCCCTGTTCCCATGATGCACTGGGCCAGGGACAGACTAATTTGCATATAGCCAGGTTCTGAACTGGGATGGTGCAGTGAGCTAAAAAACGGTGATGGATCAAGCCCTGATCTGTTGACTGGGTAGGAGTGTTCTGATTAACTCAGATACTCTGTCCATCACCACCCCCTTTTTGTAATTATTTTGGCCACCATGAGTGTGGAAGGGTATGCTCAGACATTAGTCCCTTGCTCATTGCACCATCAGGATTCAAGCAAGCCGGGCCGAAGACGCCTGAAATGGCAGAAACCGGTCCCCGGAAGCTTGTTTCCTTTCCAGTGAAGAATTGGCTTTTGTAGTCTGGTCTGCCCTGTTCCCATGATGCACTGGGCCAGGGACAGACTAATTTGCATACAGCCAGGTTCTGAAACTGGGATGGTGCAATGAGCTAAAAAACGGTGTTGGATCTAGCCCTGATCTCTTGACTGGGTGAGAGTACTCTGCTTAATTCAGAGACTCTGTCCATCACCACCCCTTGTTGTAAATTATTTTGTCCACCCTAAGCGTGGAAGGGTATACTCAGATGTGAGTCCCTTGCTCATTGCACCATCAGGATTCAAGCAAGCCGGGCCGAAGACGCCTGAAATGGCAGCAACCGGTCCCCGGAAGCTTGTTTCCTTCCCAGTGTAAGAATTGGCTTTTGTAGTCTGGTCTGCCCTGTTCCCATGATGCACTGGGCCAGGGACAGACTAATTTGCATACAGCCAGGTTCTGAAACTGGGATGGTGCAATGAGCTAAAAAACGGTGTTGGATCTAGCCCTGATCTCTTGACTGGGTGAGAGTACTCTGCTTAATTCAGAGACTCTGTCCATCACCACCCCTTGTTGTAAATTATTTTGTCCACCCTAAGCGTGGAAGAGTATACTCAGATGTGAGTCCCTTGCTCATTGCACCATCAGGATTCAAGCAAGCCGGGCCGAAGACGCCTGAAATGGCAGAAACCGGTCCCCGGAAGCTTGTTTCCTTCCCAGTGTAAGAATTGGCTTTTGTAGTCTGGTCTGCCCTGTTCCCATGATGCACTGGGCCAGGGACAGACTAATTTGCATACAGCCAGGTTCTGAAACTGGGATGGTGCAATGAGCTAAAAAACGGTGTTGGATCTAGCCCTGATCTCTTGACTGGGTGAGAGTACTCTGCTTAATTCAGAGACTCTGTCCATCACCACCCCTTGTTGTAAATTATTTTGTCCACCCTAAGCGTGGAAGGGTATACTCAGATGTGAGTCCCTTGCTCATTGCACCATCAGGATTCAAGCAAGCCGGGCCGAAGACGCCTGAAATGGCAGAAACCGGTCCCCGGAAGCTTGTTTCCTTCCCAGTGTAAGAATTGGCTTTTGTAGTCTGGTCTGCCCTGTTCCCATGATGCACTGGGCCAGGGACAGACTAATTTGCATACAGCCAGGTTCTGAAACTGGGATGGTGCAATGAGCTAAAAAACGGTGTTGGATCTAGCCCTGATCTCTTGACTGGGTGAGAGTACTCTGCTTAATTCAGAGACTCTGTCCATCACCACCCCTTGTTGTAAATTATTTTGTCCACCCTAAGCGTGGAAGAGTATACTCAGATGTGAGTCCCTTGCTCATTGCACCATCAGGATTCAAGCAAGCCGGGCCGAAGACGCCTGAAATGGCAGAAACCGGTCCCCGGAAGCTTGTTTCCTTCCCAGTGTAAGAATTGGCTTTTGTAGTCTGGTCTGCCCTGTTCCCATGATGCACTGGGCCAGGGACAGACTAATTTGCATACAGCCAGGTTCTGAAACTGGGATGGTGCAATGAGCTAAAAAACGGTGTTGGATCTAGCCCTGATCTCTTGACTGGGTGAGAGTACTCTGCTTAATTCAGAGACTCTGTCCATCACCACCCCTTGTTGTAAATTATTTTGTCCACCCTAAGCGTGGAAGGGTATACTCAGATGTGAGTCCCTTGCTCATTGCACCATCAGGATTCAAGCAAGCCGGGCCGAAGACGCCTGAAATGGCAGAAACCGGTCCCCGGAAGCTTGTTTCCTTCCCAGTGTAAGAATTGGCTTTTGTAGTCTGGTCTGCCCTGTTCCCATGATGCACTGGGCCAGGGACAGACTAATTTGCATACAGCCAGGTTCTGAAACTGGGATGGTGCAATGAGCTAAAAAACGGTGTTGGATCTAGCCCTGATCTCTTGACTGGGTGAGAGTACTCTGCTTAATTCAGAGACTCTGTCCATCACCACCCCTTGTTGTAAATCATAGATATAATTAAGCACAGTCCGGACCTATGGGCACCAACCCTGCTCAATGTTTTTAACAGCCTCCCTACAGCACCCATGCCCACTACTTGGGCTACCAGCACCATAGTTCCAATTTTTAAAAAGGGCGAGAGATCAGACCCAGTGAATTATCGTCCGATTTCTCTTTTGGATAATACCTTTAAAATTTTGGGGCGAATAATCTATAATAGGGTGGTAGAGTGGACTGAAGATATGGGTCTATTGGACCCGTGCCAGATGGGATTCAGAACCAGGGTGGGGACGGTCGAGCAATGCTTGAATCTGAAACTGATTATTGACAAGTATAGCATTGCCCGATCGTCCCCTATCTACCTTGCGTTCATGGATCTTTCATCCGCTTTTGATCTAGTGAACGGATCCAAATTTTGGGCAATTATTTTGAATTATGGACTGGACGAGGCTCTTGTTAATTTCCTGGCATACCTCCACACTGACCTCATAGCACAAGTTAGGATTGGAGCGGGTGGAGAAGTATCTGGATCCATTAATATCGGTAGAGGGGTAAGACAGGTGTGCGTTTTAGCACCCCTGCTGTTCATTATTTATATTAATGGCCTGGCCAAAGCTCTAAAACAAGTGACTAGTGATGTACCAAGTATCCATATATATGCAGACGATGCGGTCTTGATGGGACGAACACCAAATGCCCTTCGCCTACTTGTTAAAGGTTTTGTTCAACACATGGAGGGCTTAGACCTGCGCGTCAATTTAAAAAAATCTTTTATCATGCCATGTGGTCCTGGGAAACGTAAGCTCAATACAATACACATAGGGACAGATAAATTAGAATCTGTAACTACATTCCCGTATCTTGGTTTGGTTTTCGCTACGAATGGCTCATGGAGTGGGCATACGGCCCACGCCATGGGCAAGTTCTCGAAAGCCAACAATTCTATTTTGAGTTTGTCCCGACCAAAGAAAATAGGTGCCACCAGAGCTATTTAAATTTCTTTTAAGCTACAGTGCCTACCAGTAGCCACATATGGGGCTGAGGTTTGGGGATTGAGAAAAAGCCCCAGTATCCAGCGAGAAGAAGGCCCATTTTGTAGGAAAATACTGGGTGCCCCAATTTCATCCTCCGAATCGATTTACCATGAGGAACTTATCCTCCCCTACGTATGCGATTTTATTAGATCTAGACCAGCTCTTTTTTGGATTAGGATCTGGAGGAATAATTCAGCCGTCTTAAAGCAAAACATCATAAAAGACTGTCTTAAATGCGACCACGGCATGTCGATCCCCTGGCTCGCGGGAGTTCTAAAAACACTGAGCAACGTGAACAGGGAAGATCTTTTCTCCGATCCAAGTAAGATTGAACTTAAAGATAAAACTGAGGTCAAACATGCACTGTATGCACTTTATAACTCAGAACGAATGGAAAGGGAAATCCTCAAATCAACTGTTGTGACTTACCTGAGGAATGATCTAAGTAGGAGAAATCTAGCACAATACCTCACCCTACCCATGACTAACTGGGAGAGATCATTGCTGTTCCGGCTAAGGGGGGGCTCAATAATTTTTTTGTTGGGCTTTCCCTTGGGCTATCAGCACACAACAGATCATAATCCATGCCCGTGTGATGGTATTAGTAAACAGAATGATTTGCACTTTCTATTTTTCTGTAAATGTTTCTTAAAATATATTTACTGGTTTTTAACTCCGTATTTTAGGAAACATAGACCCCTTTCGTTAGGGGAGTCCTATTCAATGTTACTTTCCCTGGACACAGATGAATTAATTTACCTTACTAGCACTTTCTTGAGACTCATAACACGTGTACGTAAAGCAATGGAAAACCCCTGAAAACAGTCTTATGAGAAATGTATTAGATTTTAACAACTAATGAATTTTGTAAGCTTGTATTTGTTGTGTAAATGTATTGTTTTTATTGTGGTTCGAATAAAGGTCTTTTGAACTTGAACTTGAACTATTCATTGATAAGTTTCACCCAATTATGGTTGCCTAGCTTGGATCTCAGACCGGCAATATTCCAGTACATAATGGACCGAGTATCCTTATTTGTCTTATTAGTGGCATTGCGAATAGTCCCAACATCTTCTATGTTACCATGGTTGTACTCTTTATTCAATCTATGGTCCATAATTTCTGTTTCGTGTACTATATCAGAATGTACTGACTCTATAATAACTCTAGTTCCCCGAGATTGCTGGATTGAACCTGATATAGCATGGTTTCCCGTCACCATTTCAGGTAATCTCATTTCTGGGGATTTGGCATTTGCCCTCTCCACAATTGGTCAATCTACTCCGCCGAGCCCAGATAGATTCATAGCGATTACCTGTCGGAACGTTAAACTGATTTTCCAAAGAGAAGGTGGGGTTAGGTATTTATGTAACCCTTCACATCAAGGGAGAAATTACAGGACTGTTAGACATTCAATAAGTATTGATCACATTTAAAATTCAGAAGTATTGGAGAAGATTTATCTGCCTAGTCTCTAAATTGGTTGAGGCCTAACCCACCCACAGATCAGATAGCATGACATTTGCCAAGCTTTTCTTGAGTTCTGTGCAAACGACTGATGGACGGAATGCTGAGGAAATCAAGCATTCACCCCCATTCTAGAGCTCTGGGTTAACGCCATCATTCTTTGGCTCACCATGCCACCCCAGTTTGGACCCAGCCATATGCAAATCAGTCTTGGCCCTGCTCCTCATGGGAACAGTCCAGCCCAAACAGCCCAAACTGCCAAGCCAGTTATTCCCTTGAGCGGAAACAAGCTTCCTGGGACCGGTATCACCCCTCATCAGCCAGGCTAGTTTTAATCCAGTGGCATAAAAGGCACAGGACCCACGCCTAGGCATACCCATCCCACTTAGGGTGAAATATGCTGCGCAAGCAAATGATGTACGGAATGCTGAACAATGGATTAATCCCAGATCTCTTGACTGGGAGTGAGTGTTTGAAAAGTATCAGCTCTCTAGCCATCATCTTATGTTTACTAAGCTTTTGTTGAGGGAATTAATTTTGGCCTTCCCACTTCAATGGAGACAAATCATGTCTCCCATTTTATAAATGAAACTTTCAAATTGATTTGTATAGCTGCCCAGATTGATCAATGGTTCCATTGTAGTTATAATCGTCAATCATGTGGTATTGTGAAGCGGATTAATGGGACCATCAAAAACAGGCTGTCCAAAGTGTAATCATCAACTAGTTTGAAAAGGCCAGATGCTATTCCTCTCACCCCATGAAGTGTTAATTGGTGTGAAATGTGAGTATGGGTGTACATAGCATCTGTGTATGAAAAAGAAGAAGAAGAGACAGATACAGAGAATTGAAGTCCAATACACTGTTGCCAATTAATTTTTGAAAATGAGTTAAAATAAGAAGAACCACCTTGAACTTTCGAAAACGTTTGACAGTGGTGACATTAGTCCGGACTTTGCAAAAGTATCCAGCTAAAGAAATTAGTTTTAGGTTATAAACTGTATAAAGTGATCCAAAAGAGCTGATTAAAAAAAACTTTCAAAAACCTTTCTTTTTGGGGGTGCTAGAGGGCACCTGGCAAGATGGCCGCACTGCCGTGAGGCTCTGCCCGGCTGAGCAACCATCCTCCCAATATCTGCTGCATCTCGCCTGAAAAATACCTGCCGTACTGCTGACGGTGCTTCCGACCTGCTGCTGGTGCCATGGGTGATCTTCGCAGCCCAGATCCGCCTTTGCACCCAGAGGATAGGGGCTCGGTGCCTTGTGGGGAGGAGCATGGTGGCTGCCACGGGTGGGCCTGCCGTCCTGTAGTGGGTCGTCCGGTGTCTAGCCTGTCCGCTGGCGCTGCTTGGTCTGACGCCCTGGTGTTGGGGTATTGTGCCACTGCTGCCTGTCCCACTTTGACTTGCGGAGCTGCGTGCTGCCGGCTGAGAAGTTACCACCGGACTGTGGCGATGAACATGGCGGCCGCCGAGGCAGGGCTTGTCGCCATGTAGCGGGCCGCTAGTGTTTGGCCTCTCAACTGGTGCTGCTTGGACTGCCGCCCTGATATTGGGGTATTGTCGCTGCTGCTGCCTATCCTGCCGCGACCTGTTGTGCTGTGTGCTGCCTGCTGGGGAGCCGCTGCCGGACTGGTGTGGCCTGTGGGACCTGCGCGGGCTCCTGGTCTTGGATCCCTGAGGTGGCGCGGCCTAACCTGCCTGTGACTACCACTCCTGCGTCTGTGCTTTTCCCGGCCACCCGTCGGCGCCGGCTGCGGGGAGTGGGGTCGTGTCCTGGTGGTTTCCAGGGTGTGGAGGCGGGTTTGGGCCTAGCGCTAGAGCTGTGGCCTGCTCGTTGTGTCTGGTAGGGTGGGTGGTGTAGGCGGCTCTGTGCGGGGCTGGGGTGCTGCCCGGGGAGCTCGCTGACAACTGCATGCTGCTGCTGCCATAACCCCTGCTGGCGTTCCTTTGGACCGGGGGTTGAGGGTGCCGTGCCGGCATTTCCGGCCTCGCTGCTGCTCCTGCTGCCCTTACTGCGGTGGGGTTCTCTGCTGGGATCCACCGCCACTGCAAGTTACTCCTCGTGCTCCTGTTTTATTGTGCCCAGCATCGCGATGTGCCACTTGAGGGGGGTGCCCGGATTACTTGAGGTGGCTCTCTTCCTCAGTTGCTGCTCCTGGACTCTGCGGGCACTCGGCGGACATTGGGGGGCGGTGGATGCGGTCTGCTCATCCAAGGGGGGTGCTGCTGGTTATTTTGCTCCTGCTGCAGTGCTTCACGGGCCCATAGATGAAGTAAGGACTGCTGCTTGTCTTGCCTAGTGTTCTGGCCCTGCGGTCCCTGGTTTGAGGCGCGGCATCAGTGTGGGTCCTCTGACCATTGGGGGCTTCTCCTGTTCCCCCCGGTCCTCTGTTCTCCTGCATCCCCTGACGTCTTGCTGGTTTGGTTGTGCACTAGTATCGAGCTGTTCCTCCTTCTCTGGGTACACCTTCCCTGGACCTTGGGAAGAACTGACAAGACGCAGACGCGTCTCACCTTTGAAGCGCGCAAGAGTAACAAGACTAACCAAAAGGCTGCATCTGACTCCGAGGCCGATTCTCTGGCGGAAGGCCCCCCCACGCTAGAGTCTACTCTGTTGGGCATGCAGCGCACCCTCCAGTCTATAGAGGGCTCGATGGCTGCAGTGAATACTCGCCTGGACCATGTGGCTGCCAGTTTGAAAAACAGAGTGCGCGCTTAGGGGAGGTGGAGCAGAGGGTGGCGGCGGCGGAGGATTGGCTGAGCTCAGTGGCTGGCAAAACATCAAGCATGGAAAAGGTGCTCGACCTCATCCAGGCCAAGAATGAGGACCTGGAGGCGCAGTCCCGGCACATCAACATCCGCGTTACTGGGCTTCCGGAATCAAAGAATATGGGCAAGATGGAGATCTACATGGAGTGCCTCATCTCTGAGATCTTTGGCACGGAGCAGCTATCCCTCATGCTCATCGTGGAGTGGTCCCACTGTTCTTTAGTTGTCCGCCTGGCCCCCGGGGCGCCCCCTTGCCCTGTCATCGCCAGAATTCTAAATTACAGGGACCGCAACACTATCCTGCGGTTGGCACGGGAGAGGGGCACCATCTCCCATCAGGGCAACACCTTAGCCTTCTTCCCCGATTTCACTGTGGCCGTCCAGGCGGCCCAACGTGAATTTGGTGCCGTAAAGAAGTTCTTACAAAATGAGGGGGTCAACTACGCAATGTTATACCCTGCCCGACTCCGCATAGGGGCGGGCGACGATAGCAAGATATTCTCGTCACCCAAAGCACACCAAGCAGCTGAAGCGCAGAAGACACGCGGCCACCAATGCCCCGGACGAAGAGGGGGCGTAGCTGGCCGCAGTGCCCGCTGTTGGATGGATGCGACTGCTCTCTCATCTTGCGCCACCTGGCGCCTGTGTTCCGGTCACTGCATCAGTATTTCATCCTGTCAGGGATCACGAACTATAGTTATCCATGCCACTATCGCTGGCTAATAACTTTTGATATCACTTTGCTCCCTCTCTGTTTCTGCTAATGCATGCTCATGGGTGGCCTAGCTGTTTTCTTTTACTATGTTGTCTGCTGTTGGGGCCAAGACTGGAGCCTTGTCCACCCTGCTTCATGGTTTGTTGCCGCCTTATAACCAGGTTGGGTGCTTTGAAGCCCGGTGTTGTATGCAACTTCCTGTAGCAATGTTGCTCGACCACCTCCCTTTCCTGGGAGGGGTTTTGCACTCTGTGCCCCCTGCAAATGGGAGTACCTCACTTTGTTTCTACAGTTGTTGGGTGTTTGGGTGGGGGTGGGGTAGGCTATCGGGTTGACTTTAGCACGTTGGGGCTGCTGAAGAGGGTGGGGGTTGGGGGGGCGGTGTTTCTGGGTAGGCAGAATGATTGTTGGTTTTTCCAGTTCAAGCAGCATGTGTACGCTCAGTTGTCTTATGGCTGCTACCCACTCGACATATTGCCTGACAGCTATACCTTGTATTGTCTAGCGTCATGAATAGCTCACTTAAGTTCCTGACGTGGAACGTCCGGGGTCTCAATTCGCCAAGGAAGATCAGGTCGGTGTTTGCTCACTTGGATCGCCTGGGGGTGCAGGTCACCCTGCTACAGGAAACTCACCTGCCTAGGAACTCAGTAGGTAAGGTGGTAGCCAGATGGGCAGGCACAAAAGTCTCTTCCTCCTTTTCCACCCACTCCAGGGGCATGCTCACTCTAGTTAAGAAGGGGGTCCCTTTCCAGCTGATTGACTTCAACATGGATGAGAATGGCCGGATTGTGATACTGCATGGAAACTTGGCTGGGGAGTGTGTGCTGCTTGTTAATGTCTATGGCCCCAATGTCGACGACCCCTCTTTCTATTCCGATGTGTGGCGCTGAATCTCTATGTTCCCCAAAATGTCCATTATTTGAGGGGTGGATTTCAAACCCTGCTTAGATGCAGCTCTGGACAGAACCGGTAGTGCCGAGGCCCGTCCCAAACTCACCGCAGATGTGGTGCGGGCCTCCTGGACGCCGGCTACCTTCAGGATGCCTGGCACGTGCGGCACCCCGCATCCCGGGAAAGCACCTTTGCCTCTGCTGTGCATGGGTCGTGGTCCCGGATTGATTTCTGGCTGGTTTCGGATTTGGTCTCTCCTTGGATCGCTGCGGTAACACACGAAGCTCGCACAGTGTTGGACCACTCTCCGGAACTCCTTGAGTTACAACTCCCAAAGTACCGGAAACCACCATTTGCATGGCGTCTGCAGCCCTCGGAACTTAAGAATTCCGTCTTTAAGCAGACTGTCTCCGATGCCATTAGGCACTATTTTAGGGAGAATGAGCGGACAGTCGAAAGTGCTGGTGTACTTTGGGATTCTTCAAAGTCACCATAAGGTGGGTATGCATTGGGGCTCAGTCTGGCGTCCTGCGCGACATCCGGCGGCGTATCACTAGATTAGCCTGTGTTATTGCTAAATTGGAGCGAGACTTTGACTCTGAATCCACTGCGGCTAAACTGGCCTCCATCCGGGAATTAGTCCTCCCGGCATCGGACGGCGCATTATTATGGGGAGAGTGGACATCTTCGCCGCTCACTCGTGCAGCGACTCTAGGAGCCATGATGTCAGGAGTACATAACCGAGCTGCTTGATGGGGATGGCGTGGCCTGTCACTCGACCTCCGACCTCTGTGATATCGTCTTGCGCTTCTATGCCCACCTCTATACCTCCACTGAGTCACCGCCGGCGTCGGAAATCCTGGAGTACTTTGATGATGTGGCACTAGGGTGGTTATCCAATGATCATCGTAAGAACCTTATACATCCGTTAATGGAGGAGGATGTAAATGTAAATGTAAATGTACAGGAATTTATATAGCGCAAATCACCGAGCGGTTTCTAAGCGCTTGCTTAGGGAACCCGTCCTGGTATTCCCCTGTGAGATAACCCCGGCAGGGTATCCGCAAGGTGAAAGCCAGGCATCCCGCCGCGAGGGGCCGTTGTGGAGATTAAGCAAGCTATTGCCCAGAGTCGCAGAGTGTGAACCCGTGAATCGAGTAGGCACCGGAGCGAGAATTGTCGAGTCCATGGACATTTTTAGGACTCAAGACCCCGCCGAGCCGGGAATTGAACCCTGGTCCCGGGCTGACCTCTGCTTCCAGGTCTGCCTCCTCTAACCAGTGAGCCACACTTCTCCACGTGAAGGAGGCCCTCATGTCTCTCCCGATCTGCAAATCTGCTGGTCCTGACGACCTACCCAGCAAATTTTATAAGGCATACTCGGCGGACCTTGCCCCTCGGCTCCTAGTGGTATTCGCGGAGGCCTACGAGACCGGTATGCTGCCACCCTCGCTCGGGGAGGCCTTGCTGGTCACGCTATTGATGCCGGATAAGCCACCAAATCAATGCAGATCGTACCGCCAACTTTCTATTATAAACGCGGACGCTAAAATCTTGGCCAAAATGATTGCCATCAGAATGCAACCTTTGATCCCTCTCTTGGTCCTGCCCGACCAATCGGGATTCGTCATGGATCGCTCCACCGCTCACAACCTACGCACACTCTTTTTACCTTGCACTATTTTGAGCCTCAGTTTCAGGCCATGGCTGTGCTGCTGGATGTGGCCAAGGCTTTTGATTCTCTGCAATGGCCCTTTCTGTTTGCCGTCTTGAGCCGGATGGGCTTCCCCCCTTTCTTTCTGCAGTGGCTCCGGGAATTGTACAGTGAGCCTGTTGGTCGGGTACGGGTCAATGGGTGGGTGTCTGAGCTGTTCCCTATAGAGAGAGGCACGAGGCAGGGGTGCCTGTTGTCACCCATGCTTTTTGCTTTGGCTCTGAAGCCCCTCGCCTGTAAACTGCGCCAAAAACATACAGCAGCGGCTCTGCGGTTCCGAAAGAGGCCTCTCATTGTCTCCCTATATGCGGACGACATGCTGCTGTATGTCCGCGAGCCTGCAGTCCATCTCTCTGGTCTCCTCCAGGAGTACGTGAAGTTTGAGCGGTTCTCTGGACTGGGAATCAATTGGTCCAAGTCCGTGGTGTTCCCGCTGAAGGCCCTCACAAGGGAGGTGGAAATGGACTTTCCCCTGACCTGGACGGCGGACCCGGTAAAGTATCTCGGGGTCTGGGTCCACAGGGACCCTGCCTTTCCGATTATCATGGCCGGGCGGTTACCCGCATCTCAGAGCGCACGGCGACATGGACACACCTTCCCTTGTCTCTTGCGGACAGGAAAGCGTTAGTGAAAATGGTGTTCCTACCTCAACTGTTGTATTTCTTCGCCAATATCCCTATAAAATTAAATGTCGCACTGTTCCACTCACTCGAGTCCATGCTGTTAACATTTGTATGGGGGGAAGAAGCCCAGGTGTCGCTGGGATGTGTTGGTGCAACCCTTTGAATGTGAGGAAAATTGAATTTTGCCTTGTCATGTGTGCCTACGTGTTCCCCATCCTATGTTATATGTGCATGATTAATATGCATATATCCCCCTATGATCGATTAAAGACGCAATTATAGTTGTGTCCAACGTTAGTATGTCAGTTATCCGGTCCCCGTGAAAGCAACGTGAATTAGGCTTCTAGGCCTATGTTGCCAACGTTTTACATTATGCCCGTTAGACTTATCGAATTGTCCCCGTTTCTAGGCCTCAAAGGGCCTGAACACCAGATTCAAGCTCCAGTCTCCTGAACCCACTCCGAGGAGCGATGCAGCCCCTCCCGCATCCCTGACCCTTCGCTTACTTCTTGCCGCGCAGCGCGGTGCCCGGCCTGGCTCTGCCTGCCTGTCTGCCAAGAATATGTTATGCCTACAGTTATCAGTTCAGCTCTCCGTCTTCACATTCCTAAGCTAACGAACCGCATAAACATCTTCAGCTATAGTCTAGTCTTTCTGTCTCCATGCAAGTGAATTACTGAATTAGTATCCATAGAAGATTCATAGCACACGCAATACACGGAGAATATATGCATGCACCAGCCTTAGTGTCAAGTAGCCTTTGCTCTGATGACTTTTAGATTCTATCAACATGTACTCCAAACACAAGATACCAGATATGATATAGGTACATGTCGTCCTGACATCTTAGACTTTAGTCTCCTCTTCTAGTGCAGAAGTCAGAGCCCCCAGCTCTCCCTAGTTACACGTCATGGCCCGTTTGCGCGCACCAGTAGGTTAAAGGTTCGAGCTGCCCAGGTAGCCCCCTCCATGTATCCACCCATTTATGACACTTCTGTGACGTTCTCATCACATGTCTTTGTGCACGACCCGTACACGCCTTCTTTGTACGCCCATTTGTTCTTATCTTACGTTTGTCACTTGTTACGCCTACTGTATTCAATGCAATTGTAATGTTTTCCTATATATACTATGTACTGTTAATGAGACGGGGCAGCTGCCATTCCATGCCATTCTATTTCAGGCTGTTCCGATCCTGTCCCTTCCCTTATGCCTGATTAAAGCCTGTTCGACTCAGATACCCCGGATCCTGCCTCTTATTTATTGAGCTATCTGTTTTATTTTATGCATAGAAAAATAGTACCGGTAATTAATTATTTATTTACCACATAATGGCGCCCGAATAGGGACTAGCCCCTTCCCCACGCGCCGGCGATGTAACGCAGGCCCCCTGACCCTTCTACAGCCGTGACGGAACTCTACCGTGCACGTGCAGATATTTCTGCTTCATCAAGTCTCCCTCAGGCCCACGGAGGAGACGGAGACTGCGGTCCGGCATCCAGACGAGGCGGTGAGGAATGCGGTTCGTCCCGACCAGAGCCCAAGCCGAGAGAGCAAGGTCCGAGGTATCCGGAGGCCCACCTGTTTCCGAAGCCCGAAGTTCGAAGCGCATGCGTAGTAACCAGACGTCGTAGCAGTCCAGTCCAGTCCGAGGCCTTCAAGTTTTGCTTCCCGGTGAGTACCGTTGCTGGGGGAGTATCTAGACGGGGTCATTAGTTTGTCTCCGGTCCGATGGGTTTAGGTACACAGATCCAGTCCGACGTGTCCATCTAGGTGGATACGGTATGACGTGTCTCTTTATGAGACCGGTATGTTCTGTACTGTTTTAGCAGTGCATCCAGTAATTCTAGTAAGTCCGTTTCTCGAGAAATTCAAGTGTTATGTTTTTCAGTGTATGAGGTAGAATTCTGTTCGAACTGTTATTAATGTATTTCTATGTCATGGTATGAGTGATTTGTTTGCCATTTCATTACTGTGTTCATTGTGTATTGTGTTTAATTCAAGTACGACTCAAATATGCCTCTGTTTTCAAAGTTACGTCAGATAAAAACCAGAAAAGGGTTACTCGAAGAAGCAGTTCCTGTCCCTCCTAGGGACAGTCCTGGACACTTTATGTATCGCAAGCATGGCTTAGATGCCATATTATATCTAGACTTATGGGTGGATTATACAAAGAATCTTGAAGAGAAATATAGATGGCCTGTATCAGGTACATGGGATGCCGAGTGCATCATGAGAGTAGAAGAAGCATTATGGAAAAAGAAAGCCAGACAGTCCCAGAAAGATGCCATAGAGTTATGGCGCAAAGAATCTCATAGAAGAACCGAAAAAGAATTCAGAAAAGCAGAATTAAGTAGAGAATCCTCAGAAAAAGCCCAAGAAAGGGAACTTCTAGAAGAAGGTGAACGAGTTAGAGCAGAACAATCAGACAGACAGAGAAATGCCCTAATTAAAGGTATGTATCCTCTTCTCGCCGAGGGTTTGCCGAAGGCGACCCCGGAAGCACCCCATAATTTACCGCCACCATTAGTCCCGACTAAACTGCGTCATAAACTGACTGCAGCTGAAATTTTTCTTTCTTCCTATTTAGACGACACTGTCCCAGAATATGCTAATACAGATCCTACTCCGCCAGTCCAAGTTCAAGTCCAGCCTCCTGTTAATGTAATTCCTGTGCCTCCAGTCGTTGGTCCTGTCCATGCGCCAGTCCCCCAGGATCAACCCGCATTACGTACTCCTACTGTACCAGTCACGTTACCAGCACCCGCACATTCAGTATTAGTTGACGATTCCAGTTCAGGAGGAGCAGGGGGAGGTACTCCTATCACCCCGCCTCAAACAAGGCGACGGACGCTCAGAGATGTAGCGTTACAGCGTACGCCAAAACTGGCTACGTATGACGCCCTCCGAAAGTATCTTACAGAGTGCGGACCTGATTGTAGATATGATCCAGTGCCAGGAGAAGATAGCATGCTAATATATTCCATACGTTTACGTCGAGTTGCAAGCTTCTTGGTTACCATATCGAATATGGAACCACATCTAGACAGAATATACCATTTTATTCAAACAGGGGAGAATCCAGAAAGTATTCACGAAGCTATGGCACACAGGAAAGTCGAGATTCAAGGCATGATTTTGCAATTTCTGATAAATTGTTTAATAAGAGAACAAGATTATCCTGATAAAAACAAAGAAGATATGAAAGTCCTGACAAGATGGAGTGACAATATATCAGAAGGAAAACACAGAACACAAAACTGTATAGAATCCATGTACAAAAAGATTCGTAAAGAAATAATAAGTATACACAAGAAGGAGGAAGAAAAGAGAGTAGCCGAGAAAGAGGATGACTCTTCAAACGAAGAGGTAGACAGCGAGAATCCCGCCAGAATAGCGTATGTAGGTAGAACGAGATTTTCCGACAGACACACACGCCTAGATTACAAGAAAGCTTTTCCTCCTTCCGTACCAGAACAGTGTTCTCTTGAACAAATATTCCAAGCTACAGATAAAATTCTGAAACTACGAATAGGTTATAGTGAACTTAGTACCATGCATGAACAAAAACTAGCCCGATCAGCAGTCCGATGGGTTAGTGATTCTGCCACGTTTCCAGACGAAGTAGTGGCCCAAATGTTTCTGAAACTGCCCCCAGCCGAGCAGCGTCTGGTGGGTATGTATATGATCCAGCACCTCATTACACTGTATGAGGATCAGCATTCTGATCCAGGTCCTTTACATGATGTACTGAACGAGTTACTCCTAAACCGATGGAAAGGTCTAGGTACCGATTTAATTAGCGTCATTTTAGAACAGCGCCACAAATACAGAACGTTCCTGACTCCGCATTTTGTTCCTGTTTCACCTCCGTTCTACATAGACAGACAGAATCCGTTACGAGAAGTACATCCAGTTAAGGGAGCGGGAGGAAATCTCGAACGAGTATTTGTTTACACCCCTATCACGAAAATAGAACTTCTAGAAATGAAAAAGTTAATACCCTGTCACGATAAAGATCCAGCAGGGTTCCATCGAGAATTAAAGGACATGCTCCGTATGGGAGAATACACGTATCCTGATATCATTAAAATGTTAAAGGTCCTGTTGCCTGCGGGCATATATGAAAAACTCAAAGAAAAAGAATGGGAGGTGGGAGAGAAAAAGATAGATTGGACTGCGTTAGAGACCGAAGATAATGCACGAGTCCCAGGAACTGGTCTTGGGGATAAAGCCAAAGAATTACCCGAATTGCTAATACAAGTCTTGCCAAGATTACTAGCCACGAAAAAGGAAGATTGGGATGCCATCTCAGCCTGTAAACAGAAACAAGATGAAGACACTAGTGATTTTTATTCTAGATTTGAGAAATGTTTCATTATAAATAGCGGCCTGAAAACAAGTAGTGAATCGTATCCACATCTTTTTGTTACCAAACTAGTTGAGAATTCTTTACCGCAAGTTAAAAATAGAGTATTGAAAGTCGAAAGTACCTGGCAAGCTAATACTCCATCACAAATGCTCCAGATGCTACAGTATCACCAGAACAGAATCAGGGAAGAGCAAGAACACGAAAGGAGACGTATGAAAGACACGAAAATGAAAGTACTGGTTGCACAGTCTGTTCCACAAGACAGTCAGAAGAGGGGTCCGAATCAAACTAGTCATTCTACAGCTCCTGTTAAAGGGACCTGCAATTACTGTAAACAGCCAGGTCATTATATAAACGAATGTGCAGTTCTGAAACACAACATAGCTACAGGTAAGACGAAAGAGAGACCACGTCCTCCTAGACAAGAACAAGTTTCGCAGAATTCCCAGCCACCGCAGAACGCACAACAAACAGTTACAGTACTGCAGCCTATAGCTGCCACACAACACGTAACACAACAGATGTACCAGTATGCACAGTCAGATTATCCAGAATATCAGCAGTATTCATGAAACAGCCTAGAGAGGGAGGTTGGCTTGCCTCTCATCGAGATTCCTGTAGATCAAGAGGGTCCCTATGTACACAGTCAAGTATTAGGGAAAGACAGAAAGTTTCTGATTGATACAGGGGCAAGTAGGACTACCATCAGTCATGACGAGGTTCCAGGGGCTCCACTCTCAGGCTCTAGAAATGTTTCCCTTGGATTTTCAGGAAAGCCTATTGTTAATGAAATATCGAAACCAGTATCCCTAGAAGTTGGTCCATTGTCCCGAACTACAGACTTGTTACTTACGAAATCATGTCCAGAAAATTTACTAGGTATTAAGACCCTGAAAGAATTAGGAGCAGTTATATGCTGTTCCCCAGAAGGTGTGAGATTGTTTTTACGTGATTTTAAAGGTCATTATGTATTGCGTGATTTTGATCCAAGATTACTGAATGTACCACAGCATTTATGGGCGCAAGGTCCAACTGATGTAGGTTGTATGCACATTACACCCTATCGTGTCACTCTGAAGCAAGGTGTTGTATTACCACGAATCCGACAGTACAAATTGCCACCTGAGGCTGTAGGAGCCTTATCCAAAATTATTGACGAGCTCATTGCTCAAGGAGTGGTTGTAGAAACTGACTCCAATGTATGTAATTCTCCTATCATTCCGATTCTTAAACGTACTGATCCCAATGCACCTCCAGTTTATCGATTAGTGATCGACCTTCGAGAACTTAATAAATGTATCATACCCCAGTACCCAGTGGTTCCAGATATTTCTTCCCTATTGACTGCCATTGATTCCGAAGCTACGTTCTTTACTGTTATTGATCTCAAGAACGCATTCTTTAGTGTCCCCATTCATCCAGACAGCCAATTCCTTTTTGGTTTCTGTTTAAATGGAAGAAGCTATAAATTCACACGAGCTCCTCAAGGTTTCACAGAAAGTCCTAGCATTTACAGTCAAGCACTTAAAAGACAACTAGACAGTATTCACATGCCAACTGACACTGCCCTGCTCCAGTATGTCGATGATCTATTGATCACAGCCCGTTCTGAACGTGACTGCGAACGTGCGTCGCTTACAGTCTTGTATTTCCTGGCCGAGATGGGGCACAAGGTGTCCCCTTCGAAACTGCAATTTTGTGTCCAGCAAGTGGTGTACCTTGGACACTTACTGTCCAAGAGGGGTAGGCAGTTGACACCAGACCGTATCCAGTTAATAGCACATCTTCCACAGCCCAAGACTCAGAAGGAGGTACGAGCTTTTATCGGCCTCACTTCTTACTGCAGACAATGGATTCCTCAGTACGCATATCTAGCCAAGCCACTGATACAGTTAACGACACAGGAGGCAGCCACATTGACTGTCCTCCCCTGGACCCAAGAACATACACTTGTTTTCAATGAGTTAAAGAAAGCTTTATGCCAAGCACCTGTTCTAGCGACACCAAACTACAGTAAGCCTTTTACACTTTTTGTCACTGAACGTGATGGTACAGCATTATCTGTTCTTACACAAGATCAAGCAGGACAACACAAGCCTTGTGCTTATTTTTCTAGCACATTAGATCCGGTGGCCCAGGCTTTGCCTGCGTGCCTCAAGTCAGTTGCAGCCACAGCCCTAGCTATCAGACAAAGTGATTCCATAGTGTTAGCACACTCCCTGACAGTACAAGTTCCACATTCTGTGGAAGTTCTTTTGAACCGAACACAGACTCAGCACTTGACAATTGCACGTTTAACAGGTTATGAACTGACACTGTTTCAGCCACACATAGAAATCAGACGCTGCAACATTTTAAATCCCGCTACACTGTTACCCTCAGTTACTTCAAATCCTGCCACACATGACTGTGTGGAAGTTGTTAACACCATGACAAAGCCACGACAAGACTTGACAGACATTGCATTACCTGATCCCGACCTGACACTTTATGTGGATGGTTCATGTATGAGGACAAGTACAGGAGAGTTAGTAGCCGCGTATGCAGTGACTACTGAAACTGAAGTTATAGAAACACATCGTATTGATACCCTGTCTGCTCAAGCAGCAGAGCTCGTCGCTCTGACCCAAGCCTGCATACGAGCCAAGAACCTGAAAGTAAACATATACACAGATTCACGTTATGCATTCGGAGTCGTACACGACTTTGGAATACTCTGGCAAGAGAGAGGTTTCATGACTTCTCATGGAACCAAGATTCAGCATGGCCCCCTCATTCAAGCTCTGTTAGATGCAATACATTTACCGACAGCTATCGCTATCATGAAGTGCAAAGCACATATGAAAGTCACTGACATCATTTCCCAGGGTAACGACCTGGCAGATCGAACAGCCAAGCTTACAGCCCAGACTCCAGACATTCCAGTTAACACGACACAGACAGACGTTCCAGATCAGACTACTTGTATGACAGTTAAGGACCCTACACAAGACGTACTAGATATACAGTCACATGCTACCCCAGACGAAATCAAGAAATGGTCTGAACAA
This sequence comes from Lissotriton helveticus, assembly GCF_964261635.1. NCBI lineage: Eukaryota > Metazoa > Chordata > Amphibia > Caudata > Salamandridae > Lissotriton > Lissotriton helveticus. Next base: position 2,025,283,452 of record NC_136067.1, read on the forward strand.
GGAGGGGTCCAGACAGATCAAGGATGGTTGACGAAGGGAAAAGCCACATGGTTTCTCCCCGACTCTATGGTTCAAGTCATTATTAACACCGCACATAGTCCAGCACACTTAGGAGAAAAAGCCATGTTAGACAGTATTCAGAACCTCTGGTTTAACAAACATTTACGAGCAGCAGCCAAACAGAAAGTGCGTACCTGCATGATCTCTTGTCAGTTCAATCCAGGTAAAGGTGTTCCGGTGGAACAAGGTGGATTCCATCCTCCTGACCACCCTTTTGAAGTCCTCCAGATGGATTATATTCAGATGGATCGATGTCGAGGTTTCAAGTATGTCCTCGTAGTTGTATGCGCTTTGTCCAGATGGACAGAAGCATATCCAGTCCCAGATTACACTGCCGCGACCACTGCCAGGCAGTTGGTTCGTGAATTTTTTCCCCGCTATGGATTACCGAGGGTCGTGTATTCAGACAACGGCCAGCCATTCTCCTCCGAGCTCATGAAACAAGTATCCCTTCTGTTAGGGTACCAGTGGAAGTTCCACTGTGTACGACATCCTGAAGCAGCTGGTCTCGTAGAGAGACATAATCAGACCCTGAAAATCCGCATTGCCAAGGTATGCGCAGAGAAAGGCGTAGATTGGATGGTAGCACTGCCAGTCGCCCTTTTTTACATGAGAATGGTCGCTCACTCCCGTTCAGGTCTGTCCCCTTACGAGGTAGTTTTCGGTCGTCCCCCAAACATGTGGGGTACACCTAGACCACGTACAATTACTGATGTTGACAGTAATATGCTGACAGATTACCTGGCTTCCTTGATGTCTGCACTACTCTCTTGTCGTTCACAGGTCGCCGCTGCCTTTCCAGACAACACTCAAGTGAAACCGCACGAGGTCATACCAGGCGACCTCGTTCTGATTAGGAACTTTGATTGTTCAAGTCCGCTGGAGCCCCGCTGGAAAGAACTAAAGCTCGTTCTGATGACAACAAGGACTGCGATCAAGGTGGAGGGCCGCAAAGGCTGGTTGCATTCCAGTCACGTTAAACGATTCCATGGACTCCGTCCAAAGACTTTTTTCAAGGACTGCCCCGTTCTCAAGGACTGCCCAGATACTGACTCTAAACTTCCCCTGTTAGAGAAAACTCCACAGCAGGAATATAAAGAAAAATTAAGGTCTAGTAAGTCAGCCAGTTTAATTGTCTAAGTCCCTCTCGGGTGAAACGGTTAGACAGGTTCCTGACATGTATGAGATAGACCCACATAGTGAGAGAGTTAGTCGAAACTCTAAGAGAACACGTTATCGGAAGAATCTTCGAAGTCGATGCATTGTTACTCTATTAATTATGTTATTCCTGAGTCTTATGGTTACCTGCATAATTTATGCCTTGCATCTATGTTTTCCTCCTACTGTTTCACATGTACATTTTTCCTCTAATGTTACAGTAGAGCACACATTTAGTGAACTGCCTCCTCACGAGTTATCCTATCGTCTTGCTATGCGCAACAATACTTTTATCCGTATGTTACACTATTCACACCAGACTAGCAATGCCACTAATTGTTGGGTGTGTGGTCGACTCCCCCCTTTCCAGACACCGAAGGGAGTTCTGCCACTCTTTCCCTATCCGTTCTCACACAATGGTTCGTGTGGAGCATGGTTTACGATAACGTCATCCACAAACGATATGTCCCTTCTGAATAGAACATGTTTCCCAGACAAGGAAGGTCTTTCCCATAGAACAGGGTTAGATCTAGAAAATGAAGTATATGATCTAGGTAATTATTCCTCAAATTTCATGGTTTTGAATGTTCAGTCCGAGACTACTCCAGATATGCCTGCTATTACAGTCCTACCAGTGAAAGGCGAATTATGTGTCAGAAAGAATGGTTCAGTACATCTAGGACACAGTGATTGTACTACTGTGGTCGAGTATAGTGACAGTGGGAAATCTACTTTCAAAGCCTCACGTCATTCGTATTTTGTATGTGGTCAGACCGCATATGTACGTCTGCCCCTCGATTGGGATGGAACATGTTACATTGCCTTCCTACTGCCACCAGTTTTTCTAGCCCCATCCGATTATCACAGAAACACACATCTAGTACACGTTAGACATAGAAGGGAGATCGAGTCCCCAATTGTCGATCAAACTGAAACTGCCTTAGAACAGTATCAAGACTTCAATAAAGGTTTCTTTTTCTTCATAGGTCCTGTCCAGAATAGTAAGCTAATACGTAGGCTAACCAGAACCCTTGAAGCAGTAGTGAATGAGACTACTTCCGCTCTAGGTAACTTAACCGAAGAACAATCTGCTATGAGGTTTGTCGTGCTTCAAAATCGTCTCGTCCTTGACGTCATACTGGCCGATAGGGGCGGAGCTTGTAGAGTCATCGGATCTAGTTGCTGCATTTTCATTCCTAATAACGCACCGTCTGTTTATTCAGCTATAACTAGACTTCACAAGATAGCCCATCAGTTACACCAGAATCCAGGCACCTGGACATGGTCCGGTTGGCTCTGGAGTATAATATCTGCCTGGGGATGGAAAGTATTGTCATTCCTGGGTATAGTAGTAATGATCATATTCAGTTGTTGCCTATGTTTACAATGTGGCCCTGAGATTTGCGGCTTGTGCGCTACATCTTGTATTCCTAGTCCTAAGTCCCGTTCCAAGACAATCCGAGACGAGCAAATGATGCTCTATGAACAGATAGATGGTATCATGACTATTGATGTTTCCTGAAGGAAACGTAGGGCACAAGGAGGGAATGAGGAAAATTGAATTTTGCCTTGTCATGTGTGCCTACGTGTTCCCCATCCTATGTTATATGTGCATGATTAATATGCATATATCCCCCTATGATCGATTAAAGACGCAATTATAGTTGTGTCCAACGTTAGTATGTCAGTTATCCGGTCCCCGTGAAAGCAACGTGAATTAGGCTTCTAGGCCTATGTTGCCAACGTTTTACATTATGCCCGTTAGACTTATCGAATTGTCCCCGTTTCTAGGCCTCAAAGGGCCTGAACACCAGATTCAAGCTCCAGTCTCCTGAACCCACTCCGAGGAGCGATGCAGCCCCTCCCGCATCCCTGACCCTTCGCTTACTTCTTGCCGCGCAGCGCGGTGCCCGGCCTGGCTCTGCCTGCCTGTCTGCCAAGAATATGTTATGCCTACAGTTATCAGTTCAGCTCTCCGTCTTCACATTCCTAAGCTAACGAACCGCATAAACATCTTCAGCTATAGTCTAGTCTTTCTGTCTCCATGCAAGTGAATTACTGAATTAGTATCCATAGAAGATTCATAGCACACGCAATACACGGAGAATATATGCATGCACCAGCCTTAGTGTCAAGTAGCCTTTGCTCTGATGACTTTTAGATTCTATCAACATGTACTCCAAACACAAGATACCAGATATGATATAGGTACATGTCGTCCTGACATCTTAGACTTTAGTCTCCTCTTCTAGTGCAGAAGTCAGAGCCCCCAGCTCTCCCTAGTTACACGTCATGGCCCGTTTGCGCGCACCAGTAGGTTAAAGGTTCCAGCTGCCCAGGTAGCCCCCTCCATGTATCCACCCATTTATGACACTTCTGTGACGTTCTCATCACATGTCTTTGTGCACGACCCGTACACGCCTTCTTTGTACGCCCATTTGTTCTTATCTTACGTTTGTCACTTGTTACGCCTACTGTATTCAATGCAATTGTAATGTTTTCCTATATATACTATGTACTGTTAATGAGACGGGGCAGCTGCCATTCCATGCCATTCTATTTCAGGCTGTTCCGATCCTGTCCCTTCCCTTATGCCTGATTAAAGCCTGTTCGACTCAGATACCCCGGATCCTGCCTCTTATTTATTGAGCTTTCTGTTTTATTTTATGCATAGAAAAATAGTACCGGTAATTAATTATTTATTTACCACATAATGGTGCCCGAATAGGGACTAGCCCCTTCCCCACGCGCCGGCGATGTAACGCAGGCCCCCTGACCCTTCTACAGCCGTGACGGAACTCTACCGTGCACGTGCAGATATTTCTGCTTCATCAAGTCTCCCTCAGGCCCACGGAGGAGACGGAGACTGCGGTCCGGCATCCAGACGAGGCGGTGAGGAATGCGGTTCGTCCCGACCGGATCCTGCCTCTTATTTATTGAGCTATCTGTTTTATTTTATGCATAGAAAAATAGTACCGGTAATTAATTATTTATTTACCACAAATGGGGGGGCTTTAAGGCTCTGGATCTTCGCCTTTACTATCTGTGTGCACAGGCGCAGTTTGCTCATTACTGGCACTTCCCACAGCCCTACCATCCCCACATGGCTATTGAGGCAGATGCTGTTCTTCCTGTCCCATTACAGGCTGTGACACTCTCTGGTGGATCGGGAGGCCCACGAACGGAGGTTAATCCCACCAGTGTACGGCATGGGCCTGGCGCATGCTTGCGGCACGGGCACAATTACCCTATTTGTATGCACCATCTCTGCCAGTTGCATCTCATCCTTACATTTCGGCAGCGCGTGAGGCACTTGCCTTATGCGTGCTGTCCGCCGCCAGCATCTCTCGGTTGGGGACTTATACAAGGTGGGACGGTTTAAAATGCTGCAGGAGGCGCAGGGTGGCACGGGACGCAGCTTCATGTTCACTTTCACATTCGTGCGGGTTCAGCAGGCCGTGCGTGTAGTGTAGCCGGACTTCCCCTCTGAGCCCACCACTCTGCGTGCGCTGCAGGTGATGCTGGTGGGAGTGAGTTGAAGGAAGCTAATCACACGACTTTATAACGCTTCCTTGCGAGAGCACGACCTGGGTGTTTCTCCCGCTTGTTTACACTGGCAGTCGGACCTGGACACCCCCATTGCTCCTAAGGTCTGGATGGTATGTTGCCAGCTCACGGGGCGTCTCACTGCTAATTGCAATCTCAGAATTATTCACTTCAAGTTTTTACATCAGATTTACTACTCCCCTTCGCATCTTTATAGATATGGGGGTAGATGTATCAAAATTCCATTTTGCGATTTCTAAATAGCGATTTTTAATGAATGGAATGTATGTATTTGTTAGCAATTCTTAGTCTTCCTTATTTGCGAATTCGCACTTTGCGAATTCGCAAATAAGGAATAATTTCACATTCCTATGGGCCTCCTGGCCTATAGGAATGATTGAGAAATATTTCTTAATTTGCGAATCGCAGTTTGCGAATTTGCAAATTGAGAATAATTTCAAGGGTGCCGGGTTGTCTCAAAGACACCCTGCTGCACCCCTGAAACATACATGTGTTTGCATATGGCGCACATACATGCCCTATGGGTATGTACCTGCGTCACATGCAACCTTCACAAATGCCAAATAGGGCATTTTTAAATGAAATTGCAAATTACCACCAACTACAAGTTGGTGGCAATGTGCGATATCTTAACCCAAATTCGCAATTTCAAAATCCCACATACATCGCATTTAAGGAATCGCAAAATTTGCGATTCCTTAAATGCTTAAGAAAAATAAGGAACCGCAAATTATTGCGATTCCTTATCTTGCGATTTTTTTAATACATTCCAAAAAATGCAAACATCTACCCCATGGTTTGAGAGACTGCGAATTGTGTGAGATGTGGGGCTGCAGATGGAGATTTTTTCCATGTTGCGTGGATGTATCCGGGTGTGCTAGCTTTCTGGAATGCAGTTGCGGCCATTCTGAACTGATGTTGTCCTGGAACCTGTGTGCTGCTCCCCTGCGCTATGTCTGTTGTTCTATGTTAAGCGCCTCAAACCTAGTAGCAGGCGTATTGTGGCAATCTCCACCCTACTTGCCAAACGGGCGGTGGCGCAGTGTTGGGGAGCAAAAACGTCACCTACTGTAAAAAAATGGCTTCGGGACTTGAGGTACTGTAGGGATCAATTACTGCTGTATGGGGAGGAGCTGCCGCAATCCTCGCACGCTAAAGAGTTTTGGGGGCCCCCTTACTGAGAATCTAATGTCTCACCCAGATCTACTGAAACTGCCACATGCTGCGCTCACTGTGTGTTTCCCCTTTTTCTATCAGGGTTGGGCCCCTTGGTGGCATGAGCCAGCCTTCCGGGCGATGGGGGACCCCTCTATATTGCCTCAATACTGGAGTGTGCTCGTCACTGGAGCATGGCTGGACTATCTGCCCCGACTCTTCATATAACTGTCTTCAGTTCCTGTCACATATGGGGATGCCTGGTCTTCTGGAATGTTATATAACTATGTTATTTTTCTGACGGGGAGGGTTGCAGTGAGGGTGGGGGGTGTCTGAGGGAGTTCACCATCTCTTTTGATATTGATTGCTCTGTTCTCTTTCTATTCCTGCTGGCCTCAAAATCAATTCACAAAGTTTAAAAACAAAAAAACGTTTTTTCGATTTTTTAATTTTAATCATTACCTGGAAAAAAACAAGAAAATAATAGTTTTATTATTGTTTTACATAAAATGTTTGTTGATTTTGGGAGTTTCATTTTGTTTTTTGTTTTTGATCTTGATAGAAATTGTCATATAGCAAGTGCTGTGGAGACATCGGGTTGGAGGTCTCCAAAAAAGTTGAACTAACTACAGTTCATCATGGTGGTGTTGAACCTAAAAATTCAGGAAACAATTCTGCATTTGACTGATGGCAAACATGCAATCTCTGCCTTATATATGGTGCAGGTTGCAGACTGCATGCATACCCCGATCCCTGTGAAACAGAAATGGAAAGAGGAAAGAAGATGCTGTTATTGGATCTGGAGTAGGAACATGTTCGCAGTCAAATCAGGATGGTTTCAAGTAACACTATCTTTAAAATGATCCAATTTGAATACCTATTTTGGATTTATTTCACTCCTAAAATACTACACAAAATTAACCTGCACAGACTGAATCAATGTCCTAAATGTGAAACAGAGGATGGTGATTTTATTCATATGACTTGTTTGTGCAGATTAGCACAACGGTTTTAGGAGGCAGTGCTTCTGTAAGTCCATTGAGTGTTCAGTCCCGTGTTACAAAGGAACATAGGGGCATTTTTACAAAAAAGTGACGGAGCGCTGCATTAGCCTTTGAGGTTCAGTGAATCCTGAACCCGTTTTATAAATATCGTCGTATCATGGCGATTTTGGTATCAGCGGACCAAAAATGACGAGCATAAGATGTACGAGTATTTTCGGTATGTTCGAGTGACAAGATCACCATGAAATCAGGGATTTCCGTTCTGAACCCTTGGGTTCCATTTTGTGCATGGCAGCCATTTTGTGGTTGCCCTCACATAGGCCGATGGCTAAGGCCGAACGAGTCTTTGGGACACGTACACCTTCAGATGACTTCTGTGTGACCTGGGCAAGCTGACTCCGTTGCCCGAGGCCGGGCTTGTTAGCCCAGTTCCTTTCCCAGTAGCTGATCAAGATTACGGATCAAGGCACAGGACACTATAAACCCTTTATTGCACACATATGTCTTATCTTACTTACGCCTGTCTCTGCTCCTTTCTTTATGGCCTATTTTACAATGAGGTGGTGCCTGTTTTTATTAGGGGTCTGCTCGATTTATCTGATGAAGAGTGTTGGGCCTTCCCGAGAAATTGACGGTGGGCTGGACAATGAAATGTGGGTTTGTCATGCAATGCTTTTGTCGTGTACACATGGGATTGGTCAACTGTAAACAAGGAATGTTTGCCTGAAGCCCTATATTTCGTATAAAAGGGATGTCTAGCTTTGTAGAATTTGAGCAGTCTCCTACGAATATACGCTACTGTACTTCGTGGACTTCTGTTACTGGTTGTAGCCAATAAATTTGATCCTTGACGTCACCAAGAAGTTTCCGCGTTTCTGTATTTCTGAGACAGGTGAATCCGGAGACTTTGGGTGTGTCCCCTGGCACCGCCGGGTTCTAGAATAACCCGGTTCTTCATTTGGCGCCCAAACGTGGGGCGACTTCAGGGGTACCGGTCCAAGCCAGACGATCGTGAGGAGCTTCGTGTGAAAATTCAGGAGGAAAGCCAGCCACTTCATCGACCCCTGTATGTCGTCGTGGTCCGAAAGTCTTTGCTGCGAGGTTCCCCGCTTTCCGACGGCTACGAAGGACTGCTGCCCTGACTGTCGCCCTGTCTTGGAGCCTTAGACGATTTGTAGAGCTAGACGATAGACGGGTCTTCTGGTGACGTCATCGATACCTCAGTTAAGTATGAGTGGAGCGTCTCCCAGTCCTTAGTTTTGAGTATCCCTGGGGATCTTTGATTTGGGTTTTTTGATTTGGGCCTTGCAAGTACCAAAGCTGAGGGACTCGTGTATTCACGAGACTATCGTATTCGATAATCCTTTGAAGTTTGAAGCAAGACTAGCGAGCGAAGATGCCTGGTATTAGCAGACTTGGAAGAATATTTTGTTGTGGTCGTAATAGGGATTCCCGATTGGAGGACTCGTGTCCGGTTCCTCCGATTGGAACTCCAACCTATGAGCTTTATGTGAAATATGGCGTGGGCCCCATCACGTATAATGAAGTATGGATTCGTTACACCAGGAAGGACGGTGTCCTTAAATGGCCCCAATATGGTAGTTTCGACACAGAAGTTTTAGACAATCTAGAGGTTAGACTTTTTAAGAAGAAAGCTCGGCCGGCAATGTTTGACTCTTTCCGCCTATGGCGAAAGGAAGCCAAACAGAAGGAAATTAAATTAGCGAAGAGAAATAAAAGAGAGAAGGGTATCTCGGTAATGCAAGCTGCTATACAGTTTAAAAATAATGAAGAAGAACAGGCGAGTGAGCAGTTGCACAGGCAACGTAAAATGGCGATCGATAAATGTTATCCAGCTTTGCCGCTTCTTCAGCAAGATGCAGTGAAGGAACTTGAGAAAGATCCCTTGATGTCGCATTTGTTGAGTTCGCCACCACCTTATGCGCAGAGTGCTACAGCACCTCTGCAACCTTTAGTTGTGCATCCTCTTGCTATTGCACAGCCGCCAGCTCCTCTTCAGTTGGCTCCTACTCCTCTGGCGCAGCCTCCTCAAGGGCCGCCGACTTTGCTACCTGCTCCGCCTTTAATTCCTGTGACTTTTTCACCTGTTCTTGCTACCTCCTCTACTACTGCTCCTACGTTGACCTTTTCTCAGTCTGCGTTATCTCCTGTCCTGTCGACCTCTCCTTCTGTTCGTCAGAGAATGACGGATACTGTTACTGGTCTTTTGTCTCCTTTCTTTGGGTCGTTTAGTGCAACCCCTGTTTCAGAGCGTAAACAGTTGCGTAGCCAACTGCCAGATTCTCGAGAGAGAGAGAAATATTGGATCGTTTGGCGCGTAAATGGGTTACTCGTCCAAGATACGATGTAGATTCTGTTATGGATGTCTTCCGTCAATGGGAAGCACCGAAGCAGCGATATGCCTTTGATAAAATGTGTACTTTCCTTCGTGAGGAATGGGAAGATGATGACGTGGGACAGACTCCGTCTGAGTTGTTCCATATACAGTCTGAGTTTGAGAAAGGTACGATTGTGGGTTCCGATGTTGAGAAAGCAGTCGCAACGTTGTTGTCGTTCAGGAGCGAGTCTCTTTCTCAGCCACTGTTTGAGCCTGATCCCTCTGTTAGGAGAAAGGTGAGACAGTACCCAATGAGAGAAGTTCCTCCTGTATGGAAGGACGCTGTTCAGGCTGATGCCGCTCATAACATTGATGCCGTACCGGCTCATTTTCAACGTGTTTGGGTACATGTTCCATGGAAGCGTGCAGAAGTTTTGGCTCTCAAGCAGACTTTACCTGACCCCCGTAAAAATCCAGCAGGGTATTATAAGGAATTATCACAGACTGCACACTCATGTGTTATGAATTTAGCTGATATAGACATGTTGTTTGGAAATGTGGTCCCACAGCCTTTATGGGGATTGATTCGTCATACGGATCATGCGCAGGAGTTAGGTGATACATGGGCTAATATTGGTGCTGCAGATGCACGACAAGTTGGTGGTGCTAAACCTCAGCCTTTAGTAGCGGAACTCCCTGGTAAGATCGTTACTTACATGAAGACTTTAATGCCTGCGATGCGTGTGAATTGGGATAAATTGTCTGCGTGTAAGCAAAAGAAAGAGGAAACCGTGTCTGATTTCTTCACCAGGTGTGAAGAGACATTTATTGACCATAGTGGTCAAGACATGAGTACCGAGGGTGGTCAACGGTTGTTCGTTGACAAGTTTGTACATAATTTACTTCCTGAGTTATGTAAGAAGTTGAAGGATTCAGAGAGTTCTTGGGCCGTTTCCTCTTCAGCACAGATATTGGCTACTGCGCAATACTACAAAAATAGGGATAAGGATGAGAAGGATAGAGCAGACAAGAAAACTAAAGAGTTGAAGACGAAGGTGCTTTTACAACAAGCGTACCCGCCTCGTAATAACCAACGTGAATATCAGCAACCTCAGCAGTTTCAGCGAAACTCGCAAAGGTTTGAGCCCTCTCAACCGCGTTTTCCTGTAGGCCCTAATCAATGCGCATATTGCAAAGAAGAGGGTCATTTTAAACATAGTTGCCCTGTTTTGTTACAGCGTATGAATGGTGTTTCTGGCGCAAGAGGTTGAGGTGTTCAGCAAGCTTCTAGAGGTAGGGGACGTGGAGGTTTTCCCCAGAACGCAAGTTCCTTTCCTCCGCAAAATACAATGAATTGTTTCGATCAACAGAATAATGTGTCTAGTAGGACGACTCACTACTATGCTGACGACTACTACGTTGAGGGTGAGAATATGGACGGTAATGATTGCTAGGACAGCCATGGACAAAGAGAGGGAGTTGTTTCAGTTCCAGTAGATCAGAGTGGACCTTACGTTGAGGTGATTACATCAGGTGTGTCAGAGCCTTTTCTGTTGGATACTGGTGCTACGAAGAGTTCTATTATGCACTCTAAACTCCCATGCGCACCTTTGTCTGGCTTAACGAATGTTTCAGTAGGTTTTTCTGGGGCCCCAGTTAGAAACCCGATTTCTGACCCTTTGTCCCTTTCTGTTGGACCTCGTGAATTAGAAGCACCCCTTATTCTGACGACAGGTTGTGGTGAGAACTTGTTGGGATTGGATCTGTTGAAAAGATTGTATGCGACGTTGTATTGTTCTACTTCGGGAGTACAGCTTACACTGGGTAAGAAAGTGGTCTCTCCGATATATTTGTTGAGGGATCAACTTCCGACAGAATTGTCTTCTCTTCCAGATACTATTTGGGCGACTGGTCCTAATGACGTAGGTCTCTTAGAGATACCGCCATATGTTGTGACGTTAAAAGCGAATGTTAACATGCCACGTATTCCCCAATATAGGATCTCTAGTGATGGTGAAAGGGCGCTTCTGGCGATCATTTATGATTTGATTGAGAAAGATGTGATTGAAGAAACGAGAGGTAATGTTTGCAATAGCCCTCTTTTGCCTGTTTTGAAACGTACTGATTCTTCTCAGCCACCTGTTTACAGGTTTGTGATCGATCTTAGAGAGGTGAATAAAATAGTTGTGCCACGGTTTCCTGTTGTTCCGGATATCACTGCCTTATTGACAATGATTCCAGCTTCGGCCACTTGGTTTTCGGTGATTGATTTGAAGAATTCTTTCGTCAGCATCCCGATTGCAGAGGAGAGTAGGGATATCTTTGGTTTCTCTTTAGGAGGCCGAAGCTTCCGGTTTAAGAGAGCTCCTCAAGGCTATTGCGAAAGTCCCTCTATCTATAGTCAGGCTTTGAAAACACAACTTGATACGATTGTTTTACCTAATGGTGCTGCTCTTCTCCAGTACGTTGACGATTTGTTAATCGCGGCCGATAATGAAGAGATTTGTAAAGAAGCTACTTTGTCATTGTTGCATCATTTGTCTGATTTCGATCACAAGGTGTCTCTTTCAAAGTTAGAGTATTGTCGACAAGAAGTGACCTACTTAGGTCATCTCTTATCGAAGGATGGAAGAAAATTGATCCCAGAAAGAATCCAAGCGTTTGCAAAAATGAATGTGCCAATTACACAGAGAGAAGTGCGTGCTTTCTTAGGTATTACGTCATATTGCAGACAATGGATACCGAATTTTTCTCTGCTGGCTAAACCACTGGTGGCGTTGACCTGTAAAGACACACCGAATCCCCTCCCGTGGTCTGAAGATTGTCAGAAAAGTTTTTCCGAATTGCGCAATGCGCTGTGTTCGCCTCCTGTGTTGGGTACCCCCGACTACAGTAAGCCCTTTTTGTTGTATGTCCACGAGACAGAGGGATGTGCGTTGTCAGTGTTGAGACAATCTTTTGGGGACAAGCAACGTCCATGTGCATATTTCTCGTCGACTTTGGATCCGGTAGCTAGGGCGTTGCCGAGTTGTTTGAGAGCCACAGCGGCAGCAGCTGTTTCTATTCTACAGTCTGCTGGTTTGGTAATGAATAATACACTGGTTGTGATGGTTCCACATGCAGTGGATACTTTGTTAAATAGGACCAAAACACAGCACTTAACTAGTGCTCGATTGTCAGGTTATGAGCTGACACTTCTAGCGAGTCATGTGCACATAAAGAGATGCAATACGTTGAATCCAACTACGTTATTGCCGATTTCAGTAGAGACAGATGGTGTTGTGCAACATGATTGCTTTCTCAGGACAGAGGAAGAAACAAAAGGGAGAATAGATCTTAGGGACACTCCTCTTATGAAGTGTGATGGTACCTTGTGGGTGGATGGTTCATGCTTCAAGCTTCCGAATGGTGATACGACTGCGGCATATGCTGTTACGACTTTGCATACGATTGTTGAAGCTGCACGTATCCCACATAATTCAGCCCAAGCAGCAAAGTTGATTGCACTTACGAGAGCGTGTGTGTTGTCGAAAGGAAAGAAAGTGACCATATATACCGACAGCCAATATGCGTTTGGTGTGGCTCACCGTTTTGAACGTTTGTGGAAGGAACGTGGGTTCCTCACATCTCATGGAACGAAGATTCAGAATGGTCAGTTGGTGAATGAGCTCCTGAAGTCACTTATCTTGCCGTTGCAAGTTGCGATTGTGAAATGCAGTGCACACAAGAGTTACCGATGAGGTTGGTCGTGGTAATGCGTTTGCAGACGAAGTTGCGAAAGACGTGGCAAGGGACGTGATGAGTCGAATGTATGTTGCGGGTCCGGCGAGATGGGTTCCGGATAGAGGAATGTGTGAGGATACGATAGAAAGTGTGAAGTCGATTCAAGCTGAAGCTACAGAGAAAGAGTTGAGTGTGTGGAGAGAGAGCGCGGGTAAACTGGATGTGAATGGTTGTTGGGTTGAGTTGTCAGAGCATCAGCGATGGTTGTTACCCGATGCGTACGTGCTTGCAGTGGTCACGATGGCACATGGAATGGCTCATATCAGTATGAAAGGGATTTGTAAGTTGTTGGCTCCAGTATGGCAAAATGCTGGAATTCCTAAGTGTGCAGAGAATGTGGTCAAGAATTGTATGGTTTGTCTGAAATACAACCCTGGTTTAGGGAACCCCAACTCCAGCTGGTCATTTTGCTCCTCCGACGTATCCGTTTGAGGTTTTGCAGCTAGATTTTATTCACATGGAGAGATGCAAAAACCTGAAATATGTACTCGTGGTTGTTTGTGCCTTTTCCAGATGAGTAGAAGCATATCTCCTGAAAGATAATACTGCCCTGTCTACAGCCAAAGCCCTTGTCAAAGAGTTCTTCCCTAGGTTTGGTTTGCCAAGAATGGTCTGGATTGATAATGGGAGTGAATTTGTGGGTCAAGTGATGAAGAGAGTGTGTGATGGGTTAGAATCCGCCCAAAATTCCACGCTGCAAATCACCCCCAATCAGCTGGACTAGTAGAGTGCTATAATGGCACTCTTAAACTGAAACTGGCCAAGATACAAGCGAGCTCTGGTCTTAAATGGACTGATGCTTTGCCATTAGCACTTTTGTCTACAAGAATGACTGTACATTCCCGAGTAGGGCTTAGCCCTTATGAAATTGTGTTTGGTCGCCCGGCCAACATACGGGGAGTGCCGAGGCCGACGAAATTCAGCGAGATTGAACATCCTGTACTGCTTGATTACTTGTAAGATTTGACGGCTAAATTGCGTGTCTTACACCAACAGGTTCACGATACACTGCCTCAGGCTTCTGAAGATCCAGGTCATGCCATCGATCCTGGCTCGTGGGTTTTATTTAAGAACTTCTGCGGACAAAAAACGATCAGCCCCGCTGGATCGGCCCATATTTGGTACTGCTGTCCACAAGAAATGCGGTGCGAGTGCAAGGAAAAAAGAACTGGATCCACGGCGTGCACTGTAAGAGGGTTCCTTTACCTCTGCCGTACGACCGGTGGGCTCAGAAGGGCATTCCTGATTCGGAGACTGAAACTGTGCCTTGTTTTTTTCCTTTTAGCGATGCACGTTTAATTGGGGCAAGTTCTGAGCGTGAAAGCGACGATCTTCTGCAAGAGGCTGTGCCACCGTCAGTTCGATTGGACACTACCGAGCCTGAACTCCTATTCCAAGACCAGACGTTACCTGGAAAAAGCCGTTATAATTTGAGACCAAGAGTCATGGACAAATAAAAAAATTATTTTTACGTTTTTAAAGTTCAGCTCTCCCATCTGAGAAACTGTTTTGACCGATTTTTGTTTTTCGAACCGCCATCCGGGTTCAGCTGTAGGGTCACGGCGTCAAGTCTTCGGAGTGCAAGCCGAAGACACAAGGTCGACGGTTCTGGTTGGTCCTTGGGCGTTCCCTGGACTGACAGACGCATTCCTTAGCACGGAACACCCTACCCCCGCGAGCAGCACGGTTAGAGGATAGAGTTTTTCAAGATGGAGAGACCTGTTGAAGAAATTAATTTTAGAGCCAAAATGTGTACAATTATGAGCAGAAAATGTTTTTTAATATTGTGTCTTTGTATGTTGCTTAGCGTAATGTTGTTTTTAATAGGATATATAATATTCTCTTTTCAAGTGACATTTGCACCCACTACACAGCCTATACCTCCTTCTACTGTTTCCTCACATTCTTTTCACCCTCTGCCTGAACATGAGTCCATTAGAAGATTGGAATTTGCTAATAACTCCTTCGTTCAGCTTCTGCACCCACACCAATTAGTAGTTAACACGACTAACTGTTGGGTGTGTGGTCTTATGCCTCATACTACTGATAAAGGTATTCCTTACTTGGTCCTGCCATTTAGCTACAATGGTTCTGTGTGGGCGTACAGAACGATGTTTATCTATGCTCGAGAAGTTCACCCCCTCCGTTCCTCAAAAGACAATCCGAAGAATAGTGCTCTAGTTAAGGGAATAGTCGACATGATTAGAGGGTTTAACTCCTATTAGACGATCCCGAGAGAAGAGACACTAGCATACATTGGATGGAACGTGACTGGATATGGAGTTAGTCTGAGTGAGAACCAGCAAGCAAAAAGATCCTCTCCGATCTGGATCGTACCCCATCAAGGTCATCTTTGTCTGCAAGGTAATGGCAGGGATCCGAGAGCTCAGTTAGGGAAGAGTATCTGCACGGAGACGTATGTTTTTGCGTCCCAGACTTCCCCATCGTTTCTAGCAGCTAAGGGTACCTATTTTTTCTGTTACGATAGGGCGTACACATAGTTGCCCCCTGATTTCTCGGGTACATGTTTTGTCTCGTTCCTGTTGCCTCCCACCTACACAGCTGCGGCAGATTACCACAAGACGAGAATTGTTAGAGGTGTCTTCAGTAAGGAAGATACTGCAGGACAAGAATTAGGTGATTTCTTGAAGGGTTTTCTGCCGTTTTGGGGACCTATGGTTAACAGCAGGAACATACGGCAATTGACGAGAGTGGTTGAGTCCACCGTAATTGAAACTGCCGGTGCCCTTAGTAACTTGACTGCTGAGCTCCAGTCGGATCGTCTTATGACTCTCCAGAACATAGTTGCGTTAGATGTCATACTTGCAGATCGAGGTGGGGTATGTAAAGTGATCCAATCAAGTTGCTGTGTTTTCATTCCAGACAACGCTCCGACAGTGTACCAGGCCATCTCGAAACTGCATAAGATCTCCGAATCTATATACGTGGATAAAGAAGATTCGTCGTTAATGGGATGGTTTTGGGAACTGTTATCCGCCTGGGGATGGAAGATTCCGATGGCCATCGGGATGATCTTAGCCCTCCTTTTCCTTTTCTGTCTTTGTGTACAGTGTGCTCCTGCTATATGTGGCCTTTGTGCTACATCGTGTGCAGGGAGACCTGTATCAAGAGACGTACTAAGTAATAGGATGATGCTACAGCAACATCTTGATGATCTGATGAGTATAAACCTAGATTCACATTGACATGGGTTTAGGTTATTGCCTATGTAAGGGCAAAAGGAGGGTTTGAGGTTCCGTGAATCCTGAACCTGTTTTATAAATATCGTCGTATCATGACGATTTTGGTATCAGCGGACCGAAAATGATGAGCATAAGATGTACGAGTATTTTCGTTATGTTCGAGTGACAAGATCACCATGAAATCAGGGATTTCCGTTCTGAACCCTTGGGTTCCATTTTGTGCACGGCAGCCATTTTGTGGTTGCCCTCACATAGGCCGATGACTAAGGCCGAACGAGTCTTTGGGACACGTACACCTTCAGCTGACTTCTGTGTGACCTGGGCAAGCTGACTCCGTTGCCCGAGGCCGGGCTTGTTAGCCCAGTTCCTTTCCCAGTAGCTGATCAAGATTACGGATCAAGGCACAGGACACTATAAACCCTTTATTGCACACAACTATGTCTTATCTTACTTACGCCTGTCTCTGCTACTTTCTTTATGGCCTGTTTTACAATGAGGAGGTGCCCGTTTTTATTAGGGGTCCGCTCGATTTATCTGATGAAGAGTTTTGGGCCTTCCCGAGAAATTGACGGTGGGCTGGACAATGAAATGTGGGTTTGTCATGCAATGCTTTTGTCGTGTACACATGGGATTGGTCAACTGTAAATAAGGAAAGTTTGCCTGAAGCACAATATTTGGTATAAAAGGGATGGCTAGCTTTGTAGAATTTGAGTAGTCTCCTACGAATATACGCTACTGTACTTCGTGGACTTCTGTTACTGGTTGCCGCCAATAAATTTGATCCTCGACGTCACCAAGAAGTTTCTGCGTTTCTGTATTTCTGAGACAGGTGAATCCGGAGACTTTGGGTGTGTCCCCTGGCACCGCCGGGTTCTAGAATAACCCGGTTCTTCACCTTCTTGGCTTAATGCAGCCACTCTGCCACTTCTGAAATGCAGGGCTCCACCATATTTAGAAAAATACGGTGCAGGTGTGCATTTCCCACTGCGTTGGCGCTAAATTTAGCTGCCTTGCGCCAAAACAGGCACCTTTGCACCATAGTGCAAGGGTGCCTGTGTTGGTGGGAATAATTGTGTATGCGCAGGAAGGTGTCCCTTCCTGCCCATAAACAATCTTAAATGGCGATTTGTAACTTCTATGTGTGCTGCTTTGTGCAGCACACATAGAACTTGCAACGCGTCATTTGTAAAATGATTGTTTAAGTTTCTATGTGTGCTGCACAATGCAGCACATATGCAAACAGCAAAAATGAGTAGAAATAATGCATTTCTCCTCATGGCACCCTGTTAATACCAGGTTTTCCCTGGTCCCAATTTTGGCACTGTGCCTTATTTACACCACCCTTGTTAATATGGGACAAAGTCAAAATCAATGGGTGTTGCTGTGGAACGCCTACCACAACACCAATTGCCCACCACTTTCACAATAAGGGGCCGATTAAGATGTCGGGTGGAAGTGCTTCCGAGGCCCTGTCAGGGATGTCAGATCGACTGAACTCGCTTTGTATGGGGTTGCTCTGACCACAGTATTATGATGCCCAAATACCCATTACTTACCTACCAATGCAGTTCCTCCAACTCTGACTGGAAATTCCGACCGCAAAGCTCTCGGATAGGCTGAATAGGGCCGATCGGAGCCAGATTCGACCCTGGAATCGTCCGCCCTATTAAGATGAGTATTTCTGACACGCCTTCTTTTTTTGTCCAACCAACTCATCAGAGCAGGCAGAAGGGGAAAATTTCAAGTCCAAAAATTGGCACAACATGCTTCCTACGCTATGGAGCTCATCACCCATGTCATCCCTCTATTATACATCATCGGTGATTATGAAAATCTGAACTGACGCGTACGTCGCTGCCGGTAAGTAAGACACCTTCCCCTACATATTAGCGTAACTACCATGAATAGAGTTTATCATATTGAGCATGGCAAATCAAGGAATGTCATCTTCAGATATCTACAGTCTGACTGGGAAATACTGCGAGAAACACACATTTAAGGTTTGAACAGGAATGGCTATAGCTACATATATATATATATATACATGGATCACTGACATAATATCGACTACAAAAATATAGGCATTTAAAATATCGACTCCAAAATATCGACTACAAAATATCAAAGTCCTATCTACAAAGAGGTAAGTACAAAAATATCGAATCAAAAATATCGTTTAAAAATATGTACTTCGTAAAAATATCGAATTTATTAAAATTTATGTAAAATTAAAGAAATATATTAAGAATAAATAACTAAAATATACTTAAAATACTTAAATAACCTTAAAAGTATTAAATAATTAATTTAAGTTATAAAAAAATAATAATACAATTTTATTTGTTAAAACATATATATATTAACATAATATTATTAAAAAATATACAATATTGTTACCGTAGCATAGCAAGAGTGTTAAAATTACTATTCCCACTCCAATGAGTGCAACAGTAGGGAAAGCGTTGGATAGCGTAGCGGTAAAAATTACTATTCCGACTCCAAAGAGTTCAACAGTAGGGAAAGCGTTGGTTAGCGTAGGGGTAAAAATTACTATTCCCACTCCAAAGAGTGCAACAGTAGGGAAAGCGTTGGATAGTGTAGGGGTAAAAATTACTATTCCCACTCCAGTGAGTGCAACAGTAGGGAAAACGTTGGATAGCGTAGGGGTAAAAATTACTATTCCCACTCCAGTGAGTGCAACAGTAGAGAAAGCGTTGGATAGCGTAGGGGTAAAAATTACTATTCCCACTCCAGTGGGTGCAACAGTAGGGAAAGCGTTGGATAGCGTAGGGGTAAAAAAAACTATTCCAACTCCAAAGAGTGCAACAGTACGGAAAGCATTGGATAGCGTAGGGGTAAAAATTTCTATTCCCACTCCAAAGAGTGCAACAGTAGGGAAAGCAATGGATAGCGTAGGGGTAAAAATTACTATTCCCACTCCAAAGAGTGCAACAGTAGGGAAAGCATTGGATAGCGTAGGGGTTAAAATTACAATTCCCACACCAGAGAGTGCAACAGTAGAGAATGCGTTGGATATCGTAGGGGTAAAAATAACTATTCCCACTCCAGAGAGTGCAACAGTAGGGAAAGTAAATACTTGATATATTATTTTAAAAAATATAAATTAATATCTATAAAAAATTAATTAAAAGTAATTACCAATTTAATAAAATGTTATAATTAATTATTTAAAATTACAAATAAAAATTAATTATTACAATTAGTTACCTAATAATACAAATTAATTACAAATTAACAATTAATTAATTAACAATTAAAAATTAATTAACAATTAATTCAAATTAAATACAATTAAATAAATTGAATTAATTAATTAATTATAAAAAAATTATTTCCCACCCTATTCCCCTATAAACCCACAACCCTCTCCAGAAAATAAATGAGTAAAATTAACATAATTAGCAATTAATCAATTAAATAAAATTAAATGGCAATTCAAATTTAATTAATTACCAAATATAAATTAATCAACAATTAATTAAAAATGAATACCAATACATACATTTACATATTTAATTAATTATAAATACATTACTTCCCACCCAATTCCCCAATAAACCCACAACCCACTACAGAATTAAATTACGCAAAAATTTAAAAACCAAAATTCATTAATTAAAATAAATTATAACATAAATACACACTTTTCACACATATAATAACATAAAAAACACTATAAAATATTCGATATTATTAAAAATTCGATAATCTTAATAACCTATATTATTTACTTAGATATTTTAACTTTCTATATTTTTAACATTCGATATTACATTACCTTAAAAACGATATTTTTGATGTCTATATTCTGTCCATTCGATATTTTGTCCATTCTATATTTTAAACTCGATATTATGTCCATTCGATATTTTTTACTCGATATTTTGACTGTTTACCATATATATATATATATATTACCTACTGGCGGTCGCCAGTAGGTAGTTATAGTTAGGACCTAGTTTCCATAGGAAATCCGCAACATTCTATTGGGAATAACTTTGGCCCTGGTGGACGAATGTTTGCGAATTTCTCAAAGGTGATTGCTAGGTCCGCTGCGCTCTTTCTGTGAAAGTTTTGGGGGGATTGGTGAAGTGGGGGCTGAGATAAAAGGGGGGTCCCAAAACGTGTTTTTGCCATGGTTTTTTCCATAGGACGTTTAGACACGGCTACAGCTCGAACGGATGAATGGATTTATAAGAAATTTGGTAGAAAGGTAGAGTGTGGGTCGCAGATCACGCTTTTGTTTAAATGGTGTAAATCCGTTCAGTAGTTGCTGAGAAAATTAAAGTTGAAATCAGTTATATATCTATCAGCGCGCACGGGTGCGCGCACCTATGCGGGTGTGCGCGAGCGGCATTCTGATTTGCTGTTTAACGTCTGTCAACATTCGATTCGGAGGAAATCAGGAAGTGTTGTCCGCCATTTTGTTAGTGCGAGTGAATATATAATACAGAACAAAGGGTTAGTACATGGAAAGGGGAGAAGGTAGAGATTGTCTGGCCGGGTAGGTTTTCTAAGGGGGTACAGTATGGACCCTGAACGCGAAAAGACCATTTTTTTTTGGAGAAAACATTTGCGGTGTGCATGCATTCGGTGGCGCACCCCTATTTACAAGACTGTGAAAAACTATAGTGGTGAGAATGGAAAGGGAGCAGGGTGGAGAGTGTTTGATTTCGTAGGTTTCTTGAGGGGTTTATTAAGGATGACGAAAGTCTAAAAGTAGCTTTTTTTCGCAAATAAGTTACGAGGTGCGCGCACTCGGTCGCGCACGGCGATCAAAAAAACATAAAGAAAAATGGAGATAAATTACAAGTTTGAGTGTTTAGATCTAAGGTGGCTCTTAAAAGAACCCTTGTGTTAATTGAGTTTTTGCTGAACTTATAAGTAAGTTCCGATGCAGAGTCTCATGTTACAGAGGAAAATTCTATTTCCCTCATCCGTGAAATGAACACCATCTCTCCGATAGATGCCTTCCATGTTGAAACGTAGGTTGTTGTTGTATATAGAACCCATGTTATATTCTCTGAGGAAAGCAGAAACAGATTTATTTACATGTTTCCTTGCTTTCTCAATCTGTGGACAACGTTCATTGGACCAATTCCATTTTTGTCTTTGGCATATATTTGAATACACCAAGACAGTTCGAGGAAAAAGTGACATCAATTGACGAAAGGTGTCTTTTAGAAGCATTTCTAGACCTACACCTGTTAATGTGCCTAGATCATTCCCACCACAGTGCACAATTATCAGGTTAGGTTCAGGGAGATGCGTAAAAGTTTTCACCAATGGTATCAATTGGTGACATCTTAATCCTCTTTGGCCAATCCATGTATTCTGCACATTTAGTAAATCAAGGTTAGAAATTCGTCTGTTTGCAGCATATTTTTCACTCCAGTGAATATAACTGTGTCCTACAAGCCAAACCTTCATTTTCAAGGTAGATACAGTAGTACTCCGATGGGTTCTGGAAGTGGAATGACAAGTAGATGGTGAAAGTCACGATAAAAAAAGTGTATGAGGATTGGTGTTAATGAAAAACTGAACATGATTGGTTAATTGATATACTTCAAGATTGAAGACTACGCTGTATGTTATAGTTTTATTACAAACAAATCTTCTATTGGTCGAGGAAAAAAGAAATGTAAAACAAGAGTGGATAGGCAGGTGTGTTTGGAGGGAAATTATCCTTTTTGCTTGGATTTAGAACGTTGAGATATGAACTTTTGACCTGTGCCTTCAGCCAGGTGCAGATTGAGCTGTTACCATGGTAACAGCCAGAGAAGGCAGAGGGTGAAGGGTGACCGTTATGTGACTTTGAAAATATTGAAAGGATAACCAACTGAAATGTTAATTTGAATATGAAATTGTGCGGGAACAAATATGATTGGTTGAAGAGACATATGAGTGTGTATTGACAGAAAAGCTATGCCATTATTCTTTGGTTGCAGTGATAGAAGTATTATTGAGAGCTCCGTCAAACGGCTATCGTTTTACAACTATCATTGTTCTACATCTGATAAAGCATTGGTAAAGGTGAGTGTATAACTGTTTGTTTTATGATGTACCGTTAAATGTGGTTTGATCACTATATTTGATTATGTGAGTTACTGTGTCTTATGTAGCACATTTTTGACTTTGATACAGTTTGATATGTTTTCAACTAATGTTCCATTTTATTACATCAATGTTTTGGAACATTGTTTCTTTGTAATTATTAGTTTAAAATTACGATTAATTAATTTGATTAAGGATAGTGGAGTTCAGTCATGTTTTTAAGTTATGAGCTACTGTTAGGTCTATGAATTAAATGTTACTTAGAGACGGATCTGCAATGAAATGATTTTTTGTAGGGGGACATGAACGTGTAATCAGTAGATAGAGTAAAGGTGGAGGGGCTGTTACAATGGGTAAAACAAGTGCAAGGCCTACTTAATATTGAAATGGTTCTTGATAGAGATGTGAAACGTTCAGGTGCAGCTCTGTGTGTATCTGGGATGTGTGTTATCTTGGGCTTCCACAGCAGACGTCAGAGGGGGGGGGGCTGAAGTTCTGTTAAGTTAATGGGGGTTGTGCGCCATTTCTTCACTTTATTTCAAGTCTGAATTATAGTTTTGAATGTATTTGTGGAAAACTGAATAAATAGAAAATAAAATGTAATGAAATAGACAGAAGTTAATAAAGATTTGGGAGCGTTTGCACATAATTTGTAAAGTTGGTTACAGATCAAAAAAAAGGAATTGGTCGAGTACAGATAATGCAGGTAGAGAGAAAAATAGTTGATTAAATGTGATATTGTCGAAAAAAAGTGGTAATGCTTTAGGTATTTAAAACTTTAAGTTTGAGGAAAAAATTACAGTGTGGTTTGCGGCCGAGGGATGCAGTGTTGGGGGTGGGGTGAGAAGGAGAGGTGTCCCAGTACAATCAAATGAAAAATTGTGACCATGAGGTTGTAGACAGGTTCGTGGAGTATATGCCTTTTATAAATTGATGTAGAAGAGCAAATATATATAGAGGTTTCTGTGTACCACAGTGTGACTCCATTTTCATCTCACTCCTGCTTTCTATATTAGTTGCTTTGTGTTATGTTAGTGTGTGTATGTGTGTGTGTGTGCGTTCAGTCTGAGCTAAGGAAGTTTGTTCTGCAGGCAGACACAGTTGTTATAGTCGAGATGAAAGGGTGATAAGTATTGAAATAGGATATAGCGTGTGCTCTGTGGAAGCGAGGGAGCAGTGATTAATACTCTGAGTGAAGCACAACTGCGGCAGAGTTTTGTTACAGTAATAAATAATTTGTTTGCCAGAGGTACGATTGATGCTATGGTTCAGAACTCGTAAAGAAAGGGTTGACTGACCGTCGCAGGCCAGCGGGTTGAAGTATGAAAAATTCAGGTTGACATAAGAAAACATGAATTGAGTGCAGCTGAGATTACGTGAAACACATGAATACAGTTTTAGTATAAATTATTTCAGTTGTGAATATGGGTTACAAGAGGGAACGTATATATTTCAAATTTTTATTCAATGATGCAGTGTTTTGAGAGAAAGTTTTTTATTTAATACAAGTAAACATAATCTAAAGAAAATAGTGGGTATAGTTACTAGTTCATAGAACACAAATGATGGAAATGTAGTATGAAGCAAAATGAATATCGTTTAAAAAACATTGTACAGCCCCGCAATGAAATATATCTAATTATATTGCATGCAAGAAGGTGTGTTTTGATTTTAAGTTCAGTAATCATATATGAAAATAGTAATGGTTAAACATCACTTCATTAACAGTTAGTTTTCAGCATACGAAGCAATAACAAGCTTGTTGTATGGTATTGTGAAAGGAAATGAAAAACGCGCCAAAAGGGAGAATTTGGCTCGAGGTGCATGTATGTTATGTGCAGGGACATTCGAAAATCAGTACTCAGAACAACTATTGTATTGATATAATTTTTTGAAATGTTTCAGTACACAATGTCTCATACAGGTTGATAAGCAAGGGTAATATCAGGGTAATCATAAACTTTTTAGTTATGAATCAAAAATCTTTCAATAGGCATAAATTAAAAGCAGCACTTGTGTGTGAGGCGGAAATAAGGAGTAGAAAGGGAGAATGGTGATAAACCATATAAAATCATATAAAAAGTCATTGTAACTATACACATTTCTCAGGGCACATTTAACCATATTTTACGCAGCCTTGGTTCGAGAATATTTTAAATCAGATAAGATAACATAAGGTAGTGATTTGTTGAAATTAGAGCATCATGAAATGTTTTGAACAAAATCGAGGAGGTGTGGAAAAAAAATTAACTCCACATAACTTAAAAAATTCACACCAGCAGGAAATTACAATGTCCAATGTTAGTAAAGCCAATAGGTCAGTTTATATAAAATATAATAAGAAAAAAAAAATAAGAAAAATTAGGAAGGGAAAAAACAGTCAAGGTGTCAATGGTTTGCAGAACAGCTATCCTTCCATTGAATAGGCAAAGTAAGTGGCAACTGCTTCTAAAAGAAAGTCATTGTTATCATCCGAAAACAAGTCAGCCATCCAATTGAAAAGAGGAAATGAACATACATGGTCATTAATCACCGGAGCCTCTAGTAGCATCAGAGCGGTGAATTTTCAATGTAGCTGTGTGCCAAAAAATCTTGAGCCGCTGCGAATATATTCCAATGACCCAGAACTCCATGTATTGCTGCAAAGGCCATAATCCCTCCGTCGGAACAAAGTTGTTCATGATCAAGTAACGGATTCATGAGATGATTGTAATTCACTTCAGGAGGTACTGAGTTGCAGAGACATAAGTCCAGGGCCCACATGAAATCACAGCTCAGGCAATGAAATACAGGTTGCACACAGGTGAAATAGGTAAATCGAAACGATAATCCATATGATGCACTCAAAGTCGCGAGTGGCAGAATGCCATACTGGTCAAGCATGCTGTGGCGAAATAGTTCTAAGTGTTCCAGCTCGTTTCCGAAGGCGAGACGGACTTCCATTTTGTAATAACGAAAATAGGAATACAAAGGTTGCAGCTGCTGGTAATAGATGAGGATGTCCAGAAACATAGATCAGAGAGTATGGAGTGAGAGTAGCAGAATGCCTTTAAATGATTTGGTGCAAAAAAAGCACCAAACCATTGGTTAGTAGTTGCAAAAAAAAATAGTGCAGCTGGGAAGTGGAGGAGCGTTAAAGATTACGAGAGTCACCTTAGAAAATTGTAAAGGAGGGTCACTATTTAATAAGATATGCAGTTTTCTGCGACTGTTAGCTAAGTGAATGAGATATGTTTGTGAACAGATGCTCGGGTAGCTTGATTTTGGGACAATAAGGCTGTTGTTCAAGTCTTGGGATGGAACTTTGAGTTCAAAACCGTATTTTGCGGCGAGATGCAAACATGAAGGTTCCCATGCGTGGGTGGGTGAAGTTCATTTTTATAGAGAAACATTTGCAGAGTGACTATTTCAGACTAAAGCTTGTCGTTTATTAAAAAGTCATAGTAATTAACATTGCTTGAAAATAAATAATTACTGCTGAGTGTTATGGTAAAATTAGGCATTATAGGAGATACAGGTGTACCTTTGAAGACACATGCAACATTACAGCGCTTCATGTTAAACAAGTTATGCAATTGGTAGTGCCTGGATGTGAACGATTATGTGCGGCATTGATATTTTTGACACTGTGAGCCTCATTTATGAAAATTTTGCACCATAGATGCGTTACTTTTTCCTATGTTAAAAGTGACACACCGGCGGCGCAACGGCTTCATAAATAAGACTCTGTGTACTTATGACTAGTGGAGAAGTGACGCAATGAAATGATGTTAGGTGAGTGTAGTGAAGTTACGGAACGGAAAAGCTTTAAAGAGAGTTACATTTAGTATGGAATAGTTTTTATTTTTTTCACAAACTAACGTATGAGAATATTGTTACAGTGTTAGCGGAACTGTTAGTTGAAGTTTGATAAAGATTAGTGAAATAAGTAAATTATGGTGTATTTAATATGTGCAGCTAATAATCTGTGAGAAAAGGTAATAGTCCACAGTCTTGTAAATAGGGTGCGCGATCCAATGCAAGCACCACGTAACTTTTTACGGAGAAGAAAAAAAGTTTCATTTACGTTCAGAGTCTATACTGGACTTCCTGAGAAAACGTACTGGGTTACATAATCTGTACCTTTTGTCCTTTTCATGTTCTAACCCTTTGATCAGTACAATACATTCACTCGCAGTTACAAAATGGTGGCCAATACATTCTGATTTGCACTGATTCTAATGTTAACAGATGTTAAACAGCAAATGAGAATTCTATAAACTGTATATTTTTGTAATTTTAAATAATAGGCAAAATAAGTAAACTTAAAGATCTGAAACGATCTTCAGGTGTCGTCTGCATTTCTAGCATTAAATGTTACTTATAAAGCATGTGAATCACAGTCTTGTAAATAGGGTTGCGCGATCGAGTGCGCGCACCCCGTAACTTTTTTCTGAAAAAAAAAATGTTGTTCTGGCGTTCAGGGTCTTTAGTGCACTCCCTGAGAAAACGTACTCGCTTAGATAATCTGTACTTTTTTCTCTTTCCATGTTCTCACTGTTTGTTCGGTAGAATATATGCAGTCGTATTAACAAAATGGCGGCAACACTTCCTTATTTCCTCCGAATGGAATGTTGAGAGACGTTCAGCAGCTAATTATAATAAATGGTATAAAAAACGGCTGCAATGCATGCATATTGTTAAAACGTTAGCGATATTCAGCGATCCAATGCGCGCACCACGTAACTTTTTACGGAGAAAAAAAAGTTTCATTCACAATCAGGGTCTATACTGGACTTCCTGAGAAAACGTACTGGGTTACATAATCTGTACCTTTTGTCCTTTTCATGTTCTATCCCTTTGATCAGTACTATATATTCACTCGCAGTTACAAAATGGCGGCCAATACTTTCTGATTTGCACTGATTCTAATGTTAACAGATGTTAAACAGCAAATGAGAATTCTATAAACTGTATATTTGTGAAATTTTAAATAATAGGCAAAATAAGTAAAGTTAAAGATCTGAAACGATCTTCAAGTGTCGTCTGCATTTCCAGCATTAAATTTTACTTATAAAGCATGTGAATCACAGTCTTGTAAATAGGGTTGCGCGATCGAGTGCGCACACCCCGTAACTATTTTCAGAAAAAAAAATGTTGTTCTGGCGTTCAGGGTCTATAGTTCACTCCCTGAGAAAACTTACTCGCTTAGATAATCTGTACCTTTTTCTCTTTCCATGTTCTCACCGTTTGTTCGGTAGAATATATGCAGTCGTATTAACAAAATGGCGGCAACACTTCCTTATTTCCTCCGAATGGAATGTTGAGAGACGTTCAGCAGCTAATTATAATAAATGGTATAAAAAACGGCTGCAATGCATGCATATTGTTAAAAAGTTAGCGATATTCATGCTATACCGAGCTAATGCTCTTAGCTATGTTATCTAGGTCCCATTGGATAACATGACTAAAAACTGCTCAAGGCAGATGTTAGCTTTTGGAGATATTCACGCTTAGCGCAAATATCTTCAAAATTGGTAATAGGCGATAGTGATGTTAGTGACTGTTTCCAGTTGCTATCATCTTGCCACGCCCACTTTAGGATATCATTAGGGATAATTATTACTGACATGCAAAGTGGCGCACTAGATGGTTGCTATCTGCTACTAGCTGTCGCTAACTGGTGTTGGCGACAGCTACGTAATAGGGAGATAATTTTATCTTCGCTTTGTTGGCACTTGAAGGCAAAAAAGTGGAGATAAACTCCCTTGATAATATGCCCAATTTGGGGGAATTCAGAAAGTGTTGAGCGCCATTATGTTAAAAAACTCCCTGCACATAATGTATATGTATTTACGTAAAAAATATAGAAAGTAAGGTTGTGTAGTAGTGCATATCAAAAATATTGCATGTAGTATCCTGGTAATGTATGGTAGATTATATTGTATATAATGATTGATTTAAAAAAAATTGTAGGGGGAAAAGTTTGCTAAATAAATGTGGTTCACAAAGACATCTTGGGCCTCATTTATGAAGGCCTTGCGCCGCTGGTGCGTCACTTTTAACATGGGAAAAAGTGACGCACCAGTGGCGCAAGGATTTCATAAATAAGGTCCCTTAAACTTAGGCTTTACGATATATATTGGATAGAAAATTAGGGAATGTATATGGTAGGCATGATATTTGGTAAAATGGGTGTATGTTGTGTAATACATATGTGTGTACTATGTTAACTAAAATTCAGTTGTGTATTTTTTTTAAAGAGTGTTTGGTGCTGAAAAGCAACAACCAGAGGTTGAACGTGAGAGTATAGAAACAGAAAATCCTTTTTTACAGGTGAGTTGATAAATTTAAAATGATAACTTATTTTGGAAAAGATTATCATAATATGCATGTTTTAAAAAAAAAAATTAACACTGCTTCTCTTATACATGAGGGTTTTAATTTGTACTTTCAACATGTCTGAACATGCTTGTAGTACATATGTATTTTGAAATACGGTTTTATTGTTAATTGTTACAATCTTTTCATGGGCCGGGTTCATGTGTTATTTTGAATACAGTTTGGGTTCATCTATTCTTTGACTGTAAGAGTTTGCTGTTTACCTTGGTTAATTTTTGCTAAGTCATCATTATCTTTCAACTTTATGCTGTATCATTTGTGTACAGTAATTTTTGAGAAATTATAGAGGTATATTATGACATGGCTGTTGGCGTGATGGACATTTCGGATGCATTTTTGTGACAGTACTATGTATTTGCATTCTATTATATGCATTTGCACAGGTGTATTATGATGAGGTCAGTCGGACGCCATCGAGGGAGTAATGGTAGGGAAGGGAGGGAGGGAGGGGGAGGTGTAGGGTAGAGAGATCTAAAATATGGTATATAGATAAGTGTAGATAAGTATATATTTTAATTAATAAAAAAAATGTAACAGTGTACACAGCATCGCATTTTGGAATGTAGTGCACACTGTAAAATTCATTTAAATAATTAAATTATGTATTTACTACAAATTATCTGTATCCTGGTTTTTAGGTCCCTCCGGCAAAGATCTTCCCCTCCTCGTCTCCCTGTCGCACCATAATTGCCTCCACGAGTTGCGGCTCATTGTGGTTTATTATGACTATGATGAAATGTTTTACATTAGATGAAATTTACATGATGAGTATGCTGTTAAAGGTAAAAGCAACTGCCTCTGTGGGAAGTAGCAATCGGTTTAGTGAATGTTTAATTGGTATGTTGTGAGGTATTCCTTCAGTTTGCATACAGTTTGAATCACAGTTTATAGTGGTGAAGTTAGAAAATAGATCTCTACAATAAAATTAGAAAGTGTATAAATAGTTCTACAGCACGAAATTCAGAAAGCAAATTTCACAGTGAGATGTGTTTTTATAGCACAATTTTAATTTAAAAAATTAAATAGGAAACTGTTAATGTCTAGGATGAAAGTATCTGTTTTTTAGAAAAATAAAGAGGAAGGTCTTATAATAATCAATGTAGTAAATGTCTTTAAAAGTATGAAAGTGTATGTAGTTAAAAGATTAATCAAGGTAATCATTGGTTAACTAATAATAAAAAATATATAAATTAGTCTTTATATTTTTTTGAAAGGAGAAAGAAGATAGAAAATTAATAAAAACATGGAAGATTACTGTGAAAATGAGAATATCAATTTTGAAATGGCAAAAGAAGTCCTAGAAGAATTAATTGAAAGAGTATTTGAGGATGAAATTTCAACTGAAAATGAGGACTTTTTGGACAGTACTTTTGATAGTGCATACTTAGAGATGGTGGAAGAAGAGAATTTGGAAGAGCAAAATAGTAATGAAATATCAGATGAATTTATGCTAAATGTGATTCTGGAATATGAATTATTAAATGAATACAATTATTTTTGATTAAAGAATTTTTTTTTTAAACTATTACTGTTGTACCGTTAATCAGTATTCTCTTTTTTAAGAATGACAGTAAAAGTTGTGATAAGGTGGATAAAAGATTAAAGTCATAAAAATAAAAAGCATTAGGAACATCGACAATGCTTGAAAGTTAGAATAGTACTTATATGTCTCAAAAATTAGATTCATAGAATACATGTGTAAGGATAACATAGATATGGAGTGTCACAAATTTAGAAACAATATTCACTATAGGATTTCCTACTCTGACCAGAGACTGTTTCTTTGTCTTTATTCAAGTTATAAAATCAAGCATTGGTTATAATTTGTATGGTATATGGTAGTAGGGGTCTATAATATTTTTAAACTTTTTTCCAAACAGGTTATCATTAATATCAGAAACATCAATCAGTATGCCGACGAGAAATGAAAAAAGAAAGCTGTATAAAAAGACATACCATTTGAAGAGAAAAGAGGGACAAGATTTACGTAATCAACAAAGGACAGAGAAAAACAAGAGTGCTCCTGGTAAGAGCAGTAAGAAATTTTTTACAAAATTGTATCAGAGGAGAAGTCAATTGGATAATGTTGCAAAGGAAAAACAGTTTTCAGGATCTACAAGGAGAAATGGACGAAAAAAGAAAACTGTGTTGGAAAAGAGTGGTGAGGAAAATATGTACAGTAAAAGACGTACAAATCAGTTTGCGGAAATAAGGAAACGTATGTTTCATAAGAGAGTTGTTATGAATTTATTACAAAAGGAAAAAGTTTCAAAAAGGAAATCTGCTTTTTATAAGAAAAAAAATATATAGAGGAAGTTGTGGATGATGCGTTCGAGACGAAAAAAAATTGTTTATTTTAGTGCTTAAAAGAATAAATACACTAAATAAGGCAATCAGAGTTTTAAAAGCTAAGAGACACATAAATAGAACTAATTTTTGTAAAATCTTTTCTGGTAAATGGATGCACACTTCAAATTCTGAGCCATTTTTTAATGAAGAGAGTTACTTTCAAAGTAACGATTTGTTGCATGCAGTTGACACCAGTGGTCGAGCGTATGAAGTGAAGGATGGCGGTCCTATTGAGAAAGAGAAAATTGAGGTCAGAAATACAGAAGGGGAAATAGGTGGAGAAGTTTTACAGGGACGTGTTCATGCTCCTGTTTATAGTTGGAATTGTAGCAGTATTTGCAGTGTGCGACAGGATTCAATTGATTTCTTTCGCAATTTCTTACGTAAGTACACTAAGGAAAGTTTAAAAAAAAAAATTGTACTGTTGCAAGAATTAGATCGTTGCAGAGTGAGAGAAAAAATGGGTTTGCAAGGACATTCTTTGGCTTGTCTTTCAAAAAAAATATGCCAGAGTGTTTTTCATCACTTTAGGATGTTAGCAGTGCATCATACCAAAATGAGAAAATTAGTCAGAAATATGTATTATGCAAAAAGTCCAGCACTTAAACTTAAAGAGTTAAATAGTGCTCTTTTGCATGGGTGTGTATTAGATGTGAAGAGTATTTGTGCAGAAATTGAGGTAAGTTATTTTGGTCGAGATGAAGAGAATGTAGAAACTGATATAGTTAGAGAAGGAAATGTGTTAGAAAATGTTGGACACTTTAATACTGAAGAATTTGAACAGGAAATAACAAAATTTAAGGTCATTGCAGGTGAAAAACCAAATTTAACTTGTGTGTGTTGTCGACGCATTCATTACAAAAGTCAAACTAGGTTAGTTGATTTATATTTAAAAAGTGAAGATGAAGATAATACTCAGTGGAGAGAGTTTGCGACTTATTTGCTGGTAGAAAACTATTTTGATTTGGGTTTTGAACAACGTATTTGTAAATATTGTTATAATAAATTGAATGAAAATAAAATGCCTGCTAGAGCTGTTCATAATAATCTTGAGTTGATAAATATTCCATCGGAACTGAAGAATTTAAATACTGAGACTATTTTGATTCAATGTGTACATCCTTTTCAGGCTATTGTTCGTATCGAGCATAAGACTGGGAAATTAAATCCTACAGATTTACAAAGAGGATTAAAGGGTAGAGTTGTATATTTGCCACTTGATTTAAAAAAAAATATAGAGACAATTGGTATTGAAAATGTAGAAGAGGAACCTCTTGTTATTCTAGTTAATGGTGTACCTACAAAGAGTAAGAAAATCTGCCAAGATTTAGTGGATGTTAGGAAAGTGAAGAAGGCAACGTTGTATTTAGTTGAAAATAATAAATACTATAAAAATGTGTATGTAGAACAAGAAGATGTAAGTGATGAAGAGAATAATGATTTGTCTATTGGACAAATTGAAAAAGTTGACATGTCCAGAAGTGAAGAAATTTATGAACATTACAGTGTTCATCCACTGCATTCCAAAGAAGCAATGGGGAATGCAATTGAGTTATTTCAGATGAAAAAAGCAGAAGGAAGTCCTATTAGTGTGTGGGAAAAAAGTTTGGAAGGTCGTTGTTTACCACACTTATTCCCAACAGGTGAAGGTGCGCGATATGATGATCGACCTATGCAGATTCCTGCTTCTGAGTACCGGACTACAAGGTTATATGCAGAAGATCCTAGATTTCGTCAATGTATTCCATATTTGTTTCATCTTCTCTTTGAGAGTGACTTATCTGGTCTTTCTTATGCAGTAAACCATGTCTTAAAAAGTGGAGTGCATCTGCATAATGTTTCAGCAAAGGATTTCATGGATAAAGTGCAACAGAAAGATAGTGTTTTGGATTCTCATCTAATTAATTTAATGGCATGTCAGCGTGGTACTAATGAATATTGGTACCGTCGTCATGGAGATTTAAAATGCATGCTAAGAAACTTGGGAGCACCAACATGGTTTGTAACTCTAAGCTGTGCAGAGTACGGCTGGGAAGATTTACTTGAATATCTTCGAGAGGCGAATGTAAATATTGAAAATATAAACTACAAGACAACAGGAGAATTGTGTTCGTTGGATCCGGTTAATGTTTGCCGATATTTTAATCATCGATTTGAAGCAATGATGTTGTTTCTTACAAACAAGAAGAATCCACCGCTTGGTGAAGTTTTGGATTTCTTCTGGAGAAAAGAGTATCAAGCTAGAGGTGCTCCACATATTCATATGTTACTATGGATCAAGGATGCTCCCAAATTTGGAAAAGACTCCGATGAAACTGTACTGTCTTTTATTGAGGAATATGCCACTTGTGACATACCTAACAGTACAAGTGATAAAGACTTAAGAGGAAAAGTGTTACGGTTTCAAAGATATCGTTGTGGGAAATATTGTCTGTGAAAATTCAAAACAAATGATAAGTTCTATACAAAATGTCGTTTTGGACTTGCACGACCAGTGCTTTCAAAAGGAAGAGTGAATAATTTGATGTCATCTTTGCGACATAACATCACTAGAAGATCACCCAAACATACTTATAATTTAAGAAGAGGAGAAGAGTCCAAATATATAAATGACTATAACCCAGTCATTTTGTCCATGTGGAATGCTAACATGGATATACAATATGTTGCGGACAACTCTATTGCTGTGGCTCGATATGTAACGTCTTACATCACAAAATCTGAAAAGACGGAACTGAAGGAGATGTGGGAAGATATTTCTCATGAAAAGAGCCTAAGCAAGAAATTGTATACATACAGTTTGAAGATGTTATCACATCGAGAATTTGGAGCATATGAATGCTGTGATCGATTATCATCAGCAAGTCTTTATGCGAAATCTCGAAGTATCCTGTGGGTGAGTTTAGGTCTAGCAGGAACACGAAACCGTGTTTTGAAAACTGTGCAAGAAATTGAATATTTAGCACAGAAAGAACCAAACAGTACAGACATTTTGAAAACAAATATGTTGGATACATACTATCCAAATAGAAGTACTCTGCTAGAAAATATTTGTCTGTATGAAGTTCTTGAAAAATACACTTTTAAAAGGAATGTTAGAGAGAATGTTGAAAAAGGTATGTACGCTGTAATTGGACAGGAAGGATGTCTGGTGAAACAAACAAAAGGACATTTGATTAATCACCGTAAACTGAGTTGCGAAAATCCAGACAAAAGAGAATTTTACTATTTAGCTCTTTTGCAACTCTTTAAACCATGGCGTACCGAAGAGGAACTACTTGGAGAGTTTATAAGTTATGAAGATTCTTTTAACGCATCTAAAAGTAGAATAGAATGTCTTGCTTTTAGTAATTATCTGAAAATGTTGAACGACGAAATAGAGCAAGAAGCAACAATTGCAGCGGAGATTGCTAGAGAAACTTCACAAGATACACAAAGTTCAGCATCGTTGAGTCAGGATCCACTGGGAGAACCAATTATCCGAAATGAAGCAGCCACTGCCATGGATGAGGTGGAAAGAGCAATGGAGCAAGCTCAAGAGGATATAATAAACTTAGAAGAATTGGAGAAGGAATTTAATCTTGAGCAAAGACAAATATATGTGGAAGTGACAGAGCACATTGAGCATGGTTTTCGTCATGAGAAAAAAGAATGCTCATGTATGTCATTTCAACCTATTCGACTATATGTAAGTGGAGAAGCTGGTACAGGGAAAAGTTTTCTTATAAAAGGAATTACTGCATATCTACAGCAAAAAACTCAGTCACCATTGTCTTGTGTTGTGACAGCTCCAACTGGATTGGCAGCACATAATATTAAAGGTATTACTTTACATCGTTTATTAATGCTGCCAGTTGAACATGAAAACAAATTACAATATCACAAGCTATCTGGAGATGCTTGTTATGAGGTTTCAAGAGTTCTTAAAGAAATGAAACTTCTTATTATTGATGAGGTAAGCATGGTATCCAATTTAATGCTTGCTTTTGTACATTTAAGAATGCAGCAGATACTTAAAACTGACTATGATGTTTTATTTGGAGGGAAACATGTCATAGTTTTTGGAGATCTACTGCAACTTACTCCTGTAAAAGGACAATCTGTATTTGAAACTGTGACACATGAAGACACCAGAAAGTGCCTTGGCAGTATTGGAAATGTAAATATATGGTCACATTTCAAATATACTGAACTGATTCAAAATATGCGACAGGCAAAGGATACTAAATATGGAGAGATTCTTCAAGATATAAGGATTGGAAGACTAACTGAAGATGCAAAAGAAGCTCTACAAACTCAATATGTAAGTTGTTTCCCAATGAAGATAATGTACCTGAGAAAATATATAGTAAAGAGGTAAAAGATAAGTCAGTTATATGCTTGATGCCAACTCTAAAAGAATGCTCAGTTTTCAATGAGAAAATGTTGAAGTTGGAAAATCAAGAAATTAAGAAACTGGAAGCAAAAGATAAAATAGAGTATGAAGGAAGTACTATTGTTTTGTCTGATAAATTAAAGTTAAAATTGGATAGTCTACAGACATCTATATCTAAAACTGCTGGTTTAGAGAAGAATCTGTATGTATGTTTAAATTGTCGGATTATTTTACGGAGAAATTTACTTGTAGAAAGAGGTCTGGTGAATGGAGCAATGGGTAATGTTGTTAGTTTTGTAAATTACCCAAATAGAGATGAGATTGAATTTTTACGAATAAAATTTGATGAAATAGAGGAAGTTCAACTAATCAGTCGCTGCTCAAGTAGTTTTTTACTTTTAAAAGACTTGTATGTCCGTCGGAAACAATTTCCAATTTGTTTGGCATACGCAGTGACTATTCACAAATCGCAAGGTTTAAGTGTAGATTGTGCTTTGGTAAATATTGGAAATAGTGTATTCAAAGAGGGTATGGGATATGTTGCTTTATCACGAGTTAGAACTTTATCTGGGCTTTATCTAATTGATTTTGATGAGACAAAGATCAGTGCAGATTTAAAATGTGTACAGGAGTATAATAGGTTAAGAAGAGAATACGCTCCACATTTACCTCAATATCCTTTAATTAAAAAGAGTATAGTTGGTCAGAAAAGGAGAAATGAGAAACAATGTAGTGAAGTATTAGAGAAACGAAGAAAAAAAGATGAGACTGTCATTGATAAGAGTCAGAAAAACGTT
Organism: Lissotriton helveticus; assembly: GCF_964261635.1. Taxonomy (NCBI): domain Eukaryota; kingdom Metazoa; phylum Chordata; class Amphibia; order Caudata; family Salamandridae; genus Lissotriton; species Lissotriton helveticus. The sequence goes on from NC_136067.1 coordinate 2,025,319,697, forward strand.
AGTTCTACAGAGATTGTTGGATTTAAATTTGAAAATAGGTCTGGGGTCAACTGCTATGCAAATGTAGTGGTTAATGTGGGTTTTTTTCTAAAAAGGTTACAGGAACAGATTAGAGAAAATCAGGAGCAAACATTTTGTTGTTCTTTAAATTCTGTGTTTGAAAAATGTACTAGTGGTAATAGTGAAGTAGCAAGTGTTTCAGAAGTAAGGAATGTTTTAGACATATGTGCAGAACTAAATCAATGTTCTCAGAATATTCAGCAAGATTGTCAGGAATGTATTATGTAAATGCTTACAGTTTTGGAAGAAGAAGGTGTAGGTATTGATAGTCTATTTGGCCTTTCTTATAAATGGGAACATATTTGCGATAATTGCTCTTTTACAAGTAGTACTGACATACACATAGAAAGATTTATATATTTAACATTACCAGATTGTAAAACAGTGTCCTTTAATAAACTAGTTAAAGATGCATATCAGAACATGGTCTGTTCTCAATGTAATTCAGAAATGTTATCTACCTTATTTATCCGTAGATATGGACAGTATGTTATTTTAATGCTTCAACGATGCAGAGCTGATGGAAGTAAATTGTCAACTTTAATTAAAAATTATGTGGCTTCTCAAATATCTATTTCTAGAAGAACATTTGTAACTGTAGCAATTATTTTTCATGAAGGGTCATCTATATCATCAGGACATTACATAGCTTATTTGAAGAGTCCAACTGGTTGGACGCTGTGCATTGATAGTCAATTAAGTTTTAAGAAACGTTTGCCTTCTGAGTTAAGAAATTCTTATTTGATATTTTTGCAACCAAAATTTCAGTGAAATTACTTGGTCGAGTCAGAGTAATACTGTAAAGATATGAAAATGTGTTCTTTAGAAATATGATGTGATTAAGGGTGTTCAAATATGGAAATGAGACTATTATGTGCCAAAGTGATAGCATCAGGTAAGGTTTCCTTAATGTTTCTGGTACAGGACATGTTGGAATTAACTTATACTATTTGGCAACATGGAAAACAATGAGATATGGAAATGTTGACTTACGATAAATGTTTTTAGAGTACACTTACTTGGAAGTTTGTGGAGAGGTAGTCAAAAAAAATGAATTAACTCATACCATTTGGCCTTGCGGAAATGTATGAGATATCTAAATGTGGAATACAGATAAATGTTTCTAGAACATACTTACTCGCGAGTTTGTTGAGAGGTACTCAAAAAAATAAGGACTTATCTCATAGTATTTGGCCATGTGGAAAAAAATAAGATATAAAAATGTTGATTTGAGATAAATGTTTTAAGAACATAGTTGCACGGTTATTTGTGGAGCGGTATTTAAAAGTAACTGGTATACTTTAGTTAGTTTATAATTGTGGAATATGTGGTGTGCTTACTCAAGAAATTGCGAATTAGAGAAAAACATTTAAGACATGTTTTTTTCTAGGTATTTATAGTATGTATGGAGATCTTTTATGGGTTTTTGAAATACAATCATTTTGATTGTGTTTTTTTTCCCCGCTGTTACATGATGATTACTATTGAAATCACTGTTTATAGTGAAAATCAATTTATCTGAAGACAGCAAAAATAAACCAGTAAATATGTTGTTTAAGATATTTTGTTATATTGGATTTAGAAGTATGTATTATAACAGATTTCTTTATTGTCTTCCACAGATATTATATTTTTAAGGTAAGAACAACTAATCATATCTGAAAGTTTCGTGTACCTATCTCTTACTCTAATTTTCTTCATCCTCTTCCTTTGATAATGGTGTTTAGATATGGTTATTTTCTTTAACTCATGCTTTTACTTTTACATCTTTTTTGTTAGTATTCTATTCAGTCTTTCTTAGTCTTCAGTTTCTTACTTACGTTGCTTTACAGAGAGTTACCTTCATTGATCTTTTATTGGCTTTGTTTCCTGAATCTTAATTTGTTTGTCTTACTGTACCTTACAATTTGTTCCCTTACTCTGCTTTCTTTATTTATGAACAATTTCCAATCTAAAATCTATAGTTTAGCTTTCTCACCCTACTTTATTTTTGTTTATATGTCTCTCTTATACTCCATGTCTGTTTGTATTTTATTTATCTTCTGTTACTCTACCTTTTTGACTCTTTTTCTCTTAGTGTTGGTTCTTTATTTTATCTATCTCTTTAAGATATTTAGGTACTCTTAGTCTGTTTATTTCAGAGACTATTTGTTTTGTGTATTATCACTGATCATACTCTCATTTTGGCTGTCACTTTAGTTTCCTTTAGACGGTCATTGTTTGAGTGCTTTTATTTCTTTCAAAATATTCTGTCTTGGTCTCTTTCTCTCCCTCAGTCTTCTTTTCTTTCACTTTCTGCTTCAATCACTTCTACTTTGTTTTGTTTAATGAAATAACACTATAACCATATTTTTACTTTTCTTTCACAGATACCATGTTTTTCAAATTTTTCAATATTTTCTTTATTACTATTTCTTAGGTAAGTATAAATAATAAAAATACTTTTTACACCCTGTGTTATTTCTTTGAGTATCATGGTCATATTAGTGTTGTGTTTTATATAAGCATTTCCATCGAGGATTGGCTGCACGGTCACAAGGAGCGTCTAAAAAATTAATTTAAGAAATCAACAACATTTCAGTCAGTCAGTTCACTAATGCGGATGTGTGAAAATATTGCAGGTAAATGATATGTGTTACAGAACTTTTCAGGAAATTATCAAAGGAATTTTATTCTGCATTTTTGATTTTAAAAGGCAAGATAGTGCAGATAAAATTGTCTTATTAGTATGTAGCTGATGCTAACAGCAGTTAATGACAACTAATGATAGATAATGAGTATATTGGGATTTGCTTTGTTTGTCTGAAATTTAATATAATTGACATAGAAAGTTAACATTGCAAGATGTACGTGACTGCAAACAGTTGCTAACATTACTATCTGTTTTTACCCACTTTGGAACATATTTGTGCTATATTTGAAAATGATCAAAATCAAATAGTTGCCCCTGAGCAAAAAAAGTGGTCCACATTCAAGAGGCGTGGTCCATATTTAATGGGTGTGGTCCATATTCAAGGGGCGTGCCCTTTCATGAAACATCATTTGCACATACAAAGCGTGAAAGTGGGAGGACACTGTTCTTCTATAGGACACAGGGCCAAGGTGCTAATGGGAACATGCTGAGCAACTAAAAAAAATAGCAAGGCCCCTTTCTGTCACAAAATTATTTTAGCCGTTCAGCACAGGAGCACCTGAAAAGTAGAATAGCCGCTGCTATTACTAACCTACTTAGTCCTTTCCAGGCCTTCAGCTTAGGAGCACTTGAAGAGAGGTAAGGCCCCTGCAATTAGGTAATTAATCAGTCCTACAGGCCTCGGGAAAATGTCCTAGCAGGGGACCACAAAACACAGCCAGGTAGGCAGGGGGAGGTTGAGGTGAAGCTGGTGCATGGGAAGTGCCATCCCAGTGTGTTCTGGCAGATTAAGTCTTTACCATTTACTGTAGTATTATCCTTGTACTTGTGTATGGTACTTTTTTGTTACTTGCACACTTCAGTTTTTGTTGGTATCACACTGTATGCTACCTTTTACTTTTGTTTACTTTAGATACTTGCTGCATGGGCTGCATGAGCCCCAGGGGGGCTGAGGTGAAAATGGCTCAAAGGCCTGAGAAACACCTAGCCCCCAGGGAGGTCGATTCTTGGAAACAATCATTCCTCCCCAGCCCAGCCTTAGCTTTATTGCTTGGTAGGGCAGGGGTGTTCAGCCGCACAGAGAGGCTGCTTTTATTTTCGCTGTCTGTCTCCGTGTACTCTGTGGGTCGGCTTTTTTTTTCTCCCCTTTCCAAGTGCACTCTGTGTGGACTGGGGCAGGAGAGAAAAAAATGGCCCACAGAGGGCACTGAGGCACTGGCCTTTCGGGCCATGCCCGAATGTCCACCTTGGTAATCCGCCCCTGACTTTCAGCACTGTTTTAAAAAACGAAGGAGTGTTTTCAAAGGAGGTGTTGGATGTTATTGTGTAGGCAGATTAAAGCACCTAAACTACAAATATGCGTGTAGTATAGTGTGGTGCTCGACTGGAGGTATGTTGTTTGCCTTACTGCATGCAGATATGTAGTTTAGCAAATACCTTCACACAAATAACAAGCAAACACTATTGCCTTTGAGATTAGGTCCTACTTCCTTTATGTGCATAAGCAGTAACCATGGTATTGTTGAATATGTTAATAAAAAGAGTGCTGTTTAAAATTTATGAGATAATGAAAGAACGTTATTCTGATTTAATAATTTTCTTTTACAAACTTTTTTAAAGAAACTGTTTCATAATAAGCTAGTTTTACTTTTTTTATCTAAAACAATGTCTTCTATTTATTGAGGCAGAAAGCTCCTTTGAGAATTCCAATGCGTGGGACGGGTGCTCCTGCTGCAGTATAATTCAAGGCCGTTTCAGGATGGACTGTCAGCGTTATCACAGGGGAGGAGCGCGCAGCTTTCTGAGATGGATACAGTTACACATAACAGAGTAGTGACGTCTGTGGAATTTACAGACGGTTAGCCATCCCAGTGTGCGCCGTGCTTTTCGCACCTCATTACGGCGGACTGGGGAGCCGCGGTGCACAGTTTGGGAATCACTAGTTTTAGAATTAAACTTTGATAACTGTATCACTCCTAAGCGTTAAAGATCGCCGCTGGTCTACGAAAAATTATTGGAAGTAAGCCAACATAGTGATAATTTTTGCTAGTTGTATACGGTAAGTAGATTGCTAAAGGCAAAAAACGGGACATAGAATGAAAATAGAAGAAGGACTATGATTTCACTTCTAGTCATGAGAGTGCATGTTAGCAGAGAATTACAAAAGAGGCAGTCTTAACGTAATTTGAATACATATGTGATAGTACCCCTGTAACAGTCTGCGGCACTTAATATTGCCGCGTGAAAACAAGCGTTTCTTTTATGCACTAATGTGTGCTTTGTAAATATGAGAGGGGGTTGATTTAGTTTTATTTTCCACACCTCCACGTTAACGCTGCCAAACGCTTCATCACAGCTGCCCGTGGCACTCGTACGATAAACAAGTTTATTTAAACTGTTATCCTAACAGGAGCCGTGTACGAGATAGTATTTTCGCCTTTAAACAGGTTTTGCTTGTAGTTTAACATACCCCTACTATGCATGTCATTAACTGTCTGTGCGGCACAAATGCAAAGTGCTTTTACCGCAGGCGGTGTTATCACGTTTCATAAAGATGTTGAAGAATATTTACAAAGATTCAAAAGAGTTTAACGCTGCCTTGAACGGCAGGAAGTTGCCGATATAGGGGCGAAAACGGCGTCCATAATATGCTTCATAAATTGCAGTCGAACGTCATGTTAGATATAAAGGCATATAACACGTTTTAATTTGAATTTTGAAAAACATAGGGGCATATTATAATGGACAGTCGATACATTTTCGCCGCTTTTATCGACAGGAAATTGGCGATAAAGCGGCGATAATGGGTTTAATAATTTGCCCTATGGAAATCCTATCAAAGCCCATGTAAAATGCGAAAACATGTAATATGGGCTACGCTAGGAATTTCATACAGCATATTATCAAGTCCATTATCGCCGGTTTATCGTCAGTTTCCTGTCGATAGAAGCGGCGATATTGTATCGTCCATCCTTGATAATATGGCTCATATTATGAAGGCGATTATCGGCGCATTTTTAAAAGCGTTATGCCGATTAAAGCGAAGTGAAATTATCACGTCTTCATGATATGTCCCAAGTTTTGCCGCATTCTTTAATTATTGTTCCGAAAATGCGGCAATAATTTAGCTTATGAATAGAGCTCTTTTTGGCACAATGAGGTAGTTCTGAAAAGAACTGTTTTTTTTTTGTTTTTTTTTAAAGTTTTTCATTCTTTAAAATTTGTGAAACAGGAACCAAATTTTTGAACTGTAAAACAGGAAAATTTGAAGTTGTAAAAAAATTAGATGCATTCGAACATTTTATGCTGATTAAATCTTCTTTCAATAAGAATGACGCTTTGCTCCCCGTACACAATTAATCCTTTGCACTTGTTGCATTTTATATGCACTTCGTTTAAAAATGGTTTCAACTCCATCTGTTCAGTCGATGGAGATGTAGGTCGTCTGGTCGATGAAGTGCTGGCCTGAGATGGTGGCAGTTCTGTGGCCAGAGCTCTTGTCGCTGCCTGTACCTATTGAACAGGGTGCACTTGGCTCATATGCCTCTTCATAGTATGAATTGAAAAAGAATATTTTTTGGTTGGATTTCCTCTGGAAAGTACGGAGCCACAAATTGTGCACGTTACTTTTGGAGCATTTACTTTTTTTTGCCCTTGTGGAAAGGTAAAAAATTGCCAAATAAAAGATTCCTTTTTTTTTTTTTTAAAGGAAGATAACCATTTCCTTCAGATTCCGAAGAAGAATTGCCTGCGGCCGCCATTTCAGCAAAGTGTCCGGAAATATGAAAAAGGTTGTTCTCCCTTCAGCGCCAAATAGATAGTGAGGGAAGTTGGTGGTTTCTGGAAAATTGCGGAATAGAAACTACTATGAACCAATAGGAAGTGTTCTTTTCAAGTCACATGATTTGACATGCGCGTATTAGGACGTATACGCGGTGACGGAATCCGGACACGTACGTGAATTAGAAGTATCGGTCTAATTTAATGAACTTTTAAAATGTGAAAAGGAGGAAAGGTATAGATTCTCAAATATTAAATACCTCCATATGGGGTCACAAGAACAATGCCGATAAAGTATCAAACTTTTTTTATTGTTTCAAAACACCGGGGTGCGCCCACTCTGTCGCGCACCTCGGTACGTTTTTTAACATATGACAAGTCTGTAAACGGTGAAATGAACGTAAGGTAAAGACTTTGTAAAGCTTTTGAGACTTGCAAGGAGTTCCTAAGCAATTCTGACAGTGAAGAAAACTTTGTAATACTATGAAAGCATTTCCCGAAAATCTATAATAAAAGTATAGAATACATTAAAAAAATATTTCATATTTCGCAATTAATAAAAGCTAAGAAATATAATGAAAAAATATAACTTATAAACAGTTTATAGTTAAGGAGTAGCCTTTAAAAAGCCTATGAAATTCACTGAAAAAACCATAGGTTTTACACACGTTATAGTTAGGAAGTAGCATTTAAAAAACCTATGAAATTCACTGAAAAAACCATAGGTTTTACACACGTTATAGTTAGGAAGTAGCATTTAAAAAACCTATGAAATTCACCGAAAAAAACATAGGTTTTACACCAGTTATAGTTAGCTGGAAGTTTTACTCGCATAAAACCATTGAAATTCCCACGTTATAGTTAGTTGGACTCACTATAACTTGCGCGTGCAATGCACTGCTGATGACGTCACATATTACATCACTCATGACATCACCTGTGGTCTTCATTGCGAAGAATCTACAGGATTTGTCTTGTCACCTGGGAAAAAATAAACACAGTGACATTCTATTCCATGTTAATACCTCAATCATATCAGTATGTACTCAAACCAATGTTGTATCACAAAAGGAACTATTTAACCATATATGTTCCTAACCTTTCTTAATCATTTGTGCATTCTAGATATTTTTAAAGTTCATTTTCTAATCCGTTCATATATGGGTGAAGTCCTCACCACTCCTGACAGCAGCACTCCTGAGGCACCACTCTGGATTCATGGAACTGTTTGGATATACCATCAATCACTTTATCTCCCATTTAAAATCAACTCACAAGAAGTCTGAATCTGACAGATGACAGATAGATGAAGGGTCAAGATAGCGCATCTTATTCAATAGAAAATGACCATTTTTTTAGGGTATTATGCTCTGTCGACTGCCCTAGTTAATTTACATATTGCGGGGACCGATGACCACTGTAGCAATCTCAGGGAAAATTGCACAAGGATAGTAATAATAGTAATGTGCCCATCTTGCCACAAACATGTATCAAGCAATTTAATGAGATACTGGTATCTTTCCACCCATCCATCGCGCTGGATACAGCGTGTTGGTCTCGGACAGGGCGAGCCCAGGAAAACAGTCCTCATTCTTAACTACTGGCCCCCGACTGTTCTAGATATTTTTTAGAGAATTTTACCTGACTTGCCTCTCTGTCGGTACACCGGACCGTCCTCTGACTGTCCCAACCGGTAACTAGCAGGAGAGTCAGCGCTATTTAATCTCTGTTTAACGATAGAAGTGGATGCAGATGGCTTTACTAGTTTTGTCGCGTCTTGAATGCCTCACCACGCAGTGAGGAATGATGGGAAATGCAGTCTCACGTACCACCGTACACACCGCATCATCAGACTACAATATGGTGAAGGCTCATAGGAAAAGTAGTGTTCACTGAGTAAAGTCTGTAAAGTACCGCTTTGACTGTACAAAACTCGTGGCACTCTGAGAACGTCATTGCCCAGAGAGCAGTGCGACAATGTGGTGTCCTAATACATTATCGACACCATTCATTGCAAAGCTACTATTTACCAAACCGGCGTAGACGCTGCATCATTGATATAAGGCGAGGACTCATAGGAAATGTAGTTTTCCCTTTCTGAAAGAGTGCAAAACAGTGACTGCACTGATTTTGTGGCCTCTATTAGTGTATAGTCACGCAGTTACCAGGTTAAAAACTACAACAGTAGTGCGAAATTTGGTGTCCCAAATCAGGCGGGCAACTAGAGCCAAATTTCAGGGGGGGGCTGAAAATATTTCGGGGGGTGACTAATTCTTCCAACCATGGACAAAGTGGCTGTGAGAAGGGGTGACCACACAACAAAAGCCTCATTTACAACTAAATGGTCTTTTAAAGACCTGTTAAGTACTCGGGTGCGGCTGCAATTACATGCTCGCCAGCCCGCGAAGCTGTGTCATCCTGGGCTGACAGGCACGACGGGGAGGGTGAAGCCCCGTGAGCCCAATGGGTGTTGCGCGCCTGTCCCAAATCGTTGTCGACACCTCTTCGCAAAACTACAATTATCCTTGAGGATCATGGGTAATGTGTTTTTCCATACTTTTTACTTTTGTTCTGCTAAATGGTTTTGTTTATACAGTACACATCCAGACAAAGTGCCTTTATTCGTGAATCAATTCAGATTAAAAGCGAGATTGTTAGATCCATAATTGTTCACATATCTGACTCACACTAGATCTTGGTTGCTGTATACCAAATACCTTTTCATAATATAGATGTTTATTCAATGATCTATTATAACAGTGTCCACGGAATGTCATCATTCAAACCCATAGTATCACTATATATTTTGAAGAGCCAGTGTTGCTCATTCTTAAATAGAAATTTTGATATGTCCGAAATGTGGGGAGGAACAAATGGTTGTTCTAGAACTGTCCACATTAAGTCATCTGCTTTGTGTTGTTTATCTAGAAAGTGGTTCCTCAGTCTGGTGGATTGTTTCTTGCTCCGAATCGTGCTTTTACATTCCAGAATACGCTGTTTAACCTTACGGGTCGTCATCCCGACATATTTCAATTGGCATGGGCAACAGATAAGGTATATTATTATTATCATTATTATTATTATTATTATTATTATGGAGGATTTATAATGCGCATGGCTGCCTCAGTGACGAGGCGTCCCAGCGCAACCAGAAACCAGAGAAGGAACAGAGAGCCTGAAGACGCCTCAACAGAAATAATGTGCTAGCCAGGTGTTTATCGTCTTGCGAAACATCATAAGATTGGGGATATCTCAAATGTGCACTGGGAGAGAGATTCCAGAGTTTGGCCGTCAAGAGGCCAAATGACCTGCCCCCAGCCCTCGCTCTCCAAACTCGAGGGACACAGACAAGACCATGGTCGGCGGATCTCAAGGCACGCCTGGGCATATAGGGCTTCAATAAGATGGATAACCCGATGGGAGCTTGGTGCATCAGGATTTATAAGAGATGCACAACACTTTGAACTGAATACGTTCTGCTATGGGCAGCCAATGCAGCTTGGGGAGCACATATGCCACTGAATGGAATCTAGGTAAGGCCACTAACATACGCACCGCCGCGTTCTGAACCCGCTGCAGGTGTTTAATGCTAGCTTTATTGGCACCCAGATAAGGAATTTCCATAATCAAGCCTAGCAAGTATGGAGGATTGCACAATAGTTTGGCGCACTCTGGGAGGGAAAAAGCCGAGCAAGAGTCTCAGTCCTTTCAAGAGCCCAAAGCAGACAGCGGCAACGGCTCTTGTCTTTTTCTCAAATGTTAATCCATTATCGAGCCAGACACCTAGGTTCTTGACGGCCTCCTTGGGTGATGGGGCAGGTTTGAAATGGTCAAACCACCACTGTTCGGACCAAAGATCATGGTCCTTCCCGAACAGTAAAAACTCGGATTTGCTGGCAATTAATTGAAGACAATTAGCCTTCATCCAGTCCAAGATGGCTGACAAATCCTCCTTAAACTTCTCAAGATTGACACGGCAGTTTTTAGAACAAGCGATCACCAGCTGGGTGTCATCAGCATACGACACCAAAGACAGCCCCCTGCCTCTAACCACCTCCACCAAGGGCCTCACATGAAGATTAAACAAAAGCGGGCTCAAAATAGAGCCTTGAGGTACCCCATGGCGCAGGGCATGATACAGAGAGTAAAAAGGTGGCACCGAAACCTAAAAGGACCGCCCTGCCAAGAAAGACCGAATCCAATCTAGGGCACTGCCCCAGATTCCAACTGCCGAGAGGCGTTCAAGGAGAATTGCATGAGACACCGTATCAAAAGCGGCACTTAGGTCCAATAGGACCAAGGCTGCAGAATCTCCCACATCCAGCCTACTCCGGATGGATTCCATTACAGCCAGCAGAGTTGACTCGGTGCTATGCCGAGGGCGAAACCCATGTTCAGATGGATCATAGATGTTACGCTCATCGATAAATTTGGACAAGATGAAGTTCACATGAGCCTCCACCAGCTTAGCCAAAAATGGCAGCTGGGATATTGGGCGGTAATTGCCAGGGTCTTCGGGGTCCAGTGATGTCTTTTTTATCAATGGAATAACTTTAGCATGTTTCCACTCCCTCGGAATGGAAGCAAGCTTCAGAGACAAATTGGCCAATTCTAGACCCACGGGGGCAATAAATGACTGAAGCTGGCGGAAGAGAACAGATGATAGCGGGTCAGCTGGAGAACCAGACTTAATTTTAGCGCATCAAATTCCTGGGGCGACAACAAAGGGAAGACTGATAAATAGTTGTCCTCCATATTGTCTGTCCCTTCAGACATATAGTTCTCAATAGGGGCAGTCTCGTTGGAAAGGCCCTGATTGATCAGCTCCACTTTATTCACAAAGTGGTGTGCTAAGGCCTCGCATTGTTGGTTAGAGGCTATGGGGGAGACACTAGTCACACCCACACTCTTCATGTTTTTAAGCAAAGAGAAGATGGCGGGATTAGAGCTGGCCAAGATTTTATTGGCTATAAACTCTGCCCGCGTTCTGCGAATGAGCCTATGATATTCTTTAACTGCCGCTCGGTATTCTAATTTTGCAGAGGCCTCATAGGAGCGGCACCAGGCACGCTCCAACTGCTTGCACCCCTTCTTAGCCTGAGTTAATGAATCGTTGAACCATGGATTCGACGGCCCACGTCCTTTGGCTCCACATTTGGCCGGGATGCAACTTTCAAGCCAACCACCAGCCAGTCGTGAAAGCACAAGTTCGCCCCCTCGATGTCTGGAGGAAGTTGGGGTCTGTGCTCCGTTAACCAAAAAGCAAGCATCTCCTGGTCTAGTTTGTGCCAAGGCCGCTTTTCCACAGAGGCTGGACGGACCAAATCGGCTCTACCCTGCCACTGAAGATAGAATGATACCAATAAATGATCCATCCACGTCTGAGGGACCGGGGAAAAGATTTTTAAACAGCTGAGATTAGAAAAGATGGGGTCAAGTAAATGACCAGCCACATGAGTGCTCTCAAGGATGAGTCGCGGCAGCTGGAAAGCTTCCAGGTCCGCTAAAAAACTGGCAATCTCAGCCTTTCCTACCAGCTCGAAGTGCAGATTAAGATCTCCCAAGATGATAAAGTTTGCCGCCTTACTGGCCAATTGTCCGATTTTATTCGCTATATCCTCTCTAAATGTTCCAGAAGGCCCAGAGGGTCTATAGATTAAAAGACCAGACGTGGTCAAATTGCAGATGAGCTTAATTTTAATCAAGGCGCTTTCACAACCCGCTATTCCTTCCTTAGTCAGGCTAACAGCATAAGCTTCTTTGGCCACCACAGCAATACTGCCCCCTCTATCCCCTCTCTGTTAATGCTATTTGAGGTGTAACCATCAGGGAGGGCTAGCCATGGCTCCGCCACTGTTTCCTGGGTAAGCCAGGTTTCTGTGAGGAAAAGGGCATCTGGGCCCTCATCCATTAAAAAATCAAATACCTCTGCATGGTGCATCAATAGAGAGCGACAGTTGAGGCTAGAAAACTTGTATTTAGTGCAGTTGGGTGAGTGTGAAAACTGCTCCCCAGAATCCACCTTGAAGGCACAAAGTTCACACTCAAAAGTCGGCTCCTGAAAGGCCAAAGGTGCCGAGAAGCACTTAGGGGCCAGACCCAGGAGCTCCTCATGTGTATATCTACGCGATTCACCTGTGAAAGATGCAGGGGTCCTACCTACAGGCGATGGCCCGGTGCGGACGGGCGCAGACGGGCTTGCCCCTGGCGCGCCTGCGGCGCGCCTGCGGGGCGCATCCTCTGCGCTGGCGCCTAAATGTCTGCATTTATAGAAATAAAGGAGGTGACCGGACAGACAAGGCTGCAATCACTAGTCTGCTAACCCCGTAGTGCCTCCCTAAGAAGGCGGACACCCTCCAGCCACTTCGGGGAATCGCAACCAGCTGGCTGAGCCTTTGCTATTATTTTTGCTATTACCTTATTATTACATTTTCACTGTTGCAGTTAGTATGTTTTATTTGCCGCCAAGGTTTGGCAGCACCTATATCTACTTCTGTTGTGTGTTTGTGGATATACAGAGCATGTACCGTAAGGATGGTGTCCTTGTACAGGCGGTAGATTCCATAGGGTTTCTTGCCGCTTGGAAGTTTCCAACCCTAGGTCTAGTGTGTACTAGACAGTCACGTAAATTGGAACTTCTTTTGAAAGAAAACAATGGTAACTGGACCATCGCTTTTCCCACATTTAGACTGTGCCAGTATTTGCTATGCTTTTCTGAATCCTCATTGATAGAGTACTGTAGGTGTTCACACAGGTTAATCTGGTCCTAGGTGGTTTTGTTACAGGGAGCTCTAACAGTGCTTCACGGTTGTTATTTGAAGCACGTTTCTTAGACTGCTGTATCAGTCTTTTTGGATAGTGTCTCTTCTGTAGTTTTTGAGACAGGATGCTGGTATGGTGTTCATAACTTTCTTTAAAAGAGCAATTCCCACGAATCCGAAGGAATTGACTGAATGGTAAGTTCATGCGTAGCGACTTAGGGTGAAAACTTTCGAATGTCAGAAGAGAATTTCTTGACATGGGTTTCGTATAGTGTTCACTGCCTAAGCCCATAGACGATGAAAAAATCTGAAGATCCAGGAACAGCAAGTTGTCTTTACTGTACTCCACTGTGAAGTTAAGAAATTCATTTCTTGTGTTTAGCCAGGTGTGGAAAGTATTGATGGTGTTTGCATCACCCCTCCAGACAACAAAAATATCATCTATATATTGTTTCCATAAAACAATCCATTCATGGAAAGGCTTGTCAGCTGTCAGTATGTGCTGTTGTTCAAAAAGGTGAACATACAGGTTAGCTAGACTGGGGGCAAAAACGCTCCCCATTGATATTCCCGACGTTTGTAGGTACATTTGTTCTTCAAATTTGAAGAAATTCTCAGTCATAACTAACCTGGCACACTCCATGATGAAGTGGACATGTGTAATAGTCTATATTTGTCTGTTGTCCAGTAGTGATCTTATGGCGTCCAAGGTCTCATGTTGGGGAATGCATGTGTACAATGATTTGACGTCAAATGAAACAAGGAAATCAGTTGAAACATCAAATTCAATCTCGGGAAGCAATATTAGGATGTCCTTTGTATCCTGAAGATACATGGGCATTTCTTTAACCAATGGTCTAACAAAATGGTGGATAGTGGTTCCAACAGAGAGTTTATTCCCAAGATAATGGGTCTCCATGATGGTAGCCTTTGTGCTTTATGGATCTTCTATAAAGCATAAAACTAAGGCATCACCAGGTTACGGGTTACGATAAAACTAGCCTCTTGTGCAGTCACCCAGCCTTCAATCTTGGCTTTTTCTATGAGTTCGCCAATTTCCCTGATTAGTCTGTCCGTTGGATCAATTGTTAGTTGTCGATAAAACCGGATATCTGTGAGTTGTCTAAGGCACTCGGTGCGATAGTCAGAGGTATTCATTATGACTATCGCATCGCCCTTGTCAGCCGGTTTGATAATTATTGATGCATTCTTTGTGAGCGACTCAAGTGCTTTCTTCTCCTTTTGTGGAAGGTTCTGGTATTGGCGATTTGATGTTGTATTGATCATTGAGATTTCATATTTAACTGCTTTCTCAAAAGTCAGTACTTGATCTGGAACCAAGTAACTCGGTGGACTAAAAGTAGACCTAGATTTGAGGCCACTGTTGATGTCTTCAGTGTCATAGGAAGTGCTGTCTCCATCTTTATCTTTAAAGCAGAAGTGGAGGTGAATCTTTCTAAAGAATTGAGCCAGCTCACACTGAATGAGGAATGGGTCCCCATTATTAGTAGGGGCGAATCTTAATCCTCTATTGAGTACCTTTTGTTCATCACAAGTCAGTATATGATCACTCAAATTGACCACTAGGTTATCCTTTCTGTGCTGGTTGTTGTTGGAGGCCTTTATTTGCACTGCGCATGCTCCGAGGTGATGGAGGTGGACTCCAATGTACCTGCGCCTGCTGTCCTCTCCTTCGTCCGCGTGACCGTCCTCGGCCCTAGCCTAAAAAAATGCTGATTCGGGTAGAATTGAGGCAGTGGGTTGTACAGTAACATCTGCGTGTGGAACAACATGTTTTGAAAGTGGCATGCTTAATTATCTGGGTTCTCCACTTGGTTGCAATTACTAGTGCAACCAAGGGCTGCAACCCCCTCCCTATGAGGGAGGAGCTCACGGATGTTTTCAAGAGGGACAGTTGGTCTGATCGCCTATGATCAATGTTGTATCACTAAAGGAACTATTTCACCATATATGTTCCTATCATTTCTTAATCATTTGTGCATTCAAGATATTTTTAAAGTTCATTTTCTTACCCGTTCATATACGGGCAAAGGCCTTATCACTCCTGGCAGCAGCTCAGGGCGTGAGGCACCACTCTGTGGGGAGGAAAAAATCTGGATTCATGGAATTGTTTGAATATAACATGAATCAGTTTACCACCCATTTAAAATCAACTCCCAAGAAGTCTAAATATGACAGGTAGATGAAGGGTGAAGATAGTGCATCTAATTCTACAGAAAATGCCCATTTGATTAGGGTATTATGCCCTATCGACGGGTCGTCATCCTGACATATTTCAATTGGCATTGGCAACTGATAAGGTAAATTACTTTTCACTGTTGCAGTTAGTATGTTTTATTTGCCGCCAAGGTTTGGCAGTACCTATGTCTACTTCTGTTGTGTGTTTCATTTGTGGACATACAGAGCATGTACCTCAAGGATCAGCAACCAAGATCTAGTGCGAGTCAGATATGTGAACAATTATGGATCTAACAATCTCGCTCTCCATCTGAATTGATTCATGAATAAGGCACTTTGTCTGGATGTATATTGTAAAAACAAAACCATTTCGCCAGCATAATTTTAGTTTTGCAAAGAGTTGTCGAAAACGATTTGGGACACCAAATTTTGCGCTACTGTTGTAGTTTTTTAGCTGGTAAGTGCCAGATGATACACTAATAAAGGTCACGAAATCAGCGCAGTCGCTGTTTTGCACACTTTCATAAAGGGAAAACTACATTTCCTATGAGTCTTCGCCTTATTGCAGTTCGATGATGCGGCGTCTACGCCGGTTTGATAAATTGTAGCTTTGCAATGAATGGTGTCGATAATGTATTAGAACACCACATTTTCGCACCGCTCTCTGCGAAATGACGATCTCAGAATGCCACAAGTTTAGTACAGTCAAAGGGGTAGTTCACCAGACTTTACTCGACCTTCAAGATATTGTAGTCTATTGATGCGGTGTCTACGGAGGTACGTGAGACTACATTTCCCACCATTCCTCACTGTGTGGTGATGCGTTCAAGACGCGATGAAATAAGTGAAGCCAGCCGCATCCACTTCTATTGTTAAACAGAGTTTAAATAGCGCGCGTACTCTCTTTCTGGATACCGCTTGGGACAGCCAGAAGACGGTCCGGGGTACCGACAGAGAGGTAGGTCAGGGAAAAATCTCTAAAAAATATCTAGAACAGTGGGGCCCATAGTTAAGAACGAGGACTGTTTTCGTGGGCTTGCCCCATCCTAGACCAACAATCTGTATCCAGCATGATGGATGGGTGGGAAAAACCCAGTATCTCATTAAATTGCTTGGTACATATTTGTGGCAAAATGGGCATATTACTATTATTACTATTCTTGTGCTCTTTTGCTTGAGTCTGCTACAGCGGTCGTTTGTCTCCACAATATGTAAACCGACTAGGGCATTCAATAGGGCATAATACCCTAACAAAAGAATCATCAATATCTTTATTTCGGTTAAAACAAACCATAAAAGAATACAATACAATATTTAAAAACATTCCTCATAAACAGGATGTGCCAATTGAAGGGAGTGGAGTTGGTACATACATACGTACATAAAAATATCTACTCAGTAAAATACCTCGAACTATTATGTTGAGAAATGTTAAGAATAATGGGTATTTGAATCATGGTAATCTGTAGGGCATTACACATGTTACAATTACAGTTAGAATATTTAAAGGGGACTTTGGTAAAAATCCACCTTGCTTAGCGTATTTTCATTCAATGAGTTAAGCTTTAAGGCCAAACGTTTCATATCAGTACTTGTCCTGATAGTTCTATTACATTTTTTGGTCATTTCTTTTCCTAACTATCGCCACAGCAAGAAACAAACGGCTCAGACTGAATACTATAGTCTGTGACGTGTCACCCTTGAACACTCTTTCCCCATCTTTAATATGTCGAAAGCCTAAAAGGAGGCAAATGGGTTTTATCCACTATTTCCTTGCCTGCAAATAAAACATGAGCCTCGTCCTCCCTGACACCCATATCACACAGTTCACACAAGTCAGATTTGGTGCTGCCCCTAGGTCCTTTATTACACGCCCACGTTTATGTTCTCGATTTGATTTGTAGAATGCCATAACGCTACTTTAGATACAATGATTTAGCCACAGGGGGCGGGATATCATCCATAAAGCATTCAAATTTACTTTCAATTTTAACATCAAAGAATTTGAGGGTCAATGTTCCTACTTTAGAATTTTGTAAAAGACAGATGTGGGTATATTCCCAATACCATGCCTTCAGCTATTTTTTAGAAGAATGAGTAAGGGAGTCAGGATCTGTCCAAAAGCTACATAGGCCCGGCTTTAAAAAATGATTTTCAATGTGCACTAACCATGCCAACCGAGTGGTATTCTTTGTTTGTATTATTTCCTTTAGTGCTTCTCTATAGTCCACTAGCTCGTCAGTAGACCACAGGCGAACCCAGTATAGTAGTGGACGTAGGGAGGTATAATCATCAGATCGGCGTATATTCAGATCCCAGAATAGAGGAATTAAAGGGGTGCAACCTGGAACAGCTAAAAGTTGCATAAAGAAGCTGTTTTCTTGTACTGAAAAGGCATCTCTTACTACGTGGCCCCACAGTTCTGCCCCATATAGGGTAGCCGATTGAGCTTTATATTTAAATAGCTCGATTGCAGGTGATACTGCTCTAACGAAGCTATTCTTATGCTTCCTAATTATGGGGGCTTAGTTTTGTGTTAGTATTAACCTTAATTTTTCTATTTGTGGCTTCCAATTCATTTTAGTATCAAGGGTAATACCCAAATATTTGAAATTTTGCACATGTTCAATCTTTTCCTTATTTACAATAAAAACTTTGTTAAAACCCTTATGAGGACTGATCGACATGACCTTAGTTTTAGAAGAATTAATTTCGAGGTTTTTATCCAGACAATAAGACCGGAATTTATTCAATAAGTTCTGTAATCCTTTAGGGGTCTGGGAGATTAAAATCGTGTCATCCGCAAATAATAGGGCCGGAACGGCTTGACCACACAACTTGGGAGAGTCATGCTTGCAGCCCAAGAGGGTGTCAGGAATATCAGTTACATAAAGGGAGAACAGGGTTGGCGCCATGACACAGCCTTGCCTGACGCCTTTCTTTATATCTATTCTCTCTGTTAGCTCTCCATTAGGTCCCCACCTCACTCTTGCATAGTTTCCCTCATGCAACCTGATCAGTTGTTGGAGAATGTCCCCGGGGACACCCATGTCCCTTAACGATTTCCATAGCTTCCCCCTGGAGACCAGATCAAAGGCTGCTCTGAGGTCCACAAAAGCTACATATAAGTGGGAATTCTTTATATTGATGTATATCCAGATTAAACATAGAAATCTAAAAACTTGGTCTACCGTACTAATTCTAGCTCTAAAACCTGCCTGGTATTTTGTTAAAATAGAATTATCCTCGATTCACGTATTTAACTTACTTAAAAGTTGGCGAGCAAAAATCATTTTGAAGGACATCTATCAGACTGATAGGTCTATAGTGTGATGGATTAAGTCTGTCTGCTTTCCTGAAAATAGTCACAATTTCTGCGCCCCGCCAAGTCTCCGGAATTGGAGCTCCTCTTGCAATATCATTACTGAGCAAATTAATGTGCGGAGCCCACAAGAGTTTCTCATGTTTCCAAAGATCCCCTGGTATTTTATCTGGGCCTGGAGCTTTGCCCTGTTTGACTGCATTAATAGCAGATATAGTGTCTGACAAACTGAATGTTAAAGATGTGTCACATGGATTTAATTCTGTATATACATGTGTCCACTCTTCCTCATCCCCTCCACACAAGTACAATGCAGAAAAGTGTTTGACCCAGATATTTTCTTCAAGAAACCTGTCCCTAGATGGAGTCCCTTCTTTAGTGCCTCTGGCAATAAGATTCCAAAACGAAGATTGGTCATTCAGTTTGCATGCTTGGAGCAAGTCCGTCCAAACTTTTTCATCCCATCCCTTTTTTGCTAATAAGATGGGTTTTTTGTAATGCATTATTTTGTCTCTAACAATATTTATTTGGTTCCCTTTTACAGCTTTTATTAATTCCTATTTGGCCTGGCGGCAAGCTTTATTATACCAGAGTCCTTCTTTTGGACAGTTGTTTCTGCCAGATTGTGCTGTTTTAATCCCTTTTGAAAGAATCTCGCTAAGTTGCAGTATCAGATTCCCATGCAATTCTGTTAGGGAGGAACCCTCAGTGTTAGTATCAGCTAGCAGTGACATAGTGTTACATAAAGTTTGTATATTTTCCTAATAATGCCTGCATTACCCATCACAGCGGGCCATTTTAAGGACCTGCGATTATTAGACTCTAAAGGGCCATGTGGTGAGTTGTAGTCTCGAGAGACCATCTCCGTAGGAAGCACAAGTAATGAACTAAGAATGGTCAAAGAGAGGGGCAAGTGATCACTTTCTACCCTGTTGTCCACCTTCAAGTCCAGAAGCATTGGCCATAGGCTTAGAGAAACCAATATATAATCTAAATGACTGGCACAACGTCCTCTTTTAAAGGTAGGTTTGCTTGGGCAATCTGATGGTAATAGCCCATTACAGGAGCGTAAGCCATATTCCATTGTCATTTTTAGCAGTTGCAGGGCACCTTTTGTGCAAACTATTGTATTATTTGCATCAATGCGGAGAATATTATTGGCATTGTCTTCTTCCCCATAAATATCTTCTAGGCCCATAACTGGTTCGAAATTCCTGTTGAAATCTCCCCCTATGATCAACATGGTTTTGTGGTCTAGGTTGGAGATAATACTCTCTAACTGGGCTATTGTCTCTGATTCTTTATTTGGCGATTGGGGTCTATTATAGATGTTGATAATACAGATTGCCTGTCCTTTAACATCTTGGGATTTTATAACCAAAATGTCAGGACTATTAAAGTCTATCTGTTTAAAAACAACGCCTAGTGTAATTTTTGCCCAGATTATCAAACCAACAGAAGGTCTACCTTTATTTAAGTTTGTTGCTGGTATATAAAATGACCTGTAGCCTACTTTAAAGTAATAACAAAAGAATCAGATGCGCTATCTTCACCCTTCATCTATCTCTCAGATTCAGACGTCTTGTGAGTTGATTTTAAATGGGGGGTAAACTGATTGATGGTATGTTTCAAACAGTTCCATGAATCCAAATTTTTTTCTCCCCACAGAACGGTGCCTCAATCCCTGAGCTGCTGCCAGGAGTGGTGAGAACTTCGCTCGTATATGAACGGGTAAGAAAATTAACTTTAAAAATATCTTGAATGCACAAATGATTAAGAAATGATAGAAACATACATGGTGAAATGGTTCCTTTAGTGATACATTGTTGTTTTGAGTACATACTGATATGATTGAGGTATTAACATGGAATAAAATGTCACTGTTTTTATTTTTTCCCAGGTGGCAAGGCAAATCCTGTAGATTCTTCGCAATGAAGCCCACAGGTGATTGTAGGTTGTAATGTTCCACATACGTGTTATTACTGTATTTTGATTTTGTTTCACACACTTTTTTGCAGTAACATTATCATCTAGGTCCTGAGGAAGGCCAAGATCGGAGTACGATCTTCATGGCTGAAACATGTAGACCCTCTTTCTAGACCAACGTGTTCGCAACTTCATTCAGATGGCGTTTGCACTGGTTTTTTTGCTTGACACCAAGCGATAACCATTAAATACATTTTTTCGGTTGGTCGTCAATTTTTATGTCACTTTAATACTTTGTTGGTGCTGGACACCATTCATCCCACATAAGTTTTTTACATGCTTCTGAGATCTTAGGCGATCAGACCAACTGTTCCTCTTGAAAACATCTGTGAGCTCCTCCCTCATACTGAGGGTGTTGCAGCCCTTGGTTGCACGAGGAATTGCAACTAAGAGGAGATCCCAGATGATAAAGCATGCCACCTCGGTGGGTGATGGTATTCCGTCCTCTTAATGTTCTCACACTATATTCGTGTCAGTATCATTTGTGCTTTCAAATTGCTCCTTGTAGGAGTTTTATAGACCCACGGATTTCATATATTTATATTAGTATTGAAGTGGGGATTGTGTCCGCGCAGGTCTTTAAACTTTTCCCTGAGACCCTCTATTGCCTGGTGTGTTGTTGCATTCAGTGAACTTCCAATTGTTAGCAGAGCCCAATTCAGTTCTACACAGACATATTGTGAGCTTTTGTTAAAGTTCTTCTTCAAAGTTTGTTCAGGCAGTGAGTTTTGAGTATTACGAGTCATTGAAGAGTGCAGAAAGAACCAAATATAGAGACTATCCTTTTGGAGCATACAACACGCAGTTGGGACAATATATTACTAACAGTTAAGCCAGCACAGGAATGTTACTAGTAGATATAAATATATATATTTATACTTACTAATTTTACCGTCTCTCTGATTCCTGGAGTGTGCTGTGGCAGCATCTAGTAGGGAAATAACAAGACTGAACTAATACTGACAAGATTAACATAGCATCTTAAGCAAATAAATTACAATAATAAGACACGTATGAGAGAAGCAAATTCCACTGTTATTACAGGTAAAAGAGCAGTAAGGAATCAAAGGATGAGAGGGAGGGTACATTAGTTTAAGAGAACGAGTAGGTTGGGATGGGGCAGTGAGTAGTAGTAATTCTGTGCTTTGTGTTTTCAGATGTGTGGAAGCCCCAGTTCGGTATTTCAGCAGACGTGACAACGCAGTAGCAGTCTCTCTTTACTCCCATTCCCCGTTCCCTCTCTTTACTGCAAATCGATTTACATCGGCTGCAGTGGAGTTGGGGAGTTGGGAAAAGTTCTTCTGATCCTGTGGGAGCAAGGTTCAGGTACTCAGCTTTGACACTCTGCTCCTCATGATCCCATCCTCACCGCAGGGCAGGTAGCCAGGTCACTATAGGGAGTCACAACCATCAAGGGATGTTGTACATGTCAGTAATAACACAATTTGAAGGATCCAGCTCATATCCAGAGCAGGACTCAGACAAATGAATTCCTTCCATACTATCCCTATCATGCACCCAGTTCTGCTTGCACACACACCTTACTTCAATACATTGGGCCACAACTATCTTGGGGACCCGTATGCTTTGTTAGGGCCTGTTTTCATGTCCCAGGCGGACCTGTGGAATTCCACCACCACTGTTTACTGAGGCCAGTCCGCAGGGCATGAGGGAGGATCCCTACCTGTACAGTCAGGACATAGTCTCAAAATGTCCTTCTTGTTGTCAAAAACGTCTAGAGTAATAAGTGTACACACTGAGCATGCTTCAATTCTACATGCACATAAACAATGGTTCATGATCCAAAACCTTGGGAAAGGAAGACCCACATCTAAAAACTAAGACAATGTCTCACATACAAAAGAAAGATACAGGGAATTGCATTTGGTGGCATATGGGTCAATGCATGTAGCTACACACGAGTCACAAGACATTTCAACATCACTTACTTTCATCACATGATCATGTCTTTGTAACAAATTGGTATGGATGTAAATCATCTTTCATTAAGCAGGCTATGCAGATCCCATCTGCTGTGCATAACACAACAAGAGCATATGGTGTAATATTGAACAACTTCAAAAACACGATAACCATAACAAGACAGATGAGCACAGAGGGATCCTGGGCGTTTATAAGGTCAGCATCCCACATACCTCACAGTCCAGACATGGGGGGGGGGTGAGACCATGGCCTCTAGTACATAAGCTATTGTTTGCATATGTGGATTCTAAGAGACCCCTCCCCCTCCATGTGATTGAAGGAGGAGATGTCAGGCACCCAGTCTGCCTCACATGACAGAGCAGCTGCTTCATCTAGCCATGTCAGGACTACCTCGATAGGTCGTGATCATATGTAAATGTGCTTGGCCCTACAAAGTCCTTCAACCTTCCAATTTCTACTGTAAGTCCTGTAACAAGTTGTCCTACAAACTATTGCAACCTGTGGAGGCACACAACTTACTTCCTGTGCAGCGCAGTTGCCTTTGCCCTACCCCATTAGAGAGTTCCTGCTACCAAGTGTTGCAGTGTTGTGAGTGCAGTGGCCTAACAATGCATGCACATGGCTTTGCATGATATGAGCATTTACAAACCCATTCTTTCATTGGATACCTTTAAAACCTCACCTGCGTGAATATCTCCAGCAGAATCCCCTCCAATTGAAGTAGGTTGACTCAAACTGTCACTGTGTCAAGTACATCTGTGACTTTGGACCTCAGGTTGAAATCACACAGCCATACCCAGAACATATGTATCACATCCAAATTAGGTGCATGACATCGTGGACACAGAGGGCAGAACACAAACTTACAGGGTAGGACAGGGAGGGTGAGACATGCCCTTTTCTGGATGCCGAATTGAATGTACTAGAGTTTGGCATCACAAGATACTGTACACCCGTAGTGCTTAGTGCATCCTTACTCTAAGGCAGTGAATGCTCATACTATATAAGTTTCTCATAGCCAGCAAACGGGTGACAGTCATCATATGTGCAAAGCCATTAATAAACAACGTCACCAGTCTTCGACCACCACCCATGACATGCAGGCAGTGGGTTAGGGGGTGATGCTCCAGTTCGGTGTCCGTGACTCTCGAAAGGTATCCCATGTCTGCTATCATTGTGTCATATGCCAAGAAATGGCCCCCCAGAATGTCAGGATCTTCCTGCAATGGGCCAAAGGTAATGTGCTTCTGGACTCTGAATAGTTCCCGACTGAGGTCATGCTGTCAGTCCTTCCCTAACAATGATTGTATTGAATAGTAGTAGAAAGTGCAGACCAACAAGCGGAGAGTACGAAATCATGTCCGTCAGTACCCTCAGGAAAAATAAGGCACTTTCACCAGGCTGTCAGCTCCACAGGGGAGCTGCGCTGCAGTGAAAAACATTGATTTGCCATCTCCTGTGCCCTGCATGTTGGGAACATGCCCACTTCATACAACTGACTCCAAACCAAACATCACACTGGCCATTGTAGCGGTGCTGCCATGTAAAATTTCATAGAAACCGCATCCTGGACACCTTTCACAGTGGCAGCTGCAGCCTCTGCAGAGCCACACTTATCCTGCCCCTATTTCAGATCAACCCTCACAGCATGGTGGCCAACTACCTGGAGGTGGCACGAGGTACTGCCACAGCTAGGTGATGTGAAAAATACAAGATTCAGGGGAACATTACCATCTTGGGAAGTGATATACTTACTTGGTCTGTAACTGGGAGAGTGCTACAAAAATCCATTTGTGGATGTAAGGAGGATATGGCCCTGGTCAGATTTCCCCAATGAGATTGTTTTCATCATGACAGTTACAGATCCCTAAGTAGCTAAACACCCAAAGCACCCACATCACCCTCTGCTTATCCGCAATTAGCTCTTGTGGAGGATATTCCACACAGAAGGGGAAAAACACAACATTTGGCCCAGTTAACACCCAGACTCAACACACTCTGGATATCTAATAGTCTCAGAGAAATTTCTGGAATTTCCCTGCAGATATACTGAATATAGAGCAGCATGTCGTCTACATCAATGGATGCTACATGTACCTCATCGCCTAGTGGAACTCCCCATGCTTACCACCCTTAACAAAGTTGCTAGGCTAGCGGCTACATTGCCAGGGCAAAGAACAGTTGGAAAGGGCATAGCCCTGAAAATTCACCCTGAGCAAGATAAAGAGGGTGAGATGTCTTTTCAAAACCTGACTTGAACAGTTGGCTCGGTAGGAAAAAGACAAATATCTTGTTGCAGCCGCCATGCAATGGGCAGTTTTGACAGCGTGGTAAACAGGTATTCACAATCAATGGTATGGAATGCCTTCACTAAGTTCAACACTAGGCACAGTAAGTAGGGCCACCTCCCCTGGACCAGCTGCAGCACCCTATTTTGCCTCTTGAATATTAAGCGTTGTGAATCAATCAGGGATATAAACCTTTTGGACCCTATGCACTAGATGGTGCAAGTGTACCGCAGGCGAGGTGCCACTACCATGCTAAGGTATCAAAATGCATTGCTAGCATGGACATTGGATTGTAGGACTTCAGTTTGGTAGGGTCAGTGTTAGGTTTTACCAACGATTCCCAAAAAGTACTTCCGCATGGATTGCGGTTCTATCCCATAACTCACGGTTGCATGAGAGAGCCACAGTCACCTGGGGGCAAGTAAAAGCTCATAGGCCTTGTAGAGCTTGGATGGAAGGCCGTCCAACCCCGGATTTGTCAGCATGGCAGTGCGCATAATCTCTGTGTGTATCTTCTGTACCATCTAACGGGTTGTTGATCACCGCACGTGATGCAGGATCAAATTCAGGCAGATTAAATACAATTAGGAAATATATACCTTGCGCACAGACTATGGGGGGAATGTTTTGGCCTCAACAATACACCATGAAGGATTCATGGATGGCTGCCTGAATAGTGTGCATACGGTGCAGGGGATCCCCAATTATCTTCATTTGCTGGGTTGTAGTTATGCCATGGAGGAGGGAGGCCAGGAGTTGCCCTGACTGATCTCCCTCACGTGCATCTCAGTTTGTTATGTTTCAAAATAAAAGCAACGCAGTTGCTCAATGAGATAGGTGTGGTGTGCTTGAGCATCTGTCAGCGTGGGTAACACCCCAGGCTGCAACTGGACCTCAGCCTCCTGTCGGCCTAGTGGTGCCTCTGTTTCCATCAATGTCTTGTGGATATTAGCCCTAGCCCCCACCAAAGCCCCAAGCACATGTCACTCAGTTCTTTGAGTGCTTCCCACTCCAATAAACTACAAGTGGCTGTGTCCTAGTTGTCAGTGAAATAATTGGAGATGGATTCCCTCAGTAATTCACAAAATGCATGGGGCAACAGCAACGTAGCATGTGTTGAATGGGGGTCGTTGCACACTACACCCAATGTTTATGTGTGTAGAGTTATGTTCTGAGAATGGTCTTTACAGGTATTCTGCATCTAGCACCTCAGTCTGTAGTGTGTGGTGATAACAAATATTCCTATTCAGAATGTGCAGATTGTACTGCAGAGTAGTAGAAGTAGGACTGGATGTACGATTCACCAGCAGTGTCAGAGGGACCAGTGTGCAATCCCTTGTGTAAGGCACGCTGCCAGAACTGGAGAGGATGGCAGGGGGGGTGGAGCACGGTTAATCTGTGGCTCTTGGACACAAAAGAAATTGCCATCCTCAAGCCAAGGGATATGGGTACACCTCCTGAGGATGCGGAATAGGCATAGAATGAAGTTTGGTATGCCCGCATTCGGCACATAAACACTGCCCAATAATATTTGCAAACATCGAGGAGGCCCTCTACAAAGACATATTGCCCTCAGGCTCCATGGCAGTGTCTAATGTACAAAATGGGACCCCTGTACGGAGCTAAACAAGGGCTCTCCTTATCAAACAAGAGTAAGAGGATGCAAAAAGAATGGCTCTGAAAGAACTTCTGGAACTGGGTCCCAAGCTCCCTTGTCACATGGGTCTCTTGTAACAGTGGAATGTTTTTGCCAGTTCATCCTGATATATAATCATAATGCATGTCCCTTCCTTGTCGTCCCATACATCTGACATTCAAAGTCATAATGCCATGAGTATCCTTGCATTTGTAGTGTACTGGGAAGTGTGGGGAGGGGTTTCTGGAGTAGTCTGCCCCAACATGGGCTACCAACACACATCCTGGAGTTTTTACTTCGGGGGCTATGGGCCCTAATCAATGGCCTCCCCCTCAACGGATCTGCATCAGGAAAGAAAACATAAGCCCTCAATATCTCCACCCCAGGGCAATATCCAAAGAGAAGACTGAGCAACCAGTGGCAACATCAACCTACAAAGTGAAACCTAGAAGCCATCCCACACACAACTCAGCCAAGGTATGCAGAGTGGGGGGAATGTGTCCTATGATGCAAATAGGTTTCTCATTTGCTAGTGGACTCCTAGCTTCCATTTCTAAAATCTGTAATGAACAATCAGATCAGACAGCAAGCAGCAGCTAATACAAACTACCTCCCTGTTGGAAATGGCCCTTTTTGCAGGGTCATCCCTAAACTTGTTGCCTCCCTCCTATATTTTTCCTGATCTGTTTTTGTTGATTTTATGACTCTGGGAACTTTACCACTGCTGACCAGTGCTAAAGTGCATATGTTCTCCCTATGTAAATATGACTGTAAATTGGTATATCCCTGATTGGCTTATTTGGTGTACCTGTTAATCCCTAGTAGTGTGGCCTGTGAGTGCCCACGGCTGGTAACCCAAATGCTGCTGGTGGGCCTGCAGCGCTGGTTTGTACCACCCAGAGAAGCAGCTTGTAAAGTGTACCTCAGACCTGCCACTGCAGTGTCTGTGTGCAATCCAGAACTGCCATCTTGGCTGTGAAGTGCCCACACTTCCCAGCCCCTGAACCTTCCCTTGGCATCATATAAGTCACCCCTATGGTAGGGTGCATTGTGTGCGTAATGTAGGACATGGCTTGATATGTGTAGCATGTCCTGGTAGTGAATTACACTCCATTTTGTTTTTCACCACTGCAAGGCTACCTGTTCTTCATAGACTAGAATGGGCAGGTCTAATTATTACATTGTATAATCCTAACTGACCCACAGAACAAGGTAGAAATTCGATTTTAGTATGTCTGAACTCAGAATAATAAAATACATCTTTTAGTGAAGTTGGTTTTAACATTCTGTGTTTGAAAATACCACTTTTAGAAAGTAGGTATTTTCTTGCCTAAGCTTTCCAGTGTGCTCTGCTGTTATGTGTATTGGCTGTCTGGGTTTAGAGGGGCAGGACAGGCTGAGTCAGACCTGGGTTGAATAGAGAGATCTGCATTAAGTAATTAAGTATTGGAGAAGGGTGGCTCCTTGACCTGAATAGGGCTGTGCCTGGCAAGGTGAATGCTGGCTCCACCTCCTACTGTGCGTCTGATGGCAGACCCCCTCTTTCTGAAAGGAAGGATACAGCCTGGTAAACAAAGTGCTCCAGGACTGAGCAGCACTGGTTTTGGCTGGGTTCAGTGACTAGTGACTTTTTAGAACAAAGGGGAATAAATATCTGTGCTCAAACCCATTCAATTTGTATTGCTCCTGGATCTCAAGAAGACGAACCTCTGTCCGTGTAACTGAAGGAATCTGCAGGACGGGACTGTCCTTGTGCTTGTGGGCTGTTTCTTCGACTGGCCTGCAGTAATTCCCCATGTACTTCTTAGAAGAGGGAAAAGGACTTTGAAAGACTTTTTATTTTCAACTTGCAAAGCAATCACCCAAGGGCTAGAAAAGAGCTAGCCTCCTGCTGGAGTCTCAGGCACATCTGACTCACCAACCAGCCTCCTGATTCCTCCTTGCGAGGATTTCTATCTGCAGGTAAGGCTCCTGGAAGCTCCAGGGACTCTAGTTCTACTTCAGTGTGAGACGCCGCAGCTGAAGAGCGTAAGATAAATCATCGCGCTGCTGCCGCCGAGCGTTCGAAAACCAAAAATCATCGCATTGCACGTTTGCGGGCTGTCGAGTGCTTGCTAACAGAGAATCATCGCATCGCATGCTTGCGGGCCACAAAGTGCTCGCTAACATCCAAAGAATCATCGCATCGCACGTTTGCGGACTATCGAGTGCTCGCTAACATCCAAAGAATCATCGCATCGAGATCATCGCTTCACGTCATCGCAGTGCAGGCGCCGTGCGTCCGCCATTTTCATCGCATCACACCTAGATCGTCGCTCCCTCGTGGAGCACCATTTCTTCTCATCGCAACAGGGTCGCACATGCAACAGGTTCAGCGCATCATCCTCCCTTGAGGCAAGGATTCAACGCATCGCTGGCCTAGCGTGAAGAAGTTCGTCGCTTTGTCGCGCACGCATCTGCAGATCAGCGTACCATCCTCCCTTGCAGCAAGGATTCAACGCATCGCTGGTCTCACATGAGGAAAATCATTGCTACAGCTGGTTTGCGACATTTTGTTTGTTTTGCTACAAAATCCAGGTACTTTGAGTAAAAGGATCGTAGAGACCACTGCGTTGCACTGAATGCCTATTTTTCCACTTTGAACTATTTCTACAGCTTTTCAAGATTAATACTATTTTTCAGTACTGTGGCTTTCTATCGTTTTTGGTCTTGTGTTTAAGTCTATATATAAAGATACATATTTTTTATAACTACATGTGTGGTGTCCCTTTGTAGTGTTCTTTACTGTGTTACTGTGTATAATCATAAATGCTTTACACACTGCCTCTGAGATAAGCCTAGCTGCTCGTGGTACGTTACCACAGGGTTGAGCAGGGGTTATCAAAGGGTGTAGCCCCCTTACTCTGACCTAGGAAGAAGGGTTCCTACTTGGACAGTGGCCAGCCATTGCCAACTAGAGACCCCCATTTCTAACCTTGGTGGTCAGCGGTGAGGATCTGGACTTGCATTTATGATTGCATACAGTAATTATAGTGTACACTACTAGTGCAGACCATAGTGCATCCACAGACGGTTTTAAGATTTTTGTTCTACTTTTGATTCGTCATCGCCAGTTATTGTTACAATGGGTCTTGCTGAAATGAGACCTACCTTTTACATAGATGACCTGTTGACCTACAGTCTAGAGGAGCTAAGGGGGTTCTGTGAAGAGAGAGGTTTAGCAGTGAGTAGGAAGGAGACTCAGCTATCTTTGCAGACATCCCTGAGGCTTTGGCAACAAGACAGATGAAGATTCGTGGAGTCCCAGTACACCTACCAAGAGGGTAGTTGGTCTGAGGGTGGTACTGGAGAGTGGGAAGAGGAAGAAGAAAGTGTTATGGGATATCTCATAGGTAGGGAGTCCCTTGCTGAGTCTAGTGCCTATGGTAGTGACCGATCCCCTTCATGGTCCCCAGAGGAGTTAGTGGACACGTGGGTGGGTCCACTAGGTAGGGAGTCCCTTGCTGTATCTAGTGCCTATGGTAGTTACCAACTTCCATCATGGTCCCCAGAGGAGTTGGTGGGCAGGTGGGAGGGTCCCATAGGTAGGGAGTCGCTTGCTGGGTCTAGTGCCCAGGGTAGTGCCCAATCCCCTTCATGGTCCCTAGAGGAGTCAGACAGACAGAGGGAGAGGGAGCACCAGCTGGAATTAGAGAGGCTCCAAAGGGAGATTGCCCAGATGGAGGCACACCTAGGGCAGATAGAAGTAAAAGAGAAGTTCGCTCTGGAGGGTAGGTTATCCCCTGAGCGCAGTGTTAATTGTCTGGATTCACCAGTGAGGGTGGGGTCCAGTGGTGGCAGCAAAGATGAGTTATGTAGTGATGACAGTGTAGTACACCCACCCAGAGATGTGGCACCTGACTTAAATGAGGGGGTTGATCTACACCAGGGGATTCAAGGATATGAGGTAGCTCCATTGGTGTGCAGTGTCCCTGAGGTGGATTGGGGAACTAGCTCAGGGGCCCCTAGTCCTAGTGAGGGGAGGGGCACTCTACCGACTCTAGATGAGAGGTGCAGGGAGAGGGGTTCCCCCGTGGTTGAAGTCCTGGTGTATGAGTGTGAGGACCGCCCAGAAGAGTGTGGGTTGAGTAATAGAGACAGGCATGTAATGTCCCACCCATTTCAGGAGAATGGTGTGGAGTATGTGTGTGAGGCACTGGATTGTGAGGTGAAAGTTAGCACCTGTAGGGAACTGTGTAGGGAGAGTTCCTGTTTCCCGAACTAAACCAACACCTGTTGAAGCGCAAGTTCAATGAGCATAGGGAACTTGCACAGGAGGCAGACCTCTGGGTGAGTACCAGAGGCTCTGTAGAGGCATTGGAGAATGACCATAATAGGAGTGGTTCAGATGTCTTCCAACCCAAAGTGGTGGGAGAGGTTTGGAGTGATGCAGCTAGGTCCCCTTTTTGTGAAGAGGTTGTAGGGCCTCACATCCAGTCTTGTGGGAGCAGGAATGAGACAGGGATAGTTCCCGAAGTGCCCCAACCTCAGTCTCCAGGACTGGATGGTTCCGTGAGGGAACACCAGGTAGGGAGTCTAGTCTGTCCAGATAGACCGTCAGTTATGGGGAGTATTCCCATGTTAGGTGAGTTGAGAGTGCCTGTAGGACAGGCCTCCATCAGTTCTTGTTTCTGGCAGTGCCACTCCTAGAGGGAGGGTGCAGAAGTCCAGTTTGAGGGGTGAGAGGGGGAAGGAGCCCCCAGTGGGAGAACCAGTGGGTCAGGGGCCAGTCAAGAGGGCTGAGCCCCAGAGCAGTGACCATGGTGACACCACTTCTGTCCTGGAGGATCTTCACGCACTGTCAGGTGGACAGGGGTCGGGAGTTCTGCACCAGGGAGACTGTCATGCCACACAGGAACTCTGTGTTACCCTCAGGGAGGGTGTTGGTACTCCTCAGGAAGTCCTGGTTCGCCGGGCAATTGTTCAGTCACAGGGGTTGGTCCCTGATTTGGGAAGTCCTCGCCACTGACACCGGTGGCACCTGAGGAGTTCTCCAGATTGGTGGATCAGTTGCAGGGTCAAGTCCCTGACCTGGTTGAGGGATGTGTTTCCCCCGAGGGGGGCCTGTGTGCTCCCCAGGAAGTCCTGGGGCACCAGGCAGACTATCGCACCACTCTAGAGGAGTGTGCTTTCCTTGTGGGGAATTGGTGTACTTCCCCAGAAGTCCTGGGTTGCCAGGCACAGGTCCAGCCTAAGGGTACAGACCCTAGGTTGGAGGGCCAGGTTCTGGGTGTCCTCCCTGACCTGAGGGAAGGGGCAACTGCTAACAGTGCCCCTACCGGTTTGTGTTATGGGGGTACCTCTCCAGGTGGGAGGGTGCAGGGCCCCAGTAAGGGGGCAGGGAGAGGGCAGCCTCACCCCTGACCTCCACCCAGCCTAAGGGTACAGACCCTGGGTTGGAGGGCCAGGCTCGGGGTGTCCCCCGTTCCCTGGAGGAAGGGGCAACTGCTAACAGTGCCCCTACCGGTTTGTGTTATGAAGGCACCTCTCCAAGTGGGAGGGTGCAGGGCACCAGTAAAGGTGGCGGGGAGAGGACAGCCTCACCCCTGAACTCTGCCCAGTCTATGGGTACAGACCCTCTGCTGGGATGCCAGTTTCAGGATAGAACCCCTGAACTGATGGGTGAATTGTGCAGGACACCTGCCACAGGTGCCCTGATAATTCTGGAAGGGGGTACCGCTCCAGGTGGGAGGGTACCGACCACCAAAGATGAGGACTGGGTGTGGGAAAGCCCACCTTGGTCTCCGGCCCAGCCGCTGGGTACAGCCCCAGGGCTGGTGGGTCAGTGTCAGGGTGTCTTGCCTGACATGATGGGAGGGAGAGTGGACAAAGGGTGCCAGGCACCTGGGATTACTGTCCCCCACTCTTTAATGCCACAGAGGTTTGAGAACACTGAGAGGTATCAGATCTGGGTCTCCTCACTGACTACTGTAACTGGCCAAAGTGGTTTGTTGTCTAACTGTTGGGACACACCTGTGAGCCAGCTACGGTTAGGTGCTGCACAAGTGGTGTCCACATGTGAGGAGGAGGGCCAGGTATGGGAAAGCCCACCCCAGTCTCTGGTCCAGCCGCTGGGTACAGGCCCAGGGCTGGTGGGTTAGAGTCAGGGCGGCGTGCCTGACCTGACAGGAGGGAGAGTGGACAAAAGGTGCCGGGCACCTGGGGCGACTGCCCCCGCTCTCTGAGAGCCCTGAGAGGTATGGGCCTGGGTCTCTTTGCTGACTACTGTCAGTGGTAAATGTGGCTTACTGTTTCTCTGTTGGGACACACCTTTGAGCAAGCTAGGGTTGGGTGCTGCACAGGTGGTGTCCACAGGTGAGGGGAAGAGTTCCCCATTGGTTGTCATGGGGGGCCCTGAGAGTGTGGACCAGGGGATCCCACAGGGTTCAGAGTGGCGTAGAACTGGAGTAAGTTCAAGTTCAAGTTCAGGCATTTGTAAAGCGCATTACTCACCCAGAGGGTCTCAAGGCGCTGGGGGAAGGGGATCATTATTTGTCGAAAAGCCAGGTTTTAAGTTCTTTTCTGAAAGAGAAGTGATTCTGAGTAAGGCGGAGGTGGGTGGGGAGTGAGTTCCAGGTCTTGGCAGCCAGGAAGGAGAAGGATCTACCACCCATGGTGGATTTCCGGATGCGCGGGACTGCGGCGAGGGCATGATTGGACGATCTAAGTTGGCGGGTGGGTTTGTAGAAGGACAGTCGAGTGTTGAGGCATTCGGGTCCTAGGTTTTAGAGGGCTTTGTGTGCGTGGGTGAGAAGGCGGAAAGAATTCTTTTGTTAACGGGGAGCCAGTGGAGGTCTTTTAGATGTTCGGTGATGTGAAGTACGTTGAAGCAGGAGGACGAGACGGCGTTGACTTGTCTGGACATCGAGAGAGAGGAGTCTAGGATGAAGCCAAGGTTACGTGCATGGTCGGTGGGTGTGGGTGCTGCGCCCAGCGCGGAAGGCCACCAGGAGTCGTTCCAGGCTGAGGGGGAAGATCCTAGGATGAGTACCTCCGTTTTGTCTGAGTTGAGTTTTAGGCAGCTATGTTTCATCCATTCGGCAACTTCTTTCATGCCTTCGTGAAGATTGGTTTTGGCGGTGTTGGGGTCTTTGGTGAGGGAGAGGATTAACTGGGTGTCGTCGGCGTAAGAGATGATGTTGAGGTTGTGTTGACGTGCGATGGAGGCGAGAGGACTCATGTAGACGTTGAAGAGGGTGGGACTGAGTGAGGATCCTTGAGGTACGCCGCAGATGACTTCGGTGTCCTCTGAGTAGAATGGGGGAAGTCGGACTCTTTGAGTTCTCCCAGCGAGGAATGAGGTGATCCAGTCCAAGGCTTTTCCTTGTATGCCGATGTTGCTGAGGCGATGTATAAGGGTGCTGTGGCAGACTGTGTCGAAGGCGGCGGATAGGTCGAGTAGGATGAGGGCCACTGTTTCTCCGTTGTCCAGGAGTGCTCGGATGTCGTCGGTCGCTGCAATGAGGGCGGTTTCGGTGCTGTGTTTGGCTCGAAATCCAGATTGAGATGGATCAAGGGAGTTGTTGGATTCAAGGAAGGCGGCGAGTTGGCTGTTGACGGCTTTCTCGATGACTTTGGCCGGGAATGGGAGGAGGGATATGGGTCGGTAATTTTTAAGTTCAGAGGGGTCTGCTGTGGGTTTCTTGAGAAGGGCGCTGAGTTCGGCGTGTTTCCAGCTTTCTGGAAAGGTGGCAGAGTTGAACTAGCAGTTGATGACATCACGGAGATGGGGTGCGATGATGGAGTCAGTGGGCGAGCCAGAGTGGATTGAGTTCATGAGGCGAATGGTGTCTTCTGTGGAAATTGGGTTCCAGGCGCTGAGGTTGTTAGTTGGCGGAGTAGGATCTGAGGGGGGTGGGGAGGGTTGATCGCTGGGAGAATTCTCGAAGCTGTTGTGGATGTCGGCAATTTTGTTGTAGAAGAAGGAGGATAACGTGTCGCAGAGGTCTTGGGAGGGAGTGATATCGTTAGATGCTGCGGTGGGGTTGGTGAATTCTTTGACGATGTTGAAAAGTTCCTTGCTGTTATGAGTGTTGTTGTCGAGACGGTCCTTGAATGCTGATTTCTTAGCGGATCGAATCAGTTGGTGGTGTTTGCGGGTGGCTGACTTGAGGGAGTCCATGTTGTCTGAGGTTGGGTTTTTTCTCCATATCTTCTCCAGAGTGCGGCATAGCTTCTTGGATTTTTTAAGGTCATCATTGAACCAGGGAGCCTTTTTGCTGGCTGATTTGATCTGGTGCTTTTTCAGGGGTGCTAATTCGTCAGCGCTGTGGGTGATCCATTCCTTGAGTTTGGTGGCCGCTTGGTTTGGGTCCAATGAGAGGGTGGGAGGGTTTTGGTTGAGTGATGTGAGGAGTTGGTCGGAGGTGATTTTGTTCCAGTTTCTCCGAGGAATAGGTTGAGGGCGATTGTGAGTTAGGGAGGTTTTGTAGCTGAAGTGAACACAGCTGTGGTCCGTCCAGTGTAGAGCTGTGGTGCGTTCGAAGGAGATGTGCTTGCTGGATGTGAAGATAGGGTCGAGCGTGTGTCCGGCTACATGGGTGGGGGTGTCCACAAGTTGTTTGAGTCCGAGGTTGGCCAGGTTGTCCAGAATGGAGGTGGTGTTGCTGTCGTGTTTGTTTTCAAGGTGGTAGTTGAGGTCTCCTAGAAGAATGTAGTTCTCGGAGGCTAGGGCGTGTGGACTGACGAAGTCCGTGATGTCATCACTGAATTGGGTGCGGGTACCTGGAGGTCTGTAGATGAGGGTGCCTCTCAGTGTGGTCCAGGGGTCGGTGTGGATCTGAAAGTGGAGATGTTCGGCGGTTGCAAGATTGTCGTCGGAGCTGGTTGTGATTTTGATGGTGTTCCTGTGGATGATGGCGATGCCTCCTCCTGTTTGATTGGTGCGGTCTTTGCGGATAATCTTGTAAGTGTCCGGTATGGCTATGGCGATGTCGGGAGCTGATGATGTGTTCATCCATGTTTCAGTAAGGAAGGCGATGTCGGGTGACGCAGTGTCGATTAGGTCCCAGAGTTCTGTTGCGTGTCTGTGGACTGAGCGGGTGTTGAGCAGGATGCACTTTAGGCGGTTTGAGTCGGAGTTGTGTTTGGAGGACGTGGAATTGGTGAGGGTCCTGATGCAGTTGAACTTGCAGGAAAGGCAGGCAAAAGGGCCGTGAGTGCGTCCTGGAGTAGCTTCGCAGCAAAGTGGTGTATGTCCGGAATTGAGGGCGAGGAGAGTAGCGGCATCATATGTGATTCTAGAGGGTTGGGAGCGGCGAAGACCAGGGGGACAGGCGCTGGGCGCGGTCCAGGCGCGGACGGGCGCAGACGGGCTTACCTTTGGCGCACCTTCGGCGCGCATGGGGCGCGACCGCTGCGCATGAACGCTGCGCGCAAATACTTCTGATATATGGATAGAGGCGGGGGAGGGGCGAGGGAGGGTCAGCTGGGAGGTGGGGCGGGCTGTGGAGGACGGGCTCCGAAGCAACAACAACAAAGATGGCGGCCCGAAAGTAAACTCGAGGTAGGCTGGGTCAACAAATGGTCAGCAAAGGCTGCACAACAATCAGGTAATGCAGTATGCAGTACAAATAAAAACAGTACAAAATGAACAATTTATGCGAGCGTCAATCAAAGCGCCGTGAAATAATAGCAAAAGCGATACAAATGACAATTTCAGTTGACAGAGGCAATCGCGCTATAGCGCTATGCAGTTAGGAGGCGCTATGCAGATAGTATGAATGCGAGAGTAGGAGGCAAGGGAGCGCGGGTACGATACCAGGCAGGAGCTGTGGTGAGGGAGCGACCGCTTCTGAAAGCGCCAGAGTGGTCACAGCGCTTACGGGTCTGGGAGCGGGCTGTGTAGTCCGTGGGAGGGAGGGTCAGCTGGGAGGCGGGGCGGGCATTGGAGGACGGGCTCCAAGGCAACAACAACAAAGATGGCGACCCGAAAGTAAACTCGAGGTAGGCTGGGTCAACAAATGGTCAGCAAAGGCTGCACAACAATCAGGTATTGCAGTATGCAGTACAAATAAAAACAGTACAAAATGAACAATTTATGCGAGCGTCAATCAAAGCGCCGTGAAATAATAGCAAAAGCGATACAAATGACAATTTCAGTTGACAGAGGCAATTGCGCTACAGCGCTATGCAGTTAGGAGGCGCTATGCAGATAGTATGAATGCGAGAGTAGGAGGCAAGGAAGCGCGGGTACGATACCAGGCAGGAGCTGTGGTGAGGAAGCGACCGCTTCTGAAAGCGCCAGAGTGGTCACAGCGCTTACGGGTCTGGGAGCGGGCTGTGTAGTCCGTGGGAGGGAGGGTCAGCTGGGAGGCGGGGCGGGCTGTGGAGGACGGGCTCCGAGGCAACAACAACAAAGATGGCGGCCCGAAAGTAAACTCGAGGTAGGCTTGGTCAACAAATGGTCAGCAAAGGCTGCACAACAATCAGGTAATGCAGTATGCAGTACAAATAAAAACAGTACAAAATGAACAATTTATGCGAGCGTCAATCAAAGCGCCGTGAAATAATAGCAAAAGCGATACAAATGACAATTTCAGTTGACAGAGGCAATCGCGCTATAGCACTATGCAGTTAGGAGGCGCTATGCAGATAGTATGAATGCAAGAGTAGGAGGCAAGGGAGCGCGGGTACGATACCAGGCAGGAGCTGTGGTGAGGGAGCGACTGCTTCTGAAAGCGCCAGAGTGGTCACAGCGCTTACGGGTCTGGGAGCGGGCTGTGTAGTCCGTGGGAGGGAGGGTCAGCTGGGAGGCGGGGCGGGCTGTCGAGGACGGGCTCCGAGGCAACAACAACAAAGATGGCGGCCCGAAAGTAAACTCGAGGTAGGCTGGGTCAACAAATGGTCAGCAGAGTGTGGTATTGCTGTGTCATACCTGGAATCGGGAACACTGCTGGGTTCCAGATTCCAGGGAAGACAGTTAAGACCCAGGCTTGTTGTAATGATCTTCAATCTTAATGCTGAATAAATAATCCTCCTTTAAACTACCAAACCTAGTGGTAGCATCATTCCACTGGCGACGTTTGGGTAAAGAACCTTGACATCAAAGCCTGGAGTCCCTACCTACAACGTTGAAGGTGCGTTGTGTGCGGAGGATCACGAGTCGTCTCCTGTTCCTGTGGAGGAGGACGGCGCAGAGCTACGGACAAGAGCTGAGGCGCACTGGTGAAAATCCCGCTGTTGTATGCCCTTCCGTGAGTAAGGAATTGGATTTTGGTCAATATCGACACTTCAAGTGGCTCGTAGCGCGAGAACTCGTCAACGCGAGAGCTCGTCAGTGCGTGAGCCATAGCGAGCTGATACGCATGCACACAACATGACGTCACAGCGTGTAAACACGCATTTTGACGCACGGCGGCCATTTTTTGGGCTAACTTTCACTGAATATCATTGCTGATGCGTGATATCTTAAAGGAAACTGCATAACAAGCTATTCTTGGCGAATATAACCTAGAAAGACCACGGAAAATTCGAAAACAAAGAAAAACAAATTAACATGGCAACAACAAATGAAGATATATAGAAAAAAAGAATAAAAAAAAAAAAAAAAATTCTTTTCAACCTTCAATATATTTCCTGCAAAATGCATATGCTGATAATTTAAACAGATGGAAGGTTTTTCTGCTCCTCCACCTTTCCTACCAAGTCCAGGTGAACCGATTCTAGAATGGAAAAGGTGGAAAGAGGGATTTTGTGCTTACATAGAGGCAATTGGTGGTGAAGACTACACCGATAAAAGGAAACTAGCAATCTTAAAACACTGTTTAGGCGCTGAAGGAAGACATGTCCTCAGTCATTTACCAGTTGATTCACGCAATGTAACATCTACTGAACAAGTGATAGATGTTTTCGAAGAAGCAATCAAACAGTTGGATAAACAGTATATAAAGAAAGTTAACGTGGTTGTATCGCGTCATAAATTCTTAAGTAGGGGACAATTACCAGGTGAATCCGTTGACTCGTTTATGAGTGACTTGAGGATTTTAGCGTCTAAATGTAATTATTCAACCTTTCATGATCACATGTTGCGTGATCAAATGGTCCATAAAGTTGCAGATGTCAAGCTTCAAGGAAAACTTTTGGACACAGAGGATCTAACTTTAGACAAAGCGTTAGATATCGCTCATCGTTTTGAAAGCATGAATCTGGGTGTAAAGGAACTTACGGAAAAAAAATCAGCTGAGGTGAACGTTATTAAAAAATTTAATGTTGAGGAGAGAAATTCTTTTAGAAGCAAGAACCAACCATTCCAAGAGAGGAGAGAATATGCATGCTTCAAGAGCGGAAATCCAGATCACCTGGCGAATGACAGGAAATGTCCAGCAATTGGACAATTTTGCAGATATTGCAGATTAAAGGGTCATTTTAGTAAAATGTGTAAAAATGAGAACAAATTTAAAGGTAAAAGTTTTGTGCAAAGAAAGACTTCTAATGAACAGGTTAATGAAATAGATGATGATAGTTTAGAAGAAGAATTTCTTTTTGCGATATATGAAGTTAATGAGTGTGATAAGGATTCTCCATACTGTACTGTGGATATTGGGGGGAAGAATATCAGTGTAATGGCAGACTCTGGAGCAAAACGTACTCTCATTGGTGAGGAATGGATAAAAGAGTTTCCAGGTTTGAAATTATCTCCTCCTGACATAAAACTGCTTGGGTATGGGAAGAAGCCCATTGAAATTCTTGTTTTTTTTACGACATCCCTAAGTTTTAAAGGTAAAACCATTAATTCCAAGGTTTACGTGGCAAAGGATGGTTCATGTTTATTGGGGTGGCCTCAACAAAGGGACTTAATGATAAAATTGGATCCTAACCATCCTGATCAAGTACTTGGTTATTCAGACCTGGTCATGAATGTAGAGTCTGATCTTGGTCATATGTGTGAGAAAAAATTTCCTACTGTGTTCTCTACATCTGCATTAGGTCTCTTAAAGAATTTTGAGCATAAAATAATTCTTAGGGACTACGCTGTACCAAAGGTTCATAAAGTAAGGAACGTGCCTTTACATTTAAGAGACGCTGTGAAGTCTGAACTCAAAAGATTGTGTGAGTTAGATGTCATTGAGGAAATAGAATCTTCAGTTTGGTTATCCCCGGTCGTTGTCACTCACAAGCCCAATGGCAAAGTAAGGCTATGTGTAGATTTGAGGGATTTAAACGAGAATGTATGGGTGGATAGACATCCATTGCCTAATATAAATGAAATGTTTACAAAATTAAAAGGGGCATCCATTTTTTCCACGTTGGATCTGTCTAATGCTTACCATCAGATTGCATTACATAAAGACAGTAAGCATTTGACGTCTTTCATCACTTCAGAAGGTGCTTTCAGGTACAAGAGAATGCCCTTTGGTCTAATATCAGCATCTTCTGTCTTTCAAAGAGTGATGCATAATCTATTTAAAGATTTTAAAAATGTTTTATACTTTCAAGACAACATTTTGATCTTTGCATCTAATCCATCTGATCATTCTGAAATACTACATAAGGTATTATGTGTGTTGCAAGATAGTGGTCTCACTCTCACAAAAGAAAAATGTAAATTTGGTGTGTCTTCTATTGACTATTTGGGACATACTATAAGTAAAGAAGGCATTTCCCCAAAATTAAACGTAATCAAGGCTATTGAATCAGCTCCAGACCCCGTAAATAAAGATCAGCTCAGGTCTTTCTTAGGGCTTGCCGAATATTACTCCAAATTTATTCCACTGTTCTCTGATAAAACTGTAAATATGAGAAATTTGATGAAGAAAAATGTTCATTTCCTTTGGGATGAAAGTTGTAAAAAAGAATTCAAGTTGTTGAAACAAAACATTGCATCTGCACCTGCTCTAGCAACGTTTAATACTACTCATGGTTCAATCATCATTACAGATGCTAGCAATGTAGGTATCGGTGCAGTTTTAATGCAGCGTCAAAAGGGTCAAATGGTAACAATTGGGTTTGCTTCAAGACCTCTGAGGGATGCTGAATGCAAATATTCTACATTAGAAAAGGAAGCTCTTGCTTGCTGGTGGGGCATAGAGTATTTCCGCAAGTATGTGTACGAAACTGTTTTTAAACTCTGGTCTGACCATCGTCCTCTAGTAGATTTATTTACTACCAAAGGTTGTGGGAAAGCGACTTCAAGAATTGCCAGATGGCAGTACAAGCTTCAAGAATTTCATTTTAAAGTTGAATATATTCCTGGTGTTAGGAATGTGTTTGCTGACTGCTTATCTAGATTACCTATGCCTGATGACAACGTAGTTGAAGTGGACAATGACAAAGATAACGTGGTGTCAATTTGTGAAATTTCCAAAGGTTGTATCCGTGAGGATACATGGAAATTGGCATGTAGTGGTGACCCTGTTTTCAATAAGATATGTAATTTTGTGAAAACTCAGTGGCCACGCAAGGACTTGTAATCTGATAGTATTCAACCGTTCTTTCATGTTGCTCAAGAGTTATCTGTGGTTGAGGGGTTATTGTTCAGAGGTCTACAATTGGTGGTGCCTGGTGAATTACACTCTAAGATTTTAGAGATGGCTCATGAAGGTCACCCTGGTATGACATCTATGAAAAGGAGGATCAGAAGTGAGTTCTGGTGGCCAGGGATGGATAAGAGTATAGAAAGGTATGTCAGGGACTGTGTGGATTGCTGTTTAAGTGATAAGTCTCAAAAGCATGTCACATATGAACGTCTTCCCGTTTCTAGACCTTCACGGGTTTGGGAAAGTGTATCTTTAGACATTGCTGGTCCCATGTCATTCAACAAAAGTATGATGTATGCTATTATCTTGGTTGATCAATTGTCTCAATGGCCTGAGGTAAAAATGGTTTCTAGTATAACATCTGGTGTGGTGATCAAGTTTTTAAATGAAGTATTCGAAAGAGAAAGTTTCCCTGAATCTATTACAACAGACAATGGTGTACAATTTGTCTCTCAAGAGATGAAGGAGTTTTTGGTACGTCATGGTACAAGACACAAACGTGTGTCAGTCTATTATCCCAATAGTAATGGCATTGTAGAGAGGTGGATCAGGGTGTTTAAAGAGGGTCTCCAATTAGCCTTACGCAATGGTAATGATTGTAAACAAACCATAAGTAAAATTCTGTGGTGCTACAGAAATATGCCAAGAAGCATGGGTGATCTCTCACCTTTTGAGAAGATGAGAGGGAGGAGGAGTGTCTCCAACATGAGTCAACCTTGGATGAGAATACTTAATTCTAAAAAGGATATTGATAATGATTATTCCTCATGTAACAATTCTTCACTGTTTAGTGTCAATGATTGGGTGCGTGTTAAGAAGAGCAGATTAGTCAAGTCTGGAGAGTCACGGTATTCAGATCCTTTGTTAATCAAACGTGTTGGTCGTCAAGTGGTTGAACTATCAGATGGCAACGTGTGGAATATGTCCAAGGTGGTAAAAATTCCCAAGTGGTTGTGGCCTAAAGAAGCAGTACCAGAGTCTAGTATTCCATCCAACTCAAGGTCCTCCAACAGTGCCGGTAATTGGAGAAAGTTCTCTGGTTCAACATCCCTTCACAGTATCCCTGAAAATAAATTCTCCTGTACTCCTGATACTAATACAGTTCAACGAACACAGAGGAAATGTCTTACTCCTGTGCGGTTTAAAGATTATCATCTTTATAGATAATCTGATTTATTTATCATACAATGTAATTTCTCATTATTGATACTTTTGTTTTCATATTCTGTAATCAAATTGTACTTTGAATATCAATTCTTGTTCTTTCATTTTCAATTTAAATTGTTTCTTTATTTCTCTTAACGAAGGGGAATGTGTGGTATTGCTGTGTCATACCTGGAATCGGGAACACTGCTGGGTTCCAGATTCCAGGGAAGACAGTTAAGACCCAGGCTTGTTGTAATGATCTTCAATCTTAATGCTGAATAAATAATCCTCCTTTAAACTACCAAACCTAGTGGTAGCATCATTCCACAAAGGCTGCACAACAATCAGGTAATGCAGTATGCAGTACAAATAAAAACAGTACAAAATGAACAATTTATGCGAGCGTCAATCAAAGCGCCGTGAAATAATAGCAAAAGCGATACAAATGACAATTTCAGTTGACAGAGGCAATCGCGCTATAGCGCTATGCAGTTAGGAGGCGCTATGCAGATAGTATGAATGCGAGAGTAGGAGGCAAGGGAGCGCGGGTACGATACCAGGCAGGAGCTGTGGTGAGGGAGCGACCGCTTCTGAAAGCGCCAGAGTGGTCACCTCTCTGTATGCCCCTGCAGTCGCGGGCCAGATCCATGTTCTATCGCCCAAAGCAGGGAAGCCCATCAAGGTGGGGATTGGCCTCCCCTGCGTTTTGGCTGGAAGGGGGTTGTGTTGGAAATGGCCCTTTTTG
This sequence comes from Lissotriton helveticus, assembly GCF_964261635.1. NCBI lineage: Eukaryota > Metazoa > Chordata > Amphibia > Caudata > Salamandridae > Lissotriton > Lissotriton helveticus. The sequence continues at coordinate 2,025,362,712 of NC_136067.1, forward strand.
CAGGGTCGTCCCTAAACTTATTGCCTCCCTCCTGTATTTTTCATGACCTGTTTTTGTTGGTTTTATGACCCTGGGCACTTTACCACTGCTGACCAGTTCTAAAGTGCATATGCTCTCCCTGTGCAAATATGACTGTGAATTGGTAGATCCCTGATTGGCTTATTTGGTTTACCTGTTAGTCCCTAGTAGTGTGGCCTGTGTGTGCCCAGGGCTGGTAACCCAAATGCTGCTGGTGGGCCTGCAGCGCTGGTTTGCCCCACCCACAGAAACAGCTTGTAAAGTGTACCTCAGACCTGCCACTGCAGTGTCTGTGTACAGATCAGAACTGCCATCTTGGCTGTGAAGTGCCCACACTGCCCAGCCCCTGACCCTTCCCTTGGCATCATATAAGTCACCCCTATTGTAGGGTGCATTGTGTGTGTGAGAGGTTGGCCTGGCATATGATGTTCACTAGTGTAGTGAACACCTTGCACCAGTCCAATTTGACTCTTATGGTGATAGGCTAAAAGACAACCTTTAAAGAAAGCTATACTAGTGGTAGCTGTGGAGAGCAGGCTTTGGCTAAGTCTTGAAGGAGTGTTAAGCTTATTGTGTTACCATAGATAACCTCTTGAATAACCAAATGAAAGAGTAGCCCACACTGGTATATATTGAACATTTATGTATATATTCTCAGAATAATCCCACTAGTCTCTTTATGAGGCTAGAGGTAAAGATACAGTGCAATAAAGCATTTATAGTCACAATAAATAGCACTGGAATCACAGGGTCCCAGAGGGGGAACAAACCACTTATCAAAAAAGTGGTATAAGAACCACAACAGTTCTACAGGCAGTGACTAGTGCACTTAGGATCGCTGGCCCCTTACGAAACCACCCACGGGGAGCGTGTGCAGTATTTAAACTAGGACAGGAATCCCCGTTAAAGCCTATGGGAATGTCGAGGTTGGAAATTGCAGGAATCTAGACACTTCAAGAAAGAGTTCGAGTTCAGGAGTTTTAAGTTAAGCTCTTGGAGGACCCACACCCACGATAGTACCGAGGTACCACTGTTTCAATGGGAAAACGTGAAGAACTGCTGCTGGAGAGAAGAGTCGTCGATGTTGTGCAGGTGAAAGATGAAGATCTTGAAGAAGAGGACCTGAAAGTAGAGGAGACAAAATATGGGTCACTAGCCAGTGACCAGGGGCCTCAGGAGAGAGAGCCCTTCAATGTCGGGTGCTTCTTGGTCGATGAAGAGCAGCTTGGATCAGCAGCCACGGAGTCCAGGAGGCGTCAAGGAAGGCCAGCTGCTGGAGGGCAACTGACCCACGAAGGATGAAGGCCGCTGCGGTGTTAGTGTCCGGATTGGTTCCACTAAGCCTTGGCAACCACAACCCATGAAAGGATAAAGAAACATCTACTTTGCAGACCCTCAAGGTCTGAGCGAGGTCTCCAGCGAGGAGACTGAAGAGCAGGCCTGGAGCAACCAGGGGAGCTCATTGAAATGAAGATTGACCTCCGCCAGGGCCCACCAGTCAAGAGACCCGGGATCGCAGGAAGCAGCAAAATGGCGTGCGTAAAGATGCGCCCACGGGTCACCGGAGCGGGCTGGCGCATCGATCTCTGGCACAGATGATGTTGATAGGTTGTCCCAACAATAAGCCAAAGCACAACTTTCCCACTCAACGGGTTCGTGTGCTGTGCAAGAGGTGGCCGGTGTCCTGGGGTATGGGTATCTCGGCAGTGGTAAAGTGCCCAGGGTCATAAAATCAGCCTTGCTGTGCACACTTACTGTCCTCTGAGATGCTTGGGAACCTACCTCAGGTTAGACAGAAGTCTTCGATGTCCGTAGGAGCAGCCGAGTGCCAACCGGGTCAGTTGCAGTGTTTTAGGTGCCTGCCAAGCAGGGGGTTAACTCCTTTACCCCAAGGAAGACTTCATCAGTCAGCTGGGCAGCAGCTTGTCGAAGGTTCTAGTTTCAGAAGCAAAGTTTGTGTCCAAGATTAATCTGAAGCTCTGAGGACCCTGCACCCGCCTTTATCCAAGAAATAGGGGAGTGTCTAAATCAGGGGCCACCAATGGGAGTTCAGGCGGGAAAGGGTGGCTACATCCTCTCCCCTTTGTTGAGTTTCATGCCAGAGCAGGGGACAAGATGCCCCTGTACCGGTTTGAAGCGGCATATGCTGAAGTAGGCACCAAATGTGCCTACGTGCAAGCCTGAAAGGAATTCTAAGTGCACCCACCCAGTTCCAATACACATAGCCTGTCTGGGGAGGTGAGGACACCTCCCTACAACAGGATCCCTATTGTCCAGCTGCCCTGGCTGGAGTTTCCCCCAGCAACAGGCAGCCAGAATTGTGTGGGTGGCTGGAAGCATCCATTTTGTACTACGTGTGCTCTTTTAAATTGGTGTCTAAAATCAACCGCTTTTACCATGTCGACCCTCTAGAAGGGTGGAATGCTACCCCCGTCGCCAGGACTGGCGAGGGGATAGTATTCCAAGTTGTTTGACAAGTAAAACGACATGGTTTGGTGCAGCCATTCTCAAGTTAGCATTCTACCGCGATTGACTTTAATACACTTAAGAGTATATGGTATGGCTGCACTACAAACAACCCAGTACTTAGTATTGCAAAGGTTGCAGGGGGGCTCTGCTCATGCAGAGGGTCCCCCTCACACATAACCCAGCACCCTGCCTTGTAGGATTAGCAAGGCCTGCTTTAGGGGTGACTTATGAGTATATATGTGTTGTACTTAGGGGGGATACAGGCTACCTATATCCCTGTAAGGGGTGCAAGCACCACCTTACCCAGACTACAGTAGTGATCTGGTGGTGTCAGTTTGTATGGCTGTCCCAGGGGTGGCACAATAAGTGCTTCAGCCCCTGGTAGGCCTCTGGGGACCCATGCCCTGGGTACCTAGGGTACCATCTACAAGGGGCTCACAGGGTGACCTCAGTATCCAATTGGCATGTACCTAAGGTACTCACATTAGTTTAGAGAGGAAGCAGATAGGCTGGGGTCCTGGATAGCAGGGCCACAGCCTGGCTAGAGTCATAAAACAGTCAAAACATCAGCAAAAAGTTGGGGGCAACTATGCAGTCGATGCCAATCTCCCCCCCCCAACCCCCCTCCCCAACGCAGGGACATTAAACTAACCTTGACTAGTTGAGTCTTCATGTTCTAAGTTGAAATATCTGGAGAGGCCATCTGCTTTGGCATGGTTGCTCCCAGGTCTATGTTCCACCGTATAGTGCATCCCCTGTAGGGAAATGGACCACCTGAGAAGTTTAGGGTTTTCACCCTTCATCTGTTTTAGCCATAGGAGGGGCTTATGGTCGGTTTGAACTAGGAAGTGAGTACCAAACAAGTATGGCCTCAGCTTCTCCAAGGCCCAGACCACAGCAAAGGCCTCCCTCTCTATAGCTGACCAACGTTTCTCTCTGGGGGTCAACCTTCTGCTAATGAAAGCTACTGGTTGATCCTGGCCCTCTTCATTCAGTTGTGATAATACAGCACCTACCCCCACCTCAGAAGCATCAGTTTGAACTATGAATTCTTTGGAGTAGTTGGGGCTCTGAAGCACTGGAGTAGAGCACATGGCCTGTTTCAGGTCATCAAAGGCTTTCTGACAGCGGACAGTCCACTGAACTTTCTTGGGCATCCTCTTAGAGGTTAAGTCATTTAGGGGTGCCACAATGGATCCATACCCCTTTACAAATCTTCTGTAATACCCAGTCAGGCCTAAGAAAGCTCTGACCTGAGTCTGGGTGGTTGGAGCAACCCTGTCCACTATGGTCTGGATTTTGCTCTGTAGTGGTTGAACCTGGCCTCCACCCACACGGTGGCCCAGGTACACAACCTGACTCTGCCCTATCTGACACTTAGTAGCCTTGATAGTGAGTCCTGCCTTTTGCAGGGCTTCCAAAACTTTCCTCAGGTGGATCAGGTGATCCTCCCAGGTGGAGCTAAAGACAGCAATATCATCTAGATATGCTGCACTAAAGTCATCCAGGCCTATGAGGACTTGGTTCACCAACCTTTGAAAAGTGGCAGGTGCATTTTTTAAACCAAAGGGGATCACAATAAATTGATAATGCCCACCAGGGGTTGAAAATGCTGTTTTGACTTTTGCAGATTCAGCTAACCTTATCTGCCAGCAGCCAGCTGTCAGATCAAATGTGCTCAGATATTTGGCTGGGGCCAATTTATCTATGAGCTCATCTGCTCTGGGAATGGGATGTGCATCAGTCCTAGTGACTCCATTGAGTCCCCTGTAGTCGACACAAAACCTCATCTCTGTCTTACCGCCCTGGGTGTGAGGGTTTGGCACCAAGACTACTGGGCTAGCCCAATGGCTATCTGAGGGCTCAATAACCCCCAGTTCCAACATCTTTTGGACTTCAGTCCTTATGCAGTCCCTGACATGATCAGGTTACCTGTAGATCTTATTCTTCACATGCAGACTGTCCCCAGTGTCCACTTCATGAATGCACCAGGTGCTCTGACTTGGAGTCAGTGAAAACATATGTCTGAATGATTGGAGAACTTGTCTGCAGTCAGACTGCTGCTGGGCAGTGAGGCTGACCCATCATCAGGGTTGTAAGAGAGCAGGTCTGGGAGAGGTTCACTCTCCTCCTCCTGTCCCTCATCTGTTGCCATGAGCAAGCCTATGTCAGCCCTGTCCACATATGGTTTCAATCTATTCACATGAAGTACCCTGTGAGGACTTCTGGGAGTTCCCAGGTCCACCAGTTAGGTGACCTCTCTACCTTTTGTTCCAAGATAGTATGGGGTCCACTCCACTTGTCTTGGAGAGCTGCTGGGGCCACTGGCTCCAGCACCCATACCTTCTGTCCTGGTTGGTACTCCACCAGCACAGCCTTTTGGTCATGCCAGACTTTCTGTAATTCCTGACTTGCCTCAAGGTTTTTTGTTGACTTCTTCATGTACTCAGCCATCCTGGAGCGGAGACCGAGTACTTAGTCCACAATATCCTGTTTAGGAGGTTTGAGAGGTAACTCCCACCCTTCCTTCACTAGACAGAGTGGCCCTCTGACAGGGTGGCCAAACAAAAGTTCAAAAGGGCTGTAACCAACCCCCTTCTGTGGCACTTCCCTATATGCAAAGAGAAGGCAGGGCAGAAGAACATCCCATTTTCGCCTAAGCTTTTCTGGGAGCCCTTTGATCATACCCTTCAGGGTCTTGTTAAATCTTTCAACAAGCCCATTGCATTGAGGATGATAAGGGGTGGTGAAATTGTAGTTGACACCACACTCCTTCCACATTGCCTTGAGGTAACTACTCATAAAGTTTGTATCTCTGTCAGACAATACCTCATTAGGGAAACCCACTCTGGAAAGTATTCCCAGGAGGGCCCTTGCCACCAAAGGAGCTGTGATGGTCCTAAGGGGAATAGCTTCTGGGTATCTGTTAGCATGATCCACTACCACCAGAATAAACCTGTGCCCAGATGCTGTTTGTGGGTCAAGGGGACCAACAATGTCAATCCCTACTCTCTCAAAGGGATACCCCCGCCACAGGTAGTGGTATCAGGGGGGCCTTTGTGGATATACCTGCCTTGCCACTGGCCTGGCAGGTAATACAAGAGCTACAAAAACTCTTGCAATCCTCACTCATTTGACGCCAATGAAAGTGAGGGACAAGCCTGTCCCAAGTATTATTTTGGCCTAGGTATCCTGCTAAGGGAATATCATGGGCTAGTGTGAGTAGGAAGCCCCTAAACTTCTGAGGTAAGACCAACCTCCTGGCTGCACCAGGCTTGGGGTCTCTACCCTCAGAGTAAAGGAGTCCATCATCCATCGCGGTCAGACTGGAAGCCAGATACTTCTTCTTAACATTTACATATCTCCGCGCTCCTCAGAGAAAAAGTCCAAATTGGATAGCCTGACCAATAACGTATGCAATGTGCTTAGTGAGTATGGTAGTATACCAACCATATTCACAGGCGATTTTAATACAAACCTTTATAGTAATCTAATCAAGGATTCTGAGTCCATTCTGCAAATGGTTCCATCACACCTAGTCTCTCAGTCAATTCCCATTGACAATAGACCATCAAAATTGGGGGAGTACGCAGTTACCCAGCTCAGCAACATTGGTTATACTGTCCTGAATGGATGTCTCCCCTTGGATAAACCCCCAGCTTGTACACAATCTGATGGCCGAACCTTTTCCTTCCTGGATTTTTTGCTGGGGAACCTAGAAATTCTCCCACTGATTGAGAATTACTATATTGCACCACAAGGCAATAGTGACCACCGGCCTCAAATAATAACAATACTTACGAAAGCCCGTGTCACCAGGAGTTAGCTTACACCCACGGAGGCACCTATACAGAGAATTTAAAACGATTGAAATGGTCAGCCAGCATGGCCCCATCTCTGATGGAACAAAGTAGAGCACTGCTAATTCAACAACCAGACACTGATTCCACAGCTATTAGTATCTGGGCAAATTTTACCAACCAATTGTTACATGCAGTGCCCGCAAAGAGGAAAATAGAGCAGCAGAAATGTAAAGCATATATTTAACCAGCAACAAAAAAACTAAAGCTTCGCAGAAATCAAGTCCTTCGGCAATCAAGGAAGAGCCCAGATAATAAAACAAAATTTCACAATTATAAGCAAGCTCAAGTAGCCTTCAAGTTCGCCATACGTAGGGAAAAACGAGAAGCCTCTGATCAATTTTGGTTGAAGCTCTTCCACGAAAGCAGGAACTCAAACTCAAAGCAATTTTAGTCCCTGGTGAGCAGGAGCCAGAGATGCGGAACTTGTCAGGGCAACGCAAACATCAATGCAGACGAATGGATTTACTTTTTATCTTCTCATTTTAAGATCATTCATCACAAAGATAATTGTCCAACTTCGCCAAGCATAAATAACGCAAAAACATTTTCGGCGGAGTCAGTTAATCAAATACGCCCGCAGCCAAGCTCCCTACCCATTAACACACTTGAAGAGCTCGTCCACACAAGTAGGAATACCACCAATTTTCTTACTGGAAACCTAACAGTGACACCCGAAGGAATAAAGCACAAGATCCAGTGCTCTATAAAGAAAGCCAGGGCTGACGGCGCAGCAGGTCCAAATGGTCTCCCCCAGGCATTGTTCAAAACAGATGCCAATTTCTGGTCAGAGCACTTGACCCCCCTGTTTTTGGAATGCCGATCAAACTATGATGTTCCCGACTCCTGGAGAGGTGCAATCATCCATCCCATTTACAAGAACGGGAAGAGAAATAACCCTAGTAACTATCGAATGATAGCCCTCCTCGACGTGGAGTCTAAATACTATGCCAGTATTCTATTGGAAGATCTTCTGACCTGGGCAAACGAAACAAAATGCCTCCCCTTCAATCAAACAGGCTTCGTGGCTAAATCCGGAACAAAGACCAACCTACTGTCATTATCTGTCCTAATAGAGAAAGCTACTGTGCAACAAATTCAACTGCACTGTTGCTTTGTGGACTTCAAAGCAGCGTTTGACCACGTGCCTCGGGACATACTGTGGCAAAAACTAAAAGGCTGGGGAGTACCTCAGTCCTTGTTACTAGCTATAGTCCAACTCCACTCCAAAGCGTGGATAAAAATCAAGTTGGGTGAAGGCTCCCACGTTTCCAGAAAGATCTCGACCAGCAGTGGAGTAAAACAAGGCTGCGTACTGGCCCCACTCCTTTTTAACCTGTTTATATCGGACCTTTCACCAATCCTTGACACCGTTAATTGTCATCCCCCTCAATTAGATGGAGTACGAATCAGTAACCTCCTATACGCCGACGACCTGGTGTTGCTCAGCCATACGAAGGTGTGCCTACAGAGGCTACTTGATGAATTGCTCCCTTACACCGAAAACAACTTTTTAGAGTTAAATCTACCAAAAACAATCACCTTTGGGAAACCTAAGCAGTCTCGTGGAGGGTGGTACTTCGATAACGTAAAAATTGATCCAACATCTCACTATAAGTACCTGGGAATACTGTTCGATTGCAGAAGCTCATTTGCTAGGCAAAAAGAAGCGCTGAGAACCAAAGCTCTGGCTCTAGAGGCTGCAGCAACAAAATTGTCGAAAAAACTATTAGGTCCCAGCTTTAATCCCTTTGTTAAAAGTGATAAAGGCAAAAACATCTAACTCCCTGATGTATGGCCAAGAGATCATGAAGGGAACTACAAACACTCTTTTAAATAAACTGACAACTAAAATCTTTAAACGTGCATTTCATCTTCCAAACTCAGCATCACCGGCGCAAGTCCGCCTGGAATTTGGCTTACTTGATCACCATGGCATAAAAGCAGGGGCGTTCATAAAGTTTTGCAATAGATTGCGTCAAGCCCGGGAAGATTCACTGGAGGCCAGACTCTGGCAAGAAATTCAGAAAAGTTATGCCAGCCAAAAATATCGGCTCCACTTGGAGCATAGCTTACAACTACTTGGCACTAAGGATTTTTGGGGAACAAACCCCCCCCAGTCTGCATTAAAGCTAGCCATCAAGAAGAGTACTAGGTTGTGGTCTTTTCATTCAGACAGGGCAACGCTATCAAAAAGGAAACACGCCTGGGCAGTAATTACTAATTTTAACCCAGGAGTAGAATCTCCTCACCTATCAACTACCACGGCACTTTACCTGAAACGAAAGTTCCTGGCACTGAGGATGGCTGAATGGCCCTTTTTGAAAAATCTTCCAGAATGGCGCCGGAAAGACAACAACATCCAATGCAGGCTGTGTGGTTACCACACCGAAGGGTTGGAACACATAGTTTGCTTATGTCCAACAATGCTCATCTCTAGACGCTTATTATTGCGAGAAGAATGGATACGACTTGGAATTCGATCCTGCCGTCAAGCCATAATAGCAGCCTTCAACCCGGATAATATAAAGCTGAATATCGGGTTAACAAAATTAATAACCAAAGCACTAAGCCAGTTGGAAGGCATCAGGGCTGCCACTCCCGTCCTGTTAGAGCCGAGCGAAACCTTATTACTGGATACACCAATACCTTGTTAGCTATCAACAAATTTCTGACTTTAACTCGGAACGCGACACTTACAACACCTGTTAAGATACTAAGTAGAGTTTTAATTAAAACGTTATTTTAAAAAAAACTCTCATTATTTTATGATCAGGATGCATGTTTTTATATTGTAAGGTTTTTAATTTATCAACAATAAAGTTTATTATTAAGTCATCCTTCTAGCCAGAAGAAATGTGTCAGCCTTGAACATCTGTCTCATGGCGACGAGGCTGAATCTACCTCCATGTCAGATCAACTAAAGTCCTGGATTAAGCCAAACCAGGCCTTCCCACTGAGTAAAACAACCAATTGCACAAGTCCTCCTTCTTGCACAAAGCACTTTCCCTACTAGGGCCTCATGAACTATTTGTAGCTACCTTCAAGTCATACCAACCACAGTCCTGGATTAAAGCACATCACGCCTTCTCACTGAATAAAACAACCACTTGCACAAGTCCTCCTTCTTGCACAAAGCATTTTCCCTACTCGGGCCGCAGGAGGGAAAATGATAATCCATCTCATGCTTTTACTAAATAGCCCTTTGCCCACTGCACCAAGAAGGACTCCATTACCTTAGCTGACAGACTTGGACACTGAACATCTCTTGCTCCCCACCTAGCTAGGACGTTTTATCACTTCTATTGAATGTATTTATTTATGTCACTCGAGTCATATTGTAATGATTTTAATTAATCAAGCAATAAAGTTTGTATGCCAGTAGTAGGCAACAATGAGTCCATCATCCCAATATACCTTATGGGTCCCACTAGCATTCCCAGCAGCCTCAGCAGCAGCCTGCTGTCTGAGGGGTTCAAGAGTTGGGCAGCTTTGCTGCTCCAGGCTCAAGTCTGCCCTAGATGGGTCCCCCTGTCCCCAAAAACTCAACCTGATCAGGCTCAAGTTCATCTGGGACAGTTCCTTCTTCAGGTGTCAGATCCTCTTCTGCTAAAAGAGTCTCTTCAGACTGATCCTGGGGGGAATACACTGCCTTACCTCTGCTGCTCCTCCTCTTGGGAGGTCCTTGGTCCATTGTTCCAGGATCCAAGGCCTGTTCAGTTTCTGTCGGCTTAGCCTTTGATCTTGTCAGGGCAAATACTTCTGCAGGGATACCCAGCATTGCTGCATGGGTAGTCAGCTCCACCTCAGCCCATGCTGAGGTCTCCAAATAATTTCCTAGCAAACATTCTACTGATAGATCTGCATTCACCACAACCTTCTTTAGGCCAGTTACCCCTCCCCAAGAGAAGTTAACAACTGCCAGAGCATGGTTAGTACTGACATTGCTCTCATTGGTCACTTGGTAGGTTTCTCCAAGTATGATTTGGCTGGGATCCACGAGGTCCTTAGTCACCATGGTGACACTGGCCCCTGTGTCCCTGTATGCCAGAGACTCTCTTCCATTTATCCTAGGCTGTTGTTTGTATTTGCCCAGACCACTGGGGCTCACAAACAGGGACAGGTACACATCACAAACTAGTACAGCCTGAGTAGGTACTTCTGACTATGCCAGAGTCCTCTCCAGATCCCAGGGCCAATCCTACTAAACCCTTGTTCTGTATACCACCACCTGTAACTAGACTAGTGGGAACAGGTGCCTTAGGGGCAGGGGTGGTGGTAGCTGTGGAGTGTTTGGACTTGTTACAATCTGAAGTCCAATGGGTTTTCAACTTACAGATTTTACACCATGTCTTCCTTGGACCTTTATTCTTGTTAGATTGGGAATTATCAGATGCTGCTTTTTGGGGGCCTGTTGAAGACTTCTGGTCGTTTCCCTTTTCCCCACCCTTCTCAGAGGGCTTGGCATCTTCCTTTTTAGTTGCACCCCCCCAAGGGCTGGACCTTTTGCTTGATTCTGGTTCTGACCCATTCATCTGCCTTCTTTCCCAATTCTTGGGGGGAGGTCAGATCTGAGTCCACCAGATGCTGATGTAATAGCTGATTTTGACAATTGTTAAGGATCTGCTCTCTCATGATAAGATTTACAATCCTTGATAATCATCTACTTTACTGCCATTTAACCAACCCTCCAGATCCTTGGTAGCAGAATCCACAAAGTCTACCCAATCTTGATTTGGTGCTTTCTGGGTGTCTCTGAACTTTAACCTGTATTGATCAGTGGTTAAGCCAAACCCATCTATTAAAGCATCCCTCAATATATAGTAGTCATCAGCATCCTCTTCTCTAACAGAGAGGAGCTTGTCTCTCCCTTAGTCAGCAAAGGAGAGCCATAAGATGGCTACCCACTGCTCTACTGGGACCCTTTGAACTTTGCAGCCCTTGCAAGTGCAGTGATCCACTTGTGGATGTGATCCCCTGTCTGAAAGGGGGTCACAATCTTATGCAGGTTTCTATTGTCAGAGACTTTCTCCCTAACGCTAGGTATATTATAACTGCCACTAGGAGTCTCTAGACCCTATCTTTTTTAAGCTTTCTGAAGCTCCAAGGACTCCCTATCTAATGCTAGCTGTTCTCTCCTGAGCCGAAGCTTGGCTTGCTCAAACTGGATCAGTCTGGATTTCCTCTCTTCAGAGGATGCTCTTCTCTGAGAAGATCACGTTTTTCAAGTGTTGTACTGCGCACTCGGTATTTTGGTTTAATGAATCTTATATGTAAGATCTTTCTCAATTGAACCCTGTTTTTCTCGGAGTGTGCTAGGTGGGATGGAGATAGCTAACCTCCAATGTTGTCTGAGAAGGATATTTTAAGTGTTGATCTGAACACTTAAACCCAGCTGCACAGCTATTTGCAACCCAATGGTTTGCTACTTACTTAACTCTATTTATTACCAGTTTTAAGTGCTATCTACTGTGTTCTCTCTGTCTACTTATCAAATACATAAACAATTTAGAAACATTACGTTGTTTGTCCACTTTTTGCTTTATGCTAACTCGTAGCCCATAGACATGATCAAAAACAATTCTTTTTAAAATTCATAAATATCCATAAAGCTATACAGCAGAAATCATAGTGCAAATCGTTATTTGTCCCAATGCATTTCGGGATCCATGATCCCTGCTTCAAGGGAACTGTAAAATAAATATGAAACAGATATCACTATTACCATTTAAACATTTACACAAAGTGGCGCAGAACATTGTGTTTTTAAAGCCATCATCTAATAAACTGGAGCAAATGCATGTTCATGTTTTAACATGCTTCATATAGAAAAAAGCCTTCACCACCCTAAATGTGACAAGTGTCTGTAGACCCTAAATCAGGTCCTTGAAATGCTGACAGCGTTCTTAGTGAAAAACTTACCAATAATATAAGTGCCTGTCGTTTAACGGTGAAGAAACCGCAGAGGATTCAACAATGAAGAACCAACGTCTAGTTGATCTGTCAAAGAAATACTCTTGTCAGAGAGCGTACTGATGAAAAAAACGATCGTACTATGAGTGTGGAGATTCCTCATATCAAAAGAAAATGATACACATTCCTAAATCGATGGTGATAATATGCGTGCTAAACGGCGTGTGCCTTTATGGAGGCAACATGTAAGCAATCTAGGTGGTCCTTGCGGTTTAATTTGCGCATTGCGCCTTAGTTATATATCAAGCGTTACCGAACTCTATTAAGCACGCTTTATCTTAAAGGTAGACATTGTATCCAAACTCAATTATCATAATTCACCTGAAAGTCTGTAAAACGCCGTCTGCAATACCGCAGAAAGTGTAGACTCCCAATCTGCAAAAATGTACACATTCAATAGTTGACGCTTTAAGATTCTGAACTTTCTAAACTGTTAACAAGAGAAAAGGCACCAAGCTAAGCATAACTTTATTGTCTCAAACTGCTGTTTGTCGGTGATAAAAATGCATCACAGTGCTCTGTAACAATATGAAACAGTGGTGTTACCCGATTGTGAACCATACGACCATACTATGTCTTATGAATGTTGAAGCCAGCCGTGCACGTACCTTTCTATTGGAATAATGCCTTCCAACAAACCAATCAAATTGTCTGAATCAAAATCCTGTTCAATGCGTCTGCCAGACGAATGCCAAGTAAATACAACTATTTGCAATTTACCTAAACTATATCGAAATTCAAAACTCAATGCGCAATGAGATCCTCGGGGGGAGCAGAGCGAAGCGGTCTCCCCCCGTGGATTTTCGCCCGGATGGTCGGACCCGGAGCGATGACGCATTAGGCAGGGCAGCGCAGCGAGCGCGAGGCATAATGCGTAGGCGTTTAGTCAGGGAAAGCAGTCATTTTAGGGACCCGGCTCTGAGGCAGGAGTTTTGTCGAGGAGTGGGCATTTTTATTTCCCGAATTACAAGCGGTATTTACCGAACCTATCGGGCGCGGCCATGGTGACACAGGAGGCACTGCAAGAGGCGCTCCGTGTCATAGCGGCGGCCGGTAGGAGTGACCTTTTGGCGGCGGCCGGCGGGGACGCTGCTGAGCCCCCCCCCCTCGCAAAGACCACCGAGGAGACAGGCGGCAAACGGTGTCAGAAGAGCCATAGACGCATGCAGGCAGCCAGCGTCAGTGAGGAAGGGAGCGAGGAGAGCGCGTTCGGCCAGAGGGGCTCGTCAAGCAGTGGGGTATGCCAGGCAGGTAGCTATGTGGAGAGGGCAGCCTTCACGCTCGCTATCCCCGGCGATGCTCCGTGGGTCTCGCTTCGTGGCCAGGCTGCAGGGTGAGTTGGCTACGCCCCCTATTAGGAGGGAGGGGTTGGCTGGGGGTGGGACTGGCTCAGTTTCTCAGCGCTTGGCAGTGGGCATGGGCAAGCCTGTCAGTGCAGCCCCGGCCAGGCAGATACGCGCCAGGCCAGCTCCTTTATTTACAGTGCCCAATAGTTTGGAAGCCCACTCAATTCCAGCGCGCCCTACCTGCCTGCCCCTTCATAAGGTTATAATTGCGCAGCAGCCCAGCCCCAGCCTTTGGTGGATTATTCGAGCGGCAGTGATGATGAGACTGCGCCCGGGTCATGTCACCTCGGGGCCCCGGGCATACAGGTGAACTTGCCACGCCCCAGGTCCCCGCCCGGGGCCCAAGTGCCTGAGGAGGCAAGGGTTGGTTTCACGATTATAGAAAACACCTCTGAGGACCCTTATGATTACTTTCCTCCTGAGGTAGATTGTACTCAGACACAGGAGGCAGGGGAGGTTTTTCAGACAGGGGAGGCTGGATTGGCAGCACCAGCCAAAGATGACTTTATTCAATATATGTACGACAACGGACCGGAGCACACCAGATTTAACAGAGACTATATTTTTCCAGTTGCGCGCCAGGCACCACTAGGTTATGCGTCAGATGAGACTGGGCTGGAACACAGTTTAACGGGGCAGTGGGTGTGGGTAGAGCATGCCTCCACCGCTGATACACAGCGTAAGCAAGGCGAGGTACAAAAAGCACCCAGCAAGGCGCGTCTAATAGAAGAGTCCGATAGGGTGTCAAGTGGCTCTCGAGCGGAGCAAGGCCGGATCGGGAATTTGTCGAGCAGTAGGAGTCTGCAAGTTAGGGAAGTTGAGACGGACACAGCGGCCACTGAACAGGGTGGTTTTAATGTGGAATTTATGGCGGATCCACAGCAGGCGGACAGGTTTTTGGAGCGAGAACCTGTTTTTAATTGGGACACGTATGATGGGGGTGTGGGTGATGGTGAGCGTCCAGGAGGAAGCCGGCAAATAGTCGCCCCACAAGTCATAGGGGCGGGGAGAGCGACTTTTCCACAACATACAGAGGAGCGGAATGCTGGCGCACAACTGAGGAGCTTGCCAAAAAGAAAATCAGCTCCAGCAGTGGGCGCAGGGAGGGGAGCTGGGACAACAAACTCTGTTCAATCGTTACAGGTTCAAGACGAAGATGTGGACTCCGGACTTCAGAAGGAGAATCTCGAGCGGATCTCTCAAGAAGAACTGAGACGACGTGCGGAACAGCTTCCAAAGGGTAAGCAACCATGGTGGGGGGCATGGGATGTCTCTTTGAAGCCTACGGGTGAGAAGATCCAAGAACAAGTGCCACAGGCACAGGGCATGGCAGGTGTGCAGGGCGGCAAGTCAGCCCACCCCATTAGACAAACAGGCGGGGAAGAGATTTCTCCTGCACCAGGTAGGTTGCCATATATGGGCATGTCAATGCCGTTAGGTACTCATTTGTCTCACAAGACAAAACAAAAGATATGGCAGCATGAGTATGTAGATGTTTTCCGTTTACTGCACAGAGATGTACAATCCAGAGAGGGGTCCAAGGAGGAGGAGTTAGAACTGGCAAGAAGACCCAGGGTGCCAAGAAATATAGACAATTGGTCGTCTGCCTTTTTGATTTTCTCCAGCATTTACTGTGAAAAATATCCAGAGAGGGCAGTGTCACTCTTTAAGTATATGGATGTTGTACGCAAAGCGCATATGCATTTTGGTGGTTTCTCCTGGCTGAACTACGATGAAGAGTTCAGGGCCAGGATGAGCATGAACCCTTCAAAACCTTGGGGTGACATAGATACCGAATTATGGTTACAATGGATGTCATCAGCCCAGCTTACGGAAACCACTCACACAGCTAGTGGATTGCCGGTGGCATACCGGCCCTTTCCAGGGCGCGCCGCCCAGGGAGGGGCGGGGTTCGTTACAAGGGGACACCCAAGCGGCTTGGGCTCCTGTTGGAACTATAACAGGGGGTATTGCAACCAGCCATATTGTAGATTCAAACATGAATGCTCCCAATGTGGGGGCAGACACATGCTATTCCAGTGCCTTACACCTGCATCAGACACGCCCGAGCACACCCAGCAAACACAAAGCCAGGCAGCCAGGGGCAGGGGAACCTCACTCCCTACTATACCAAAAGGCTTTTACCCCAATTAAATGGGAACTGCTCACCCCTTGGTTAGACAGGTACCCTGACAGCGAGGCGGCCGCCAAACTTTATTGGGGGTTTAGGGAGGGATTTCGAATTGGCTACCAGGGCCCCAGATACAGGCGGTGGGCAGATAATTTGAGGTCCGCCAAGGAATTCCCGGAGGTAGTGGGCAGGAAACTGGAAGAGGAAGTTTGTCTAGGCAGAATAGCTGGGCCTTTTGAGGAGATGCCGTTTGTTCATTTCATGGTGTCACCGCTGGGGGTTATCCCCAAGAAGGCCGCAGGCGAATTCCGCATGATTCAGCACCTTTCGTGGCCGGAGGGCAGCTCTATTAATGATTTTATCGCTGTCAAGGACACAGCCGTCTCATACACTACAGTGGATGAGGCGTTAAAAATGATACGAAGCCTAGGTAATCATGCCGAACTCGCCAAGTGCGACATTCAATCTGCGTTTCGATTGATACCGATACACCCCATGGACTTTGAGCTTCTGGGGATGCAGTTGAATGGCTATTTTTATTTTGACAAAGTCTTACCGATGGGGTGTGCAGTCTCCTGTGCCCTTTTTGAATTGTTCAGCTCATTTTTACAGTGGGTTTTTCAGCAAGGGTGCAGGGAAGGCAAGGTGTGTCACTATCTTGATGACTTTTTATTCATGGGATCGGCGAAGTCCAGACATTGTGAGAAAGCTTTAAAAGTTTTTCAACTTATGGCAGAAGCATTTGGGGTGCCTTTGGCACGAGACAAAACGGAGGGCCCCAGCACACAGATTACTTTTCTTGGCATAGAAATTAATACGGTGGAAATGGTGGCCCGCCTTCCTCAGAAGAAGCTAGAAGAGATTAGGTCATGCATTCAAGAGGCCCTTCAGGTAGAAAAGTTACAACTTAGGCAAGTACAGAAACTATTAGGATATCTGAACTTTGCGTGCAGAGTAGTCAGGGGTGGAAGGATTTTCTGCAGGTTGTTGGGCATGTCCATGTCGGGAGCGAGCCTGCCGCACCATAGAGTCAGGCTCACCAGAAACATAAAGGAGGATTTGAGGATTTGGTTGTTATTTTTAGCGGAGTTCAATGGAGTGCCACTATTGTTCATCGAGGAAAGCATGAAATGGCAGGTGCAAATGTATTCGGACGCGTCAGGTTCCAACGGATTTGGCATTTTTTGGGACGGGCGCTGGTGTGCCGAGAGGTGGCCAGAAGAGTGGTTTTCTCAAGGTCGCAGCATAGCGTTTTTGGAGCTGTTCCCCCTTTTAGTCGCTCTGCAGATATGGGGTCCAGAGCTCAGTAACAGAACGATCCTGTTCCATGTAGATAACATGTCAGTAGTTCACTTAATCAACAGGCATAAAGCTAAGGACAGGAGAGTGTTAGGCCTTTTGAGAGCGTTCATGTTGTTAAGCCTGCGTCTGAACATTGTTTTTCGGGCAGCACACATTCCAGGTATTAATAACACAATTGCTGATGCGCTCTCTCGTTCCCAGTGGGACAGATTTCGCGAGCTGGCCCCGGGAGCAGCGGTTCAGAAAACACCAGTGCCGCTCAGCGTCTGGGCGCTAGGGGACTGAGGATTCTACAGCTGGTGGAGAATTCAATAGCACCATCCACACAACGAAGTTATATGCTGGCATGGCAGGAATTTCTAAGTTATGTTGACACTTATGACATTGTAAAAAGAGAAGAGATGTATATTCCTCTTATACTTGACTTTGTTTTAACGCTGATTGATAAGGGTTTGTCCCATAACACTATAGCGGGCAAGCTAGCGGGGATCTCATTCTATGGTCATTTGTATTGGGGCCGGGACCCAAATAACCATGTATTGGTGAGGAGGGTGTTGAAGGGATTGCAGAGGGCGAAGGCAACAAGTCCGCACACAAGAGCACCAATAACTTTTGATCTGCTCCGGCAATTGTTAGAGTCTTTACACAAATCTTGTTACAATGTGCATGAGATTAGACTTTTTAGATTAGCAATGATATGGCTCTTTTTTGGAGCATTTCGCGTTTCCGAACTGTTAGGTTTGAAGAACGATTGCGGTTTGTGTGGCAAGAATGTTTACTTAGCGGGGGACACTTTGAAAATATGGTTATGCAAATCAAAAACAGATCAGTTGGGGCAAGGGGTGTGGATACACCTAAATAGGACACACATACACAGTTGTTGCCCAGTACAAGAGTGGAAGGTTTTTCAGCTCTTTGCTGGTGTTCAGAGTGGGCCCATTTTTGTGCATGAGTCAGGTGTTAAGCTTTCGAGTCACCAGCTGCTGGTGGTCATGAGACGCACACTTTTATTGCTAGGTTTAAACCCAATGAATTATGCAACACATTCCTTTCGTATAGGAGCAGCATCAGAAGCAGCCTGTTTGGGTTTGGGTTGGAGTGCGATCAAAAGGATAGGAAGATGGAAATCTAACTGCTGTGCAAGATATGTCAAAAAATAAAAAAAATTAGAAAAAATAAATAAATAAATAAATAAATAAATAAATAAAATAAAAAATGAATTACATGAGTTGTAGAAGACACATGGACAGTAGTCCAAGTCATGAGTTGTTAAGCATCAAGTTATATGTTTGGGTTTTCTTATTGAGTTTTTTTCTCTTATCTAGGTGACATTCGGGGATTGAATCCAGCCAAAAAACAAATCTGGATTGTGGGACACTCATTTGTGAAGTGGGCTGCGATCTTTGCGGATCATCAAATATACGGAAGGAATTTGGGGATCCCCGGCGCTGGACATGAACTTTACTGGTGCGATAAAGGGGGCATGCGCTGGGAGAATTTGTTTCCTCTATTGGCTAAGATCAGGTATGACAGGGGTGGTCCGGATATGCTCATTCTCCATCTAGGGGAAAATGACTTGGTGGCATTATCAGGTCTCAGTATAATAAAAGCCATGCAATTAGATTTAGCAGTGGTTTCTAACAACTGGTTAGGGACCAGTCTAGTATGGACTGAATTTGTTTTCAGACAGCAGTGGAAGAACGCCAGGAGTCAAGCTGCCATGGAAAAAGCCAGGAAAAAGGTAAACAGGGCTATGAAGATTTTCTGTGTGGGTTTGGGGATCCAGACAATTGCACATGACAGCATCACTGGAAAGGAAGGCCACCTGTTTAGGGAGGACGGCGTCCACCTCACTCAATTCGGGATGGCGTATTACATACTGGAGATCAGAGCCATGTTATCAAAAATTTTGAAAGTGGATTTGTGGGTGTCGTCGAGAAGGGAGGAATAAAAAAAAAAACAAAAAAAAAAAAACAAGGGAAAAACAGGTTTATATGAGTACTATTCAGTATATGATCAGAATGGGTTTGGGTTGTTTTGGTGGGGTCAGGAAAAATCCAGGGTTTTTCCTGGGTGGCGGAATAGGGGGAGGTCAAGATCTCGAGCGGACTTGACCGTCCTTCAGGAGAGAGGGTGGTGGGAGGTACAAGATGGGGGAAAAGGAAAGAAAGATGGAAAGTGGAAAGATTTTGAAACATGTTGGTGAATTCAAGGAAAAGGAAGTTATATTGGTTTTGGAAATTTACAGTTATATACAAACAAGTGCAAAATGAAATGTTATGGTTTTGGCATAATATGCAAATTCAACGGTTTGAAGAAATATGCAAATTTACAACTGTTTTAATGGTTTATGGATATTATAAATTGCCTGATCTAAAGAATAAAAGTGGCCTTTTATGCTATCCAGTGGTGTTGTATCATTGTGTAGGGGCTGGGCCATTTTGGGCGATGAGATCCTCGGGGGGAGCAGAGCGAAGCGGTCTCCCCCCGTGGATTTTCGCCCGGATGGTCGGACCCGGAGCGATGACGCATTAGGCAGGGCAGCGCAGCGAGCGCGAGGCATAATGCGTAGGCGTTTAGTCAGGGAAAGCAGTCATTTTAGGGACCCGGCTCTGAGGCAGGAGTTTTGTCGAGGCCCGCCCACCCATCCCTGAAGAAGAGATGTCAATAAAGATATTTTGTATACTGTTCACAAGTTGGTATACGTAGAGAGATATGTTAAACAAGAGATATGCCACGTTAGGTCAGGCAATTGTTGTGTATCCTATTATCTGTGAGTGGCGGAATTGGGGGAGGTCAAGATCTCGAGCGGACTTGACCGTCCTTCAGGAGAGAGGGTGGTGGGAGGTACAAGATGGGGGAAAAGGAAAGAAAGATGGAAAGTGGAAAGATTTTGAAACATGTTGGTGAATTCAAGGAAAAGGAAGTTATATTGGTTTTGGAAATTTACAGTTATATACAAACAAGTGCAAAATGAAATGTTATGGTTTTGGCATAATATGCAAATTCAACGGTTTGAAGAAATATGCAAATTTACAACTGTTTTAATGGTTTATGGATATTATAAATTGCCTGATCTAAAGAATAAAAGTGGCCTTTTATGCTATCCAGTGGTGTTGTATCATTGTGTAGGGGCTGGGCCATTTTGGGCGATACCTTTCCGTGGGCGACACGGCGAACGCTGAAGTAACAGGTCAACTCTCTTCCGGGTTCAATAACACGGGAATATGGGCTAACGCATAAAAAGGCACCCTGTCGACGTCCAAACATGGACAGCGACAATGGACCATATGCTCGACAATGTAGAATCCCAATTGCGGCCATATTTAAACGTTGTACTACTCCGATTCGAATGATAATAAAAAGGTATATCTACTTGAACCGTGTGCTAATGCCAAAGGCTCAGATGCGAAAAGCTGCAGCATATGACAAAACTAATCCGAGCGTGCTACAATTGGATCTTAACGTGACCGTGAGAAAGGAAAGGAGAAAAAAATTAAACAAACTAAGTGAATACTGCAAAAAGCTCTAAATCCTTATAGCCCAAATTGGAAATGACGGTGTGTGCGCACAGTGGAACAATGTGTGCATTTGCGGCATACATATTTAACATGGATGTTGACTCCAAAGCACAGATCGTTTTCAGTGTCGGGTCGAGATCTCGTTTTCAATGGGAAAACGTGAAGAATTGCTGCTGGAGAGAAGAGTTGTCGATGTCATGCAGGTGAAAGATAAAGATCTCGAAGAATAGGACCTTAAAGCAGAGGGGACAGAGTCTGGGTCACTAGCCAGTGACCAGGGGCCTCGGGAGAGAGTGCCCTTCAATGTCGGGTGCTTCTTGGTCGATGAAGAGCATCTTGGATCAGCAGCCACGGAGTCCAGGAGGTGTCATGGAAGGCCAGCTGCTGGAGGGCGACTGCCCCATGAAGGATGAAGGCTGTTGTGGTGTTAGTGTCCGGATTGGATCCACTAAGCTTTGGCAACCACAACCCATGAAAGGATAAAGAAACAGAAACAGTTACTGTGCAGACCCTCAAGGTCTGAGCGAGGTCTCCAGCGAGGAGACTGAAGAGCAGGCCTGGAGAAACCAGGGAAGCTCGTTGAAATGAATATTGACCTTTGCCAGGGCCCTCCAGTCGAGAGACCAGGGACCGCGGGAGGCAGCAAAATGGCGTGTGTAAAGATGCGCCCACGGGTCCCTGGAGGGGGCTGGAGTGTCGATCTCTGGCACAGATGTTGCTGATAGGTTGGCCCAACAATATGCCAAAGCACAACTTCCCCACTTGTCGGGTTTGTGTGCTGTGCAAGAGGTGGCCAGTGTCTTGGGGTTTTGGGTATCTTGGCACCCACGGGGTTCACGGTACTCAGCAATGCTGTGCACACTCACTGTCCTTTGGGATGCTTGAGAACCCACCTCAGGTTAGGCAGAAGTCTTCGATGTCTGTAGGAGCAGCAGAGTGCCAACCTGATCAGATGCAGTGTTTCAGGTACCTGCCAAGCAGGAGGGTTACCCCTTTACCCCAAGGAACATTTCTTCCATCAGCTGGGCAGCAGCTCGTCGAAGGTTCAAGTTTCAGAAGCAAAGTTTGTGTCTAAGATTAATCTGAAGCTCTGGGGACCCTGCACCCACCATTATCCAAGAATTAGGGGAGTGTCTAAACCAGGGGCCTCCAGTGGCTACACCCTCTCCCCTTTGTTGAGTTTCGTGCCAGAGCAGGGGACAGGATGCCCCTGAACCGGTTTGAAGTGTCAGATGCAGTAGTAGGCACCACATGTGCCTACATGCAGGCCTGAAAGGAATTCTAAGTGCACCCACCCTGTTCCAATACACATAGCCTGTCTGGTGAGGCGAGGACACCTCCCTGAAACAGGATCCCTATTGTCCAGCTGCCCTGGCTGGAGTTTCCCCCAGCAACAGGCAGCCAGAATTGTGTGGGTGGCTGGTAGCATCCATTTTGTACTACGTGTGCTCTTTTAAATTGGTGTCTAAAACCAACCGCTTTTACCATGTTGACCCTCTAGAAGGGTGGAATGCTACCCCCGTCACCAGGACTGGCAAGCGGGTAGTATTCAAAGTTGTTTGACACGTAACACGACGTGGTTTGGTGCAGCCATTCTCAAGTTAGCATTCTACCGCGATTTACTTTAATGCACTTAAGAGTACATGGTATGGCTGCACTACACACAACCCCGTACTTAGTATAACAAAGGTTACAGGGGGGCTCTGCTCATGCAGAGGGTCCCCCTCACACATAACCCAGCACCCTGCCTTGTAGGATTAGCAAGGCCTGCTTTAGGGGTGACTTATGAGTATATATGTGTTATTCTTAGGGGGATACAGGCTACCTTTATCCTTCATCGCATCACACCCGGATCGTCGCTCCCTCGCGGAGCGCCATTTCTTCTCATCGCAACAGGGTCGCACACGCAACAGGTTCAGCGCATCATCATCCCTTGCGGCAAGGATTCAAAGCATCGCTGGTCTCGTGTCAGGAAAATCATTGCTACAGCTGGTTTGCAACATTTTGTTTGTTTTGCTACGAAATCCAGGTACTTTGAGTAAAAGGATCGCAGAGACCACTGCTTTGCACTGAATACCTATTTTTACACCTTGAACTATTTCTACAGCCTTTCAAGGTTAATCCTATTTTTCAGTACTGTGGTACTGTGTTTAAGTCTATATCTAAAGATACTTTTTTTTGTAACTACTTGTGTGGTGTCCCTTTGCAGTGTTCTTCACTGTGTTACTGTGTATGATCATAAATGCTTTACACACTGCCTCTGAGATAAGTGTAGCTGCTCGTACTAGGTTACCACAGGGTTGAGTAGGGGTTATCAAAGGGTGTAGCCCCCTTACTCTGACTTAGGAAGAAGGGTCCCTACTTGGACAGTGGCCAGCCATTGCCAACTAGAGACCCCATTTCTAACGCTCCCTATTTTTCATCTGGCAACTGTTTTTGCATACTGACATTTACTGATCCTCTCCATGGGTACCTTTCCACATTACCTCTTGGTCTGCATATTCTCTACTTGTGCTGATCTGACCCCTCTCACATTCACCTCAAAGTACATGCTCATCTCTCAATCTATTCTTTATCCACATGCTCCCTACAATCACCCTCTGTTTTTGCCATTATTACCACCATTTCTAATTTCTACACTCGAACCCTTACTATTCCACCCAGACTCTCACATTGTCATTCTTGTGCTGTACCTCTTACACCCACACATACATTCCCTGCACCTCTATTCACCTCTATGTACACAACAGCTCTCCCATTCATGCTATACACACAATGTACTGTACTCATCACCTCCTCAGCAGACGATAACCGTATCATTTCAAATGTATCCCTCTTATTCCGATCTCTTCCCTTTACACTGGCTATAAGACATACATTTTTGCCAAGTTGCACCATTATACCCATATCTTACATTCACTCTTAACACCTTACCACATATCTCACCCTGACATTTACATTGCTCAATTAATCTGGCCTTTTTCATTAGCCTCTCACCATTCACTCACTCTACTCTGCACATTCAAACACACCACCCATCTACTGGCCTACACGTCGCATCTCTACATCCTGCTTCCTAACTTACACAACTGGTCAATCCCCTTGGCATCCACATATCCACTCTGTTTCCCGAAAAACCTTTTACCTTGTCTCACTGTGTCTCTCTTACATCCATATCTTAGTTCCATGCTCGATACCTCTATTAACTTCTGCATATTAACAACTACCTTACTCAATGAATCTGCCTTTATCACAGCCACCTTTCATTATAGTGACACATACTTCAGCTCTCATCTCCTGCCAGCCTCTTACCTTGTCTAGCTTGTTCGACCTCTTTCACATCTACCTATTTCTTGCACACCTCGCCCAGGCACCCAGGCTTTAACAAAGTCTGGGCAGAGTGCAAAAAAACTCCACCGCTCTACGCAAAGCTCGGGGAGCAGCAGAGTGTGTTAGATAAATGCAGTTCTCTGTGATTTTCAGTGGCAGGTGCTTGTCCGCACTGTACAATCATTGTGAACGCCCCATATGCAGCGCAAGTCAACACTGCTTCCTTTCTGCCACACGGGTAGATTTTTACTTGAGCGGCAGCTTTCTCGAAGCGAATGGAAAGTTTCTCAACGCAAGGGGTTGCAAGCATATGCGACTACTCGCAATAAGAAATATGACCGCCTGCGTTGAGAAATCTCGCAGGTAGGTTGATTTTCCACGCTCGTGCTCGCCAACTTGATGTTAATGATCACGAACAAGGAAAAATCTTGCCAGTAGGTGGATTTTTCATGCTCGTACTCCCCAACTTGACGTTGACGAATACGAGGGAGGAAAAAAACTCTGCTCCGTCAAGTGGAGTTTTACGAAACTCTGCGTACTCTGTGTAACGCGGAGTGCGGAAAACTATGCAAACTCCACGAGCGGAGTTCACCACCCAGACTTAGCTTTAACCAGTTTTTCAAGGTGCAACAATCTGATATCCACACCCCAGCATTACCAACAATTCACATTGTAATAATGATGATACTCTACGTGTCCTATCTAAGAACTTCCTTTGAGCATAACTCCTTCCTTCCACTCTTATCTATATTGCTACTGGCCCTATTACATCTGAGTCTCCCCTCCATGCACAAAATGTCAACACAAATCATTCTCACCTCTCCCCTTGTTTAACTATCTCAGCCCCTCCAACATTAACCTCTCAAACAACATGTGCAGCTATGCTTCAATTTTCAACACCCACCTCCTCCTATGTCTGTCAATATAGTGCATGGGTGAAACACAGGCTCCTGTAGCACCTGCACAGCAGACGGATCCACAACACTTCTGGGGGACTCACAGTCCACTCGGCTGATCACATGTAGTACAGGGCAATCCACTAGCCTTAACAACCCTCCGAGTTCATCTCTGTGTGATCTGGGATAGCATCAAGCATTTCTCAAAACTCTTTCCCTATTTTCAATACACAAAGGACTACATACACACCTATCATATGCTCAACTCCAAATGATGTGTGGGTAAACTGGTATAGTCATAGCTTGTATAAACAAAGGATTTGTTGGTCAAAAAGTGTGAAAAAAAACCAAAACGCATCCCTTCTTCACTCTTCTTCGTCATCCCTCATCCCTGGTGAGCAGTGCACATTGGGCTACAATGCCATAATGGCTGTCAGACTTAAGTTTTGAGGGCATCCCATAGGATTCCCTGATGTTCATTCAGGCAGGGGCAGGTGCCAGTCACATCCATAGCATCCTCAAGTGATATGACTATTTGCTGTCATCATGCAAATGCATTGTTTGCACCAAGTGAGCGGTGACAGCAAGGCAAGCCTGGCAGGAAAAAAAAACCCTCAAATTGAACATTCTCATTCAAGTTTGTAAACTGAAAGGCTGTTTGTGTCAAACATATCAAACACAAGGAGATGATGGACAGAGTCCTGAAACTTTTCAGACACTCACCCCCAGTCCCTTGCTCTCCATGCCACTGGATTCAAGCTAGCCTTGCTGATGAAGTGTAATGCCCCAAAACTGGTCCCAGTATGCTTGTTTCTGGTCCAGAGAGGACCTGGCATGGACGTTCAGGCTGGACTGTTCCCATGGGGAACAGCATCAAGACTGATTTACATATGGCTGGGTTTAAACTGGAATGGCATGGGGAGCAAAATCACAATGGATTTATTCCAGATCTCGGTACTGGGGTGAATGTTTGACATTGATACGCATTCTGTCCATCAATTGTTCTTTTTACAAACATATTGACAACATTTCAGCCCATTTCTAAGGGACCCAAGTGAGGGGTGTTGTTCATTTATTGTGCATCACCCTGCTGAAATATAGCTTAAAAAACCAAGGGAGGGGGCTGACCATCTGTAGCTCATAACAGTGCTCTGTTGCTAGGCCCTTTAGTCATTAGCATTTGTGAGGCCCTGTCAACTGTACATGGGCAGCACCAGCCTGGACTGGCACACATCATCCACACTGAACTAAATATACTCTACACCACTCCTGTTACCAACGACAAAGGTTCGATCTGCTTGCATGAACTGAGCCAAGAAGGAGATTGTTGCTGTGCAATAACATGCTGAAAAGGTATACCTTCCCCTGTGTCACATGAGGGGGCTAGAAGCTGCATTGGAAGACCAAGCATAGATGAATGTCGTTCACTCATAATTAGGCTGGCCTGTTTTAGGTTTAAACCTATAATAACTGATAAAACCCTAGTGAACGGGAAATAGCCTTCTCCAGTGTAAACATATAAGCACTGAAAAAAACACCTGCACAACTACAAATGAAATGTCATTCAATGAAGGGTAAAGGACAGAGAAAGAGTCATTCTTATTTCTTCCTGAAGGGTCCAATACAATGTAACTTTGTTATACAAGCAAGCTGCAATGAAGACTGAGCTAACATTATTCTGCATGAGTTTTGTTGTTCAGGGATGTCACTAAAATAGTGTTTCTTCTTACTTTTTCAACTTTGTGGTTGTAGTGTAGTTCCTATATTTCCAATAGGCTCTGCGCATTGGAATAACATAAACTATAGTTTAGACATAGGACTGAAGTCGACTAGGTCTCTATTGAATATGTTAGACTTAATTTGTGAATGCCAGCTAGCTCAGAGGTCACTAGAAACTTTCTCGAATACACAAGAAGGGATTAGTTTCTGACAACCATATAACATGACAACTTTGTTCCCCAAGAATAAGGAATGTATCTCCAGAGTCGCGGAAACAATAGATGGCTATTTCACTCAGTCAATCGTACATGCTTAGTTTTACCAGAAGTGCAGAGAAATAGAGAGACAGGCGTTTTCAATAAAAAGGATATTTATTGAGCAGTCTTCTTTCTCATGCAAGAGAAGTGAATTGCTACAATCGCAATACTTGTCATAAAGTAAAGTGCGTACTGTAAAAAGAGAATTATGAAATAATACTGTAAAAGCATTTATATGGTTTCTAAGCCAAAAGATACTTAAAATGGATAAAATACATACAATGATAAAAGATGACTAAACGTACTCAACTGGTGCTTCTAGGATACGCCTACCCCGGTGTACCTAACCTAAGCCTAGTACATGGGAAGGAGTAAGTGAGATGTAGCTTGAGTTAAATAGTTTCTGGCAAGAACCTATTCAAGAATTCTCTAAGGGTCTAATCAGCTCCGTACCTTGTTTATAGAATGTAGGAGGTCTTGCATATCTCTCTCAGGACTCGATCTCCCAGTAACCCAGAAGGGTAGCCGGTAAACACTGGAGCTGGATTTCTCGGCAAGAGAAAAGACAGCGTCTCTCTCAGTGCGTCAGCTGGAGGGTCGGCTTCCTTCGGCACTCGCTACAGAAGGGCATCGGGCAAGTAGTTAGTCGATCTGCTCCAAACCACTGTGTGTTTTGCTAGGGCAGATGCTGGTATACTTATACCTGGAAGGTGCCGAGTTTGACGTAAGGTTGGGCATAATACATCACTAAGAGCTCGCAGTTCTTTTAGGACTCCAGGAGTTCTAGGACAAATCAATACAGAAGCAGGGTAAAGTCCCAGACTGCTGAAGGTTTGGTCTCTCCAAGAACTCGTTGTGATTTCTAGGAATCTGTGGAAGTAGCCATGCCGTATTTGGAATGCATTGGCTGTGTCTGCATATGGTTATGATTCTGATGCCTATATAAGGATATGATGAGTTATACCTAGAAAGGGCATGAATCGGGAAAATTACACTAGAGCCTTAGATTCGTCTACAACACCCACTCCACGTAGAAAGTCCATATTTACTAAGTACTAAAGCAAGTATAACATATCTAAGCATGTGTTTACAATCCCACCCAAAAATACATAAAATGCATTTGAAATGGTTTGTACGCGAAAAATGAGTATTGTACTGTACTGTACATTTTCTAAGCAGTGGTATCATTCAAACAATGCATATAGTTTACATTTGAAATGCTGACTGAATGAATCACGAAAAGTTACATTCATGAAATGGCTCGTAATACAGAAGAGAAGGTCGAGACCATTTCCTCACATATTTATACAAGACTGTACATGTGCTAGAGGCTGAGTTCAAATATTGTCTCTAGATTTTTCCTTAAAAATATAAACCTTGTTCTCTAAGAATAGTTCTACTTTGAGCAGATTACTCTGTGCCAAAAAAAAAGTAAATATTTTGGGAATGAGAAAAAATAATTTAGTTTGAGGAAAAATTGTTCCAAAGTTTTAGAAGTTTTGTTTATCAAAACTGAAGGCCGAATTCAAAGTTCAGGGAACGCTGTGTGCTCGTGTTTTCAAAAGTTATTCTCGATGTTAGGAGAGAACATTAACTCAGATAGGCTGGCAAAGAATTCGTCTACAACAGTAGGTGAAAGTTGGACCATGTCCAAAAAAGTAGAAATAGTGCATATGTGAGATGCATTGCCGTCATCGTTGTCTAGATCAGCAATGGTCACAGAATGTTGTACCTGTCTGCCGCTTTCATCTCGTACCTCACTGCCAGCATGTTGCTGTGTGGTCTCAACGAATGCCGTCATCAGAATTGGTAGCCGCTGGGGCTAACACGTTGCATGAACCGTTACCGAACCAAGCAAAGTATCGACATCCATAGGTACTGCTGATGGGAGTGTGAGACAGACGTCTAACACGCATTCTTCTCCGCAGAGCAGGCATCATAGAACAGGTAGGATGCAATCTTGCCAGATTGGTCTGAATAAAAGAAATTGTGTGGTATTCATATCTCTTAGCCGGGCCAAGCCGAGGACTTTGGTAATCCTATCTCTGTACCGCATTGCCAGGATCGTTTGTTCCATAGTAACCTGGGTATTGCTTGTGACTGGACTTGTCATATCCAAGCAGACGAAACAAAAATAGAATTCCTGCTACGAGTCCCAAGATGAGAGGCAGGCCGACGGAACACAGAGTGCACGAAATTCGGGAAGATGCTCAGGACTGCTTCAAAGAGTGATAATAGTCCCGAACAAATTGTCTTAAATATATGTGTGATGCCGCTGGTATCAGACATGTTTAAGATTTGACTTAACATTTCTACGAAATGCACGGGGCAATTTGTTGATAATAATGCATGGATCTCTGCTGACATCATTGCGACTCGAAGATCATACGTCTCTCTAGACGAGGTCAAAGGCACAGTTTTTTGTAAAAGAATGGCTTTCATTCTGCTTAAAGTATCAATTGTAATAGAAGAGATATTCAATGAAGGCCATATGGTTGCCTCCTTGTCTGGTTTGCTGTTTGGATACAATACTTGCATACAGCAAGTGACCCTGGATGTAACACTAACGAGATAGGCCAATCCTGGCAACATGCCACAACAGCTGTGGTCACTTAACATAACGTAACTGCTGTTGAAAAGTTGTCTGAAAAAAGGCTCTATTGTGTGGCTGGGGTGCCGTGTAGGTGGCAAGAAAGGTCATTTGATGAACCCTCGCAGGCTCCCTGCTAGTTAATTCCTTGACACAGAAGTGTACCGCTTAGTGAGTTTTTACAATTTTTACCACTAAGAAATACCTTTTTTTTCCCCCCACGCCAACATCTATATGTGTAAGGTAAATTCCAGGTTGACTTCATGTATCCTTTACCCAACTTTTCATACAGGTCCGCTGGTATGCGCTTTAGGCAATATTGAAACTGAAAAGTCGTTATTGGTATTGATATGGTGCCATGTATTATCCATTCAATGATAGGCTTTTCGTAAACTGTCAAGGGTAATCTTTCAAGTTTTTCAATGCTCACCACCGTATAGTCTGCTCCTCTTTGCGCCAAAGATATTTGTTTATCTGTAAGGTTAAAGATAGAAAATAATGACGTTGTGTTGATTAGACGCCAGGGCACGTAGCCTGAAAGGAGATTTTGTAACGTCCAGCCTAACTGTACAATAGAACGTAATTGAGACTGGCCATGTTGTAACATTAGCATATCCTGTTCTATTATATCAATAGCAGATGATACAATGCTGTCAAAAGAATAAATTCTGGAGGACAGAGTCGTCAACCCATTGTCCACTACAGACAGTGTTTTTTCCAAATGAATACGATCAATTTCTCGTATTTTTTCAGCCGTTTCAATTTGCGTTACTTTCCAAGCTTCGTTGTAAGCAGCATATATACCGGCGTATATGAAACGTTTATGACGCTGTTTCCGAGGTCCAAATAAGAAATCTCGCAAGTCAACGCCTTCTTTAAGTAAGGTCAAGTGTTGCTTAATTTCAGGTTGTGTGGATTTCTGTAGCCATTCGAGGCATAGTTTTCCTACACTGTATGTTGCTATTATCCCTGGATGTTGTCTCTGGGAATATCTTGGGTCTGGCCTGTTCTGTGTGAACCCCTGTGTTTTGTTCAGGAATCTATCTTGACAGTTATTAGTGTCTGTGGGCCATATCAACCATTTTTTTTCAATCAGGATTAGTTCTGTTTTGGTGTAAAATATGGGATATGTCTATCTCCTCATCTGAAGTGCTATTACTATCAGATATGGGCTTTGGTATAGACGGTTTGTTTAAATCCTTTATCTTGGCTAGGTCAAGACAAGTTGTTTGTTGAATGGTGTCATTCAGGAACATTATTTGTTCTGGGATCATGCAGGCTCTAAATAATGATTCTAAACCTTGTACCTGTCAGTCTTTTGTACCCCAGACCGTTTTTGTCTCAATGTTGTCTTTCCAAAATTCGAAACCAAATGTAGACAACTGAGCATAACATATCGCAGAAAAAATTTGTTTAGTATTTGTCAACATGTTTTTCATTCCTGTCTTATTCATAATTTTGAAATAAAACATTTCTGGATCTGTGGTATTAAACCCTGAGAAGTATGGGAATTTCTCATAAAATGTTTTTGAGCTGCCTTTTGAGGGGGTTGGACAATGTTCCCATTGATTATAAGTAAAAACATTTTTAGGACTCACAGATTTTTGCAAATAGTGGTCACCATAATGATTAAAGCAATTCATTTGTTCATAATCTGAGGAACCTTCTAAATATTCATGTTCTGTAAATTTTGCTGACATTTCTAAATCTGACATCATGTTATTGATAGTTACAAAGTCCCAATCATCAGAGAAAGTGCTCGATGAGACAAAGTCACTTAAAGAAACCTTGAACTGGTGTGGATACTTCAAGAGTTCAACCGGGCCATAGATGTCGTAATCAGTAGCGTCCCATGCTACACCATCAGGTATAGGAATGGCTGTGATGTTTACTGATGATTGTTCTCTTTTTTCAATGTGAGAATATTTGTGAGGCTTTAGAACCAAGTTGATTTTCTGACTTGCTGTGTCATTTGTACTGTATTTTCCATCAATCATTCTTCCCAAGCTTAAAACCAAAATGAGCCAGAGCAGGAGGAAAAGTACACCTAACACAATCCACAATTCAATCCATGGTGAAATCAGAAATGTTTCTCCAAGTTGATGAAAGAGTTCTGTTATTTTTTCTTTGAAAGTTTTGTTTGCTGGCTTTTCTTCATGTTCACTAGGCTCTTCAGAAAAGTCATTGAAATTGATAAAATAGCCAGAGGCAGTAATGTCAATTGTTGGAATTGCATCATGATTGTTAATAATCTTTGTAGTTGCTTCTTCCTTTGTCATATTAGTATAGTCAGAGGCTACATCATTGTAGACATGTGTTTCTTGACGAACTGTTGCAATTTGGGTTTCAAGAGGCACTAGTTCCATGGCTTTGTTGCATAGTACTTCTTCTGCAGGCTTATCAAATGTGATTAGTCTCTCAGTTTGAACCTCTTGAATTGTAGCAAGGTTTGGTCTTCTGCTACATCTTGGGAGTCCACTGGGCCTACTACTTATTATTGGCCACATGGTTGTGGTTTCACCAGGTTGATTGATCCAACTCAGTTCTCCTTTTTACCAGCAAGGGTACGGTAGTACTACTGATCTTGTTCCGTGGATTGCTAAGACAGGTACTGTTTTTCTGTAAGAAAGCCCAAATTCCTTCTTCACCGCGATCTTTTCTCTGACCAGATCCCCAATCTTTGGAATCCAGACAGGTCTTGCTGGGACAGGTGGTTTTTCTTCAGTGGCCATTGGCTTTTGCTTTGTGTTACTTCTTCTTGTTTCATTTAAGTCCTGTAAAACAGCCAATCGATCTTTGATTTCAAAGGTTTTTTGTTCCACTACTGAAGTCTGACGATCGAGGTCTTCGATCAAAATTCTAGTATCAAACAAAAGTTCATACGGAGTGATTCCACCCAGAGAATGTCTTGGCAGATTATTAAGACTACGTTGGACACTTATTAGATTTTTGACCCACCCATCACCCGAACCCAATACCCTCGCTGTTATAGAGTGCTTTATGTCACTGTTTTTTCTCTCCACTACCGCATTACCATCAGGATGGAAGGGACTAGAAAACCGCAATGCAATGCCCAAGCTGGTCATGGCCTCTTTGTAAGCTCGAGAGCTAAATGCAGGACCCTGGTCAGAATGTAGCGTGCCAATTGCGTATGTGCCGATAAAGACTCGCAGATCTTTAATAACAGTTCTGGCGTCAGCCGAGCACTGGGGCCATATCCAAATGAATCTCGTCCTAGTAGTTGTGGGACCGCATTTGTCTATAGGGACGCCTGCGGGTAGATAGCCTAATGCTGTCTAACAGAGGTGTCTGTATCTGGCTGGCTACTCTGTAGTCAGGTGTCTGGGGTGCTTCATTACTGCGATCTCTGTTGCAGTCTGGGCCTTGCAAATTCGTAGCTGTCCAAGCTCATTCCTGGCCACCAGTACACTTTGTCTAATTCTCGTATGGAATCTATGATCTTTTGATGTCTTAGACCCTCTCCCATGTGTGCTTCTTGAATCAAGAAAACTCTCTGTTTCCTGTTTGGAATTACTCTGTACCCCACTGCAGGGATTCGAGCAAAAGGAACAGAGTTTGCATCAATTATGTATCTATTCGTGAGTGGATAGTGTAGAGGTAACGCCGCATAGTTGCCTTTCATTGTGGATTTTACTGCTAACAGCGTTTCACCGTCTATTCTTTTCCTAGCATGCTTTATTGTAGCTACGGAAGCCGTGTGTACAGCTGCCTTTGCCGCTTCATCAGCCAATGAATTCCCTGCAACGTGAACGCCATCACGCTGATGACTCAGCGTATGTATCACGTGAGTCTTTCGGCTGATCACATGTAGTACAGGGCAATCCACTAGCCTTAACAACCCTCCGAGTTCATCTCTGTGTGATCTGGGATAGCATCAAGCATTTCTCAAAACTCTTTCCCTATTTTCAATACACAAAGGACTACATACACACCTATCATATGCTCAACTCCAAATGATGTGTGGGTAAACTGGTATAGTCATAGCTTGTATAAACAAAGGATTTGTTGGTCAAAAAGTGTGAAAAAAAACCAAAACGCATCCCTTCTTCACTCTTCTTCGTCATCCCTCATCCCTGGTGAGCAGTGCACATTGGGCTACAATGCCATAATGGCTGTCAGACTTAAGTTTTGAGGGCATCCCATAGGATTCCCTGATGTTCATTCAGGCAGGGGCAGGTGCCAGTCACATCCATAGCATCCTCAAGTGATATGACTATTTGCTGTCATCATGCAAATGCATTGTTTGCACCAAGTGAGCGGTGACAGCAAGGCAAGCCTGGCAGGAAAAAAAAACCCTCAAATTGAACATTCTCATTCAAGTTTGTAAACTGAAAGGCTGTTTGTGTCAAACATATCAAACACAAGGAGATGATGGACAGAGTCCTGAAACTTTTCAGACACTCACCCCCAGTCCCTTGCTCTCCATGCCACTGGATTCAAGCTAGCCTTGCTGATGAAGTGTAATGCCCCAAAACTGGTCCCAGTATGCTTGTTTCTGGTCCAGAGAGGACCTGGCATGGACGTTCAGGCTGGACTGTTCCCATGGGGAACAGCATCAAGACTGATTTACATATGGCTGGGTTTAAACTGGAATGGCATGGGGAGCAAAATCACAATGGATTTATTCCAGATCTCGGTACTGGGGTGAATGTTTGACATTGATACGCATTCTGTCCATCAATTGTTCTTTTTACAAACATATTGACAACATTTCAGCCCATTTCTAAGGGACCCAAGTGAGGGGTGTTGTTCATTTATTGTGCATCACCCTGCTGAAATATAGCTTAAAAAACCAAGGGAGGGGGCTGACCATCTGTAGCTCATAACAGTGCTCTGTTGCTAGGCCCTTTAGTCATTAGCATTTGTGAGGCCCTGTCAACTGTACATGGGCAGCACCAGCCTGGACTGGCACACATCATCCACACTGAACTAAATATACTCTACACCACTCCTGTTACCAACGACAAAGGTTCGATCTGCTTGCATGAACTGAGCCAAGAAGGAGATTGTTGCTGTGCAATAACATGCTGAAAAGGTATACCTTCCCCTGTGTCACATGAGGGGGCTAGAAGCTGCATTGGAAGACCAAGCATAGATGAATGTCGTTCACTCATAATTAGGCTGGCCTGTTTTAGGTTTAAACCTATAATAACTGATAAAACCCTAGTGAACGGGAAATAGCCTTCTCCAGTGTAAACATATAAGCACTGAAAAAAACACCTGCACAACTACAAATGAAATGTCATTCAATGAAGGGTAAAGGACAGAGAAAGAGTCATTCTTATTTCTTCCTGAAGGGTCCAATACAATGTAACTTTGTTATACAAGCAAGCTGCAATGAAGACTGAGCTAACATTATTCTGCATGAGTTTTGTTGTTCAGGGATGTCACTAAAATAGTGTTTCTTCTTACTTTTTCAACTTTGTGGTTGTAGTGTAGTTCCTATATTTCCAATAGGCTCTGCGCATTGGAATAACATAAACTATAGTTTAGACATAGGACTGAAGTCGACTAGGTCTCTATTGAATATGTTAGACTTAATTTGTGAATGCCAGCTAGCTCAGAGGTCACTAGAAACTTTCTCGAATACACAAGAAGGGATTAGTTTCTGACAACCATATAACATGACAACTTTGTTCCCCAAGAATAAGGAATGTATCTCCAGAGTCGCGGAAACAATAGATGGCTATTTCACTCAGTCAATCGTACATGCTTAGTTTTACCAGAAGTGCAGAGAAATAGAGAGACAGGCGTTTTCAATAAAAAGGATATTTATTGAGCAGTCTTCTTTCTCATGCAAGAGAAGTGAATTGCTACAATCGCAATACTTGTCATAAAGTAAAGTGCGTACTGTAAAAAGAGAATTATGAAATAATACTGTAAAAGCATTTATATGGTTTCTAAGCCAAAAGATACTTAAAATGGATAAAATACATACAATGATAAAAGATGACTAAACGTACTCAACTGGTGCTTCTAGGATACGCCTACCCCGGTGTACCTAACCTAAGCCTAGTACATGGGAAGGAGTAAGTGAGATGTAGCTTGAGTTAAATAGTTTCTGGCAAGAACCTATTCAAGAATTCTCTAAGGGTCTAATCAGCTCCGTACCTTGTTTATAGAATGTAGGAGGTCTTGTATATCTCTCTCAGGACTCGATCTCCCAGTAACCCAGAAGGGTAGCCGGTAAACACTGGAGCTGGATTTCTCGGCAAGAGAAAAGACAGCGTCTCTCTCAGTGCGTCAGCTGGAGGGTCGGCTTCCTTCGGCACTCGCTACAGAAGGGCATCGGGCAAGTAGTTAGTCGATCTGCTCCAAACCACTGTGTGTTTTGCTAGGGCAGATGCTGGTATACTTATACCTGGAAGGTGCCGAGTTTGACGTAAGGTTGGGCATAATACATCACTAAGAGCTCGCAGTTCTTTTAGGACTCCAGGAGTTCTAGGACAAATCAATACAGAAGCAGGGTAAAGTCCCAGACTGCTGAAGGTTTGGTCTCTCCAAGAACTCGTTGTGATTTCTAGGAATCTGTGGAAGTAGCCATGCCGTATTTGGAATGCATTGGCTGTGTCTGCATATGGTTATGATTCTGATGCCTATATAAGGATATGATGAGTTATACCTAGAAAGGGCATGAATCGGGAAAATTACACTAGAGCCTTAGATTCGTCTACAACACCCACTCCACGTAGAAAGTCCATATTTACTAAGTACTAAAGCAAGTATAACATATCTAAGCATGTGTTTACAATCCCACCCAAAAATACATAAAATGCATTTGAAATGGTTTGTACGCGAAAAATGAGTATTGTACTGTACTGTACATTTTCTAAGCAGTGGTATCATTCAAACAATGCATATAGTTTACATTTGAAATGCTGACTGAATGAATCACGAAAAGTTACATTCATGAAATGGCTCGTAATACAGAAGAGAAGGTCGAGACCATTTCCTCACATATTTATACAAGACTGTACATGTGCTAGAGGCTGAGTTCAAATATTGTCTCTAGATTTTTCCTTAAAAATATAAACCTTGTTCTCTAAGAATAGTTCTACTTTGAGCAGATTACTCTGTGCCAAAAAAAAAGTAAATATTTTGGGAATGAGAAAAAATAATTTAGTTTGAGGAAAAATTGTTCCAAAGTTTTAGAAGTTTTGTTTATCAAAACTGAAGGCCGAATTCAAAGTTCAGGGAACGCTGTGTGCTCGTGTTTTCAAAAGTTATTCTCGATGTTAGGAGAGAACATTAACTCAGATAGGCTGGCAAAGAATTCGTCTACAACAGTAGGTGAAAGTTGGACCATGTCCAAAAAAGTAGAAATAGTGCATATGTGAGATGCATTGCCGTCATTGTTGTCTAGATCAGCAATGGTCACAGAATGTTGTACCTGTCTGCCGCTTTCATCTCGTACCTCACTGCCAGCATGTTGCTGTGTGGTCTCAACGAATGCCGTCATCAGAATTGGTAGCCGCTGGGGCTAACACGTTGCATGAACCGTTACCGAACCAAGCAAAGTATCGACATCCATAGGTACTGCTGATGGGAGTGTGAGACAGACGTCTAACACGCATTCTTCTCCGCAGAGCAGGCATCATAGAACAGGTAGGATGCAATCTTGCCAGATTGGTCTGAATAAAAGAAATTGTGTGGTATTCATATCTCTTAGCCGGGCCAAGCCGAGGACTTTGGTAATCCTATCTCTGTACCGCATTGCCAGGATCGTTTGTTCCATAGTAACCTGGGTATTGCTTGTGACTGGACTTGTCATATCCAAGCAGACGAAACAAAAATAGAATTCCTGCTACGAGTCCCAAGATGAGAGGCAGGCCGACGGAACACAGAGTGCACGAAATTCGGGAAGATGCTCAGGACTGCTTCAAAGAGTGATAATAGTCCCGAACAAATTGTCTTAAATATATGTGTGATGCCGCTGGTATCAGACATGTTTAAGATTTGACTTAACATTTCTACGAAATGCACGGGGCAATTTGTTGATAATAATGCATGGATCTCTGCTGACATCATTGCGACTCGAAGATCATACGTCTCTCTAGACGAGGTCAAAGGCACAGTTTTTTGTAAAAGAATGGCTTTCATTCTGCTTAAAGTATCAATTGTAATAGAAGAGATATTCAATGAAGGCCATATGGTTGCCTCCTTGTCTGGTTTGCTGTTTGGATACAATACTTGCATACAGCAAGTGACCCTGGATGTAACACTAACGAGATAGGCCAATCCTGGCAACATGCCACAACAGCTGTGGTCACTTAACATAACGTAACTGCTGTTGAAAAGTTGTCTGAAAAAAGGCTCTATTGTGTGGCTGGGGTGCCGTGTAGGTGGCAAGAAAGGTCATTTGATGAACCCTCGCAGGCTCCCTGCTAGTTAATTCCTTGACACAGAAGTGTACCGCTTAGTGAGTTTTTACAATTTTTACCACTAAGAAATACCTTTTTTTTCCCCCCATGCCAACATCTATATGTGTAAGGTAAATTCCAGGTTGACTTCATGTATCCTTTACCCAACTTTTCATACAGGTCCGCTGGTATGCGCTTTAGGCAATATTGAAACTGAAAAGTCGTTATTGGTATTGATATGGTGCCATGTATTATCCATTCAATGATAGGCTTTTCGTAAACTGTCAAGGGTAATCTTTCAAGTTTTTCAATGCTCACCACCGTATAGTCTGCTCCTCTTTGCGCCAAAGATATTTGTTTATCTGTAAGGTTAAAGATAGAAAATAATGACGTTGTGTTGATTAGACGCCAGGGCACGTAGCCTGAAAGGAGATTTTGTAACGTCCAGCCTAACTGTACAATAGAACGTAATTGAGACTGGCCATGTTGTAACATTAGCATATCCTGTTCTATTATATCAATAGCAGATGATACAATGCTGTCAAAAGAATAAATTCTGGAGGACAGAGTCGTCAACCCATTGTCCACTACAGACAGTGTTTTTTCCAAATGAATACGATCAATTTCTCGTATTTTTTCAGCCGTTTCAATTTGCGTTACTTTCCAAGCTTCGTTGTAAGCAGCATATATACCGGCGTATATGAAACGTTTATGACGCTGTTTCCGAGGTCCAAATAAGAAATCTCGCAAGTCAACGCCTTCTTTAAGTAAGGTCAAGTGTTGCTTAATTTCAGGTTGTGTGGATTTCTGTAGCCATTCGAGGCATAGTTTTCCTACACTGTATGTTGCTATTA
This sequence comes from Lissotriton helveticus, assembly GCF_964261635.1. Classification (NCBI taxonomy): domain Eukaryota; kingdom Metazoa; phylum Chordata; class Amphibia; order Caudata; family Salamandridae; genus Lissotriton; species Lissotriton helveticus. The sequence continues at coordinate 2,025,401,359 of NC_136067.1, forward strand.
TCCCTGGATGTTGTCTCTGGGAATATCTTGGGTCTGGCCTGTTCTGTGTGAACCCCTGTGTTTTGTTCAGGAATCTATCTTGACAGTTATTAGTGTCTGTGGGCCATATCAACCATTTTTTTTCAATCAGGATTAGTTCTGTTTTGGTGTAAAATATGGGATATGTCTATCTCCTCATCTGAAGTGCTATTACTATCAGATATGGGCTTTGGTATAGACGGTTTGTTTAAATCCTTTATCTTGGCTAGGTCAAGACAAGTTGTTTGTTGAATGGTGTCATTCAGGAACATTATTTGTTCTGGGATCATGCAGGCTCTAAATAATGATTCTAAACCTTGTACCTGTCAGTCTTTTGTACCCCAGACCGTTTTTGTCTCAATGTTGTCTTTCCAAAATTCGAAACCAAATGTAGACAACTGAGCATAACATATCGCAGAAAAAATTTGTTTAGTATTTGTCAACATGTTTTTCATTCCTGTCTTATTCATAATTTTGAAATAAAACATTTCTGGATCTGTGGTATTAAACCCTGAGAAGTATGGGAATTTCTCATAAAATGTTTTTGAGCTGCCTTTTGAGGGGGTTGGACAATGTTCCCATTGATTATAAGTAAAAACATTTTTAGGACTCACAGATTTTTGCAAATAGTGGTCACCATAATGATTAAAGCAATTCATTTGTTCATAATCTGAGGAACCTTCTAAATATTCATGTTCTGTAAATTTTGCTGACATTTCTAAATCTGACATCATGTTATTGATAGTTACAAAGTCCCAATCATCAGAGAAAGTGCTCGATGAGACAAAGTCACTTAAAGAAACCTTGAACTGGTGTGGATACTTCAAGAGTTCAACCGGGCCATAGATGTCGTAATCAGTAGCGTCCCATGCTACACCATCAGGTATAGGAATGGCTGTGATGTTTACTGATGATTGTTCTCTTTTTTCAATGTGAGAATATTTGTGAGGCTTTAGAACCAAGTTGATTTTCTGACTTGCTGTGTCATTTGTACTGTATTTTCCATCAATCATTCTTCCCAAGCTTAAAACCAAAATGAGCCAGAGCAGGAGGAAAAGTACACCTAACACAATCCACAATTCAATCCATGGTGAAATCAGAAATGTTTCTCCAAGTTGATGAAAGAGTTCTGTTATTTTTTCTTTGAAAGTTTTGTTTGCTGGCTTTTCTTCATGTTCACTAGGCTCTTCAGAAAAGTCATTGAAATTGATAAAATAGCCAGAGGCAGTAATGTCAATTGTTGGAATTGCATCATGATTGTTAATAATCTTTGTAGTTGCTTCTTCCTTTGTCATATTAGTATAGTCAGAGGCTACATCATTGTAGACATGTGTTTCTTGACGAACTGTTGCAATTTGGGTTTCAAGAGGCACTAGTTCCATGGCTTTGTTGCATAGTACTTCTTCTGCAGGCTTATCAAATGTGATTAGTCTCTCAGTTTGAACCTCTTGAATTGTAGCAAGGTTTGGTCTTCTGCTACATCTTGGGAGTCCACTGGGCCTACTACTTATTATTGGCCACATGGTTGTGGTTTCACCAGGTTGATTGATCCAACTCAGTTCTCCTTTTTACCAGCAAGGGTACGGTAGTACTACTGATCTTGTTCCGTGGATTGCTAAGACAGGTACTGTTTTTCTGTAAGAAAGCCCAAATTCCTTCTTCACCGCGATCTTTTCTCTGACCAGATCCCCAATCTTTGGAATCCAGACAGGTCTTGCTGGGACAGGTGGTTTTTCTTCAGTGGCCATTGGCTTTTGCTTTGTGTTACTTCTTCTTGTTTCATTTAAGTCCTGTAAAACAGCCAATCGATCTTTGATTTCAAAGGTTTTTTGTTCCACTACTGAAGTCTGACGATCGAGGTCTTCGATCAAAATTCTAGTATCAAACAAAAGTTCATACGGAGTGATTCCACCCAGAGAATGTCTTGGCAGATTATTAAGACTACGTTGGACACTTATTAGATTTTTGACCCACCCATCACCCGAACCCAATACCCTCGCTGTTATAGATTGCTTTATGTCACTGTTTTTTCTCTCCACTACCGCATTACCATCAGGATGGAAGGGACTAGAAAACCGCAATGCAATGCCCAAGCTGGTCATGGCCTCTTTGTAAGCTCGAGAGCTAAATGCAGGACCCTGGTCAGAATGTAGCGTGCCAATTGCGTATGTGCCGATAAAGACTCGCAGATCTTTAATAACAGTTCTGGCGTCAGCCGAGCACTGGGGCCATATCCAAATGAATCTCGTCCTAGTAGTTGTGGGACCGCATTTGTCTATAGGGACGCCTGCGGGTAGATAGCCTAATGCTGTCTAACAGAGGTGTCTGTATCTGGCTGGCTACTCTGTAGTCAGGTGTCTGGGGTGCTTCATTACTGCGATCTCTGTTGCAGTCTGGGCCTTGCAAATTCGTAGCTGTCCAAGCTCATTCCTGGCCACCAGTACACTTTGTCTAATTCTCGTATGGAATCTATGATCTTTTGATGTCTTAGACCCTCTCCCATGTGTGCTTCTTGAATCAAGAAAACTCTCTGTTTCCTGTTTGGAATTACTCTGTACCCCACTGCAGGGATTCGAGCAAAAGGAACAGAGTTTGCATCAATTATGTATCTATTCGTGAGTGGATAGTGTAGAGGTAACGCCGCATAGTTGCCTTTCATTGTGGATTTTACTGCTAACAGCGTTTCACCGTCTATTCTTTTCCTAGCATGCTTTATTGTAGCTACGGAAGCCGTGTGTACAGCTGCCTTTGCCGCTTCATCAGCCAATGAATTCCCTGCAACGTGAACGCCATCACGCTGATGACTCAGCGTATGTATCACGTGAGTCTTTTGTAGTTCTTTCTGCAAAAGAACTACTTTTTCCCAAATCATTTTATGCTTAATTGTGCCACCTTTCGCATCTTTGAAACCGTTTTGAACCCAGTTCTGCAAGTATTCATTGTAAGACTGGACGCAGTAATACGAATCGCAGACTATTAGTGTGGGGAATTCGCGAGCTGTATTTTCAAGCGCCATCTTGAAAGCCTGTAGTTCAGCTCGCTGAGCTGTACAGTCTCCGAGTGATTGAGTTTTTGTGACCATAGTTCTAAATTTACCTTCACGCTAGCAACTTTTAACAATCGCGCACGCAGCACTATAAGCTTGTCAGTATATATTATACAGCCGTAATGTTCCAGAGGCAGAATTTCGGTCGGCAGAGGACATTCATACTCGTATTGGAGAAATTCTTGTGTTCTCAAGTTAGGATCAAATTCGTAAATTACGTCTGATGCAGCAAGAGAATTAACCCATTGTATCCATCTCGGATGTAAAGCTTTAGCATTTGGGATGCTTTCTCTTGTCACTGCCTCTAGGGCAGGTACAGGTGTAACGATTATTATACGTTTACACTGTGCGAGGGCTCTTTCTTTTGCTACAGCAGTTTGAACCGCTGTCAGAATTTTCTCAGTAGAAGTGAATTTTATTTCAGCTTCTGTGTACAAGTGTGATTTGTAAGTTAATGGTACCGTTTCCCCTTCATTATAGGTCAGGTATGTGAATCCGCATCTTCCTGGGATGACTCGAATTACAATGTTGTGTACGTTTACGCGTGTTTGCAGCTTTGTTTTAGCTAACATGTCTGTTTGTACTGAACGTAAAATTTCTGTGTGTTTCTGTGTCCAATTAGTTGGTTTGAAATCAGGTTTAATTAATTCGTAGAGAGGTTTAACCCTCTCTGCGTAATTCAGAACGTAAGTTCTTCCAAAATTCAAGAAACCTAGAATTAATTGTAAGTTTTCAGCATTTTTGGAGTTTGGAGCAGCGCACATTTCTCTAAGAAATTGGCTGCCAGGCTTTTGCCTTCACTTGATAACTCATATCCTAGAAATAGGACAGTGAGGTGGGCAATCCGCGATTTTTTAAAGTTGAATTTGTACTTTTCTTATGCGAACCCAAGTACAACGTTGTTCACTCTTTCAAAGTGCCTGTCCAAATCATCGTCTGTTAGATAGATGCCATCGACATAAGATAATGCCTCATCATCATACATTTGTAGTAACTCGGTTACTCTCGCTGAAAATAACCCTGGGCTATTCTTGAATCCCTGGGGGAGACTGCAAAATTGCCTCTGGGCCCCCATACTGGAGAAAGCGGACAAATACCTGCTTTCTGGGGCAATGTTTTGACAGAAGAAACCATTTCAAATATCTTATGTCATTTTATAATTTTCGCGCACGATGTTATTCATTAGTGCTGCACTGTGTGAATTTTGTACTGCAAATGTTTTGCAACAAGTGTTTAAGTATCTCTAGTCCAATACTAGACGATATGAGTTTGCTGGTTTGGAGACAGGAAACAAAGGATTGTTCATTTGTGAGTTGCATGTTTTAATCACCCCCTGGTATTCAAGTTGATCTAAGATCTCCCTGACTTGTTTTTTAGCTTCTTGCTTAACAGGATAATGCCTTTGTGCAGTAGGTTGATTTTTTAACTGGATTTTATGGTGAGGGGATTCCTCATCCCATCCTACATGATTTTTATATAATGCAGGGGCTTGGGCCACTGCCCATTGTCTAGCATATGTGTATTTTTTATGAATTGGAATGTGATTTGAGAAGGCAGGCATAATCATTTCTTCGCCATGTGGGCACTCCCTAACAAATTTCTGGTGGCCAGTCTTTCTCAGCTAGAAGGATATCATAGCCTTTAGATAGCTACTAGCAAAAGAGACCTCTTATTTTCCTAGTTTTGTTTCCTTCTATACGTAATGTTATTTCATATAATTTATGGGGTACACTAGCTCTGGTGTCTGCAGTTTCCACCTGAATGTACTCATTCGTGTCCACTGTCTCCAAAAGATTCATCAGGATCTTGCGAGCTATGGTCACTTCTGCTGCACTGTATAGCATTGTCTGGGCCCATTCTCCGTTCTTGAGTTGTGTCCTCAGGATCCTCGGCATGTTTTATCTATTTGCTAGCTACCTTCTTTTTAGAAAATTGTGATTTTTTACCTTGATGAGCAGGTTCCTTGTCTTTCTACTTGACGCGCTCTTCTTTATGTTCTGACCGTCCTTTTCTTTCCGATTTCTGTGAGGAAGTCCGAAAATAGCGAGAGGGAGGTGTATCATTATCTTGATATCTGTCAAGTTTTCTCAAATTATCCCTATTTCTGAGGTTATATCTCTTTTCAGAGGGCTCCCTTCGGGGGGACTTGTCTCTCTGTTAATGAGATCTTCCTCCGGGTTGAGAATATTTTTCTCTAGGAAGAGTTTGTTTATTACTCTCCCACTTCTTTTTTGGAGTAGTGATATTATTCTTAATAAAAGTTTTTTTAGAATTTTCTGTTAGTTGTGGTTTTAGTCATTTCCCACCCAAACTATCTCTACCTAATTCTTCATAGCACTTTTCAATTATTCTGGCAAGTTCAAAAGGTTGTTCTGCTATATCTGTTTCTTTTAATTTTTGGCGGATCGCCGCAGATGCTGCTTCTCCTCTAATGTTGGCTAGTAGTATAGCCGAGACTTGCTTAAAGTCTTTCATTAATTTCATACCTAGATTTAAAGCAGGCTCTGGACCGTATTCATTTTGAATCTGTCTTAGTACGTCTGGAATAACCACCATAGACGGAACACCATGTGTTTTTGTGTAGATTGAAGCAAAGACTGTTCCCCAAGTGTCACAGTCTTCCACATGTGGTGCGATCCACATTGATAAACAGATTCTCAGAATTCTGTGTTTTTCATGAGGTGTACAATCAGGGAATACTGCCTCTATTTGAGTAATTTTTTGAGCCAACCAGAACGGAATTTGTTCCTGTTTTGCGGGTAATTTACCAATGACTGATTGTATAGTCCGTGGTATAATTTTGTTTGTATTCCCCTGGTGAGGGGTGTATTGTGGAATTTTTATAGCAGGTTGGACTGTTGAAATCTGCATGACATATTGGACCAATTGTCTATGTATTTTAATTGATTGTTTTAGCTGAGCTAACAGTTCTCTGTCTGACATTTCTTCAATGTCAGGATGTGGTGTATAGCTGGCTAGAACCGGCCATGTAGCTACTGGTCTACCTAGTGGACCGAGCCTGATAATGTGATTTTGATGTGTTAGGGTGCCATTAAACCAGAGCTGATGCTCCTGCTAAGTTAGTGGAATTTCAACGTCCTCGAAAGGAACGTATTCCGTTGGAGGTTCCTCTGCTTTGTAGTAGTGGAACTCGTGTGTCATTGGAGTTGCTGCTGGAAAAGGTATCCATGAATAGAATACCTCTGTCTGCCGATATTCATGTGCCTCTATCACAAATATAACTTTACCACCTCTCGATGATACCACATTTTCTATACGTTTTATAGTTATGGTTTTCCTTATATTTGCCGGGATGAATATAGCATCCGGGTCATTTTGTTGGAGAGCTGTGTCATTTAAGACTGCTTGAGCTGCTCTTCTAGCTCTCTCCCTTTCGTCGTCACTCTCCATCATTTTACAGACTGAAAGTTTGCAGAGCAAGTTTCAAGGAAACAAAGATTAGGTGCACAATATTTTGGAACACTATATCCTTCACTGTTAACTAAACCAAAAACTAATACATAGGATTCTCCTCCTACTATGTTTTGGCGGATATTAACCTTTCACCCACTCCAGACGTCTATTGCAGTTTTTACGGGAAAGGGGTCTGTGTGAAAAGCACGACTGAGTTACTCTAGTATCTAGCATTAAATTATCGCCTTACCAAACGTTGGGTGCCATGTAGTGTAGTTCCTATATTCCTAATAGGCTCTGCGCATTGGAATAACATAAACAATAGTTTAGACGTAGGACTGAAGTCGACTAGGTCTCTATCGAATATGTTCGACTTAATTTGTGAATGCCAGCTAGCTCAGAGGTCACTAGAAACTTTGTTGAATACACAAGAAGGGATTAGTTTCTGACAACCATATAACATGACAACTTTGTTCCCCAAGAATAAGGAATATATCTCCAGAGTCGATGGCTATTTCACTCAGTCAATCGTGCATGCTTAGTTTCACCAGAAGTGCAGAGAAATAGAGAGACAGGCGTTTTCAATAAAAAGGTTATTTATTGAGCAGTCTTCTTTCTCAGGGAAGAGAAGTGAATTGCTACAATCGCAATACTTGTCATAAATTAAAGTGCGTACAGTAAAAAGAGTATTATGGAATAATACTGTAAAAGCATTTATATGGTTTCTAAGCCAAAAGATACTTAAAATGGATAAAATACATACAATGGTAAAAGATGACTAAACGTACTCAACTGGTGCTTCAAAGATACGCCTACCCTGGTGTACCTAACCTAAGCCTAGTACATGGGAAGGAGTAAGTGAGATGTAGCTTGAGTTAAATAGTTTCTGGCAAGAATCTATTCAAGAATTCTCTAAGGGTCTAATCAGCTCCGTACCTTGTTTATAGAATGTAGGAGGTCTTGTATATCTCTCTCAGGACTCGATCTCCCAGTAACCCAGAAGGGTAGCCGGTAAACACTGGAGCTGGATTTCTCGGCAAGAGAAAAGACAGCGTCTCTCTCAGTGCGTCAGCAGGAGGGTAGGCTTCCTTCGGCACTCGCTATAGAAGGGCGTCGGGCAAGTAGTTAGTCGATCTGCTCCAAACCACTGTGTGTTTTGCTAGGGCAGATGCTGGTATATTTATACTTGGAAGGTGCCGAGTTTGACGTAAGGTTGGACATAATACATCACTAAGAGCTCGCAGTTCTTTTAGGACTCCAGGAGTTCTAGGACAAATCAATACAGAAGCAGGCGAAAGTCCCGGACTGCTGGAGGTTTGGTCTCTCCAAGAACTCGTTGTGATTTCTAGGAATCTGTGGAAATAGCCATGCCGTATTTGGACTGCATTGGCTGTGTCTAAATATGGTTATGATTCTGATGCCTATATAAGGATATGATGACTTATACCTGTATAAGGGCATGAATCGGGAAAATTACACTAGAGCCCTAGATTCGTCTACAACATGGACTTTGGTCTAAAGAAGCGGGGTTTAAAAGCATGGTTTAGGTCTTGTTTAATTATTTTATAAACTGTAGAGAATCAGGAAATATCAAAATCATGTTCGATATTTTGGTTACGTTTGATTCTTCACTGATAGGTAAAATGGCTGGTTTCATAACAATCTTTCCCAATATGTACCATCACATTTATTCACAGAGAATGGGTAAAAACCCTTCATACATCACCCCCATTCTCTAGTGAGATAATATTTATAGTAGGTGAATTGCCCAAGCTTTAAACATTCAATACAAGGTGTAGTGACAGGTATATGTTAGAAGAATGCTGTCACCACGCATCAGGGATAGCGTCACATTGACTGCTGGTGCAATAAGGTCTTACCAAGTTCAAAAAAGATTGGAGTGATATTGTTTGCATTTGCAGTGATTCAGCTACGTATATGAAACAAAGTGTGCTGACCTGTCAAAATCGAAACCCAAGCTGAAGGGCTTGCCTGTAACTTGTTCGATGATATGCTGAAAGCTTCTTTACAATCTTTAGATTGAATGAAGAATGCTATTGACTTTTTAGTCTATTCTGGTGCACTGTTTTGTTATGCGTGGGAACTAAAATGCAAATATTTCTCGCTTTGTGGGGCATTAAAGAAAAAAGAAAGAGTCATCCCAACTGTGTCACTTAGCTGGTGTTTCTCAGTTTTAGAGGCAGTGAATGCTATATTATCCATGTGGCAACAGTTCACAGAATTTGTGCTGAGTGATGATGCCAAAGGCAAGAAATGTGAAGATCTTTGGTCGCATATTGATAGTGATGTGGAAAACAGTACACTACTGCATTCTTAGATTTTTACAGGAAAACATGACTACTGTAGTGGACATATTTAAAAAAAAGTCTGATAACACCCTTGTATGCCAAGTGTTCAGCATAATTGGTGTAGATGTGAAACATCTCCTTGAGAGTAGACTGGGCAACAATTTTAGTGACTTTGGCACTGCAACATGTTCCGTGTTAGAGCGCTTGGCACTTGGTAAGCAAAGATATGCTTAGGAGCTATTCAGGAACTTTTATTTTATAACATATGAGAATGGCTGGTAATGATGCTTAGAAATTTTCCTTCACCATCCATGGCATTTGAAGTCAATGAAGCCTCACTGTGGTACTCTGCATAGGTTCTAGATCCCTTTCATTAAGGGGAATTTCCCCCAGAGTTTCAAAAGTGCTGCCTAATTTTTTACTGCTTCAATAACTCTGGGTTAGAGTTGTCACTGTTACTTAGAGAATGGGTTCTTGAACTAAATAATTCTTAATAAATGTTTGTTTGTTTTTGTAGATTGTTGGTCCTGAGGAGAACTCCGCATTGGGGAGTTCGAAACGCGTCGACCTGTTTTTGGGTCCTTCTGTCAAATTGAAATAATACTTTATATAGGGTTCATTAAATAGGATTAATTCCCCTGAAACTACATTCATCACATTAAATATCAACTTCAGGATGTGAAATTGTATATATGTATATAGGAACTTATACTTTTGACATTAGGCCCAAGGGTTTGTGCTTTTGTGTTGTATGATTGTAGATGGATGAAAGGGTTGGCCAGTGTGAAAGTTTGGATGTATTGTAAATTGTGTAAATTGTTCTGTATATTATGAATCATTTGTAAATGCTTTACTGTATTTTCTGCTTTGTTTGTACATACACTAAAAATTGAGTTGGTTATTCATGAAAGTAAATCTTGATCAAAGTCAAAGTCAAAAGTCAAAGTCAAAGTCAAAAATTTATTTGTGATGGTACTCGACAGAGGACCACAAAAGAGTTATTTACATTTTACATGTATAAGAAATGCAATTGTATTAATACAAGGATAAAAAGGGTTTTAAAAATTTGTACAAATTGTAGCAAACAAATTCATTCAAAGGTTGACTACACAAAACTAAAAATTCTCTCCCCTTTGTGATTCTACAGGAGCGGAATATAGGATCAAGGTATCTTGTACGGGCTAAAATTACTTTGTGATTAGGACAAACGAGTAATAACTGCTCTATAGTCTGGTCACCCCCTGCACACAATGTACATGATGGAGATCCTCCTGGAAGCCATCTTGAGGTATATGCCAATACTGGTAGAATGCCCAATCGGAACATACTAATCGCTCTCCTTACGCCATGTGTCAGGGTGAACCCAATGTAAGGCCGACTTTGTTTGTATTCTAGTGCGTCCACAAACGGCTTGTAGTTGGCTAATTTGTTGCAGTGTAAGTAGTCCAATTCATAGCTCAGTTTAGGGGTAAAATATTTTAAGAACAATTTTAGTTGTGTCGGTGACCAAGTAAGCAGCATTTCTGTATTAATTTTTGCCATTTGAAATGCTACGAACAAATTTTCCAAAAAGATTTGTTTTTTAGGATCTACCCCAAAAGACTCTTTTTGCAACACTGACCTTAAAGTGTTCTCCTTCGCATGTAACAGGTTGTAGGCCCACCTAATTACATTGGCAATAGCTATGGCATAAGAGCTTGTGATTGATAGTTCTAATCTCAGTGCCTGAACAGGTACAGCATCAGAGACTTTCATGATCCTTCTTAAGATTTTCCCTTCTTTTCGATCCATGAAGACCCATTGCTTTATGGGGATATACTCCGTCGCATAAGATAGTACGGGTGGTATTTTTACTCTGTATGTGCTTAACAATGCAGAGAAATGTCTATTCCCTGTTGCACTGTAAAGTTTCAGGAGAGCCGAGACGTGTATGTCCGTTTTCCTTTGTAAGTTTGATACCTGTATTGAGTTTGTCAAGTTTTTGGAGAGAATCCTTCCGAGATAGGGGTAATTATCTACCTCTTCTATTTTATCTCCACCAATCTTCCAAATATATTTGGCACTTTGTTTTCTTCCCGAAAAGGCTATCACTTTAGTTTTCTGTATGTTCGGTACTAGATAATTTTCCTTTGAGTATTTATACAAAATGTCCAATGATGCTTGTAGTCCAAAAGGGGTAAGATCTAGTAATACTATGTCGTCAGCATAGAGTAATGAAATTATACTTTGCTCGGCTATCTTCGGAGGTAGACTAGAGCCAGATTGCAGGTGGTGAGGCAGGTCACTTAAGTAGAGGGAGAATAGGAGCGGGGCTAAAAGGCACCCTTGTTTTAGTCCGTTCTCTGTTTGAATTCTTTTTGTAAGTCCTTTTTCTCCCCCCATCTGGACTTTACACCAAGTATTGGTGTGCAAGCTTAATATTACTTGTAGCAGTTGTTCTTGGATTCCAAGCCTCCTTAATTTTTCCCATAAAGTTGGTCGATCTACCCGATCGAATGCCGTTGAGTAGTCAATGAATGCAGCATAAACCACCTGGGCTTTTCGAGTAATGTATTTGTCAAAGATAACCTGGATAACTGCGATATTATCTGTTACCGAATGCTTAGGCCGAAAGCCTGCTTGACACATGGGTATCAGACCCAACGAAAAGGCCCCTTCTTTCAGGCGGTCTAGTACCTCCGCTGCGAACACTTTTCCCACAGCATCCATGAGTGCAATTTGTCGGTAGTTTCCGGCTTGGATTCTGCTTCCCTTCTTATGGATTGGGATAATAATGCTCCCCTGCCAAGATTTTGGTACATGACCGCTCTCGAAGATATAGTTAAAAAGAGGGCATAACAACTTGCTCCATTCCTTCGGTGCGACTTGTAACGCCTTAATTGGAATCTGATCCGGGCCAGAGGCTCCTGTAGTTCTCGCTTTGCGTATGTTGAATTCAACCGAGATGGCTGTAGTTTGTAATAATGGACTCTTGTCTTTTTCTTCATTCGTGACATTGCTACTTTCATTTGGTTTTATAAAATTTGCTTTGTAAAGATCTGAGAGATATAATTCCCAGTCGTTCGGAGGGACCGGGATAGATTGTAATTTCTTCTTTGATCCAGTTATTTTTGCGATTAAGAACCAATATTTACGTTGGTTGCATTTACTTGCAGCTATCTGAATATCGACCCAATTTCGATCTTGTAAAGCTCTTTTTTCCCTTTGTTTCTCACGCCTTAGTTGGTTTTTCAATCTGTTTAATTCCTTCTTTACAGTAGGTGAAAAATTCATATACTGGGCGCGTATAAGTTTATTTAATTTTTTCTTCACTTCAGAATTCTTAAAGGTACATACATTTTTTTCTCCCATCTTCTTATCATTACCTTTTGCGCCCGTTGATACCATACTTAGGATGAGATTTTTGAAATCCTTAATTATAATTTCAAAGTTTTCTATTGGATTTTTAGAGAATCTTTTCGCTAGAAGCTTAGAGTGATCGATCTTTGTCATAATTTTATCCAGGGTCGAGGAATTCCAGAATATGCGTCTCTGTTCGCTTTTTATCATGACGGTACTTTCGTGATATATAATATGGCTGGGTTGGGAAGAATTAGGTATCCAATCTGTTGTAAGTTGCATAAGTGCATGATCACTCTCTTGACAGAAGTGGTTAAACAGATACGAAGCAGTATCCAGCAGATCCATGCTACTTATGATATAATCTATGATGGATAGAGTCCCGTTACCTCGTCTGGTGTACTTTGCTGGGATGTCCCCCTCAACAGTGCCATTCAGTATTAGTCCATTTAGATTAGTTATCGCTGATATTAACAGTTTGCCTCTTTTGTCGGTTAGTATACCCTCAGGGAATTGTGGAGTTATAGTTTCCTTGCCTTCTTCTATGAATAGTTTTGCCCACCTGTTGAGTTCGGAGTTGGAGATTTTACTATTAAAATCGCCTACAATTATAAAAGATGAATAGGAATAATTTTCCGTTATGTGCATAATCTTTTCCATTATATCTAAGAATAAAATGTCATATTTTTTCCCAGGGGGAGCATAAACATTGAAAAGTAAAATTGCCTGTGGTGGAGCAGTGCTATGTTTTTTTACAAAGATTTGAATGCACTGCAAGTTTTCAGATTTCATATCTATTATTTCCTGTGCCCACAAGTGATCCTCCCTCAGCAAAATGGCCAAGCCGCCTTTAGCATGTCCTCGTTTGGTGGATTTTGCTGGAATTTCATATACATAATACCCTTTAAGAGTAAAAGATACAGTTTCCCATGTTTCTTGTAGAAGCAGTATATCTGGCGGATTTCTCATGACCATGGACAGTTTGTTTTTAGTTCTGCCTGCAATGTTCCAAGATATGATTCTTAATCCCGTGCTAAACAGAATGATTTTTGATGTTAAAATTTTTGTTGCTATTCAGAGTCTCAGAAACCCAAGCCCAAGACTCTATAGTAGTGTTCTCCTCAAATTCCTTGGCAGCTTTGTACCAAACTGCCCTGTGACCTTTATCCACCAGTATTTTTAGATTTTCATGCCCTGTAGAATGGGTTCCTGGATTTGTGGTGTCTCGATATTCAGTCATGCCATTATTTCGCTGGTATTTATTGACTTGTGAGTTGGAGATAGCCCGTAATTGGGCATTATACTCATTGGAGGTATTATAAACCTTTGATTCTGCTATTTCCATTACATCATATCCATGTTTATGGAGTATCTCTTTCTCATTGAGTATTATGCCTGGAAGAACTGTTGACCAAAAAGTTACCGTTGACAGTTTATTATTCTCTTTTTTGGGGAAGGTCACAAGATCGATTTCATTACTGGTCATTGTGTGTAAAGACCTTATGTGACGTAATAAATTTATAATCCTTCCTCTATTGAGTGGAGCCGAATCAGTTGGAAAAAGTTCCTCAATTTGAAGAGTTTTAGAGGGAGGCCCCTCCCCCTTTTTATTGTAACTATTATTTTCTTCTATGAAATTGTTATTGCTTTGATCTGATTGTATAAAATATCTGGTAGGAACATACTCCTTTACTGTGGGATCCAAGTAAGACGCCATATTTTCAGGGTTTTTACCAGTTGCACACGTTTCAACGTTTTGGGACTCTGTTGTGGCGTCACGTTGTCTTCTTCAGATTTATTTAGAATGACAGTTTTTTGAAATTTTAGTTTACGGTTTTTCCGTTTTTGGATCCTTCTTTCTGGTTTTTTCCTCCTTCTTTTCCCTACTACTATGTTATTTTCCTGCTTCTTAGTGGTTAGCGTTTCTCCATTTCCTTTGCTCAATATGTTACTAGTATTTATTCTTGTTTCCTGAGTTTCAGAAGCGTTAGTAATGGTAAGGTTGTTCGTTCCATTAGTTTTGGTTTTAGTGAATATTGAGAAGTGTTTTGTTTTTTGTTGGTGTTTTTCTTTAAATAGTTTTTTCAAAGAATATATCACTGAATCGTTAGGATTATCGATTTTGTGGTTTTCTTGTGTTTGGATATCTACAGTTTGAATACCAAAATCACGCATTCTTTTCTCTTGAGTTTTTTTGTGGACTTTTAATATGTCATGTTGCTCAAGATTGGTTTTAAGTAACATATTGATTTTGTCTGCTTCATAAGAATCTTTTTTCTTTTTTTCTTCTACCAAATGCTTTAAGATGCCTATTTGGACGTCCAACGTTTGGTCAGAGTTTTCGAGGATGTTTCCAAGAAATGAGAGAACTGATTCCAATATCTCTTGTAGAGAGAATAGAGCTTTAGACACTGGAGGAGCCATATCAGTAGTATTATTGTTATTTTTGAGATTGAAGGGGTCCATGGAAAGTTCAAGTAAAGCGATAGGTGAAGAGGTTTTTAACTGAGTACTATTGTTTGTTCCTAGGTCAGCTTTCTCTATCGCTATATTTTGTTTACTGATATTTGTATCGTCGAGTAACGTTACACTCCCTCTACTTTTTATAGGTGTTACAATTTTCAAATTGGTCGTTTCATGATCTGAAAAGAGAAGAACTTTCGGGGTACTTGATAATTTGTTGCTTAAGTCTAAGTCCAGACATTCCTCTTTGAGTTGTAGACTAGGTTTCATTGGAGTAGTTTCAATCTTCCCAGCGGAATCTGTTGCACTCAGACTTATTTCTTTACTTAGCGATTGAAGATCTTGATTCTCTTTGGGCAAAAGTGCAGAGAAGTAAGTGCTAGTTGCTGGCGTATGGGTTATGCGACCTTGTTTTATAGCTTTATCAGTGGAATTTTGTACTGCATTATCAGTACCCATTCTTTTCATGTATACTGTACGAGATCTCAATTTCTTAAAACCCATTTATTTTCAGATCGTCGTTAAAAATTGTATCTCTTATAGCGTCGCAGATATCGTTGTGGATATTACGATTGTAAATGGTTCTTGGTCATCCCCAGTAAACTCACGGGAGACAGATGAGAACACATGCAACTACAAATATCTCGCTATATAAAGGCTAGATGAATACCAAGGTCCAAGAAAAAGAAACCAAAGAGGGGGGGCCCGTCCCGTCCTCGGTCGTCCACGGACGGCCACAGACGGCCCGCCCTTTGCCCGGGCTTAGCCCGGCGTCCCGCTAAGCGTCCCACTAAGCGTCAACTGAATATATTTATAGGAGGAGCAAGGGGCGGGAAGAGACTCCAGGTGCGCTCTGATTGTCCTGCGCTGCAGCCTGGGTCTCACAGTCCCAGCCCCTGTTGTCGAGCAGCCTCACACGCAGTTCCAAAGTGATCTTGGTCCCTGGGGTGGCAGGTAGGCAAAGGAGCTGTTTGAACACAAGTCTCTCAATAAAATAAGCAAAGCAAGGCAAAGCTACGAGCGGCACCCGCGAAGCGGGGGCCGCGAGCAGTTAAAGGGCAGGCAGCCAATCACAGGCCACTTACACGCGAGCAGCCAATCAAAGCGGAGCAGGGGCGGGAAGAGACTCCAGGTGCGCTCTGATTGTCCTGCGCTGCAGCCTGGGTCTCGCAGTCCCAGCCCCTGTTGTCGAGCAGCCTCACACGCAGTTCCAAAGTGATCTTGGTCCCTGGGGTGGCAGGTCGGCAAAGGAGCTGTTTGAACACAAGTCTCTCAATAAAATAAGCAAAGCAAGGCAAAGCTACGAGCGGCTCCCGCGAAGCGGGGGCCGCGAGCAGTTAAAGGGCAGGCAGCCAATCACAGGCCACTTACACGCGAGCAGCCAATCAAAGCGGAGCAGGGGCGGGAAGAGACTCCAGGTGCGCTCTGATTGTCCTGCGCTGCAGCCTGGGTCTCGCAGTCCCAGCCCCTGTTGTCGAGCAGCCTCACACGCAGTTCCAAAGTGATCTTGGTCCCTGGGGTGGCAGGTAGGCAAAGGAGCTGTTTGAACACAAGTCTCTCAATAAAATAAGCAAAGCAAGGCAAAGCTACGAGCGGCGCCCGCGAAGCGGGGGCCGCGAGCAGTTAAAGGGCAGGCAGCCAATCACAGGCCACTTACACGCGAGCAGCCAATCAAAGCGGAGCAGGGGCGGGAAGAGACTCCAGGTGCGCTCTGATTGTCCTGCGCTGCAGCCTGGGTCTCGCAGTCCCAGCCCCTGTTGTTGAGCAGCCTCACACGCAGTTCCAAAGTGATCTTGGTCCCTGGGGTGGCAGGTCGGCAAAGGAGCTGTTTGAACACAAGTCTCTCAATAAAATAAGCAAAGCAAGGCAAAGCTACGAGCGGCTCCCACGAAGCGGGGGCCGCGAGCAGTTAAAGGGCAGGCAGCCAATCACAGGCCACTTACACGCGAGCAGCCAATCAAAGCGGAGCAGGGGCGGGAAGAGACTCCAGGTGCGCTCTGATTGTCCTGCGCTGCAGCCTGGGTCTCGCAGTCCCAGCCCCTGTTGTCGAGCAGCCTCACACGCAGTTCCAAAGTGATCTTGGTCCCTGGGGTGGCAGGTAGGCAAAGGAGCTGTTTGAACACAAGTCTCTCAATAAAATAAGCAAAGCAAGGCAAAGCTACGAGCGGCGCCCGCGAAGCGGGGGCCGCGAGCAGTTAAAGGGCAGGCAGCCAATCACAGGCCACTTACACGCGAGCAGCCAATCAAAGCGGAGCAGGGGCGGGAAGAGACTCCAGGTGCGCTCTGATTGTCCTGCGCTGCAGCCTGGGTCTCGCAGTCCCAGCCCCTGTTGTCGAGCAGCCTCACACGCAGTTCCAAAGTGATCTTGGTCCCTGGGGTGGCAGGTAGGCAAAGGAGCTGTTTGAACACAAGTCTCTCAATAAAATAAGCAAAGCAAGGCAAAGCTAAATCTTGATCCACTAGTGTCAAAATAAATAAATAAACTAGTGACGCAAATTAAAAAACGGACCATTATGCTTTTTTCATATAGGTAATTTTCAAAATAGTGAAGTAACATCCGGTATTGGCAGTTGTTTTGTTGTTTAGTTAGCTTGGGCTCAGCCTTACTGGTTCGGAGTCACGAGTCACGACCCTGTGTCGTTGTTCTAGGCCTAATTTTTTACTGCTTCAATAACTCTGAGGACATATGCTCCAATTTCAAAGTATATGTTCCAGAACCTGCCCCAGAGAATTGCAATTTTCAGGTGCACCAGTTTTGGCTTGGGAAGCTATGTCCGTGGCCAGAGTTAGCAAATTGTGCTGGCTGTTTTGGCATTACCCGTCTCAAGTGCCAATGCTGAAAGGGCCTTTTCACAGGTAAAGGTTTACATGGGAAGGAAACAGCAAGCACGCATGACCAAAGACTCACGGAAGAAGTATTGTATAGTGTACTACAATAAGTTTGATTTGTAAAAATATATTTGGACCTCATATACACTGTTTGTACACTGTCTATATACCATGCTCTATCGGTACAGAAAGAAGCAATAATAAAACCAAAACGTCCCATAAACACCAGAAAACACTGTTTCTGTTTTTTTTATTGGCGCAAAAATGTGTAACCACTGATAACCACTGTTTGCTAAGGTATTGAAATCACTTGAAAACACTGGAAAAAAACACCAGAATATATCAAAAATAGAAACTGAAAACAGAAAAACCTACTCTTAATATACTAACAGGACTTAACATAGCCTAGAATTCCCAACAGGTCAATTTGTTGTACATGAAAAATACTCTTACAAATTAATAGAGTTTGGCTAAATGTCTGAAACATATATTACACACTTAGCACATGCACTACCCACCAGTGTCCCAGAACAAGTAGATGACACATCTTGGACACAAAAAGCACAATCCACTCCAGTCAGTATCGTGACAACTCCAAATCCCTATGGAGCAAAGTCACATGTGTGTCACATAACTGATACGGCTATCACAGCCTTTGCCAAATACAAACTGTCTGCCATCTTAGGAACAATGTTAGGTGTGTTATACCCAATCTCAGAATCGTCACATGCCTGACAGGACAACATTTAGGAATTGTGCCTATATGTGAAATGCACTAGCAAGTTCCTCATTTGGGTGGAAAAGGTACCCACATACTCGTGATACACATCCCTATGATTCCACACAACCAAACCCTTGTCAAACTAAGATAAATAATAGTTTCATCTAAGAAACAACATTAAGCATGTGGCAATGCAATGAATAAGTAGACTAAACTACAAAACCACAACCCAGAAGTCCTACGCACTGCGTAGCACAGTTAGAATGTCACACATCCTCTCTGGCCATGTAGCCACACTCAACTTCACTTACCTCACAAATACTCATTGAAAAGCTTGGACAAGAAATTGCAACTAACATTACCCTTGGATTGGCCATACATCCCCTACTCTGCTACTTACCAAACTCGGGTCTGGCGCATCATATCTCTGGATGTATGAGCAAAGCAGGGCCATGTGTTCGCCAATACAGAATCCAAAGGCACATCACATAAGCATGATGTGGCCTATGACCAGTTCACAGATTAGGGAAATTCCCAGACTCTCAACTGTGGCATAATCCCAGATAGATAGGTACATTACAACGCTAGGTACAGTACATCTTTTACAGCATGTCATCACTAGCATTCCAATTGTGTGACAACCATTCATGTACCATACGCTGGGTCAACATGCAACTAACAAATACAACAATTTTGTCTCTGTGATGACCGATAAACACTGTAACTTACAGAGACATGTCCTGGACACAAACACACCATCCACATGAAGTACCCCAACAATATCAGGATGTAATGACTAACATCTAATTTTAAATGCACTGGAGGATACAGACCACAGACACACTGCCTAACAGGAATATCTGAAGAAAGGGGAGTCCTGGATGGCAACAGGGTCAGGACACTATTCAAACAATACCTACCTCGCACTCACCATACGCGCAGGACATGTGTCATATGGGTCAACTGCCTTAAAAGGGAGTTGCCTTACAGTAGAAGCCATCTGTGGCTATGTTGTCATTGCAACTCGGTAACCAGATTGATTGAAGGCACAGACATTGCTCCACCACTATCAAGTCACATACATCAATTGCACCATTACTCTGTGTAAATATGTGTGTTTTAAGTCACTACAATGTAGACAGAGTCCATATGTATCCAGGTGTATTGATGAGACAGTTGTCTCCCAGGCCATTTCATACATCATGTTTCTTCAAAACTGTTGTACTTTGCCACACTTGCACTATGTTGACATCTGTAAGCAGAAACTATGAATAAGTCTAATTTCAAAAGCAACATTGAGACCCAGACAATATAGGCACAAGAATGTTTGCCACATCCTAACAGAGTGCTTATAATCCATGGACCATATGCAAGTCATGCCCTACCTCCATCACTATATACTTACATCACTGATTACACATGATTTACCATTAACTGCAAATAAATTTTGGAGACACATAAATCTGACAATTAAAATATAACATGCTTTATTCAGCATAACATGTGTGTTTTAAAGACACATAGGCCAATCGCCAGTCCAACAGAGTTCCTCTCATGGGCCAAAAAGTTCATGCCCATCATCTCTTGCTGTCAGACCCACCCGGTCAGCTGCTGGAGTCAGACACAGAGTTGCCCTAATTTCCTTTAAAAGAATGAAAGAACGTGGTAACATGTTCACCATGAGGCAGAGTTGGAGTTCCCTGCTTAACGTGCGGAATTCCAAGATGGCCGCTGACTCACCCGAGGAGTCAGCAGTCTAGTCATTCTTCCAGAAAATCAAAGTGGTGCGCTCGCGCAATGAGTAATGTGCACTTCACCACAAAATTGACGGAGAGAAGACGTCGCGACCTTGTTCTGAGAAGAAAAACATTTGTTATCAAGTACTCGTAGAGCGTATGGTTATAGTTCAACTCTGTTAAGGAGACCAAATAGAAACTCCTTGCGGAAGCGCCTTTCTTGAATTATTCGAAGAGTAAACTGAGTGAAGGAAAGGCGAGTGACGAAGTAGAATGGATTTCTCAAGTTCGTCTGGCATTGAACCTTCTTTCCTACCTCCCTCTTTCCTTCCCTTCCTTCCCCCTGAAGTACACGAAGTACTTACCGTGAATACCACCAGACATCGAGAAACATATCCAGTCGGCACAGCAAGTTCCAGCTCGACACTGAGAAGACAAGAGATAAGTCACAGAGAATGATATTTAAGGGTTAAGAATATTAAGCCAAAAGACTTAAAACGTTTGGTATGTCAAGAGATATATATAGTGTATCGATTAAAAGAATACTTACAGTTATCTCGAAGAAATCTCTAGCACCTGAAAAGAAAGACTAAGAATGTTAAGCTAAAGACAAAAAACGGTTGATATGTCAAGAGATATATAGTGTATCGATTGAAAGAATACTTACAGTTATCTCAAAGAAAATCTCTACCACCTGAAAAGAAAGACAAGAGAGAATTAATCAAAGAGAGAAAGGAAGATAATACAATACAGGAAGGTAAGAAAGAGTAGGGAGAAGACAAGTGAGAAGTAGTGAGAAGAACGACTGAGAGAAGGTTAAGAGTATAAGAGTTGTACAATTGTATTTTCAGACGAAGACACTAAATGGAAAGAAGGAGCTAGAAGGAAGAGGGGCAAGTACTCTGAGAAGTTAGGTAAGAAAGGTAAACTTACTTAGATAGGGTACAAGTGCAGGAAGGGAACCTAACCAAAACTTATTGTGTTGTGTGCATTATGCTTCAGACTGGCAAGAAAGAAAAGATTGAAGAAAGACGTACCAGAGAAGCTGAAGAACTTTTCAGAGCAGTTTCTTCTTAGTTTGTTATTTTATCCAATCTCCCCCTTTCCCCCTAGAGGTTTCATTTGGGTCAGGTTTTTTAACTGACTCGGTGCAGACTTGAGGTGGAGTTGGGAACTGGCAACATCCTGCTCCTGTGCAAGTCATGGTAAGAGTTCACTTGCATCTGACATAGTGAAGTGCCCACGTTAAAATTAGCACCCGAGCAGGATGGCAGAGGCTATAAATTTGCAAACCTTAGTAACGGTTTGAGAGGCCATACAAAAGGAACTAATAGCCGTTAGAGAAGAAAACCAGAATCTCAAAATAGAAGTGGTAAAGTCTAGGGAGGAGACGTCGGAGCAAGCGCAGAGAGTGGGGGTGGAGAAAATTTGGGGGCTTCTGGAGAGGAGTCAAACAGATTAACGGTACAAAAGGGGGTGGTGATGGGCGGAGCATCTGAACTAATCAAACACTCACACCCAGTCAAAAGATCTGGGTTCAATCCATCACCGTTCTTTAGCCCATTCTGCCACCCCAGTTCAGACATGGCCATATGCAAATCAGTCTGAGCCTGTGCCCCATGGGAACTGTCCAGCCCAAACTGCCAAGCCATGACTTCCCTGGACCGGAAACAAGCTTCCTAGGACCGGTTTCTGGCATTTCAGCCGTCTTCAGCCAGGCTTGCTTGAATCCAGTGGCAAAGTGAGCAAGGGACTCACGTCTGAGCATACCCTGCCAACTTATGGTGAACAAAGCAGTACAAAAGGATTAACTACGCAAGTGATCCATTCTTTGTCACCCGTCATTCCTTTAGCACCTCCAAAAGGCGCAAACATTCCTCACACAGTGCTCTCTGCATTTTATGTGCCGCCCTTCCATTTTCCCAGATGCGCAGTCAAGAGTTGCGTTTGCCTTGTCATACTTGAGTGGGGATGCAGCCTCATGGTCTATGCCCTTAGTCCCCAGAAATGACCTGATACTACAGAATTATTAAGAATTTAAGAAAGATTTTCGCAGAATCTTTGACCAAAGAAGAATTTCCCAGTCAGTGGATAACGAATTACTTAAGTTACGTCAAGGCAATTGAGATCTAGCCGCATATCTGGCCCAGTTTAATAAGCTGGTGGTGGAAACAAATTGGCCAGAGAGCAAGAGGGCGCCTGTCTTTTATTGAGGATTACGTGATGAGCTGAAGGATGTTTTGGCGCAGATACCTAACCGACCCACAGAAATAGCTGAGTTAGTAGATATAGTATTGGAAATCGACTTTCGACAAGGAGAACGGAAAGGAGAGAGAAGAAAAGAATTCAAACCTACAGTTCCCAGATTCGACCAAGAGTCAGAACCGAGAGTCTGTGTCTGTGAGTGTGACTGTGACTGTATCTGTTATGTTATGTTATGTTAATATTTATTTGTTAAGAGCTCGTACGCCCGTGGGCTTCATGGTGCTGTGTATCTGATCCGAATAATAAGACTAACAAGACCTGCTACAATTCCTGAGGATGACATTCTAGTTACTCTAGCCAGGGATTCTGAAGCAAAGGGTTCAGTGCTGGAACAAACTGACTCAAAAACCAACCCACAAACCCTCAACCCACAAAAGTAAAAAAAAACTTTTGTCCAACCGAAAATTTACTCCAAATTTTCCTTTGTAAAAGACGCTGGGGCAGTGCTAAACCACATGAGCACCACTCAAAAGGGTCTTCCCTCCCCTCTGCTTCTGGAAATATTTGTCTTAACAAAACAGGATGGTGCAGAGTCAGCACGAGCATTATCACCGGTATCACCGGTATCGGCATTGGCAAGTCATCTGGACAATGAAAGCCCACCAAAGCCTTATAGGGACTCAACGCCCAATCCATCCACAGCAGCAAACAGCCTCCAATGCACTGAAAAAGATGGAAACAAACCTAGGTGGCAAACCAAAAACTCAGAGGTCAACAAGGAAGTGAGTGTAAAAAGAGGTCTAGGGGCAGACGAGTACGACGAAGAGATATCCCTCAATGAGCCCTTAGAAGAACATTTATCATCTCAAAATCACTCACTCCATTCTACTCCAGCCAAAAAATCAGTGTTGGTGTCCCTGGATCTGGGGTTGGAGCGAAACACTTTACCTCAAACTAGCTATCTTGGCACAAGCACGATTCAGCACGCTTCACTAACACCTGTAAACAACGTTGCTTTGGAGCCAAATATCTTAATTCAAGCCAGACCTTCTGACCCAATCACAATTCAGTACTTGGGTCCAGCAACCGCTAACAGCACAGCTGCAATCTCTCTCCCCCCTATAAGAAGACAGGACGGTCACAACACAATCAATGAACAAGAAAAAGGAATCGGCTGGTCCCAGCACCCATCCACAGAACAACCCTCAATAACCAACACATTTGTGAACTGGGCACAAACTAAAATCACTTCTTCAGATAATAATTTCATTAACAAACCGCAGGTTCGGTCTCCGAGGGCAGTTGGAACCAATTCATTTTCTCTGACAACTGAAGAATGGGAGAAAATGGTGCACACATATTCCCAGGGAAAAGGTGCTAGGTCGCTTCAAGACACTGAAAGCAAAATTGAAGAACCCCCAAATGCTCAAAACACAGAAGAGAGTGGTCTTTGGACGTCACTTCTAAATACCGTGAACCTTGTGATAAAAGCAATGGAATACCATTCGGATAAGATGGACATCCAACTTAACCTGTTAACCCGCTTAACCACTCATGTCTTTAACATCAACACTAAGTTACTAGATTTGAATGAGCTGATCAAAAGAGTTCAATCAAAAACTACAATCAACCCACCAAGCAGCACATGTTATTCAATCATCGATAAATTAACCACCTTACCAGAAGTAATGAGCGAGCTCCTAACAGACATAAAGACTGTAAACAACTCCCAAAGAGCAGCATGGGCAGCAGTAAGTAATGAGGGGAAAAAAACAGGGAATGAAGCGAAGGAAAAAATCGAGGTTGCGATTACTTCCAAGGCCATCATGAATTTAAATAATTTAAATAACCATCCCAAGGAATCAAACGAACAGAGATTACAACAAATGGGATGCCCACCCACGCTCCGGCAAGCAGAACAGCAGCAGGGCAAGACCAGAGAGCCGCCAGTTATCGTTGAAAACGGAGAACAATCGTGTAACAGACAACAGACAGCAAAACAAAGAAGCAAAATCAAGAGAAAAGGGAGAAATAAGATAGGCTCTATAAAAACTTACCTCCTACAAGCAAATAAATCGCTGTCAGAACCAGAGAAGGTTCAAGGAAGCACGAAGGACGTACCAAGCCCGAGGGCTAGGGAGAGTCCCCCATCCGCACCTGCTCTTAAGGGTCTAGAGGCAACTTCTTCTAAGAATAAACATACAGAAGCTCAACTCATAAAGGGATCTGAAG
The DNA here is from genome assembly GCF_964261635.1 of Lissotriton helveticus. Classification (NCBI taxonomy): domain Eukaryota; kingdom Metazoa; phylum Chordata; class Amphibia; order Caudata; family Salamandridae; genus Lissotriton; species Lissotriton helveticus. The sequence goes on from NC_136067.1 coordinate 2,025,425,671, forward strand.
AAGAAGGTCAAAAACGAGATGACTCGGGGGCAACAAACAACAGCGCAAAAAAACCCTTATGTTCCCAAACAGTGAGCCCACAATCAGCGGACAGTTTAGTCGCTCATCCAACTGTAGGCATTAACCCTTGGGATCCTGCCGTCTGTATGTCTTTACCAGCAAGAACAAAAGAACCCAATGTAATGTTTGACAAGGATTCATTGATCCGGAGAGAAAGAGTCCCTGGATCACCCAAAAGTACAGTCATCGAATCAAACCATGGACAAACTCAGGAGAACAACAAGTACAAACCCCGCGACCCAATTGCCAACCCGGCTCCACCGACACAGAGAGGGCAAGGTCTACAAGCCTACAGTATATGCCAAAGTACGGAACGGGCAGCAAACCCTGAACAACGGCAGGAGGCTGCCATCCATGATGAGCACAAAACAATACTTTTCATACCTGACTACAGATCCAAAGGTCGCGAGGACATTTTAAAGCGAAGCAACATCCTACGAGTCTTGAACTCGATTGCATCCCTAGGTACGCTAACCTCCCTAGATTTGGAGACTGTCAAATTTACCACGCTCAAACATCTATCGGAGCAGGAAATAACAAAAACAATCTGGAACTCAGGAGAATTGGCGAAAAAAATCCTAAGAGAAGAAAATCAACTAATAGCTTGGGGGATTCGAATCAAACCGTACCTCAACCCCGGCTATCCTATACCATTTCTTCGCAATCTCTGAGAAAACACTAATTCGATCCTGAACAAACGTCGCCCCGACATACTCAAAAAATCTATATTGAGAGGAGCACGCGGAAGCTCAGCCGACCGAAAGGCCGGAGCATCCCCCCTGCAAAAAAACAATGGTCTCCTGATCTCAAATCAAGAATGGGACTGGATTGCAAAAACTATAAATACCAGACAATCTGGTTGCTGACAACCCGAAGTGCGAAGCAGTAGCTCTCCAAACACAAATCCGCCGCTAAAACTGTGTTACTGGAATATAAACGGACTAGGAGCAAAAACCACCAATAAAGATCTTTTGTTATACTTTCAGCAGTATGACTTAATCTTGCTACAATAAACCTGGTTAGCAGAACCGTTCCATCTGCAGGGCTTCAAAACATTCCACCTGCCAGCAAGGAGATCTTCAAAATTTGGACATGATAAAGGTGGACTAACTATATACACCTCAATACAAACAATAAATCACGCAAAAGAACTGCTAAATAAAAACACTGCGGGAACGGAAAACGGGATCACTGTAGTTCAGTTGGAAATATCAATATCGGGAACCAACAGACAAGAACTAATCCTGGTCAATACCTACCTGCACCCAAAATGTAAAAAAAACGGCGCTAAATCCCTGGTGTCAGAACTGAACAAACTAATAACGGAAGCGGAAACTTCGAATCTTATTGTCTCAGGAGACTTTAACATGTTCCTTTCGAAGTCGTCAGAAAAGAATCATCCAATGGAAGATCATTTGCATGCAAGGAGGATCCCTCCACAGGAAGTGTGTCCATGGGGCAAACCAACGAATCTATCAAAAAGCCTAATAGAAGACTTAACAAATCTGGGCCTGATTTCGATAAATGGGCGATCGCCGGGGGACCAACCCCAAGCAGCAACTTTTCACAACTCTATCTCCAGTTCGGCGATCGACTACACCTTTTTATCTTTTTCACTATTTACATTAGTACAAGACTTTAAAATTGGCATATCTGACTGCAGCGCCCACCTCCCGCAAGAATTGATACTGAGGGCACAAGGGACAGCTCTAACATTCCCAACCAATGGCCCAAAGCTATCTATCCCAACAAAATGCAAAAGAATCAAGTGCAATATTAGTGACCCTCAACGACTGGCGAAAGAAGCGAAGACGTGCTGGGAAAGTGTTGCAGCACTGAACGACAACAAAATTATCTCCTGGGAGTCCTTTCTGAAAATCTTTGGCCTAATGAATAACAAGTCCAACTTCGCTAAAGAAACCGACGCACGGACAAGTAAAAAAATATTTGGCCGATTAGTAACCCAAAAAAATATTCTCAGACTCCTTTAACCTCCAATTTAAGGGCAATAAAAACGGCTATTAACAGAACACTTCGCGAGCTGCGGAAGGATGGGAGCGACAACAACTTAGTGACCAAATTGCGATCACTAAAGTGCAATAAGAACAAAATCTTGTGGCGAATCAAGCAGGAATCCACCGAAAAAACTTGGGCTAAACTGCTTAACGATTTAAAAAACAATAAGAGTGCAAGATTTTGGAAAACTGTTAATAAAATAGAAAAACCAAACGCCCCCGGAGTGAACTCCCACATCACTGAGGCCACCTGGTAAATTATCTGATGAAACACTTTAACGACGAAGTGACAGGCAAGGGTCATCGAAGTCCAGAATTTCTCCAGGCAAACCCAATGGCCCTAAAGCCTCCAGTCAAGGAGTCCAACTTTCCAGGCTCGATCGTGCAGTTGAAGGGACGAATTGCGAAAGGACGGAAGGAGGGAGCCCCAGGCCCAAATGGAATCCCTCCCATCCTCTACAAGAAAGATCCAACTTACTGGGCCGAACAACTGCTCCCGCTCTTTGTAGAATCCTGGAAGGCCGTACAATTCCCGTCCTCCTGGAAGGGTTCAATAATTGCACCAATCTACAAAAAAGGCAACAAGAGTGAGGCTAAGAACTACAGGCTCATAGCACTTATAGATATAGATGCCAATTATTTTTCGGGGCTTCTCTTAGAAGAACTAACTGTCTGGGCGTCAAACAAAAAATGAATCCCTATCAATCAGACTGGATTTCAAAAAAACTTAGGGACCACGACAAACATTCTAGCCCTCTCACTGCTGATAGATGTTACAAACAAACGTAAAAAACCATTATATGTGTGCTACATCGGTTTCTCTGCCGCATTTGACAGCATTGATAGAGGAAAACTGTGGGCAAAGCTTTCAAAGTGGGAGGTTGACCCCAAATTACTGAATCTATTGATTTTACTACATACAGATACTTGGATCAAAATAAAACTGGGAGCCGGCAACTGTCTGTCAAAAGAATTACCGAGTACGAAAGGGCTGAAACAGGGGTGCGTCCTCGCACCGACCCTGTTCAACCTTTTCATGGCTGACCTTTCCAAAGATCTGGATAACTGCAACCATCATGCCCCAAAGTTAGGGGGTTTTACGTTGTCCAACTTATTATATGCGGACGATTTGATATTAATTAGCCAAACTCCAGTAGGCCTGCAAAACCTTATCAATACAACGTAAATTTTCCGAAAAGAACGGGCTAAGCATAAATACAGGAAAATCAAAGGTGATGGTATTAAATCAAAAATCAAAAAAACAGGTATTTCAATGGTCTCTTCATGACCATAAAGTGGAAACAGTTAAAGAATACAAATATATGGGGATAATTTATGATTCAAAAGGCTCATTCCAGCGGCAAGAAACATCAATAAAGAACAGAGGAATTTCACTGGCCATAGCATTAAAAAGTATTAAAAACAAAATAGTGGGCCCAAACTTAATCCCCTTGCTGGGCATACTTCGTTCAAAACTGCTGCCGTCGATAACATACGGCGGTGAATGCATGAGAGGGAGAGATGAGGTCACCTTAAATAACGTGGTAAGCAAAGCAGATTCGATAGAGTTAAGGTCGATTACAATCGTGCTGGGGATGGTCCAACTCCAGCGTAACCAATGTAAATTGGAACCATTAGAGGTCCTTTGACCAAGGAAGAGAAGGAAAAGAGAAGGACTGGAAACTTATGTATGTACTGTGGCTGAAAAGGTCACTTTGTTAGAGATTGTCCGAAAAAACATAAGACGTCCTTTAAGCCGACGGAAAACTTGCAGCACCACCAGTAGGAGGGGTTGGACTGGTGTGTGTGGATCAAGAAGCAACTCCAAAAGATCACCAACTAGCAAATACACTTCAGTCCTTTTCAGCCCATTTGATACTCTCTGTGGTAATCAAATTCCGACAGGTGACGTTTACTGGAGTATCTGTGATGGTAGATTCCGGTGCTACCGGAAACTTTTGGGATATAAAATTCGCAACTAAGATTGGGCTAAAGGCCATCAAGAAGATCAGGAGCGAGTCAGTGAGAGCTGTGGACGGAACTAACCTCACCTGTCTTCCGGCCCAATAGTTAGCCACACGGAACCCATTCAGATGATATCTCAGGACGGAGATGAAGAAATTATTCAATTCAACCTCATTTATGCACCCCTGTTCCAACTCATATTAGGAATACCATGGCTGCCTGAGCATAACCCCACCATAAATTGGAGTGCTAGAACAGTAACTATGGATTCAGACTTTTGTAAGAAATTTTGTACAGGAGGAAGAGACAAGGAATTTGACAGCAATCCGGCTCATTCTTTATGTGAGATGAGTACTTCAGTATGCGTCATCAACTCCCAAGAGATCCCTGAGGAATATCGGGACTATGAAGATGTGTTTGATGAAAAAGAAGCTGATCAACTACCTCCACACAGGACGTACGATTGTACGATCGAGTTGGAACCAGGTGCTAATCTTCCCTGCAGTCGGGTATATGCATTAAACGAGAAAGAAAATCAACACTTGAAAGAGTATCTGGACAAGTTTCTGGCCAACGGATTCATTCGTCCATCTAAGTCTGGAATACCTTCCCCTCTATTCTTCGTACCGAAGAAGGAGGGAGATTTGAGGACTTGTATAGATTTTCGCGCCATCAACAAGATTACAAACAAGCATTGGAAATGCAATAGGTCTCGCATTATTAAAGTTTGAGCAGTTGGCATTGAAAATGGCAATGTTGTTAGTGCTAGTTATGGAATTGCAAATATACTGAAATACAATCACATGTAATGCGTGGGTGTATTAAAAAGTTAAATGATAGATAATGGTGTTGAAGAAGTAGTTAATAAATATTGATGTATGTATTTTGCACCTTTTTTGAAAATCTTAGTTATGCATTGGATATGTACGTAAAATATGTGTTTGTGACTTTGATTTTCAGTTTGCGAGAAAAAAAACATTTTGCAAGGCGTGCGGCAGTGTGCAGCATGCAGCAGTATGAGTAATGCAGCAGCATGCAGCAGTGTGAGGCGTGCAGCAGTGTGTGGCATGCAGCAGTGTGTGACGTGCAGCAGTGTGTGGCATGCAGTAGTGTGGCGTGCAGCAGTGTGTGGCGTGCAGCTGTGTGTGTGGCGTGTAGCAGTGTGTAGCGTGCAGTGTGCAGCAGTGTGAGGTGTGCAGCAGCGTGTGGTGTGCAGCAGTGTGAGGCGTGCAGCAGTGTGAGGCGTGCAGCAGTGTGAGGCGTGCAGCAGTGTGAGGCTTGCAGCAGTGTGTGGCATGCAGCAGTGTAAGGTATGCAGCAGTGTGAGGCATGCAGCAGTGTGTGGCGTGCAGCAGTGTTTGGCGTGCAGCAGTGTGATGCGTGCATCAGTGTGATGCGTGCAGCGGTGTGGCCTGCAGTGTGCATCAGTGTGTGGTGAGCAGCATGCAGCACTGTGTGGTGTGCAGCAGTGTGTGGCGTGCAGCAGTGTGTGGCATGCAGCAGTGTGCAGCGCGCAGCAGTGTGATGCGTGCTGCAGTGTGTGGCCTGCAGCATGCAGCAGTGTGAGGCGTGCAGCAATGTGTGGCATGCAGCAGTGTGTGGCGTGCAGCAGTGTGTGGCGTGCAGCAGTGTGTGGCATGCAGCAGTGTGCTGCGTGCAGCAGTGTGCAGCTTGCAGCAGTGTGATGCGTGTTGCAGTGTGTGGCCTGCAGCGTGCAGCAGTGTGTGTCCTGCAGCATGCAGCAGTGTGTGGCGTGCAGCAGTGTGTGGCGTGCAGCTGTTTGAGGCATGCAGCAGTGTGTGGCGTGCAGCAGTGTGTGGCATGCAGCAGTGTGTGGCATGCAGAAGTGTGTGGCGTGCAGCAGTGTGCGGCGTGCAGCAGTGTGCGGCATGCATCAGACCTTTCCTGCCATCACGCGCATTACTATAGATTTTAACTGCATTTATATCGTCTTGTTTTAAAATTGCGTCGCCGTAATCGCGCTGCTGCTTTTTGCTGTGATTTCGCTGGGCGCTTGCTACTGCTGTCACTTGGGGCATAGCCAGGCTTACCTGCATTTAAATTGTGCCTTCACCCGCATTTTGCGGGACTTAGATAGTAGGGTCCCTGGTCCTGGTGATCCGTCCGCCATCTTGGGTAGGTACTGACGCTTTGGGATATTCTCAGGCGCCATATTGGTTGGGGTCAGAGGCTCTAGCAGCCGGAAGCCCGCTCATTGGAGAGCTTATTAAAGCTGCTCTCGGATCCACGCATTTCAGACCTTTCCTGCCATCACGCGCATTACTATAGATTTTAACTGCATTTATATCGTCTTGTTTTAAAATTGCGTCGCCGTAATCGCGCTGCTGCTTTTTGCTGTGATTTCGCTGGGCGCTTGCTACTGCTGTCACTTGGGGCATAGCCAGGCTTACCTGCATTTAAATTGTGCCTTCACCCGCATTTTGCGGGACTTAGATAGTAGGGTCCCTGGTCCTGGTGATCCGTCCGCCATCTTGGGTAGGTACTGACGCTTTGGGATATTCTCAGGTACCATATTGGTTGGGGTCAGAGGCTCTAGCAGCCGGAAGCCCGCGCATTGGAGAGCTTATTAAAGCTGCTCTAGGATCCACGCATTTCAGACCTTTCCTGCCATCACGCGCATTACTATAAATTTTAACTGCATTTATATCGTCTTGTTTTAAAATTGCATCACCGTAATCGCGCTGCTGCTTTTTGCTGTGATTTCGCTGGGCGCTTGCTACTGCTGTCACTTGGGGCATAGCCAGGCTTACCTGCATTTAAATTGTGCCTTCACCCGCATTTTGCGGGACTTAGATAGTAGGGTCCCTGGTCCTGGTGATCCGTCCGCCATCTTGGGTAGGTTCTGACGCTTTGGGATATTCTCAGGCGCCATATTGGTTGGGGTCAGAGGCTCTAGCAGCCGGAAGCCCGCGCGGCGTAATAGTATAAATTGATATGTGTAGGCAGACGCGCAGCGGGTGCGCGCAGCGGACGCGCCGTAGACGCGCCGGAGGTGCGCCAGAGGTAAGCCCGTTTGCGCCCGTTCGCGTCCCGGGCGCCTCTGGCGCACCTGCCCCCTTTCATCTGGCAGATTCACGCCCCGCTTCCAATGAGTCTCTGGAGCCTACTGTTGGGGGTGAGAAATGTTTGTCCATTTCCCCCCGGTACAAGACTCTGTCCTGCGGCCTGTTGAATGCTCGCTCTCTCATAAAGCATCATGCTGAGATTGCTATGTTAATAGAAACTTCTCAGCTGGACATACTATTTGTGACTGAAACTTGGGCCACGACGGACTGTGGTATGGAATTGGGCTGGGCCTGCCCGCCAGGCTATCTTATAAGGCATACTCCCCGAGCCTCGGGTAGGGGTGGTGGTGTAGGATAAATTTTTAGAGACTCGATTTCCTTGTCCGAATTGGTGGTTAAAAAGGTAATAGGGTTTGAGCTTATGGGCTTTTCCATCGTGGCCCAGGGAGGTACTTTGGTAGCAGGCCTTCTATTCTACAGACCACCCTCTCTATCCACAACGGCCCTTCAAGTTCTGGTCGATCTGGTTTATGACCTTTCTAACTCTCATACTAATTTTTTAGTATTGGGTGATTTTAACCTGTGGCCTTCTGGTCCTCATGACTTGGCTTTTCGAGAACTTTGCCAAGCGTGTAGCAATATTCAACTTGCTCAACTGGTTCTGGTACCCACCCATGTTAAGGGACATACAATAGATCTGGTATTTGCTGAAAGGAATCTAGTTGTGGTGGAAAAGGTTGTAGATCAGGACTGGACTGATCATTCATTGATTGTTATGTCCTTTATCATGCCTGCCCCGTTGAGACCTAACAAACCAGGCGGCATGAAGTTGAATCGGCAATGGAATCGTCTCCTTAGGGAGCCAAGCCGACCCGCACTGCTACCGGGAATTTTTCTAGTGGAGGAGAATGTGGACAAGAGCTATGCATCTTTATTGCCGGCATATTGTATCATCTCTCGATGAGTTGGCCCCTTTACGTAAGGTGAGAGACAGGCCTAGAGGCTTAAATGCCTGGTTTAGTGAAGATCTTGGACAGTATAAACTTTGCTGCAAACAGGCGGAGCATACATGGAGGAGAGGGTACAGGGAACAGGATAAGGCAGCATATAAAGTGGCCCTGCATGAATACAAGGCCCAGTTAAGAAGGGCAAAAGCTAAGTTCCTAGAAGACACTCTGGCGAAGGCCCCTAACAAATCACAGACCCTGTTCAGGTTGGTTAAGAATCTGTCTGACCCGCCTTGTACAGCGTCAACAATCCCGGCCTCGCAGGAACTGTGCGACTCGCTGGCCCTTGCATTTGAGGAGAAAATCAGGACTATTCTGACTGGACTTATAAGATCTGAACAGTCTGTGCCGCCTATATTCTCTCTTTCTGAGTCTTCCGACAATTCGGGATCCGAGTGGGCTAATAGCGAGGAAGATCTGCCTCAGCTGTCCTGCTTCCCTGTTCCCTCGTTAGAGGAATTCGGTATCCTGGCCAATGGAGTATCCTCAGGGTCACCACTTGATCCAATGCCTCATAAGATCTGGAAGGCCTTTCAAGATGAGCTATTTCCTCCACTGCACTCCATCTGTTGCCAATCATTGACTACAGCGACAGTCCCAGACAGCTGGAAGATGGCAATTGTAACACCTTTGTTGAAAAAGGCTTCTCTGGACCCTCTCTGTTCGGCCAATTATAGGCCGATTTCGCTATTACCATTCGTGATAAAAATTCTTGAGAGATGGGTCACAAGAGCTTTATCCAACTTCCTGGAAACAAATCTCTGTCTGGATGCTGTTCAATTTGGCTTCAGACCGGCTCATGGCACCGAGACTGCCTTGGTCACCGTGCTGGATGATCTACGAACGCGAGTCGACAGGGGCAAGTCTGCATTTTTGGTGCTACTTGACATGTCGGCCGCGTTCGACACGGTAGACCATGAAGTACTACTTGGCCGTCTTCGGAGTGTGGGAGTGAGTGGTCTGGCCCTAGACTGGCTCACTTCTTATCTGGACAACAGACAACAAGCCATGGCATTACCACCATTTCGATCAGCCACTCGGCAGGTGAATCAAGGAGTCCCTCAAGGGTCGGCGATTAGCCCAATCCTATTTAATATATATCTCCGTCCCTTGGTAGCACTGATAAAGTCATTCGGCATATCAGTCATCAATTATGCCGATGACACTCAGTTGATTTTTTCATTTGAGGGATCGGAGATAATTTCAAGGGACGCCTTTCACCGCTGTATGTCGGCAACAGCAGCATGGCTGCGAGCCAATTCATTGCAATTCAATGGGTCGAAAACGGAGGTACTCTACTGCTCCTTGGACCGAATTCCTCGCACACTACCGGTTGATTTTTGGCCAACTTCTATTCCGGGTTCGGTGGAGGCTGCAGAATCAGCTCGTAATTTGGGAGTCCTGTTCGAACCCAATTTGCAGCTCGATGCTTCTGTAAATAGGACGGCAGCGACATGTATGGGCCTGCTCCGTGCACTTCGGAAAATCTTGCCACTTCTTCCTCGGGGATCCAGAGCAGAGGTAGTGCGTAGTTCCATCCTCAGTAGGTTAGACTACTGTAACGCACTACTTCTGGGAGCCCCGAAGACTCTGGTCCTTAAACTCCAAAGGATCCAGAATATGGCCGCTAAACTGGCCCTGTCTCGACCGCGATCTGCCTCCTCATCGGCAGCTCTGGCCGACCTTCATTGGCTACCGGTCCAGCGGGGAATTGCATTTAAAGCTCTATGTCTTGTTTTTAGGGCCCTGCATGGACTAGGACCAATACCCCTTCAGAATCTCTTTTCCTGGTATCAGGCCGCCAGACCTTTGAGATCCTCCTCGGCGTTCCTGGTAAGGGTCCCCAGGATAAACAGAGTGAGGATGGGCAGACGTGCCTTTAGCTTTACGGCCGCCACGTTGTGGAATACTCTACCTTTGGAACTGAGGAGTAGCCACGACCTGCCTTCGTTTAAAAGGGACCTTAAGACCCACTTGTTCCCAAGAGTAATGTAGCCTACCTAACAGATGTTTGGATCGGTCTCAGCGCCAGGATGCCCTTTTGGGTGACAGTTGCGCTTAACAAGCAATAAATACATACATACATACATACGTGTGAGGCGTGCAGCAGTGTGTGGCGTGCAGCAGTGTGTGGCATGCAGCAGTGTGTGGCGTGCAGCAGTGTGTGGCATGCAGTAGTGTGCAGCAGTGTGCGGCGTGCAGCAGTGTGCAGCGTGCAGCAGTGTGATGCGTGCAGCAGTGTGTTGCCTGCAGCATGCAGCAAGCAGTGTGTGGCCTGCAGCATGCAGCAGTGTGTGGCGTGCAGCAGTGTGTGGCGTGCAGCAGTGTGTGGCATGCAGCAGTGTGTGGCAGGCACCAGTGTGCAGCGTGCACCAGTGTGTGGTGTGCAGCAGTGTGTGGCGTGCAGCAGTGTGCAGCAGTGTGTGGCGTGCAGCAGAGTGCAGCAGTGTGCGGCATGCAGCAGCGTGCAGCTGTGTGATGTGTGTAGCAGTGTGTGGCCTGCAGCGTGCTGCAGTGTGTGGCCTGCGCATGCAGCAGTGTGTGGCATGCAGCTGTGTGAGGCGTGCAGCAGTGTGAGGCGTGCAGCAGTGTGTGGCGTACAGCAGTGTGCGGCGTGCAACAGTGTGCAGTATGCAGCAGTGTGATGCATGCAGCAGTGGGTGGCCTGCAGCATGCAGCAGTGTGAGGTGTGCAGCTGTGTGAGGGGTGCAGCTGTGTGAGGTGTGCAGCTGTGTGAGGAATGCAGCAGTGCGTGGCATGCAGCAGTGTGTGGCTTGCAGCAGTCTGTGGCGTGCAGCAGTGTGCAACGTGCAGCAGTGTGAGGCATGCAGCAATGTGAGGCACGCAGCAGTGTGTGGCATGCAGCAGTGTGTGGCGTGCAGCAGAGTGAGGTGTGCAGCAGTGTGAGGCGTGCATCAGTGTGAGGTTTGCAGCAGTGTGAGGTGTGCAGCAGTGTGAGGTGTGCAGCAGTGTGAGGCGTGCAGCAGTGTGAGGCGTGCGGCAGTGTGAAGCATGCAGCAGTATGAGAAATGCAGCAGTATGCAGCATGCAGCAGTGTGTGGCATGCAGCAGTGTGTGGCGTGCAGCAGTGTGTGGCATGCAGCAGTGTGTGGCATGCAGCAGGTTGTGGCGTGCAGTGTGCAGCAGTGTGAGGCATGCAGCACTGTGTGGCGTGCAGAAGTGTGTGGTGTGCAGCAGTGTGAGGTGTGCAGCAGTGTGAGGCATGAAGCAGTGTGTGGCGTGCAGCAGTGTGAGGCATGCAGCAGTGTGAGGCATGCACCAGTGTGTGGTGTGCAGCAGTGTGTGGTGTGCAGCCGTGTGCAGCAGTTTGCGGAATGCAGCAGTGTGCGGCATGCAGCAGTGTGCAGCGTGCAGCTGTGTGATGCGTGCAGCAGTGTGTGGCCTGCAGCGTGCAGCAGTTTGTGGCCGGCAGCGTGCAGCAGTGTGTGGCATGCAGCTGTGTGAGGCGTGCATCAGTGTGAGGCATGCAGCAGTGTGTGGCATGCAGCAGTGTGCAGCGTGCAACAGTGTGCAGTGTGCAGCAGTGTGATGCATGCAGCAGTGTGTGGCCTGCAGCGTGCAGCAGTGTGAGGCGTGCAGCTGTGTGAGGCATGCAGCTGTGTGAGGCATGCAGCTGTGTGAGGAATGCAGCAGTGCGTGGCGTGCAGCAGTGTGTGGCCTGCAGCAGTGTGTGGCGTGCAGTAGTGTGCGACGTGCAGCAGTGTGTTGCCTGCAGCGTGCAGCTGTGTGTGGCCTGCAGCGTGCAGCAGTGTGAGGCGTGCAGCAGTGTGTGGCCTGCAGTGTGTAGCAGGGTGTGGCGTGCAGCAGTGTGTGGCATGCAGCTGTGTGAGGCGTGCAGCAGTGTGTGGTGTGCAGCAGTGTGTGTCGTGCAGCAGTGTGTGGCGTGCAGCAGTGTGCAGCAGTGTGCGGCATGCAGCAGTGTGCAGCGTGCAGCAGTGTGTTGCCTGCAGCGTTCAGCAGTGTGTGGCCTGCAGCATGCAGCAGTGTGTGCCGTGCAGCAGTGTGTGGCATGCAGCAGTGTGTGGCGTGCAGCAGTGTGCGACATTCAGCAGTGTGTGGCGTGCAGCAGTGTGCAACAGTGTGTGGCATGCAGCAGTGTGCAGCAGTGTGCGGCTTGTGGCGTGCCGCAGTGTGCAGCAGTGTGCAGAGTGCAGCAGTGTGTGGTGTGCAGCAGTGTGCAGCGTGCAGCACTGTGAGGTATGCAGCAGTGTGAGTCGCGCAGCAGTGTGTGGCGTGCAGCAGTGTGTGGCATGCAGCAGTGTGAGGTGTGCAGCAATGTGAGGCGTGCAGCAGTTTGAGGCGTGCAGCAGTGTGAGGCGTGCAGCAGTGTGAGGTGTGCAGCTGTGTGAGGCGTGCAGCAGTGGAAGGCGTGTGGCAGTGTGCAGCATGCAGCAGTATGAGTAATGCAGAAGTGTGCAGCGTGCAGCAGTGTGCGGCGTGCAGCAGTGTGTGGTGTGCAGCAGTGTGTGGCATGCAGCAGTGTGTGGGGTGCAGCAGTGTATGGCATGCAGCAGTGTGTGGCGTGCAGCAGTGTGTGGCGTGCAGCAGTGTGCGGCGTGCAGCAGTGTGCAGCAGTGTGCAGCATGCAGCAGTGTGCAGCATGCAACAGTGCGTGGCATGCAGCAGTGTGCAGCGTGAAGCAGTGTGCAGCAGTGTGCAGCGTGCAGCAGTGTGCAGCATGCAGCAGTGTGCAGCGTGCCGCTGTGTGATGCGTGCAGCAGTGTGTGGTGTGCAGCTGTAACAGGCGTCCAGCACTGTGAGGCATGCAGCAGTGTGTGGCATGCAGCAGTGTGTGGCATGCAGCAGTGTGCAGTGTGCAGCAGTGTGCAGTGTGCAGGAGTGTGATGCATGCAGCAGTGTGTGGCCTGCAGCGTGCAGCAGTGTGTTGCCTGCAGCGTGCAGCAGTGTGAGGCGTGCAGCTGTGTGAGGCGTGCAGCTCTGTGAGGCGTGCAGCTGTGTGAGGAATGCAGCAGTGTGTGGTGTACAGCAGTGTGTGGCGTGCAGCAGTGTTGTGCGTGCAGCAGCGTAGTGCGTGCAGCAGTGTGCTGCCTGCAGCGTGCAGCTGTGTGTGGCCTGCAGCGTGCTGCAGTGTGGGGCATGCAGCAGTGTGTGGTGTGCAGCAGAGTGCGGCGTGCAGCAGTGTGTGGTGTGCAGCAGTGTGCAGCAGTGTGTGGTTTGCAGCAGTGTGCGACGTGCAGCAGTGTGCAACAGTGTGCGGCATGCAGCAGTGTGCGGCGTGCAGCAGTATGCGGCATGCAGCAGTGTGAGGCGTGCAGCAGTGTGAGGCGTGCAGCAGTGTGATGCGTGCAGTGTGTGGCATGCAGCAGTGTGCAGCGATTTGCGGTGTGCAGCAGTGTGCGGCATGCAGCAGTGTGTGACGTGCAGCAGTGTGTGGCATGCAGCAGTGTGTGATGTGCTGCAGTGTGCGGCGTACAGCAGTGTGTGGCGTGCAGCAGTGTGCGGCGTGCAGCAGTGTGTGGCGTGCAGCAGTGTGTGGCATGCAGCAATGTGCAGCAGTGTGTGTCGTGCAGCAGTGTGCGGCGCGCAGCAGTGTGCAGCAGTGTGCGGCGTGCAGCAGTGTGCAGCGTGCAGCAGTATGTGGCGTGCAGCAGTGTGCAGCGTGCAGCGTGCAGCAGTGTGATGCTTGCAAATTTCTTTGAGGCGATGTGAGTTTTGGAGGAACTCTTACAGGAATTGCTCACTTCAAGGTATTCTACTAAGGGGGGTTTCGCACTTTACCTAATCATCACTGGGTGCCCGTTTGGCACAGAAAGCTCCTAATTGTTTTAATAAATAAAGGTAAAATGGGTGTGTTACATCTAATAAGAGTTCAGACTTGTCAACGGGTAGACCTTGATAAGGACTTGATGAAGGGCAGATACGTAAAACCACAAAATACTAAGAGGATGTACTTTGATTTTCACCCGTTTGAGGGTATATACACACACACACGCACATGCACACACACACACACACCCCTACCTTTCCTCAGTGTAGAGCAGAATCTGTCTGTAAGTCTTGTGAAGAATTTTGCCTACTGCACCCAGACTCCTTGAAGCAGGGGGACCCTTCTAGCATGATCGCCACTTTGGATTGCAGGGGCAGGAGAAGGGCGCTCTGGGGTTGTATTATCATCTCATAACTGCTTTCTGAAATTGAATTCCATGTGGGCAAAGTTACTTTTAGTCATTGGACCGGCTCCAAAGGCAGATCTGCAGGAAAATGCAATTTGCTTCGCTGGGGCACAAATGAAACTGTTTTATTATTGAGAGCCCTTAGCCCTGAGGAAGGGGTCCGCGCTACCTGGCCTGTGGTCACATCACATGGCTGATGTACGCCCATCCAATACCTGGCCTCTCTGAAGAGAGCCCACAGCGATGGTCAACTATGTGCGAGTGTGTGGAGGGGTGCATAGCACTGAACGAGGTTACAATGGGTTGAGAGGGGGTGAAGGGTGAAATAACTTGCAATGCCAACTACCATCGTACTGCCCTAACAGCCCCACATAACGCCTTAATTTGCTAAAATGTGAGGTGCAGTACAGCAGCCAAAAGTGGATTGAAAGGATACCACCAGCAGCGTCGGTAATGCAAGCGCATTGGCAGAGGTCGAGACCTAAAAAGAATCGTTACCCACTCCCCCTTATATCAGTCTTTCTAGACCAAGGCGGGGGATGAATGGAAAACAGCATTCGGACGAGATTTGGACTCTATGAATACCAGGTGATGCCCTACGGTCTGTGTAACGCTCCTGCAGCCTTCCAGCACTTCATCAACAACATTCTACGAGAATATATCGATCAGTGTGCCATAGTCGATACCGACAAACACCGTGAGCAAGTAAGAGGAATCCTGCAGAAACTGAGAGAGAACCGTTTGTTTGTAAAATTGGAAAAATGCGCCTTTAACATCAGTGAGGTGGAATTTCTTTGATTCGTGTTGTCGCCTTCTGTAGTGAACATGGATAAACACAAAATTCAAGCCGTTTTGGATTGGAAATCCCCCACCTGTGTAAAGGAGGTGCAAAGTTTCATAGGCTTTGCAAATTTTTACAGGAGATTTATCAGCAAATTCTCCAAGAAACTTTTACCACTCACTAAATTGTTGCGAAAAGGAGTTTGATTTGAATGGACGGCAGAAGCGGAAGAAGACGTTGTAGGGGAGTTTTACTTCAGCGCCAGTGCTATTACATCCTGATCCATCCGTACCCTTCCACGTGGAAACAGATGCGTCCGACCAAGCCGTTGGTTGTGGGTTATCTCAACGACACAAAGAAACTGGCCAACTTCACCCAGTGGCCTATAGATCCAGAAAGTTAACTCCAGCTGAACAGAATTATACTATAAGATATTCCTCTTACAGTCACTAAATCCTTGGCTAAAAACCACAAGGAAAAGGTTGTTGCTCCAGCTACCCATAACGAATTGGCAGTTTTAAATACAGTTCATTCGGTTTTACCCGCACCCGTAGCCACCCCCCTTATTAAGGATATAGCACCTGCCCATGTTAATAGCTCATGTCAGCAAAAACAGATCCCAACACAAGACATCCCAGGAGGGGAGGCCCCCACTACTCAATTCAATATGGGGGAAAAAAATTAAAATTACCCCCGGAGGTTTGTCCACTTGTGGTAGTCTTGGCAGGGGTACCAAAATTGGGTAAAAATGAGGTGGAAAGTCCCGCAAAACTTTGGAATAGGGTCACTCATTGGTTAAATGTGAATAGACCTCTGCCCCCGCACCTTGTTGGCAAAATACTTATGATTCGAAGGGCACCATGGGTTGGTCACCTGGCTAAAAATATAAGTGGTGATTGCATTTTGATTAATTTCAACAACCCTAGAATTGTTGATTTTATTTGCAACTGGAGATACCCTAGTACAGGCACGACTATTTACTCTCTCCCATTGACCTACTATTATCCTCCGGGTCATTTTACCCCACAGCTAGATGGCTGGACAATAGTACAGTGAAGAGGGAGGGGACCACCCCCTGGAGGATGGCATATGCCCTCCTTCAACATGGGAAGTTTCTTTACTCAAAATCGCTTTGACTGTCTGGAGGCAGTCGATTGACCCGATGCTGGAGTGAGAGAATTGAATATCTCCCCCTCCCCCTTGGGTGGTTGCTCTCCAGACCCACTAGCTTCATGTCAGTCCGTGGGGCACGAGCCCTTTGTTATAGCCCTGGACACTCCAAGTATTATTAACATTGATGCCAGCGAGGCCCCAGGTGAAACCTCAAGTGCTCCAATCCCCATGAAGGTTTATATTAACAATCTTAAAATTGTTTTGTGGAATGTGGCAGGTCTGCGAAACAAGCTCTTATTACCAGATTGGAATAGTTTCATCGATGGGTACGACATATGTATGTTTCAAGAGACATGGAGTGTTGAACCGTTGTACTAACAGGGATTCTGTTGTTTTTATGCACCAGCTACTTCGGTTGGACGTGGTCGTCCCTCTGGAGGGCTCATGGTTTGAGTAAGGGTCGATCTTAATCTTAAGATCACTCATCACACCTCCTCTTGTTTGGATGTTATGAGACTTTCTATTGAGGGCACAAATGGTGTACCTACCTGGGATTTCTTTAACGTATATGCAAGAGGTACCCAAGGGGGGGGCTAAGTCCCCCACTATTGACATTCTAACTGACTTGCTGAAATTATATTCTCCTGACTCTTCAGTCTTGGTTGCAGGGGACTTTAACTGCTCGTTTGAACCTTTGACAGCAGACGATATTTTGGGAGTGCATGAGGATGATGCCTAATGGGGCGTACCGCCTATTACTCTCAGGCCTGTGAGGAGATGGTCTCCTGTAGTTATTCAATTAAATGCTTAGATCAGTGGTTCCCAAACTTTTGACTCCTGAGGACCCCCTTTGAGTCACCACTGGAAGCCGGGGACCCCCAAGCAATTTGTATGAGTTAAATTTCAAATATTAAAACTGTAATTCGAATAAAAAATTAACACGTGTGAACACAAAACAAATACTCAAAGTACTTAGGGGCAGATTTACAATAAGTGACGCATCCATGCTTATCAGCAGGGATGCGCCACTTATTGTGCGCCATGCCTCCGCCACCAATGATGCGCCGCATTTACAATGCTGCGCCTCATGGGGCAAAAAAGCACAGATGCATGACGCATCTGTGCCGTAAAGGTGGCGTATTGCTGGAGTTGCGTCGCAAGCGCACACAGCTCCAGCAATGCTCTGGGGGGCCGAATCTTGTTAATGCTGCGTCAATCCTTACGCCTGCTTCAAGCAGGCGCAGGGTTTTGACGCAGCATGGGCCCCAAAGTGACTGAGTGAAATCTTGTAGATTTCACTCAGCCACTTCTAGGAGGCGTTCCTGCGCCGGAACGCCTCCTTCTGGCGCAGGGCTTCACAACGTGGCGCATCTCTCTGATGCGTCACGTTGTAAATACCCTGCACCATGGCGCATCTTTTGCGTCGCCGCTGCATCACGAAAGTGATGCAACAGTGGCGTAAAAGAGGAGCAAGGGGCTTGTAAATCTGCCCCTTAATGATTTTGGGGCCAGATGTACGACCATTTCATTTAGCGCCTCGCAATTGGCGACACATTACGAGTGGCAAATTGCGAGTCGCTAAATGAAATGTACAACAGTGTGTTTAACACAGTTTCAGATTCCCAATGGGGTCGCAAATTACGAGGTTCATTAATATTAATGAGCCTCTCGCAATTTGCGAGCCTATTGGGAATGCCAGCTCTCCTAGGTATGGTGCCTGCTGGGCTCTGCAGGCCACCATGTCTGGTACTGCTTTTAAATAAAGCAGTTTAAAAAAAATGCAGCCCATTTACCATGCATTTAAAAAAAAAAGAAAAGAAAACGTTTTTGTTTCATTTTCTACGGGCAGTCAGAGATCCCTTGGACCACTGCCTGCCCTTAAAAAATAATTTTGCATGCATTTGCAAAGGGGAAGGGGTCCCCTGGGGACCCATTCCCATTTGCAAATGCATTACCATCTACTAACTGGTACCATGCAGTTTGCAAGCAGCTCTTTGATGACAGTTTATAGGTCCCTCTGCTACATTACAATTGTCACTTATGAAGTGCACAGTTACAAAATAATCTCTGTGACAAAAGCAGTAACCACGAACCGATGCACATAAAATGCTGCTTTTTAAAATGCATGTTACATGTTCTTTGCAGTAGGCACATTAACCCTCTGTACTACATTAGTTAAGTCAAAGCTGCCACTAAACAAAACTCTCCTCACGCTCCAGCAGGTACATTAATCACTAGCTTTATCTTGACACTTTTATTGCTGCTGGAAAGCTGCTAATTATACAAGAAACTTTTCTGTGCTTTTAAAACTGTTGCCTGCGGACCCCCTGGGAATGTGTCACGGACCCCTGGGGGTCCGCGGACCACAGTTTGGGAAACACTGGCTTAGATGATTGAAACAGGTCTAGGAGCTGTGAATGGTCGTACTGTCTCCGATGCCCAGGGAGCAAATACATACAATAGAGTACTGTGCGAGAGCAGGATTGACTATATAATGGTGGACAGGAGAGCTTGGAAGTCAGTGGTAGACATGGTCATTATACCTTCTGTGGAGAGTGACCATAACCCCCTGTCCCTTATTTTGGTGGACCCGTGGCAAAGAAAGGATCATACCTCTTCAAAAATTGGGGGGTTAATAACTAAGCAAATCATACCCTCCAATTGTAATAGATTTCTCAAGTGGCCTAAGTTCTGTATAGATGAACCTAGATTGAGTGCGCTGAATGGAATTCTCGTTGAGCTATCTGGAGCATGTAATGATGAGTCTGGGCCTGCAGAGGTAGAAGCCATTTACACTGTTACTATGTAACAGATTGGCAAGCTGTTCATGGTGCCGGGTAAAAAGAGCTTGACAACCATCAAACCACTCGAGAAATGGTTTAATAGTAACTGCAGAAGAATGAAAAATAATTTAATTACTGCAATTAAATCTTGCAACCCAGTATCTGTCCGGTTGGCCAGATTGCATTACAGACAAGCTATAACAATTGCCAAAAGGGAGTGGGAAGAATCCCACTGGGAAAGCCTTAGAGATGCTAGTAAAACCAAGAATGGTAATTTATTCTGGGAACTCGTCAGAAAATCGAATGGCTGTGATTCGAATCAAATCCCCAATCATATCACAGACAGTGATTGGTTTGAACACTTTAGTAAACTCTATGGTGGTAATGCACTGCCTGGAGCCCCAGGGCATTTGAGCGGTGCACTGGATGATGGTTCTCGGCAGGCTGCTCCCATTAGAGTTGATAAAAAAGAGGTTCTGACTGCAATAGCTAAAATTGTATCTGCTAAAGCCCCAGGGCAGGATGGTGTGCCGGGTGACCTTTTTAAAGCTAATCCTGATGGTTGGGCCGTTTATTTCACAAATCTGACAAATGCACTACTAGCAGGTTCACCTGTCCCCAATTCATGGAAGGCGGCTGAGGTTATCCCTATCTACAAGAAGGGCCATAGGGAGGACCCTGCCAACTTTCGCCCAATTAGTCTTACAGACGCTGGGCAGAAACTGGTTGGTAGGGTCCTCCTGGAGAGAATTCTCTCCTGGGCAGAGGAGAACAATATCGTCTCACCGTTTCAGGCAGGCTTCAGGGCATGCACAGGCACGGTTGATCAAGCTTTTAGGTTGCTACTCCTTTATTGGAAGGTGGTCACCATTGGCAAAGGCGGTCTTTATTTGGCATTTATTGACTTAAAGACCGCCTTTGACCTGGTCCCCCGTGAACGCCTTTGGCTGATATTGGAGGAGATGGGGATTCCTCCATCAATCCTAAATCTTCTGGCACGCATGCATGATGGAACCTACACCCGCATTAGATGGGGATCTCAAATGCAGAAAACTGAAAGAATACCTGTGAACCGAGGGGTACGTCAGGGCTGCGTGTTAGCCCCGACACTCTTCACGTTATTTGTGAATGGTGTGTCTCCTTTCTGATCGAAATAAACGATGATGCCCTGGTATTGGCGGGTGATAAAGTGCCCACCCTTCTTTGTGCTGACGACACGCTGTTGGTTTCAAAAACCCCCGTGGGTCTGCAAAAGCTGCTCGACCATTTTGTCTGTTTTGTGAGCGGAGTGGCTTGGTTATAAATACCGCTAAAACCAAACTCCTTTACTTCAACCCAAGTAAGGCTTCCAGATCCACCCTCTCCTTAGATGGGGTGTCACTGGAACGCGTAAACGAATTTGATTACCTGGGTATTAGAATCTTACATAATTTAAAGTGGCAACCTCACATAGATAAAATGGTATTAAACCACAAAAGGGTAGTTGGAGCATTAGGGTGAGCACATCGCACATCCACTTCTAAACCCATCGCTCCTGCCTTGGATATATATGCTGCAAAAGCTGTAGGCAGCGCCCTTTACGGCGCAGAGCTGTGGGGCTTTGATTGTGTTGACGCCCTGACCACCTCTGAGAATACGTTTTTTAGGGAGCTGGTATCGCTACCAAAGGGCACCCCCATCAAACCATTACTGAGCGATTTGGGTCGCCGTTCCATTAAGGATTTAGCTAGGTTACGTCCTCTTTTATATTGGGCGAGGTTATGGCGGACCCCCGAGCTCTCAAAGTATTTAGATGGCTTGAAAGAAGTTATGAATCTTTATGGTGCTCACAAAATTAGCTGGATTTGCAATATAAAGAAGCTCTTGCTTGAATCTGGCCTGCCAACTGATTTGGAGCCTGAGGTTTCTCTATCCAAGGATGAAACTAAACGAGCCTACTGGAAGTGGGTTGATGAAAAAGAACTAAGGGACCCAAACCAAGGCAGGCTGACTGAGGCGTTCATGCAGCATAAATTAAAGCCTCGTTTGGAGCCTTACCTGGATTTCATCAATAAACCAAGAGACAGATCCCTTTTTATCCAGTTTAGGTTGGGAAACCTCCCCCTTCGTGATTATACGTGCAAGTGGAAGCCCCCGCATCAAACCTCACCTGACTGCCCAATCTGTGAAGGTGTTACTGAAAACATCTCCCATGTCTTCTTTGTATGCCCAGCCTATGTAAAACCCAGACAGAAATGGCTAAAACCAGTGTGTTTACTGCTTGGAACCAGGGATCATTCCTCTGCACTTAGAATACTTAAGGCTGACACTAGTACAACCTTAGTGTGTGGGGTGGCCAAATTTCTAAGCTGGGCTTGGCTGATTAGATCAAAGGCTACTAGACAACTTTAGTATTAGTTGGAACTTTTTTAAAAAATAAAAAAAAATAACTTACAAAGCTGCTAATGTTTAATATGCTTTTAAACCTACTTATTGCAATATGAATGGTTTTATTGTAATGTACTTTTTTAAAAATGCAATGTATATGAATTGTGGTTTTATATTTCTAGGTGCTTTTATGATATTTTGCATATCGAAATAAAGCTTTGATGATGATGATGACTATTACGGAAAAGGAGTTGCTAGCCATAAAAGATGCCTTTAAGGAGTGGCGGCATTACCTGATCGGAGCTAGGCATCAAGTGACTGTCTTTACAGATCACCGGAATTTGAAGTTTTTGAAATCTCCAAGAACCCTGACACCAAGACAACTTAGGGGGTCTCTTTATTTCGCAGAATATGACTTTGTGATAACCTATAGACCGGAAGCTCAAAATGGTAAGGCCGACACCCTGTCCTGAATGGATATCGAGGAAAAGAAGATCCGGGAAGAATGTCAAACTATCATTCCGACATCAAAGTTAGTATGCGCCACAGAACCAGTTACTTTTGGAGAACAAACCGCTCAAATCATGAGCCCAAGAGATGTGCAGCAATGGGCAGAAGAGGAGGAGAACATAGAGATAAAGGAACAATTGCCTTACTACAAAGGACTGCTGTATGTTCCCACTCAGGAGTTACAGAGACAGGTGCTGTATGAGTGCCATCATAGTTTGTTGGCAGGCCACAAAGGAGAGGCCAAGACAGAGGAATTGGTGAAAAGGCATCACTGGTGGCCTCATATGACGTCAGATATTCTAGATTATGTCAAGGCATGTGAGATCTGCGCACAGGGAACATCGGAACGGCTGGCTCCAAAGGGGTTGTTACAACCATTGCCTACTCCTCCTGGTCCCTGGCACATGATAACAATGGACCTGATTGTGGACTTACCCTCCAGTCAGGGATTCAACATGATCTGGGTGGTCATGTATGCCTTCTCGAAGATGGCACATTTTGGAGCTTTAAAAAGGACACCAACTGCTAAACAATTGGCACATCTCTTTAGTTCTCACGTAGTTAAAATTCATGGCATTCCGAAAATAGTCATCACTGATCGAGGTTCCTAGTTTTTGTCTCATTTCTGGAAGGCCTTTCTAAGTGGGTTGGGAATTGAATTTAGATACTCTACTAGTTTCCACCCACAAACAGATGGTCAGACAGAAAGGTCAACCAAGAGTTGGAACAGTATCTGAGGTTGTTTTTGCTTCAGGAGGGTGGGGACTGGTCAGAGTATCTATGGACAGCAGAATTTGCTTATAACAATGCAAGGAATGTTTCAACAGGCTATTCTCCATTCTATCTGAACTATGGTAGGCATCCTAATGCTACAAATAAACATTCAGAAAACTCAGTGTCAGCAGTCAAAGATATGCTTAACCTATTGGGGAAAATTCAAAACAGGGCTTCACAGAATTTAAACCTAGCTAAACAGAAATATAAGGTTCAGGCTGATAAGAAGAGAAGAGAGGGTCCAGTCTTAGAAGTGGGAGATAAGGTGTGGCTGAGTACAAAGAATTTGCGATTAAAGGGAAATAGGAAGTTTTACCGAGATTTGTTGGGGCTTATCCTATAGAACAACAGGTTAACCCAGTAACTTATTGTTTAAGGCTACCAGACAAGATGAGAATACACCCAGTTTTCCCCGTATCCTTGTTGAAGAAGGTTTCACCAGAGTTACGTAGGTCGACACCACCAAAACCAATTCAGTTAAAAACAGGGCCAGAAATTTTGAACTCAAAGATCAAAAATGGTATGTTGTTCTATCTGGTTGATTGGAAGGGTTACTGCCCCGAAGAACGATCTTGGGAGAAGGCCTTGGATGTCCATGCTTCCAGATTAGTTCAATGAAAGAAACCAACTGAAACCAACGGAGAAAGGACCACCTTTGTTGGGGGGTACTGTCAGACCCACCCGGTCAGCTGCTGGAGTCAGACACAGAGTTGCCCTAATTTCCTTCAAAAGAATGAAAGAACGCAGTAACATGTTCACCATGAGGCAGAGTTGGAGATCCCTGCTTAACGCGCAGAATTCCAAGATGGCCTCTGACTCACCCGAGGAGTCAGCGGTCTAGTCATTCTTCCAGGAAATCCAGGTGGTCCGCTCGCGCAATGAGTAATGCGCACTTCACCACAGAATTGATGGAGAGAAGACGTCGCAACCTTATTCTGAGAAGAAAAACATTTGTTATCAAGTACTCGTAGAGCGTATGGGTATAGTTCATCTCTGTTAAGGAGACCAAATAGAAACTCCTTGCCGAAGCGCCTTTCTTGAGTTAATCGAAGAGTAAACTGAGTTAAGGAAAGGCGAGTGATGAAGTAGAACGGATTTCTCAAGTTCGTCTGGCATCGAACCTTCTTTACTACCTCCCTCTTTCCTTCCCCTACTTAACCCTGAAGTACACAATGTACTTACCGTGAATACCACCAGACGTCCAGAAACATATCCAGTAGGCACAGCAAGTTCCAGCGCGACACTGAGAAGACAAGAGATAAGTCACAGAGAATGATAATTAAGGGTTAAGAATGTTAAGCCAAAAGACTTAAAACCTTTGATATGTCAAGAGATATATATAGTGTATCGATTGAAAGAATACTTACAGTTATCTCGAAGAAATCTCTATCACCTGAAAAGAAAGACTAAGAATGTTAAGCTAAAGACAAAAAACGTTTGATATGTCAAGAGATATATAGTGTATCGATTGAAAGAATACTTACAGTTATCTCGAAGAAAATCTCTAGCACCTGAAAAGAAAGAAGAGAGAGAATTAATCGAAGAGAGAAAAGAAGATAATACAATACAGGAAGGTAAGAAAGAGTAGGGAGAAGACAAGTGAGAAATAGTGAGATTAACGACTGAGAGTATAAGAGTTGTACAATTGTATTTTCAGACGAAGACACTAAATAGAAAGAAGGAGCTAGAAGGAAAAGGAGCAAGTACTCTGAGAAGTTAGGTAAGAAAGGTAAAGTTACTTAGATAGGGTACAGGTGCAGGAAGGAAACCTAACCAAAACTTATTGTGTTGTGTGCATTAGGCTTCAGACTGGCAAGAAAGAAAAGATTGGAGAAAGACGTACCAGAGAAGCTGAAGAACTTTTCAGAGCAGTCTCTTCTTAGTTTGTTATTTTATCCAATCTCCCCCCACCCCCGACGTTTCATTTGGGTCAGGTTTTTGAACTGACTTGGTGCAACCTTGAGGTGGAGTTGGGAACTGGCAACATCCTGCTCCTGTGCAAGTCGTGGTAAGAGTTCACTTGCATCTGACACTTGCCTACACTTGTCCTGCAAAGGGACACCTCCCCCAGGAGGGGCATCTAGGGGGCAGGCCAGGCACCAGAGGAACAAGACGAGAGAGGACTGGGTAGGCCGTTGGGAGGGATGGAGTTAGAAGGGGGACTGTCAGATACCTTCAGTGGGAGGCATAGATGGGGTGGGACAACTGCAGACGTAGGGCTAGATGGAGGGAACACAACTGTAGTGGGAGGGCTAGATGGAGGGGGTGGGACAACAACAGTGTGAGGGCTAGTTAGAGGGGGGATTGGATGGGCTTCAGGAGTTTGGGAATACAGGAGTGTTGAAGGGTTTGCAAGGGAATAGGGAGAGCAGGTGCATTTTTTGGTTGTCAAAGCTGGGATGTGGAAGCTAGGGTTTCTGGAGGGGGTGGGAGGTTTTTAGAACAGGGCGATTTTCTTTTGCGGGAACCTTGAGGGTACTTTTTTTGGTGGGCTCGGTGGGGGGGAGTCTGAAGCATATGGCAGGGGCATCATTTTCTTTTTTTTTGGGAGGCGTTTGGTCAGTTTGAGTAGGGAAGAGGTCAAGGACAATGATTTAGGGTTTCTGGGCAGAGTGAGCATGAGGAGAGGCAAGGGTAGTGGCTGTGGAAACAGAGGGTTGTGAGGTCTGCGGCATGTCTGTGGATGCTGATGTGGTATCTGTTGGCTCGTCTGTGGCACGCAACCTGGGAATCATACTCGACTCAACGCTCTCAATGGCCAAGCAAGTCAATGCCGTCTCCTCCTCCTGCTTCAACACCCTCCGCATGCTCCACAAGATCTACAGATGGATCCCGACAGATACAAGAAAGACAGTCACCCAGGCCCTCGTCAGCAGCAGACTCGACTAAGGAAAGGCCCTCTACGCGGTAGCCCCGACCAAGCTCATCAAACGACTACAACGCATCCAAAACGCCTCGGCATGACTGATCCTTGACGTACCACGCCACGGCCACATCACCCCCTACCTGAGAAACCTGCACTGGCTCCCCGTCAACAAGAGGATATCCTTCAAGCGCCTCATCCACGCACACAAGGCACTCCACAAGACCGGCCCAGCCTACCTTAACAGACGACTCTCCTTCTACATCCCCAACCGCCAGCTACGCTCCGTTGACCTCTCACTCGCCACCGTCCCGCACATCCCAAGAACAAACACCGGTGGGAGATCCTTCTCCCACCTCGCCGCCAAGACATGGAACACCCTCCCACTGAGCCTACGACAGACCCAAGACCTGCTGACCTTCAGGAGGAAACTCAAGACCTGGCTGTTCGATCAGTAGCGCCCCCCAGCGCATTGAGACCCTCGCGGGTATGTAGTGCGCTTTACAAATGATTGATTGATTGATTGTGGCATCTGTCTTGTGAGTGTGCATGTGTTTGCCCGTATGTCTGTGTGCTGCGTGTGGATGTTGAAGTGGATGCATGTTTATGTTTGTGTGAGCTTTGGTCAGGGAGGGTACTTGCGACTGTGCATATGGAAACGGCAGCAGGGGTTGGGAGAGCTGAATTTGGGGCAATGCTGCCATCAGCACTGGTTGGGCTGAGTGGGAAGGTGTGTGTAGGACAAGGCCTGATGGAAGATGCAGTCATTGCACACACTCCTCCTCCCACCAAGCCCACCTGGAACGTAGCTTTCCTGACAGTGATTGGAAATGTACTGGCGGTATGGCTGACATTGGTGACTGGTGTTTGGAGCACAAGGTCTTGATGTGAGTTTTGGAGAAGAGTGTACATTGTAATAGTTTTGAGCCTTTTCATCTTCATTGCAGGTATGTGGGTTATCTGTATTACATATACATCACATGATCTTTGACTATTGGTTTGTTTGAATCTGAAAATGTTCATTTAGCTAACTGGGTCCATTACAGTGATGTCTGCAGAAGTGTAATTGCTAACTTGTGTGAAATGTGGAGTACCTACTTACCAGACTCCTTTCCTTCTGGTATTCCAAACAAGCTCTCCGGTAGTGGGATGGAATGCACCTTCTCCTCCCAGGTAGTAAAGTGCACAGGTGGTGCAGCAAGGCCACCACCACTACATTGTGCAGTCTTGTGCTCTTTGCAGGACTTTATTTTGACCCTTCCTCTGACTTCGTACCACCTCTTTTTGATATCGTCCATTGTGCGCTGGACAGGTGCTACAACAGTCACCTTGTTGACTATCCTGTCCCACATCGTATTTTTCTGGCTGATGGGGTCTGTAGGACTAGGGTCCCAAATAAATGTGGCTCTACTCTAAGGATTTCATCAACAAGCACTCTCAACTCCTCATCAGTAAAACATGTCTGCTTCTTCTTGTACATAGTGAGGGTGAGTATGAGGGTAAGTGTGAATTAGGGGGTGTGTCTAAAAAAAGGAATCTGAACAAAAAAGTGATATGTGAAAGTAATGTTGTGATGGCAGTGCATGAGTGTGTGCAGGACTGACAGCAGTGACTGGAAGAAGTTCTCCCCAGTTCTTCCAGCAGTGCTGTGTGGGCAAAGGGCCATGGTCATTATTTTGTCAATATATAGGTGGATTTGCGGGTGTGTCTACTATTTAATTTGATTTTTTTGGGTGCTGCCTATGCGTATTGTTGTTGTTAGACCTGAATGTTTCAGGTTTGCACTTGACATGTAGCACACAAACCTCCATGGTTCCGCAACCACGTTGGATGAATCCTAATCTGCTCGGCGGGACAACTGAAGCATGTTTGTAATCGGAATCCCTATGGTGCAGCCTTTCTGACCGAAGCTATTGATATACACTTGATTCCCACCAGCGTGGTTGGATCTGAATCATCCCCGACCGACGCGGGCGGAGTTTTCCTTGCTATGCATCATAATACTCCGGTCGGAGACATCGCAGTCTAGCCGGTCGGAATGTATCTGTGACCAAGGATGTGGGACTGTCTTTCCGACCGATATCGTAATAAGCCCAAAGTATTCATGCTGATGACACCACATACCTCCTCATTCCTTTTACAACAAGGATTTCATTATCTTCTTTCTTTTTATGCTATTGACTGAACAGAGATACAGTGTTATAGGTTGAAACTAAATGTCCATTTGAAGGGAGCAGACAGGTTGTTACTAGCGCTTCACCTGAAGTAAACAGAAGGGTGCTGTACCTTACTTCATCACAGGAGGTTCCTCTAAAGACAAAAGAGTGGTGTAGTACTTCAGAGAATTGGTAGAACACCTGATGAAGTCAGGAGAAGAGTGCAATATTCCAACACATTGCTAAAGGTCCCTCAGAAATGGGCAGAATGGTTTCAGTGCCTCAGTTTGTAACTAGAGGTCCATCTGACATCCATAGAAAGACTGTACTAGTTTAAATCAGTACTATAGACCCCACTAAAGTCAGCTGAAGTGGTGTCATAGCACAGTTGCTACTACAGGTCGCACGCTGGTCAACTGTGGTCTAGTTTCACCTTAGGATCATTTATGTGATGATTCAGACAGACATATTTTCCAGGTGAAAAGTGACAAAATATTTTCATGAACTGTTCTTTTCTCTGCTGCAAGCCACAGTAGATGGTGCAGATGGCAAGGGCACAACATTTGCATTCTCCTCTGTAAGGGCATACATGTAGCAGGTAAATGCTGTGGTAGGCCCAATCATCAGCACATCACATGCAATGAATAACTGGTAAGCGTTCCCCAAGCCAATCACAATTCATTCCGCAGTCTTTGAGACCCAACAACCAATGAACAATGAGAACTTCCCAGCAAGCCCAAACCAATCAAAATTCATCATGCATACCTACAAAAGGTTACCTTCAAATGGATTCTTTTTAAGCAAATGCGTTTTGAATAGCTGGCTGGAGCATTTGAAGCAATTATGGGACAAACGTCACTCATTAATTAATAAAAATCTTTGAATCCAGTCGCGCTAAAGACTTTTTGTGGACATTTTAGGCAGGTTGTTACCCACGTGAACAACATAAATTAAAGTTGAATTATAAACAGTAATTGAACATGAAGAATTATCCAAATTAGTATGTAAACACTCTATAATACATTTTGGATCTTATTTTTAAAATAACCCTTTCTGTTTTGTAGGTTGATGTTCTTGTGCTGCACAAAAATAATTTTATTTTAAAATAACACCTGATAAAAAGTTATATGGCATACATGCATGTCTACATCATACGTCAAGCAGTCATTTGTGGCTGTGTGGCTGTTAGTGTGGTAAGTGTTCTTTAAAAAAATATATATATTTACCAATTAGTCTTGGCCAGGGGATAAAAATAACCTCATGCATTAAAGTTGAAGTACTCTCTAGAAAGTAAAATATTACACCCAATAGACAATAGCTACTGCAGCCTCCTTAGAACCAGGGCAGGAAGTCAGGAAATTTCATACACTTCAAATCCATTGTCTAGATGCATCTCCTACCTTCTAGAAGGAGGGTGCCAGGGTATAAAAAGGTGACCTCAGATATCAACTCTTCAGTACTCTTCTGGACCTATGAATACCATGCCAGGAAAAAGGACTGCTGTGCTGCTGAAAGGACTTCCACTCTGCTGGACTGCTCACCTGCTGCTTCCTTGCTCAATTGCTGCCTTTCTGCCCTGCTGCCGTCTTGCCTGGGGAAGAAGACTGGACTTGCAACTTGAACCCAGGACCACAAGAGTGACTCCAAAGGGCAGTCTGCTAGCCTCTTGATCCGAGCCTCGGGGACCCAAAAGGTTTCTTATACCTGTACCCAACTTGAGTGAGTCCTGACCTTCCAAGTGGTGTTCCACCAGTCCTGGACCATTGGAAGTGCTGCTGAAAGTGACTAGATTGCCAAAATCAAAAAGTATGTACTTAGAAATTGTGGCAAAAAACTGCTCTGAGAACAACCGGACACTGAGACCAACCTGTGTTTCCTATCTGTCCGAGGTGCACCTCTGATTGGATTGACTTCATGGCTTTTCCCACTACATTCTTCTGTGCAACAACAAATAATTTTCAGTGTTCTTTCGCCAATGGGGTATACGGCTGTGTGGAAATGTTTTTGGTTACAGCTGTCTGCCTCGTCAGACTGAAGATTGTCACGCTCCATTTCAGAGACTAGGTCCGAATTAAAAATCTTCACCGTGTCTTCAACCCAATGCTATCCAACGACAGTGCTCCCTCCTGAGACACTCCTGCAGCCTTGCCGCTCTGAACTTTACCTTTTTCGAAAATGTTTCACAGAAATTATTTTAAGTCCGAAGGTAATTGCTGACAGTGCCCAATCCACCTCTTGTCCCCAAACCATGCTCATCCCGATCAGCCATATTTTTCGACTTCAACCTAGTCTTGCGCTACTATATGCCCGCGGTTGGCGATTTGATCTTTTCGGCGATATTTGTTACTAAAAACTTACAAAAGTCATAACTCTGGATCCACTGATTGGATTTCAATCATTTTGATGACAAATAATGTATTTCATTGTACTCTATGGGGCCGATTACCATGGCGGACGGACTGGACACCGCCCACCATCGTGGTGGTGACCGGAGCCATCCGCAATACATGCGGTGGTCCCGCACACCCAATTAGGATGCGACTCCCACCATGGCGGTCGCATTTGGCATTTTAACACTGCGGCGGGTATTGCAGACTGTATCACCCGCTGTGATTTTCAAAATGCATGTTGTGCATTTTCCTGCTCTATGTGGCAGGCACCACACGGTGGCTGCCACTTCGTGCAGTGAAATGTAGGGGATACCATGGGTACCCTCCAGTACACCCACACCTCGCCCTAACACAATGGGGGCCCGCAATGGGCGCCCAAATACCAATCCCCACCAGCCTTTCCATGGCGGTTTTGCCACCATGGAAGAGCAGGATGAAGACAGCATCCTAATTTGGAGGACGGTGCCTGCTAGGCACCTCCACCATTTTGAACTATCTGGACAGTCCACCAGGCAACATGACGATTGCCTGTGGCAGTTCCGTTGCGGACGTTCTTTTCGCATATGTCATGGTCGCAGTCCGGTTCCCCCTGCCACCATAATGTGGCGGGGAAAATCATGGCCGATGGTGGAAGGCCCGCCACCGCAGGGGTGGCGGTCCTTTCGCCATCGTAATGAGCCCCTATTGGTGTTTTATTTTTCTTATATTTTGTTTTCACTTTATTACAGTTTGTATGCTGCATAAGTACTTAATACTTTGCATCTAGGTTAAGCCTAACTGTTTTTTGTGAAAAGCTACTCAGGGCTAAGCACAGGTTAATTTAGTGCCCTTTTGTGATTCACCCTGCAAGGAATTGCGGCTGTTGCTTAACTAGGACTCACACCAATGTCAACCAACAACTCAATTTCTCACGCCCATTAACCAGTACAGGTGTGAGCTCATTTCCTAGTTTGTTGTTTGAAAGGTATTTGCATATGTTTGATGTCAAAGTCCACCTAAACCATTACCACATTCATTATTCCTCTCACATACTTGTGTCTCCACTGGATGTCTGGGATTCAGGAACCCATCATAAAAAACATACGCAATACCAATAAAATATTAAGCAATAATCAGGTCTATTCATAGAAAAATGTTTCGCTGACACAGAAGGGTCCTTAAAAGGCTGTCATGCTCACTACAGAGAGGTTAATCTAAATGTACATTGCAAACATCAGTGCCTACAAGAGAACTGTATCATATGTATATGCTAGGTCAAATCTACCCAAGGAACATATGTATGTATGAATTTATATAGAATTTTTATAGCATGGACTTAGCCAAAAGGCAGTAAATTGCTGAACATGGTCAAAGACAAACTTCAAACCAGCAAGATGGGTTGTGGATCATTAGATAACTGTGTTGTAATCTTCTTTAAAGAGGTGAGTCTTATGTTATACAAGTTTCAAGTTTATCTTATTTATGGTTTCGGAACTCAGATGAGATCCACATAAAAATGTAAACAATTAAATACATTTACATACAATCATGGATAAAATACAAAATAGAAATTTACATTTCCGACCTTTTAATATAAAACTAAGAAAGTTTTGAAAAAGTTACAAATTTTATAACAAAACATTTCATTAGGGGGGTTATAAATGGCATCTAAAAAAGAAATAGCAGAGGAAATACCTAATTGGAGTCACATAGGTCTCAGCCACTTTCGCCTGAACGCAAGTAGAGCCGGGCACACAAAGAGGACATGATTAATATCCTGAATTGAATTATTACAAAGGTCACATAAAGCTGAGGAGCTGTACCATCTGAACATCAAAGAATTCAACTGAAGTAGATCCTGCCTCAATAAAAAGAAGAATCGCCGTACTCCATGGTGGAGATTCCAGGTGACATATGGTTGGGCTATTCTCATTTGGCAGGTATTTATGGCCAGATAGACGCCTTTTTTCAAGGTACAGGATTCCCTGTCCAACCTGAAGCTTAATTCCCATGAGGCCAACTTCAGGGTGGATTTCAACTGATATGTGGATAAAGTAAATAGAACAGATTCATCAAGTTGAAGGAGATCAACTGCAGTTCTAAATTTTTTTACAATTGACGAGTATTCTTTAAAGTTTCCAAGCAGCTCAGTTTTTATAATATATCTTAGAGTACCTCGGTCCCCCTATGCAAGATTAAAAACCCAGCGCACTATACCCGCTAAACCTTGGACCCAACTACTACGTAGGCCGAATTCCAGTCTAAGTGCGGCTGTAGAGCTCGCAGTATTAACCATAGTAAGACTACACAGAATTTTGCCTTCCGTAGAGTTTAAGAAACCCCAAGTTTTTATATCAACTATTTCCGTGCCATATAGTAGTGATGCTGGGATTTTTGCTCGATATACCTCCAACAAGATAGCAAAGTGCCGTCAGCCAGTAGCCTTATAAAGAGAGACTAGACTTTTACCTTGAATAATTGTTTTCCGCGTGTTATTGGCTATATGAGCCTTCTCACTTGAATTGCCCGTAACAACTTTTCCGAGGAAGACATAAGATTGTACCACTTCCAATCTTTGTCCTCCCACGGACCATGGGAAATTCGCGTCTTTCAACTTTTTCCTACCCGTCATGCACATTACTTAGCTTTTTGAGACGTTTATCTTCAGGTGGTGTGCCTCGGCATATTTATGAAGAGCGCGCAGACGGTTATTTAGACCTTTAGGTGTTAAGTCTAGGATCAATATATCGTCTGCATACATTAAACAAACAATTGGGACACCCCCAACACCGGAGCTATTCCTTCACTTGCAGCCAAAACATGGGGAAGATCGGTTATGTAAAGGGAAAACAATAAGGGGGCCAATAAACATGCTTGTTTTAACCCATTAGCTGTTGTGATTACTTGCGAAAGACCTCTTTCCCTACCTAACAATACTCTGCACCAGGTATCCGAATGTTAGGCTCGTGTTAACTCCAGGAGAGTGGATGGCATGCCAAGGTTTGATAATTTCCTCCACAGCAAAGATCGATCTACTTTATCAAATGCTGTGGAGAAGTCTATAAAGGCGCCATAAACTCTCCCACCACGAATCTTAACGTATTTCTCAGTTATGACCTGCAATGCCGTCAAATTGTCTAGAGTACTATGTCTTTGCCTAAACCCAGTCTGCTCAAAGGGCAAAATTTCATCCCTAGACACCCAATCATTAATTAATTTAAGAATACATTTTGTAAAAACCTTGCCTATGGCATCCAGAAGAGCAATTGGACGATAATTTTGCGGCATATTACGAGCTCCCTTCTAAAAAAGGGGGACTAATATGCTACCCCTCCAAGAGGGGAGGACAGTTTTACTAGAGAAACAGAAGTTAAAAACTGGGAATAGAATTTTACTCCACATCTTACTATGTTGTTTTATAACCGAGATTGGGAGCTCATCCGGACCAATTGCACCCGAGAGCGCAGGCCCTTAATAGCTAGTTCAATGTCCTTTTCGGACGGTGGTCCGTAAAGAAAATTGTCCTCTTGTGATCT
Source organism: Lissotriton helveticus (assembly GCF_964261635.1). Classification (NCBI taxonomy): domain Eukaryota; kingdom Metazoa; phylum Chordata; class Amphibia; order Caudata; family Salamandridae; genus Lissotriton; species Lissotriton helveticus. The sequence goes on from NC_136067.1 coordinate 2,025,459,151, forward strand.
ACTGTTTTCATGGACCCTACCATTACTAGCATATAACTTCTTGATATACTCAACCCAAATATGCTCTTCGATGAGGATTGGCAGAGGTCTGGATCTTAATCCACATCCCTCCCCAATTATTGACCAAAATATCCTAGCTTGACCCTTATGTGCTGCCTCCCGAAGTTTAATCCAAAGGACATCTTCTTTCCCCCTTTTTAATTTAGCCTTCATCCTATTTCTCCGTCTTCTCAATAGGACTATTCTGTGATATCTTTCGGGGGTATATAGGAGGTATTGCTCTCTTACCAATTTATTTATTTCAATATTAAGATGTCGAAGACAGCTAGGGGCTGCTTTGGGATTTTTTACAGGGGAGGGTTTCTTTGCAATAGAAATTAGTTTATTCAAAAGGTCAGCAAAACATATTAATTCACATCCATCCCAGTGAGCCAAATTCTCCACAGCAGTCTCTAAAATACTCGTCAAACCCTCAATGGCCTTAAAATTCCAGTAACATCACCCAGAATTGACTCCAAAATTTACCAGTTCACTATTTATGAGCCACGTATCCACAGCAGGTTGATTTAAATTTACAGTAATGGCAAGTACCTTGTGATCACTAAATTCTGTATCGATTACCAACAGATCTTTCAGAAGATAAAAGGAAGTACTATCTACTACCACATAATCAAGAATAGATTCACTATTATTAGATTTACTATTGTTGGATTTATGTGTAAAATTTGCCGGAATATCAGAGGGAAGCCTTCCATTTATTATAATGCAATCTGCCTCTAATGATTCCTCCAGTAATAATTTTCCTCTCGTGTTGGTCTTGATATTACCAGGCAATAAAGCTTGTGGTACGTGTAATGATTCCTCCTTAAATTTATTCCTAAACAACTCTAGACTGCAATTAGAGATTTTACAATTAAAATCCCCCTAATAACAATATGTGAGGGGGGAATTGAGAATCTAAAAGATTCTGAATGAAGGAAAAAACCTTTTTTAGACCAACATTAAAACAAGCATCTGGAGGAATATAAGTATTTATCAATATCAGTGATTTTCGTGGATCGTCAGTGATGAAATTTGACAGAGTTATTGCCTGAAACAATTTATCAGAGTCTAAATAATGGGCAAAGTTCCATCTTATTTTATTCGAGAGAAGACAAGCTACTCCACCCTTGGCATGGCCTCTCCTAGAGAGGATGGCACTGCCGTCCAACACATAATAGTCCTTTACTGTAAAATGTTTTCCATCAACCCAAGTCTCCTGGAGACAAATCACATCTGCTTCTAATGTATGTAAATATATTAATTTTTCGGGACTGTTTTTTATTCCTGCCGTATTCCATGAAATTATTTTTAAATCAGTGTTGAAGATAGGAATACGGTTTAGGAATAGGGGTAGATTTGCTTGACAAAACACCTGGCAACCAATTCCATTTATGACTTTATTCTACTAAGTTTGGTTGACAAGGGACAGGGTTTTTGTAAATCACATACCTTTCATTCTTTGAAATACAAATTTTTAATTCATCAGTTTTTGAGGACCAGTCTGTGTTGCCTAAATTTACAGAGGGGAGTGAAGACAAATTTATACGACTGTCATTGCGAGATTTCGTGAAAAAAGGGATAACATCAATCCCTCTAAATTGTAATCCTTCAGACCATTGTAAAATATGATTTACTATAATTTTGGAGTAAAATCTAACCCTTGCTATCTTCCCAATCTCAGATTTTAAAATAGAAACTACATCTATGTCATTGGTTTGAATCAATTTTAAACTTTCAATCTCCCGAAAGCAATTCAGAATAACAGATCTATTTATAATAAGGTCCTTGTCAAATAAAGGAATGAAGTCTAAAAAAGCGGTATCTACACTTTCCTTTTCAAAAATTGTATTTGATCGTTTAGACGTCCTTTCAATTTCAATCATGTCAGGGAAAGGCTCGGCTAAAGGATTAAGAGCCGGTAATAGGATGTTAGGGGGATTTATCTGATCAACAGATCCATGACTGTTCAACGGCCCCATTGATTCAGTGGTCATAATTACTTGGTCAGATTTTATTTGCCTAGTAGTATCTTGAGATAAGTTTAGTAAGGGCTCTTGTGGGAGATTTTTTCAATATAAGTATCTGAATTATCGTCGAAATTAAATTTCCTCTGCCTCTATTTTGCGAATCAACGAATAGGTTTCCTCTTTTTCCCTCTATATTTTTTTTGTTTTCCTATTACTGCCTTTTTTCCTTCATGTGAAGATTCCAGAATATCCTCTTTTTCTTCATTTATGTGTGGTTTGAATATAGGAAATAATTCCTTATCACACCTTTTTTCAGGGTCAGACAGTATTTCTATTTCTTGGTCAAGTTCGAAGATACAATTAGCTGCAGCTGTTTTTATTTTATCTACCGGGGTATTCCCCGGAATAACAGTTACTTTCTTTTCAATGACATATGGAGATTTCTTATTTTGTTCATTGGGAACTGAATCTAGGACTTGAGAAATACTTCTCGACTCTTTTTCAGACTTCTTATCTATACTTGCTCTCGCATCTATAAGAGGTAACTCGTAGTGTGAACTGGAGTCAGTCTCCTGTTTATTATTTAATAGTACCCTGAGTATCTGTGTTACCGTCTCCAACACACAATCCGAGCCCCCAACACATTTTTCTAGTAATAATAGGATAGAGGATAGTAGATGTTCTAGAGAAACTAAAGAGTCGGAAATTGGCTTATCCATCCTAATAGGGGGATTGGGCTGAGAATTAGTCATATTGAAAGCAGGACTTGATGAAAAATGTACTTGAGATATAGAAAAATGTGAATTATTAGAGGGGGTGCTACTATAAAGTTGAAGACCCGGGGTTGCTGATACATTTGGAATGTTAGTTTGATCTAAAACTAATTTGTGTTCAAAGTCAGGTTGTCTCTTATGGAACGCTATATCTATGTCAGGTAAGGTGTAATCATTTCCAGTAGTAGCCATAGGAAGAGACAAACCAAGAGAGACATTCAAGCCTTCCTCTGCAAGGGGAAGGAAACTATGAACTAGCGCCTCGGTAGATTTGGTGGTAACATCATGGGGAGACACAATATTGTTTTTGCTTAAAACACCAGAAGTATACTTTAATTGCCTCTGTAAGATAGGGGGGTCTAGAGGGCCAACCATCTCAATTTTAGAGACAGATGTTTCTGAATGTACCAAAGCAATAGCGCCAACCTGCTTGCTATATCCATTAATTGTAGGTTGACCTTCCTCTTTACCCTTATAATTGGTTTCTTCTGGTTTCGAACCCCCAATCTGAACCTTATCCTTTCACCTTTCCCATAAACTATACAATTGGCCTTTTCCCTTTAGTAATAAAGCGGGAGTATCTTTGTTTCGTAGGGGATTTGATTTAGTCTTGGAGCAAGTCCTACCCACTAATACATGCCGTCAATTTAAAACGAATAGATCTCAGCAATAACAACCATACAAAATTAAAACGACACAATGGCCGTATACCAAGTTAATAATCCCAAACCACTATTAAAATGTTTAGGAAAGATGTAAACACAGCTTACTTCAAGACCATCTCTATAGCAAGAGGGCTGAGGAAATGAAATAATGCATATATCAAGCAAAATAATATTACAGTGGGTGCACTCCAAAAAGGGTATGCCCAGCCTGCTCTAGCCTCGGAGGGCCTCAGAAGGCCCGCCCTTTGCCCGGGCCGAGTCTCGCGCGTGTCCCGCGATGTGCGTGAAGAACTCAATTAAGTACAGAAAGGGAGGCGGGGCACGCCCGGGAAGAGGCACCAGCTGCGGATGGTAGGTGGAATGCTGGTCCTCGCAGTTCCGGGCTCCCACTCAAGGTCCTCGTAGTCAGGAATATAATCCACAGCCTCCCAAACAACGTAGTTTAAAACTGCAACTGGGTTTTAAAAAGAGCACCAGGCAGGGCAGAAAAACGCCAGAGTCAATAGTCCTGCTGCGAGCGGCTCCCGCGAAGCGGGGGCCGCGAGCAATGAAGAGGCGGTGAGAGAGGGCGGTGCACGCCCGGGAAGAGGCACCAGCTGCAGATGGTAGATGAGGTGCTGGTCCTCGCAGTCCCGGGCTCCCGCTCAAGGTCCTCGTAGTCAGGAATATAATCCACAGCCTCCCAAACAACGTAGTTTAAAACTGCAACAGGGTTTTAAAAAAAAAAAAGAACACCAGGCAGGGCAGGAAAACGCCAATGACAATAGTCCTGCTGCGAGTGGCACCCGCAAGCAGTGAAAAGGCGGTGAGAGAGGGCGGGGAGAGAGGGCGGGACACGCCCGGGAAGTGGCACCAGCTGCGGATGGTAGGTGGAATGCTGGTCCTCGCAGTCCTGGGCTCCCGCTCAAGGTCCTCGTACACAGGAATGTAATCCACAGCCTCCCAAACAACGTAGTTTAAAACTGGTTGGGATCAGTTAGGCAAGGGTTTGTGGGAGGCGGGGTGCACAGGGGCAGCCAGGCAGGGGAGGTCGGTAGGAGTGATGAGCCTTGCACCACTCTCTGATAACTCTCTAATAGCTGCCCCCCACTGTGCTACCCCTCGTGCTCCCAAAGCTTCCCTAAGGTTTGGCTTGGCGGGAGACGCACCAGAGGTCCGGTCAGGTCACAAGCACCGTGAGGAAAGGCAGGAAAGAGACAGGGAAGAGGCAGTGTGGGACCACGGCCAGCCGCGTGCAGGACTGAGGGCTGGCTCGCCTCCCCTGCGCTGGTCACACCGGGTGTCCGCCTCTCATAGCCCGCCTCGTCGTCTCACCTCCTGAGTCCTGCTCCTTCCGCTCTCACTGGCCGTTGAATCAAGACCGGGTCACTTGCGGTCTCGGGGGCTTGTGGGCGATCGACCGGCTGGCAGGCAAGCCCGGTACCTCCGCCTGCTGCCCCCTACTCCGGCTCCGGCTCGGCACGGCTTGGCTTCCCGCCGGCTCACGCTGGCTCCCGCTGCAGCACCTGGCTCGCTGCTCGCCGCTCGGTGCACAGGTTCAGTCGTATAATGGCTCAATGGCACCCTCTCGTGACAAAAAATAGCTTATGTTATACTTTTTTACATGCATCCTGAGCCTCATTTTGGCCATAATTGCTCTCAAACTCTCTGGGTAATGATGGATATGTTCTGCTGTTTCCATCTTTAATAGGAACAGCGTCACATCCACACTCCTTTGCAACACACCAGGAGAGCCTTCCTATCTTCCCTGATGGTTCTGCAGAAAAAAGCAATGAGGTGGTGGTCAAACGTGTGAGGCAGTGTGTGGTTCTCACACTTTTATGTCACCTATGGGCTCAAGTAAGTTGTGCCATGCGGGTCACAAATTATAGTTACCTTGAGATAATGATAACTATAACTGCTGAATTTCTATGGTTTGGTTTTTGGTGTTTGGTATGCCTTACTCCTGTTGCATGAGAAATAAAGGATTGACAACAAGATACCGTTCCAGTCTGTGACTCATTTGAGGTCACAAGACTAAGCAAATGGACTAATATGGAACAGCATGATCCTGCCATATGATTATAACAGTGAGTTATAGTTAGTGTTGACTGTTTAGCAAGCTGAAAAGAGTGTGTAACAAGGTACACCACTTATAATAATTTGAAGATGGTGGATAAATTGGAAATGAAAGTTATAACTATAACTTTACAGGGGCGTAACAAACACCCCGCAGCCACCGCAGCCCCCGCAGTGCGGGGGGGGCCCAGGCTTCGGTAGGTGAAGGGGGCCACCTCAGCTCTTCAGTAGAGAGCTGTGGGAGAGAGGATTGCTTGCGCTAAAGCAAGCCTCTCTCCCTGTAAAGCAGGTGCAGTCTGCAGCCTGCTTTGAGCTCATCGCTCTGACTGAAGAGAAACAAAGTATCAACTTACATTGTTCTTTTCAGCCAGAGCGACCAGCCAGGCTCAGAACAAGGATGGGGGGGTCCCCTCTGAGTTACAGGCCTCGAATGTGCATTTAGAGGGCTCTGTAAGTAGGAGTGCTTGTTAGTGGTCAGGGACAGCTTAAGGAATTTGGGTGCCCAGGGCCAAACGGATTTTAGGGGCCCCTGTTAAGAACAGTTTTGAATTGCTGATCCTATTTCAGCTCTATTATGCCATCTTTGGCCAGGTCAATGAAAATGCACAGATTCGCTCATCTAAATTCTAAATGTGTTTATTTCTAAAAATTCAGGAACAGTGATGTGTGTTTTCAATATTGTAACACAGCAGCAGCTCACTAATATTACTGCAAATAATCTCTCGAGACCCCCTCCCATTTCTCATACATGGGGTCTGGTTTTGATCTAAAAGAAAAATATTTATGGATGTTTGATGAAACCTAAACACAAAATTTGGCTGCAAAATGCCCATAATAGACTCACACACATCACCCACATTAAAACTAAATTAAAGGTAAACTGTATTTAAAAGAATTTGTTTAAAAATAAGTCACTCATCAGGGCAAGACTCTACAGAACAGAACTGGTTCTGTAAGGGGCACCTTGAAAGGCTGGGGCCCTGGGCAAGAGTCTCACCCATGAACCCCTACCTGTGACTGCACCCCCCGGCCACCACCTGTGGTTCACATTTATGGCGTTTCCCCTGCCTACATGGATCAGGAGACACACTGTGTGCCCCAGGTATAGCTCCACCCTTATTCCTGGGGGAGAGAGGTGCTACCCACGCACTCTATGCAGGTCCTTATCAGTAACTAGGAAGTGCCTTTAAGGAAAAACGGAAGACGGACAATCAACAAAAGCCGCTTAGGCACCAGCTGCAGGAGCTCCCAGCCGCTCACCTCAGGACTCCTCATCATCCACGGTTTAATACTCCTACGACCTTCCTGCTACTGGGTCAAAAAAGTTGTTCAGAAGACAGCCATCCAATCGTTGGCCTCTCTGTAGAGCGCACAGAGCAATTGGTCACTTTTCCAGTTGCCATTTTGTGTAATATTTGCGCTGGAGATACACAGCTGTCTAAAGGCTGACAAGGCAAAATAAAATACAGTGTTTATAGGTGAGTGGTTGCATTGTGTGTTTGAGCGATTAAAACACTCTGAAGATCACAACAGCTTCCACAGGTCCCATAATTTAAAATAAATCAATAGTAGTTGTTTATTGCAAAATAATTGCTGTTACTTATTTATCTTGACGAGCTAACGATCATTGATAAAGCCTATAGTCCTGGATGATTTTAGGTCGTCAGTTATGTTATATATCTGGATACAAGTACAAAAAGCTCAGAGAGGAACCAAAATACTGATTGGTTGGCACACTATCAGAATCACAGAAATTGAGTTTACTTCTTTAAGTCACACCCTTAATTACATAGGCCACCCCCCTTTCGCAGACCCCCGCTTTTTACATCCCACGTAAATCCCTTTTCAGTGGCGTCAAGAAGGATCCGCATGGGACTGGCTCCATCATTCTGTATTAGGCGGGTCCCTACACATTCTTCTGCTGTATCTCGATTCTTGTACGTGAAGACTTTTAAAGCGCTTCGCAACCCACTTAATCAGCTCTAGTCAGGGTGACGAACTGTCATGAGTGCACGTTCAGGACAGTGAGTGTAAAAATTCAGGACAAAGGGTTAAAATTCAGGACAAAAATTAAGGACAGGAAGTCAGAACTCAGGACAAAAGGTATGTTTTACAGACACATCAGAGGAGGTTGCGTAAAAGTATATCAGTAAGTACATAGACAACCACTTATGTGCAAGTGAAAATAAGTTTATAGTAAGTTGAGCCAATTGTGCACTTCATAGTTTTTCAGTATGCGCAGCTTTGAGCAAATGTGCAGGTCTTTTTGTGGTAACAAAACTGTCCCCACCCCACCTTTCCAGCCTCCCAGGGAAACGCATGATGCCCGGTCCAGCCAGTCCGGCATTGCAACCACCCTCCAATGGTGCCCCTAATCTCCACAAAGACCCTCTCTCACGTGTATTTTATTTCTTTTATAGTGCTACTCATCCGAAGTAAGTAGGACAGGGTGTTGGGTGCGTTACATCACACACATCATACAGAGAAAATGACTCATATAAATGTGAAAGTCAATGTATAGGAAATGTTACTTAAGATAATGAGGGTAACAAGGTGTAATCATTCTTTTATCCATCATTCAATCTTTCACCATTCATTCTGTCCTTCCATCTGTGTGCCCATCCATATCAATATTCAACCATTTGCAAACCTATCTATCATCTATCCTTCCATTCATCATTCCACTCATCCATCCTTCCATCCATCATTCCACTCATCCATCCCTCCATCCACCCTTTCACTCATCCATACCCCCATTCATCATTTCATTGTATCCATTCGTACACTCATCCATCCAATCTTCCACTCATCCATCCATTCACTCATCCATCTAACCATTTAACCTTTCACCCATCCAGCCATACTTTCACTTACTCATTCATCCACCCATTCACCCTTTGTCATCCATCCATCCTCCCTTTCTCTCTCCATCCCCTTTCACTTAGTCATCCATCCTTCCATCCATCCATCCTTCCATCCATCCATCCATCCTCCTGCTCATCCACTCATGAATCCATCCTTTGACCCTATCACTCATCCATCCTTTCACTCATCCATTCATCCTTTCTCTCATCCATCCACCCTTTTTGACTCCGTCACTCATCCATCCATCCTTTCTCTCATCCATCCACCCTTTTACTCCTTCACTCATCTATCCACCCTGTTGTCCATTTACCCTCCCTTGCACTCACTCATCCAGCCTTACATCCACCCTTTCACTCATCCATTGTTCCATCCTTTCACTTATCAATTTATAAATCCTCCCATCAGTTCACTCATCCATCCACCCATTCACTGACCTATCATCCACCCTTACACTCATCCTTCCACTCGTCCATCTACCCTTCCAGCCATACATCCATGTATTTACCGTCTCTCATCCATCCATCCACTCACTTATCCGTCCATCCTTTCTATCATTATCCATTCATTCACCCTTCCATTCATCCATTCACCCTTTCACTAATCCATCCAGCCATCCCTTCACTTATTCACTTGTTCACATTAATTATAAGCTGAGCCTTTGTCTGCAGAGTTACAGACAGAAGGGGCCCATCAAGTGCTTCACCTCTGTTGTAGTTCCTAAAGCTAGAGGTGGGACAGGGTAGGGCTCACTATACCCCTGTACATGGGCAATCCAAAAAAGGTGGAAGTCATGAGTCATGCACGAAGCACAGTGCCACTGTGACATGGTGTTGATTTCAGGGCTTTAAGTGCGATGAAAAAACTGGGGGGTCTCTCAAAAGGGGGTGTTCGTTGTAACTATGGGCATGGCTTAAAACAACTAAGCTTAAAATCTGTGCTTAGCATAGTGTGCTGCCCGGCTGGTAATTTGCTGCTTCTTTCATTGCATCCAGATATATAACACAACAAGTAGAGTTACACCTACAAGCCAGAACTATTGGCTTTGTCAATGGTTGTCAGTTGTATGAAATAAAAGAGCAGTAAGCGTGGCTTTGTGGAATATAACACTGAAAATGCATCCGTTTTAAAATGATGAGACAGTGAAAGACCCATAACCCTTTTTTTTTTACTTGTTTCTCCACCTTCTTTTTGTGAACCTGATTCTCGTGTAGCAGCATTGGCGTTTTTGTGCATTTCTTCCACCTGACTGAATGCCTTGCCCTAGACCGAGGCTGCAGGAGGCCAACACATGCATTAAGAGCCCTGAATGTCCCATTGTCATTCTGTATGTGGCAATCAGCCCCATACAGAATGACAATGGGTGGATGGGGCTTGCCTTGCGTTCAGTGCGCTCAGAGGATGAGTGTGTGGCGGCCCCATCAGGGAGGTGAGGCTTCTGGCTGGGGAACAGTGATGTTCCCCAATGCCCAAAACTACGGACAAAAGGCGTCCGTAAAAAGGGATTGTCATGAACAACGGACGTGAGACAATTACGGACGGTCTGTGAAATTTACGGACGGTTGGTCACCCTAGCTCTAGTTGAGTCAAGCAGATCACATTTCTCTGAAAGAAGTATGTGCATTTTTTTTTTTTACAGAGCACAAAACGCAAAACCTACCTGTTAAATGTATGTAGATTTAGTCATTTTTTTGTAAAAAGCAAGCACACAGCCGGTCTGCTTTTAGTTATTTAGGCTCCGGTCTGCTTTTAGTTATTTAGGCTCCAGTCTACTTTTAGTTTTTTAGGCTCCGGTCTGCTTTTAGTTATTTAGGCTCTCTCAATACAAAGAAAGGTGTTTGATGTATTTCTTCACTAGCTCTGATGTATTGTGCCATTTTGATTATATTCCTAATACATTTTGTAACTGTACTAAATTGTACCGACTCTGTTTAGGGAAATGAATAACATCTCCAAAAATGCAACATGCTATTGGCTCAAAGGTCAGGACTGTCTGGAGTTTGTCAAACCTGGTATAGCTGATTTGGTGGGGTGTCACATTATTTTTTTAATTTGTTAAATCTTTTTATTAACAAAACGACAAAGAAAACCATCAGGTGACATCAGCAGCTCTTGCAAGTTACATCAATACATTTCCATACATTCAAGATGGTAGATACAAAATGTAGGTAATGGATCAAGGGGACACATGCACCTCCACTTCCTCAGGACACATCGGGGGCGTACAAACATCTCTGCGGTAATGATTCCAAGCCTCCCAGACCCTCCCCCATTTCGCCGGACACCCCCTAGCCACATATACCAACCTCTCCATGAACATGCACCAATCCCGGTCCTCCTCCCACTTCTCGACCCGGGACGGCTGGCTGGCACCCCGTAACTGGGCAATATTCCGCTTAGCTATCATGCAAGCCAGCGTTACCCATTGCTTCCCATATGCAGTCAGATCTGTAGGTTCCCAGACATTCAGAATACACCTGTGTGCCTCCGGCCGTATCTCCACCCCCCGGACAACTCGTAACTTTTGGACTTGGCCCTTCTGGCATGTTCACCCCTAAACTTTTTGCTTTGTACTTGTGAATTGGTGGTAGTGATTTTTGGGTTCTACGCACTTTCACTGTGTCCCAGTGGAAAGTGCGTGCGCACTCTGAGTGCGTGGAGTAAGGTTGGCCTGCCCTCCCATAGGAATGCATGGGGAATGTCTGTGTCCCTGGTAGTTCCTGATGCGTGGGGTGTGCAGGCTCGAGTCTGGTATGTGCGGACTTGTGCGATTGAATGCTGCGAAATGATGTATGCGGCGTGTATGTGTCTAGTGTGGAAATGCCACTTCTAGACATGGCTGTGCATGTGCTGTAAAGGTGCTGGCGTGTGATTGGCTGGAGCTGGCTGTGAGCCTGGCTCCAGGACTCTGGGTGGGTCTGCCCGGTGGTGAGTGTTGAGATTAGCATGTGTGATGTGAGGGAGTGGTGCACCTGGGTCCTGAATAGGGCTGGACTTTCCCCACACAATGCTAGCTCCACCCCCTGTGGTGCGTCTAATGACCCTAGCCCTGCCAGTGAATAGAGTGAGGGGATGAGCACATCAAGAGTGCTCACAAACCAGCTGCGACTGGTTTTGCCCCCTCACCCTGAAGCCAAACAAAGGATTTAGTAGTATAAGAAGGGACTGTGTCCCCTTACAAGTTGTTCTCTTCCAGGATCCTGTCTGAGGGGGCTGCTGCTGTTGCTGGGCAGGAGGACCGCCACTTGGATTGCCTCCCTGCCTGGAGGCCCATTGAGCTGGCTCTGGGCCCAGCCTTGTGCCCTGCCTGCCCCCAGAACTTTGCTGAAGCGCTTTATTTTGTCCCTAGCACTTCATTTCGCTTATAGTGCCTGGTAGTGCTTTTCCCTTAGCAGCCTGGTCTCCCTCGAGCGCCTGGGAGCGCTTTATCTGTTTTCATAGCGCTGGGAGCGCTCTAGGTTCACTTAGACGATTCTCGGTTCAAGCGGCCATGGGATGGAACTCCCTCCCACGCACCCTCAGACTGGAATCCAGTTACCTGGTTTTTCGCAAAAAACTGAAAACGCACCTATTCCCGAAATAAATGTCCCTCCTCCCTTCCCTTCCCTCAATGGATATCAGCCTTTTTACAGCGCGGGGATGCCCTTGGGTCACCAGGCGCTATACAAATCGCTAAATAAATAAATAAATAAAATAGTGTGGGGAGCCCCTATTTTGACTGCTAGCGCTCAAAGCGTATTATTTTTCCTAAGCGGCTGCCACGCCGCATATTTGCCTGCATTATTTTAATCGAGGGAGCCCACCCTCTTCAGCCCCGCAGCAGGAAAAAGAATTCACCGCTGGCCCGGGGATCTGCCGTGAGGCGCTGTCCCGCCTCCCTACCCCAGGGCCGCACTGGTATTGGTTGCAGCGCGACCCGGAAGTGCTGCAGGCAAAAGGCGGAAGTCCCGCACCAGAGCCAGAAGCAAGGTCCGGCCATTGGAACTGCAAGGCTCCCCAAGGGTAGGGAGAGATCCGCGACCGGGGACGAGACCAACCTCCACCGCCTCACCGCCTGCAAAGGGAGCCACCGCCTGGAGGAACGGGCGGGGCTCCAGAGGGAGGAAGGTGCAGAGGAGTTCAGGAGTCCGCCCGCAGCTGCTGGTGAAGAGGAGCAGAGGCCGTGACTAGAGAAGAAGCAGAGCTCCCCAGCGCTTGGGAGAGCCCCGCTACCAGCCGCCTGCAAGGCCCCGGTGAGTCCCATGTTTGCTAAGGTCCCCGGAGCTGCTTAGAGGAGAGGGGGGGCGTTGGGGCACAATGCCGGTGCCCGCCCCCCTCAGTGGTGATCGCGTGGGCTCCTGGGGCATTTGACAGTGAGCTCGAGTCCCCAGAGGGGGGACTCTAACCAGAGGGGGGCCTTATTGCTTTACTGAGCCCCGAGAGGCTCCTCGGGGCCATCATCTCCCGAGTCCCCCGAGCGGGACTCCAACATCAGGGGGCATTTCTTTACTGCCACATTCATTTCTTAGAGCCACGAGAGGCAGGGGCATTCTTTGTTGTAGAGCCCCGAGGCCCCTAGCCCATATTCATTTCTCGAACCAGAGAGGCTCAGAGTGCCAGTCTGCTTGTTTAGAGCCCAGCGAGGCTCTTGGGGGACACAAGCGTAGTTGGTCAGAGCCCCGAAGCTCCCACGCTCTGTTTTTGCCCCATTGTGTTCTTGAGCCCAAGAGGCTCCAGCGTTGGCCCCATCATCCTTGTCACAGCTGCCCAGCACTTCGTGGGCAGCTGCTACGTTTAGGCCCCTGACTTTGGGACACAGGGCGTCCTAGCCCTAGAGAGGCCAGTTGGTCTAGGGACAGTCACAGGTGGTGACTTATGTGAGAGTGGCGCAATTGTTCTTTTCCTACACCTCTGAATGTGTTGTTTATGCATCATGTCTTTTCCTTCCCTACACCTCTGAATGTGTTATGATGCATCATGTGTACTGTGCGTATACCCCTACAGGTATTGTGATACTTAGGTGGTTGTTCTTGCTAGTACAGGTGGTGGTAGTGAGGTCCTGGTTCCCTGCGTAATATTCTCCTAAGGTGGTTAGGGTTGCGTAGGTGGTACTTAACATTTACCAGTAGTTACTGGTTGCATGCTACAGTGATTTACATTCTATGTTCTATGTTCTAAGTGCTAATTCTACCAAGTGCTAAGTTCTAAAAGTGCTGATTCCTGACAGTGGTCCTGGTGGCCCTTTCTTGTACATATCCCCTGTAAATTCTGCCTGTGCCTGTTGGCACATTGTAAAGTGTGTGTTTTTATCTAATGTGTTTTGGTGTAATACAAAGGCTATTTTTATATATAACCTTGTGTGGAGTTTCCTTTGTGGTGGGCCATGGGTGTTGTTGCTGGGGGTGCGTGCGCAAACACTTAACTCACATTGCCTCCAAGTTTAGCCTTACTGCTCGTGCTACGTTGCCAAGGGGGTGAGCATGGGTTATCTTGATGTGTAACTTCCTTGCCCTGACGTGGAAGTGGTGGTCTCTGACTGACTTTGGCGCAAGCCTGGCCAGCCAGGGATCCCATTTCTAACATTGGTGGCAGCGGTGGGAAAAGGATTTGTGTTTGCGTTGTACCACAGTAGCAACTGGCCGCACTACAAAACTCTGCATTTTAGATAAATCACAATTTGGGGATTATGGTTTCTAAATTGTTCTTAATGTCATTTCTGTGGAAATGTGTTTCTTGTGCACTGTGAGTTAGGTGTCACTAGCTCTGGGTGGTTTTCTATCCCCTAAGTGCAGGTTGAATTTTCTGGATTCACCAGAGGGTGGGTTCCAGTGGTAGCAGCGTAATAGTGTCCAGTACATTTGTTCCCCGCCCTGCGCCCAGAGTCTGGTACCTGTGTCACGTGTGGTCAGGTTGAGAAATCAGGGGTGGTAGAAACTGCCTTACTAGTCCGGGGTGGTTGTGTGTGGATGAATGGTGTGTGGCACTCGGCAAGTGAGTGTGAGTTCTCTGGGATAGGGAGCTCACTGAATTTTTTGTAAACGTTGTACTCTTACTTCAGACTGTTAGGTCCCCTGGGTTGCAAGTGTCTGTGAGCATTCTGCCAAGATGGAATCTTCTTTTAACCTCTGTGGCCTGTTTAGGTACAGTATGCATGAGTTGGTACGATTTTGTGAGGAGAGAGATATCACAGTGAATGAATCAGACACCCAGTCCAAGCTTAGGGATAACCTGATCCTATGGCAGAAGGATGACTGGGAACGTGAGCACAGTGAGAAAGAGAGGGCCCGGGCCTCACACCATGTGGGTGGTGGGTCTGTGGGGAGCCCTGCAGAGTCTGAAGCGGAGGTTGAGGATGACAATGAATGGGCGCCAGCAGAGAGCGAGAACGCCATAGATAGGGAGTCCCTTGCTGGGTCCAGTGTCCGATGCACACCCCATCCCTTTCCCTGTACCCAGATGAGTGGTTGGATAAGAGAGAAGAGAGGGAGCACCAGCTGGCTATGGAGAAGCTCAGGTTAGAGCATGCCAGAGAGATAGCGCAGCTGGGTGTGCAGGAGCGGATTGCAGAGGCTGAGAGGGCCTTGGCCAGGGAGAAGATAGCCCTAGAGGGTAGGTTATCCCCTGACCGCAGTCATAATTTTCTGGATTCCCCGGGGAGGGTTGAGTCCAGTGGGGGCAGCTATTTAAATTTCAGTGTAGGAAGTCCCACTCCCAGTTCCCAGAGTCTGGTACCTATTTCCCCAGAGGAGGAGTTAAGGCTAAAATTCAGGGGCAGTAGGAAACTGTCTCACCAGTGGTGGGAAGAGTTTGTGGATGAATGTCAAGGTGCACTGGCTGATTGGTTAGAGGTTCACATGGAATCTGAGTTTGCCAAGCTATTTGATCTAGTTCTAAGAGAGCAGGTGCTCAGTAGTTGTTTGCCAGGGTTGCGCCAACACCTGTTGGAATGTGGGTTGACTGATCCAGACAACCTTGCAGAAGAAGCAGAGCGCTGGGAGAGTGCCAGAGGTTCTGTAGAGTCATTGGAGAGTGAGTCCAACAGTAGTGGTACAGGTATCTTCCATCCCAGTGTGGTTGAAGAGGCTCAGAGTAGCCCAAATAGGTCCCAATATAGTGAGAGGGGTAGAGAGGCTTACTACCTGGCTCAGTGGAGCAGGAGTCAGTGGGAGGCTGAGAGTCCCCAGATGCCCGATGCCCTATCTCAGAACCTGGGTGGTTTCTTGAGGGAACACCAGGTTGGGGACCTAGGCAGTCCTGTTAGTCCACTTGAGGAGGATCTCCTAGTGTCTAGGGAACCTGGAACATCTGTAACTAGAGCTCCAGGGTTTCCAGTGTCCGGCAGTGTCACTGCAGTTGGGAGGGCACAGAAATCCGAAGTGAGGAGTGATTGGGGGATGAGTTTCCCAGTGGATACACCAGTGGACCAGGGACTAGCCAGTTGGGCTAGATCTTCTTGGGGCGACCCGGGTGGCGTCACTTCTGTTCTGGGGGATCTTCACGCCCTGTCAGGTGGATAAGGGATGGCAGATCTGCGCCAGACAGACAGTCACATGACACATGGGTCATGTGTCAGCCTCAGGGGGATGGTGTGTGAATCCCCAGAAGTCCTAGAGTGCCAGGCAATTATTCCACTAAAGGTTTTAGACCAGAGGTTAGGAGGCCAGATTCAGGATCAGCCTGACCTGAAGGGTAGGACAACTGTAACCAGTGTCCTGACCGGTTCTTCTTCCAGAGGTACCGCCCCAGTTGGTAGGGAGCAGGACTCTGGAAGGGGGTACAGAGGGTGGGAAAGCCCACCTCTGACCCCGGTGCAACCTGAGGGGTTAAACCCTAGGTTGGGAGAATGGCGTTCTGAGGGTACCCCTCGCAGGAGGTGGAGGAACCCTAGAAGATGAGGTAGGGGGAGGAGAGCCTTCCCTGAGACTCCTGGTCCGCCTGAGGTTGTAGACCCTAGGCTGAAGAACCAGTGGCAGTCTAGACCTGTCCTGCCGACAGGAAGAGTGGAAAATGGCTACTATGTGCCAGGGGTTCCTACCCCCCACTCTGCGAATAGGCAAGGACCGGTGGCACCTGGGTGGTCCAGGGCCTGGTCCTGGCTGCGGACAGCATGGGAGTACCAGTGGGGTAGCCCAGTTGGTCCAGACAGTGGTGTTAGAAGGAACCCCATGGGTTCACCGTGGCTTAGAACAGAAGGGAGTCCCTGCAGTTGCGGGCCGCGTCCGTGTTCTATCTCCCCAAGCAGGGAAGTCCATCACGGTGGTGATTGGTCTGCCCTGCGTTTCGGCTGGAAGGGGGTTGTGTTGGACTTGGCCCTTCTGGCAGGTTCACCCCTAAACTTTTTGCTTTGTACTTGTGAATTGGTGGTAGTGATTTTTGGGTTCTGCGCACTTTCACGGTGTCCCAGTAAAAAGTACATGTGCACTCTGAGTGCGTGGAGTAAGATTGGCCTGCCCTCCCATAGGAATGCATGAGGAATGTATGTGTCCCTGGTAGTTCCTGATGCGTGGGGTGTGCAGGCTCGAGTCTGGTATGCGCGGACTCGTGTGATTGAATGCTGCGAAATGATGTATGCGGCGTGTATGTGTCTAGTGTGGAAGTGCCACTTCTAGACATGGCTGTGCATGTGCTGTAAAGGTGCTGGCGTGTGATTGGCTGGAGCTGGCTGTGAGCCTGGCTCCAGGAGTCTGGGTGGGTCTGCCTGGTGGTGAGTGTTGAGATTAGCATGTGTGATGTGAGGGAGTGGTGCACCTGGGTCCTGAATAGGGCTGGGCTTTCCCCACACAATGCTGGCTCCGCCCCCTGTGGTGTGTCTAACGACCCTAGTGTTAAAAAGTAAACCAGACAAAGTCCAAGTAAACTTCTTCTTTATTCACGGTCTCCACAGTGCCAGCAGCTTAACAGGACACATCAGTGCATCGCTCTCCTCAAGGCAGTCTCACGCTGTCAACATTCTAATGCAGGCTCCAGGGGTGTGGAATGTTCCAAAAGGGAGGAGAGGGAGGTGAGGAGGAAGGTACCAAGTATTGATAACATCATGTCAAACACATATCTTTATCTGTGTAGAACTTGCGCAACGTCCATTATTAATAACGGATTATAAAACCTATAATAAGATTAGATACATTGTGGCTTATAACATATAAAGCAACTTGTAATAAGTATACTAATTCTATGGATTATAACACATCTTCTATCCTAACAAAAAGCAAAAATATGTAATGCTCTACAACCTACATTAATACATCCTATAGTCCTTGTGCCAGTTAGGAGCATTGGTAACTCTCTTGGTTTGCCCCCTTTGGTCCTTTGGTCTGTGGTTTTCCGAAAACTCCCTTGTGCAAGGGTTCCTGATTCCTGATACCTTGCCAACCTGTCCATGCTCCAGTTCTGTCCATTCTCTAATGTTACTGTGTTGTTTTTAACTTCTACAATCTGTTTGGGCTTTAAGTATTTGGATTCAAAATTTCTAGTAGAGTTCGGTCTCCTTACCCTTACCAACTCTCCAACCGCCCAATTTTGTGCTTTGCATCCATGTTTAGTATCGTACTGTTCTTTATATTTGGCTTGATGAGATTCTATGTTTCCTCTTGCTTCTTCAAAGGAATGAGTAGAACATTCTCCACCTCCTATCCATGAAGGGAAGAATTTGGTACTTGGCTTCCTTCTTCTGAGGGAACAGAAAGGAGATATTCCAGTGACTGTGTTTGGAGTCGTGTGAAATGCCCATAATAGCTCTCTGATTGACCTTTTTACAGGAACATTATTGGTACATGCTAACTGGATGTTCTCTTTAATCATTCTATTCACTCTCTCGATCATGCCATTTGCCCGCGGGCAGTATAGAGCTGTTTTGAGATGAGTAATCTTGAGCTTCTCCAAGAATTCTGACATTGCTGATAATGTGAGCTGTACTCCGTTATCCGTGACCAGTTCGGAGGGAATGCCTTCATTGGAGAACGTTTCGCTCAAGAACTCTATTAAGGATCCGGTAGTGATGTCGTTGACCATTTTAGTCACCACCGAGTGTGAATGGAAGTCAGTCAAAGTGAAAATGAAATGTTTATTCACCCCTGATCTGTTGATCGGGCCTATGATATCCAGCGCCAGTTTGTCCCATGGTTTACTCGGGATTGCCACTGGTGATAATGGGACCTTCTGGATATGCTTGGATTTGTCACTGTTGGCGCAAGCGTAGCAGTTCTTCACCTTGCTCTCCACACATGAATCCATGCCAGGAAACCAGTAATGTTCCCTGAGCCTGTTCTTCATAAGGCTTCTCCCCAAATGTCCTTCATGGACTAGATCGATAAGTTTGTCTATTAAGATCTTTGGGGGTATTATTTTGTCCTTTCTCCAGAGCAATTCATTATTAAGACTAATTTCATGTTTAACCTCCCAGAATTTGCTCAGTTCATCGTCGACCTCTCTGCGACTCTCAGGCCACCCATTTACAGTCAGGTCCTTCAATTTGCGGATGGTTGGGTCATTGTTCATACTTACAATCCATTCCTCCTTGCTAATGGTGATTGAATGTACTTGTAAAATTGGGAATTCCTGAACCTCAAACTGCTCTACCTTATCCAGAGGTGCTCTTGATAGGAAGTCTGCTGCCTTGTTATGGTTTCCGGCAACAAACTCCACCTTGAAGATGAAACTTTCTAACCCTAGTACCCATTTGGCTATCCTAGGTGTGCAGCTGGTAGCCCCCTTAGACTTGAAAATGTACACCAAGAATTTGTGATCCGTTGGAACGGTGAATTTGATGCCCCATAGGTAAAATTTGAAGTGTCTGACAGAAACCTACTTTAGATATTGAATGCCCCAAGTACTCTACAGACCCCACTCCAATCCTGCATTTCTTTTCATTGAGAGTAAGACCTGCTTCTTTGAACTTCCCAAGAACTGAGCTGAGATAGGTATCATGTTCCTCCCTAGTGGCACCATATATCAAGACATCGTCTTTGAAACGAATAGTCTGAGGGATTCCTTCCAAGATGTGCTTCATAATCTTTTGAAAAACCGCAGCCGCGGACGCCAACCTGAACGGCATGCGGAGGAACAAGAAAGAGCCTAAGGGAGTGGTAAAGGTAGTAAGTTCCCTTGACTCAGGGTGAAGTTCCACCTGGTGGTATGCGCTTGATAAGTCTAGTACACTAAAGCAACATGCCTCCCCCATGGTACTCAATGCGTCATGAATGCGGGGAAGAGGGAATCTTTCCACTATAATGTTGTCATTGAGATCTCTGAGGTCTATGCATAATCTTATTCCATTTTTATCTGCTTTTTTAGCTATAACTACTGGAGAAACCCATGCACTGCAATCTACAGGCCTGATATCTTCAGGAACAATATCATTGATAAATGACTGACTCCACCCACAAGCCTCAACTTTGTCCTCATTGCTATTACCATACTATGTGAACCTATAACTGTTTTTATAGCCGAAAACTATATAACCTCTACCTCTTCTTATTGGTCGATATAGATAGGGATATAAGCTAAGCCTTACCTACCTTTTATTGCTAATTGCACATGCGTTTGAAATATATATATTTATGCACCCCCTCATAGCCATAATTTTGTCTACCTCATATCTGTTTGTTTTTTATAATTGTTATTGTACTGCCAATTCGTAACTGACCTCGATGTTAAGCGCTCTGATACCCACGGGTCTTGTTCGCGCTATACAAAACACTATAATAAATAAAATAAATAAATAAATGATAACTCCCAGTTTTTACAGTCTTTTCAGTTCCTCCCTTAAAGGGTCACCCATTAAATGTGGTATGGGCCTAGTTTTATGGGTGATGGGTTTGGCGTTAGTCTTTAGTTTAATCTTATGTTGGAAGTTTTTAAGGAGCCCCAATTCAGATGAGAATACTTCCGGGAAATCATTAACCCACTGGTCACTGGAATTAGGTGAGTCCATGGAAAGCACCAGCTCAAGGCCGTTAGGATTAAGTATTATGCCCAGTTCTTTTTGGTGTTGCCACCCCAGAAGGTTGGAGCCTTCCTCTACAATGTAAACCTTACCTAGCGTGGAACGGTCTTTAAAGGTGATGTTGGAGTTTAACATACCATTGACAGGAATGAGTCCCTTAGTGTAGCTACGAGGATTGATATCCACTCCCAACAAATCCTTTTCATCGCATATATTAATGTTCCTAAAGTCGGCTAGATTCATCAATGTGAATGGAGAACACAAGTCTGCGTACATTTTAACTAACTTCCCTTCAATTCTGACCTCACATTGGGGATACTCTATTTGATTGACCTCCTCAGACTCTTTTATTTGGAAAACAATTTTGTTAATGGACTGTACTTTTTTCTCTTGTGGATTTGAAGGGGAAACATACTTTGGACTGGGACTATGGCAAAGCCTAGAGAAATTGCCTTTTTTTATTACATTTCTTGCACATAGCTGAAATAGCAGGACATGTAGGGTTATTGGGCAGATGACTATTGCTGCCACAACAGAAGCATTTGAGTTTGTTCGTAGTAGCGGTTTTGGATTTTTCAGCTTGAGAGTGTTTTTCCCCTTTGATCTTTAATACCTCCCCATCCTCTGAGACTTCCTCTATTTCAGATACTAAATTTCTTTCAGCATTGGTGTGTTCCCCTTGATTAGCTTTAGGTCTTATTTCTTTAATGCATTTAGCTGTATGCTCGATGGATTTGGCTATTTCAATAGCTTCATCGAGGTCAGGTTGTTTCTGGAGTAGTTTCTCTTGGATTCTGCTATTGCTAGTGCATCTCACTATTTGGTCTCTTATGAGGGAATCATTAAGGTCCCCAAATTGGCAATGCGTACTTAGGCCCCTTAACACTGCCACATAGCTGGCCAAACTCTCCTCTTTTCCCTGGACTCTAAAAAAAAAATTGTGGCTTTCAAGTACAATGTTTACCTTATCCCCAAAATGGAGACCTAACTTAATCAATGATACTTCATAAACATTAGATGCCTCCTCCAATTCTGGTTCAGGTAATGTGTCGAATATCTTCCTGCCCTGGTTGCCTAGATTGTGGAGGAGGACATGTTGCCTTCTAAAGGCACTGAATTTCTCCCACCTACAGCAATTAGGTATGACTCAAATACCCTCATCCACTCTTTCCATGGCATGTTAGGTTCCCCACACTCATTTAAAAATGGTGTTGGTTGTGACATATTAGAAGCAGCCATAATGGTGATAAAAAAATGTCGCACAATGGGTACCACAATAACACTTGCAGGTATATACTACTAGTACTGAAGCAATACACTTTAAAAGAAGCAATAATACACAACCAGAAAGAAAGATGGATAACCAGGAGAAGAACCCAGTACAGAACAGGTAACCACTTAATAATGGCTTTACAAAATCATTTCATGCCAGCTAACGTAATACAAGCAGTTTCATAACATTTTGATAGAGATAAGTCACAGTCATAAGACCTTATCCCCAAATCCCTGTATGAGCTGGTAACCTTATAACAGTGCTCGTTGTACCACCAAGCTGTGCCTGTCAGCGTTAAGAACATAAAATAGCTCCAAATTGAATTTGCTCAGGCAGTCTTAATTATGAATGAACAGCTGTGCCTGTCAGCGTGACGGCGTAGTGCAGCCCAAAATATGTAACAAGACAGGCTTATTTAAAAAGAACAGCTGTGCCTGTCAGCGTGAAGAACTTGATATTCCATAAAACTTAGTGCAGGCAGGCTTATTATCAATACAAAGGCTGAGCCTGTCAGCGAGTATGGTGAACTAGTGCAGGCAGGCTTATTATCAATAAAAAGGCTGAGCCTGTCAGCGAGATGGTGTAATCAGCAGACAGGCTTATTTGTAATAAAATGCTGAGCATGTCAGCGAGATGGTGTAATCAGCAGACAGGCTTATTTGTAATAAAATGCTGAGCATGTCAGCGAGATGGTGTAATCAGCAGATAGGCTTATTTGTAATAAAATGCTGAGCCTGGCAGCAAGATGGTGTAATCAGCAGACAGGCTATTTGTAATAAAATGCTGAGCCTGTCAGCGAGATGGTGTAGTCAGCAGACAGACCTATTTGTAATAAAAGGCTGAGCCTGTCAGCGGGTAAGGCAGAGACAGCAGGAACCTTTTAAATCTTTTGGCAGGCAATGGTTAATGAATGCCACACGATGCACCGGAGCTGTTAAAATCTACAGCGCTGACTGCTTGATGCTGGAACAGGTGAAAGATAGAGCGCTGGGGGCTTATTAATCAAAGTGCACTGCTCTCTAGTGTCATGGACGCGCTATCTCGCACGTTGCAGCTGAGGGTAAAGCAGCTGACAGGACGGAAACGCTCGATAATGACAGAGCGTAGGAATGCCTCACCCTTCAGTGCTCTACCCGGCGTCATAGAATGTCCCAGCAGGCGCTCCTCACACGAGCCTCCTTTCGCGCTCAGCTTTGGAAAACTATCTTACACAAAAACGTTTTCCTTTTTAAAACAGAGTCCTCTCACAATAGCGAGACAGTTCAAGCCATAAATGATTACAGTGGAAAAGGCGATGACAAAGCCGTACAGAGCAATACACAGCAATACACAGCAATCTAAAGGCGTCCATAAATCGCTTGCTGACAGCTTCCCTTCACACCCGGCTGAACGCGGAAAAGAGAATCAATTAACCCTTTGCAGGCGCTTTCAGAAGGTATTTGTTTAAAGTTATTAAATCAGCCGACAACACCAGTGTGAGCTTTCCTTCACGCTCGGCTCAACCAAAGTTATTTTTCCATAAAAGCTTAATCTGCGCTAGCGCTTCTTAATAAGTCATGAATCATCAATAACATGACAAGATGGAAACATTAAGCCTTAAACGCTGGAGCAAAGTAGCTGCCTTTAAATTTCACAGTCTTAATGTCCCAAAGATAGTCTTTTCCAAGGCAGATTTACTTCATGAATGTAAATAGAAGCGCAAGCTACTGATGCCGCTAATTTATATAGTTGAAGAAGGAGAAAAGCGATGGCTTGAATATTGAAAGTACCTTAACCTTGTGGGCCACAAGGTTTATTTATTGGCTGAAACAAGAGGGAAGGATGACCGCTTTGCTCCCTTATGCAAATCTCTTGTCGCCAGTGTTAAAAAGTAAACCAGACAAAGTTCAAGTAAACTTCTTCTTTATTCAGGTCTCCACAGTTCCAGCAGCTTAACAGGACACATCAATGCATCGCTCTCCTCAAGGCAGTCTCCCGATGTCAACATTCTAATGCAGACTCCAGGGGTGTGGAATGTTCCAAAGGGGAGGAGAGGGAGGGGAGGAGGAAGGTACCAAGTATTGATAACATCATGTCAAACACATATCTTTATCTGTGTAGAACTTGCGCAACATCCATTATTAATAACGGATTATAAAACCTATATTAAGATTAGATACATTGTGGCTTATAACATATTAAGCAACTTGTAATAAGTATACTAATTCTATGGATTATAACACCTAGCCCTGCCATTGAATAGAGTGAGGGGCTGAGCACATCAAGAGTGCTCACAAACCAGCTGCAACTGGTTTTGCCCCCTCACCCTGAAGCCAGACAAAGGATTTAGTAGTATAAGAAGGGGCTGTGTCCCCTTACACGTTGTTCTCTTCAGAGCCAGTGAGCTGGCTCTGGGCCCAGCCTTGCCCCCTGCCTGCCCCCAGAACTTTGCTGGAGCGCTTTATTTTGTCCCTGTTCATCACCACCCCCTTTTCTGAATTATTTTGTCCCTAGCGCTTCATTTTGCTTATAGCGCCTGGGAGCGCTTTTCCCTTAGCATCCTGGTCTCCCCCGAGCGCCTGGGAGCGCGTTATCTGTTTTCATAGCGCTGGGAGCGCTATAGGTTCACTTAGTGTGGGGAACCCTTATTTTGACTGCTAGCGCTCAAAGCGTGTTATTTTTCCTGAGCGGCTGCCACGCCGCATATTTGCCTGCATTATTTTAATCGAGGGAGCCCACCCCTCTTCAGCCCCGCAGCAGGAAAAAGAATTCACCGCTGGCCCGGGGATCTGCCGTGAGGCGCTGTCCCGCCTCCCTACCCCAGGGCCGCGCTGGTATTGGACCCGGAAGTGCTGCAGGCAAAAGGCGGAAGTCCCGCACCAGAGCCAGAAGCAAGGTCCGGTCATTAGAACGGCGAGGCTCCCCAAGGGTAGGGAGAGCCCCTCGACCGGGGACGAGACCCGCCTCCACCGCCTCGCCGCCTGCAAAGGGAGACGCCGCCTGGAGGAGCGGTCGGGGCTCCAGAGGGAAGAAGGTGCGGAGGAGTTCAGGAGTCCGCCCGCAGCTGCTGGTGAAGAGGAGCAGAGGCCGTGACTAGAGAAGAAGCGGAGATCCCCAGCGCGAGGGAGAGCCCCGCTACCAGCCGCCTGCAATGCCCCGGTGATTCCAGTGTTTGCTAAGGTCCCCGGAGCTGCTTAGAGGAGAGGGGGCGTCGGGGCACATTGCCGGTGCCCACCCCCCTCAGTGGTGATCGCGTAGGCTCCTGGGTCGTTTGTCAGTGAGCTCGAGTCCCCAGAGGGGGGACTCCAACCAGAGGGGGGCCTTATTGCTTTACTAAGCCCAGAGAGGCTCCTGGGAGCCATCATCCCCTGAGCCCCCCGAGCGGGACCCCAACATCAGGGGGCATTTCTTTAGTGCCACATTCATTTCTTAGAGCCACGAGAGGCAGGGGCGTTCTTTGTTGTAGAGCCCCGCGGCCCCCAACCCATATTCATTTCTCAAGCCAGAGATGCTAAGAGTGTCAGTCTGCTTGTTTAGAGCCCAGCGAGGCTCTTGGGGGACACGAGCGTAGTTGGTCAGAGCTCCGAGGCTACCACGCTCTGTTTTTGCCCCATTGTGTTCTTGAGCCCACGAGGCTCCAGCGTTGGCCCCATCATCCTTGTCACAGCAGCCCAGCACTTCGTGGGCAGCTGCTACGTTACGTGTTATTTTGCATCATGTGTAATGTGCTTATACTCCTACAGGTATTGTGATACTTAGGTGGCTGTTCTTGCTAGTACAGGTGGTGCTAGTGAGGTCCTGGTTCCCTGCGTAATATTCTCCTAAGGTGGTTAGGGTTGCGTAGGTGGTACTTAACATTTACCAGTAGTTACTGGTTGTATGCTACAGTGATTTACAGTCTATGTTCTATGTTCTAAGTGCTAATTCTACCAAGTGCTAATTTCTAAAAGTGCTGATTCCTGACAGTGGTCCTGGTGGCCCTGTCCTGTACATATCCCCCGTAAATTCTGCCTGTGCCCGTTGGCACATTGTAAAGTGTGTGTTTTTATCTAATGTGTTTTGGTTTAATACAAAGGCTATTTTTATATATAACCTTGTGTGGAGTTTCCTTTGTTGTGGGCCGTGGGTGTTGTTTCTGGGGGTGCGGGCACAAACACTTAACTCACATTGCCTCCAAGTTTAGCCTTACTGCTCGTGCTACGTTGCCAAGGGGGTGAGTAGGGGTTATCTTGGTGTGTAACTTCCTTGCCTTGACGTGGAAGTGGTGGTCTCTGACTGACTTTGGCGCAAGCCCTGGCCAGCCAGGGATCCCATTTCTAACAGTAACGTATCGTGAATCTTCTCCCAGTACGTCCGCACCCCAGAACAGTGCCATAATATATGCATGAATGTTCCAAGCTCCCATCACCCCCTCCTACATTCCCCACCCTCTGAGCGACCCATACGGACCAGACGGGGCCCCGTAACATATGACCTATGAAAGATTTGTAGTTGTACTAACCTAAGCCTCATCTGTATCGCTACCACCCGTGGAGAGGAGACCGCCTCCCGCCATTGCTCATCATCCAACTCCATCCCATCCTCACTCCAGTGTTTTCTTAGAATTACCAGCGGGTCCTCTATATGGTTAATAAGCTTCTTATATGTTAATGAAATAGTCTTCTCGGGGAGGTGGCCACATAATTTATTTTTTAAAAGTTTTTATAAATACAAAGTTTGGCTCTGTTCTCAAATCTATCAGATAGATATGCAATCTCCTCTTCCTCAGGCCCTTAGGCTGGTATTAATGGATCATAAGTTTACCAGGTAGTCCATGTCACCAGGGGCACCCTATTCTGGGCCATCTATTCCTTTTACAAAGCATTGTAATTTGGAAGCTATCTATCTGGCCAGAATAGAGAAATAAGGCTTTACATTTTAAGGATTGTATATTGTATTAATCTTTGCAATCAAGACAACCAAGGAAAGTTTATCAGAGCGTACATTGCCAGGATGAATATATTTATTTTGCAAAACAGAAAGCGGCTGACACAAGAACAAGAAGTTTCTGAAAGTAAACAGTTCTTATCGACATCCTATTTGCCCTCTGCCCTTCATTTTGATCTACCTGCCATGGGTCGCAAGGGGAGTGCCAAGGGTCGCAAGGGGAGTTCCATGGGTCGCAAGGGGAGTACCATTGGTAGCAAGGTGTCGCAGGTGAGATCCCTGGCGACTTCTAAATGATAGTCCATGGTTGCATCCTTCCTCTTGGTACTTTTCATTGGCTCCTGCCTCTGCTTTAGTGCCTCATTAGGAGCCCCTGCCTCGCAGCTAGCACTGACTACTAGAAAGATCATAAGCCACCAACCTCGGAGGGCCTAGGATGACTAGGTGTCCTGGAATCGCCAGGACAGTCCAGGTTGTTCGCCAGCTGTCCCATTAGATTTCGACAATTTTAGCACATGTCCTGGTTTTCACAGAGGGTCGATTAAAGACATAGGGAGGCATGTTTTTACGTGTTTCATGGGCAGTATGGTGGGTTGCGCGCTTAAGAGCCCTTGACTGGCACAGAGAATGGGGGGCCCCTTCCATGTACTTTGCAGGGGGGCCCCCTCAAGCCACTGTAACTTTAGAAATTTTTATGTTTGTGTAGTTTTGACCTGTTTTTATAGGGAAAACAAGTTTTCCTGACTATAACTAATCTGTAACCTTTGTTTTTTCATTAAATGTCAATGTTTGTTAAGGTGTTTTATTAAACATGTGTCTCAAATCATAGTCTGTGTCACAAGTGGAGAATTGTTATGTGGATTGTCAACAGTACAGTGGAAAAGAGTGTTGCAAAGGCTGTTGTCATAGACTGGAATATTGTAGATTGGAATCTAATGGAGCAGAATAGAGTGTAGTAGAGTATTGTGCAGTGTAGTAAAATGCTAAATAGTGTAGTGGCATGGTGTTTCACATAGTGGACTGGAGCAATGAGTTATACAGGGGAATGGCATGTCATAGAGCAGAGTAGAGTGTTTGTTTTAGAGTGGAGTAGGGTGAAGTAGAGCGTCATATAGTGGAGTATTGTCAAGTGGAGTGCCGCAAAGAACAGGGGAGGAGAGTATCATAGAGTAGAGTGTTGTGTCATATAATGGAGTGGTGCATCATAGAGAGAAGTTGAGTGGCATGTTCTCGAGTTCCAAATATTGTAGTACAGTGGCGTAGAGTGGATGGGCATAGAGAAGAGCACAGTGTCTCAGAGTGTAGTACAGTGTTTTCCTCTGGGGATCCACAGGGATCCTCACTCAATCCGACATTATTTAATGTTTATGTGGCTTAGCTATCGGCCCTGATTCAAAACTTTGGCTTGACTCTGACGTCATACACAGATGACACACAAATAGTTGTGTCGGCTTTCACAAATGAGTTATGTACTTCATTATGCTTCCATGACTGTATGCAGGAGGTACATTCATGGATGAGCAAACATTGTTTAAAGCTTAACTCCCAAAAAAACTTGGGTAATAATGCTTGGTAGCCTTTCGCTAGCATGGGCCTCCCCCTGGTGCCCTGAAGAATTAGGTGCTTTACCTAAACCCATAACAAAACTAGGAATTTGGGTGTCCTGACTGGCAATAAGCTGACGTAAAATAAAGAAAAATCTGCCTTTTCTACCAACTAATACTAGAAGGTCCGTTTTCACATGCATTAGTGTTATCAAAGCTAGATTATTACAATAGTTTCTATATGAATAGCCAAGCTCAATATCTAAACAAACATCAGATTGTTCAAAATGCAGCTGGCAGATTATTACTAGATGTTTGTTCAAAATGCAGCTGGCAGATTATTACTAGGTTTACCCAAATTTAAAATGCAGCTGCCAGATTATTAGTAGGTTTACCCAAATTCCAATCCGTCTCAAAAGAAATTTATAAACTACACTTTCTCCCAGTAAGAAACCTTATCAAATTCAAGGCTCTATGCATTGCCTATAAAGCCTTGAATAATTCCGACCCTGACTTCCTTAGGCATCGTTTTAAATGGTACCAGCCCACCAGACTCCTGCACTTTGCTGGGGCAAAACTAATTCTTGCACCCAGATTCTGAAAATCGAATTGGGGTGGGAAGAAATCTGATCACGGAAACAGCTAGGCTGTGGAACACTCTCCCCCCTCATATTAGATCCCTGCCCTCACTGTTCTCCTTCAGAAAGGAGCTTAAAACGTGGCTGTTGTATAACTAATATCTTCATCCAGTCGTGTTTCTTCCTAGTGTCAGGGCCAAGGCACATCAGGGTATACAAGTGTTCACTAAATTTTATTAACATAACATAGAGTGGAGTAGCATACAGTGCAGTAGAGTGTTGCAGAGTGGAGTGGCGCAGAGCGGAGTATAGTACAGTGGGAAAAAGTGTAGTAGAGTGGAGTATAGTGGAGTGGAGTACAATGGAGTGGAGTAGGGTGGAGTAGAGTAAAGTGTCATCGAGTGGAGTAACATGTCGTGGACTATAGTGGTGTGGAGTGCAGTAGAGTGGAGTGGCACAGTATACAGTTGAGTAAAGTGTCATGTATTGGAGTACCCTTGTTGTACAGTAGAGTGCAGGGGAGTGTCATTCAATATTGGAAAGTAGTGTACACTTAAGTAGAGTGAAGTGGCATATGGTCTAGTTGATTTTTGTAGGGTGAAGTGGTGTATAGTAGAGTGTTGGAGAGTGGTACAGTGGATTGGCATACAGTGTTATAGAGTACAATGTCATTGAGTGGCACAGAGTGGAGTGGTGTACAGTGCAGTGGTGGAATAGAGAGGATTACTGTGTCAGAATAGAATTTAGTAAAGTGGAGTACATTGCCATATGAAGAATTGCTTACAGTGGCATATAGTTAACTAGAGTATCATGGAATAGAATGTTGTACAGTGGCATACATTGTGCCAAAGTGTTGTACAGTGAAGTGAAGAGGTATAGATAGGAGTAAAGTGTCTGAGAATGGCGCAAAATGTAGTAGAGTGTTGTAGAGTGGAGTCACATAGATTAAGGTAGTGTGTGAAACAGAGTGAGTTAAAGTCTCATACAGTGGAGTAGAGTAAAGTGGAGTAGTGTAACATAGTGCTGAGTAAAGTATGATAAAGGTTATTAATGTGTCGTAGAGCATATAGGCATTCTGTGGAGTATACTGGCATAGTGTAGGTAGTAAACTGTTATAAATTGGAGTGGGGTCTTGTACAGTAGAGTACAGAGCTGGGTCGCATAGAAAATTGTTGTCCAGTGGAACAGAGTGTTATACATTGCAGTGTATGAGCCTAGAGTGGACTATAGAATTGGACAATGGAGAGTACAGGGATAGAGTGGAGTGGAATGTCATAGAGTGCCACGAAGTGTGGTAGACTTTTAAAGCGTGGAGTTGTAGAGAGTGGAGGAGAGTGTCATACGATAGAGTGGATTACCATAAAGTAAAGTAGCATACATTGGAATAGCGTACAGTGCATTGTATAAGAGTGAAGTGGCATTTGTGGAAAAGCATAGATTTGAGTGGT
This sequence comes from Lissotriton helveticus, assembly GCF_964261635.1. Lineage (NCBI taxonomy): Eukaryota > Metazoa > Chordata > Amphibia > Caudata > Salamandridae > Lissotriton > Lissotriton helveticus. Next base: position 2,025,489,186 of record NC_136067.1, read on the forward strand.
GTAGAGTGGAGTGGTGTAGAGTGGAGTAGGGTACAGTGGATTAGCTTAGATTGGAGCGGCATACATTGAAGTAGCGTAGCGTAGAACTGAGGAAGCTGTTATAAATTGTATTGGTGTCTTATACAGTAGAGTGGAGGGCTGTGTTGTACAGTGTTTGAAACTGTCAGTGGAGTAGAGTGTTGTACAATAGACTGTACAGACAGTTAATCGAGTGCAAATTTGGACAGCAGAGTGTATGGGGATAGAGTCTAGTATAGTGGCATGGAGTGAAGTAGAGCTTTGTAGAGTGAAGTTATATAGAACAGCGGAGAGTACACTGAAGTGTCATAGAGTGGAGTATCAAAGAGTGAAGTGGCATAAAGTGGAGTAGCATAGAGTAGTGTAGACTGGAGTGCCATACAGTGGAGTGGTGTAGAGTGTAATAGCGTACTGTGTAGTGGTGGAGTGGAGTGATGTCCAGGGACATGGTTTAAACTGGAGTGGTGTATTGTGGGGTAGGATACAGTGTAATAGCATACGGTGGAGTGGTGTACAGTGGAGTGGGGTAGGGTGGAATACCATAGAGTGGAGGGGCAAAGACTGAAGTTCATTCCTGTGTAATTGAATAGAATGGAGTGGCAAACAATGGAATAGCGTAGAGTGGAGTATAGAGCAGTGGTGTAGAGTAAAATAACATAGAGTGGAGTGGAGTAGAGTGGCATGGTGTTGACTGGAATAGCATATATTGGCATAGCGTACATTGCAGTAGCGTACAGTACAGTGAAGTACTGTAGATTGAAGTGGCACACACTGGAATGGGGTATAGTGTAAAGCATATCATGGAGTGGCATACAGTGGGGTGGTGTACAGTGGAGTGGCGTCCAATTGAATAGCGAAGAATGAAGTGGGGTAGAGTGGAGTTGCCAATAGTGGAGTGGCATACAGTGAAATACTATATACTGGAGTAGGATATACCGGAATGGCGTAAATTGGAGTGGCGTAACTTGAAGAGACATAGAGTGAAGTTGCATACAGTGTACTAGTGTAGAGTAGAGCTGTGTAAAGTCTAATGCGTAGAGTGGAGTGGCGCAGAGCTGAGTGTTGTACAGTGGAATGGCATTGAGGGTAATAATGTAGAGTGGAGTAGAGTACTGGGGAGTGGCGTATAATGGAGTGGTGTAGACTGGAGTGGCATACAGAGGTGTGGGGTAGAGTGTAATAGCATACAGTGGAGTGGCAAATATTGAAGAGAGGTCGAAACAAATGCATAGAATGAAGTGGCATATTTGGAGTAGCACAGAGCTGAGTGTTGTACAGCGGAATGGTGTTGAGGGTAATAATGTAGAGTGAAGTGGAGTACAGTGGAGTGGCGTATAATGGAGTGTGTAGACTGGAGTGCCCTACACTGGAGTGGCGTAGACTGGAGTAGCGTACAGTGGAGTGGCATACAGTGGAATACAGTACAGTGGAGTGGCGTACAGTAGAACAGCATAGAGTGGAATAGCATATAGTGGAGTAGCATCCAGTGGATTGGCGTACAATGGAGAAACATAAACTGGAGTGTCATACGGTGGCATTGCATACAGTATAATAGCATAGAGTGGGGTGGCGTACAGTGGAGAGGCATAGAGTGGAATGTCATACAGTGGAATGGCATATATTGGAGTGGGTGCAGCGGGGTCGCATACGGATGTATGTGAAATTTAGCAGCAATGTAGATTATGGTGTGCAGGGTAACGCAAGATAGCAAATTACGCTGCCTTAAGTTTCTCCAAATTTACCTATCAAAGCAGGGCCATCCATGGTGGCCTTGCGCTCCTTGTGATGCAAGGGTACCACAATCCAATAATACTGCTATGCCTTAGTTATAGTTTGGGCGGGTATACTTGCAGTATACCGTAGTGCATGACAGTGACAAGCCAGTATATAATTGGGTAATGGCTGTTTTCCGAGAATGAAAAGGCAGCTATATTCTTTTTAACTACACTTTGTCTGTGTTCAGTGTTAGGGCCTTAGAGCTAGGCAAGTGGAAGGTCTCTACCTACTACCACTTTATTAAAGTGGTAATAGGTAGGGAAATGTAATTATAATTTTTTTTAAATATTTTAAAATAAGTTTAGGTCCATATACTGTAAACATTTGTGAAATTCCGCCAAATTACTGCAGTGACAGATATCACCAAGTTTAAATAACTCATAACTTAAAAAAGTTCTTACCCTACTTAACTGCAGCCCCCAAAAGGCATAATCTCTGCACTTTAATGTATAATTGTGCCAACTTTCATGCAAATTCATTCAGCTGGTTTTTCGCTACAATAGTCTATGAAAAATGCATTGGCAGAAAAACGCGTTTTGGGACCTTCTTTTTCCTTTGCACCCTAAAAACAAAGCACCAAAAAAACTTACATCATCTAAAAATGTAGAAAATGATATTGGTTTGGAAAGTTTTGTGGTGATTCATCAAGCGGATGGTAAGTTATTAGGGAGCTATTATCCGAGGAATTCCAATCTTTGAGAATACCAACTATAAATTCAGAGTGGCAATCAGATTTAATGTGATTTCTTTCTTTTTATCTATTGTATTTATTATGTATTTTGTTTATTCTTTTACATAAGCATGAGACCATAAATGTGAATTTTAGTTGTGCTTGTAGTAATCATGAAACTTTACATATGCAATCTATTTTTGGGGGGCGGGGGCTTCCTTGCTACCTTTAGTAGGATTGTCCTCCATATAAAGCCCAAACTGAATAAAAGCGAATCATTGTTATTATAAAAAATAAAATTATATTTTTTTCCTAATGGCAAATTATCATATCCTATAAATTAGTTTGTGAATCTCACTGCTTTTCCGTTTTTTCATTTTGGTGCACAGGAGTACATAAAGAAGATGGTTTTTGTTTGGCTTGTTGGGCACAGTTTTATTTTGTGAGTAAGAGAGCATGCAAATAAATTGTATGTAGATTACAACATAGTTTAGTTTGTTATGTAATTGTTTATTGGTTTCCATTATCATGCATTCATAATGGGCGTTTCAGTTGTTCATGTATTAAATCTGAAACTTACATATGCAGTCTTGTGTATTCTTAGCAAAACTCACAGGATGATGGACGGAATGTTGCACAATGGCAAAACATTCACCCCCAGTCACAGATCTGGGTTTAATCCATCAATATTTTGCTCACCACGCCACCCCAGTTCAGACATGGCCATATGCAAATCAGTACTGACCCTGTGCCTCATGGGAACAGTCCAGACCGAACTGCCAAGCCATGTCTTTCCTGGACCGGAATCAAGCATCCTAGGAACGGTTTCCGGCATTCAGCCCTCATCAGCCAGGATAGCCAGACTCCAGTGTCTTAGTGAGCACGGGACCCACATCTGGCATACCCTTCCCACTTAGGGCGGATGGACGGAATGTTGCACAATGGCAAACCATTACCCCCAGTCACAGATCTGGGTTTAATCCATCGTTATTTTGCTCACCACGCCACCCCAGTTCAGACATGGCCAAAAGCAAATCAGTACTGACCCTGTGCTTCATGGGAACAAATCTAGAGCGAACTGCCAAGCCATGTCTTCCCTGGACTGCAATCAAGCATCCTAGGACCAGTTTTGGGCATTCAGTTAGGGGTGGGCGTAAATTCCGTTTGGCTCGCGGAATTTGCAAAATTCGGCATTTATGCGTTCCGCACGGAAAGCGAAAATGTCAAAATGTCCGCGATCCGCGGCGGAACGGAATTAGGCAGGGTCGAGGCTGGACAGGTGTGCTTTCTCCCCATATCTTCTGTCGAAATGTAGCTGTGATGCTTGGTGGAGGCCTTTACATCCATGACTTTCTCAAGCGCACTCTCCGTGTAGTTTCTGTGACCATGAGCTTCTTTCTCCATTTCTGCTTCTCTGATCTGTCTCTGACCTTTTATACAAAGAGGCATGTGGAGTCGCATAGAAGCCCCGCCCTTTTGGCCCCAACCACACACACTAGCGGTATGCAAGGTCGTCCCACTAGTTTACCAATTTTGATGGACAGCTCACTCGAGGGACGGTGGCATCTTCTTGGATCAATATATAGGCAGGATTTCTTCTGGCACGATGCTCCTGTCACAAATACTAAACCTCAACAGGAAGCACTTACAGATAAAAATAAAGCAGGTGCTCGAGTTGAAGCTCAAATTCAGTAACGCATTAGTCAGCCCCAAAAATTTGTGAGCACGGTCGAGGCTGGACAGGTGTGCTTTCTCCCCATATCTACCATCGAAATGTAGCTGTGATGCTTGGTGGAGGCCTTTACATCCATGACTTCCTCAAGCGCACTCCCCGTGTAGTTACTGTGACCAGGAGCTTCTTTCTCCATATCTGCTCCTATGATAGGTCTCTGACTTTTTATAAAAAGAGGCATGTGGAGTCGCATAGAAGCCCCACCCTTTTGGCCCCACACACACTAGCGGTATGCAAGTTCTTCCTGCCAGTTTATCCACTTTGATGGACAGCTCACTAGAGGGACCTCGTCGCCCTGGCAATGCTACAGACACGCATGGTCACTGCAGACAACTCTTCTGGCCCTTTACGCAGCTGTAGTATAGGGAAAGCACTTTACAGTTACCCAATTAGGTAGCACTTACTGATTAGCCAGTAGAAAGTACTGCAGTTGAGTAGAGGTATTGCACAAAACGGTGGCATCTTCTTGGCTCAATATGCTGGGCAGGATTCCTTCTGGCCCCCGAAATCTCCATGAGAATGCAGAATTCCGCGTTTTCGCTGAGATTTGTTGCTGTTTCGCGATATTTCACAAAAGGCAACTTCGCAAATTCCGCCCACCCCTACATTCAGCCCTCATCAGCCAGGATAGCCTGTCTCCAGTGGCGTAGTGAGCACGGGACCCACGTCTGGGCATACCCTTCCCACTTAGGGCGAACAGCAAAACACACAAGATGATGGACGGAATGTTGCACAATGGCAAAATATTCACCCCCAGTCACAGATCTGAGTTTAATCCATCCTTATTTTGCTCACCATGCCACCCCAGTTCAGACATGGCCATATGCAAACCAGTACTGACCCTGTGCCTCATGGGAACAGTCCAGACCAAACTGCCAAGCCATGTCTTCCCTGGACCGGAATCAAGCATCCTAGGACCAGTTTCGGGCATTCCGACCTCATCAGCCAGGATAGCCTGACTCCAGTGGCGTAGTGAGCACGGGACCCATGTCTGGGCACACCCTTCCCACTTAGGGCGAACAGCAAAACACACAAGATGAGGAATGGAATGTTGCACAATGGCAAAACATTAACACCTAGTCACAGATCTGTGTTTAACCCATTGTTACATTGCTCACCACGTCACCCCAGTTCAGACATGGCCATATGCAAATCAGTACTGACCCTGTGCCTTGTGGGAGCAAATCCAGAGTGAACTGCCAAGCCATGTCTTCCCTGAACTGGAATCAAGCATCCTAGGACCGGTTTCAGGAATTCAGCCCTCATCAGCCAGGATAGCCTGACTCCAGTGGCGTAGTGAGCACGGGAACCACGTCTGGGCATACCCTTCCCACTTAGGGCGAACAGCAAAACACACAAGATGATAGACGGAATGTTGCACAATGTCAAAACATTCACCCCAGTCACAGATCTGGGTTTATTCCATAATTATTTTGCTCACCACGCCCCCCCAGTTCAGACATGACCATATGCAAATCAGTACTGGCCCTGTGCCTCATGGGAACAGTCCAGATCAAACTGCCAAGTCATGTCTTCCATGGACCGGAATCAAGCATCCTAGGACTGGTTTCGGGCATTCAGCCCTCATCAGCCAGGATAGCCTGACTCCAGTGGCGTAGTGAGCACGGGACCAACGTCTGGGCATACCCTTCCCACTTAGGGCGAACAGCAAAACACACAAGATGATGGACGGAATGCTGCACAATGGCAAAACATTACCCCCAGTCACAGATCTGGGTTTAATCCATTGTTATTTTGCTCACCACGCCACCCCAGTTCAGACATGGCCATATGCAAATCAGTACTGACCCTGTGCCTCATGGGAACATTCCAGACCGAACTGCCAAGCCATGTCTTCCCTAGGACCAGTTTCAGGCATTCAGCCCTCATCAGCCAGATAGTCTGACTCCAGTGGCGTAGTGAGCACGGGGCCCACATCTGGGCATACCCTTCCCACTTAGGACGAACAGCTGGCTGATTATGGCTGATAGCCAGAAACTGGTCCTAGGATGCTTGATTCCGGTCCAGGGAAGACATGGCTCAGCAGTTCCGGCTGGACTCTTACCATGAGGCACAGGGTCAAGACTGATTTTCATATGGCCATGTCTGAACTGGGGTGGCGTAGTGGGCAAAAGAACAATGGATTTAACCCAGATCTCTTGACTGGTGGAGAATGTCTGCATTGTCAGCATTCCATCCATCATTTGTTTGCTGCAAGGCTTTTCGCCCTAAGTGGGATGGGTATGCCCAGATGTGGGTTCCGTGCTCACTACGCCACTGGAGTCAAGCTATCCTGGCTGATGACGGCTGATAGCCAGAATCCGGTCCTAGGATGCTTGATTCCGGTCCAGGGTAGACATGGATTGGCAGTTCAGGCTGGACTGTTCCCATGAGACACAAGGTCAAGACTTATTTGCATATGGCCCTGTCTGAACTGGGGTGGCGTAGTGGGCAAAAGAATGATGGATTTAACCCAGATCTCTTGACTGGTGGAGAATGTCTGCATTGTCAGCATTCCGTTCATCATTTGTTTGTTGTAACGCTTTTCGCCCTAAGTGGGATGGGTATGCCCAGACGTTTGTCCCGTGCTCACTACACCACTAGAGTCAAACTATCCTGACTGATGACGGCTGATAGCCAGAAACCGGTCCTAGGATGCTTGATTCTGGTCCAGGGAAGACATGGCATGGCTGTTCGGGCTGGACTGTTCCCATGAGGCACAGGGACAAGACTGATTTATATATGGCCATGTCTGAACTGGGGTGGCATAGTTGGCAAAAGACAATGGGTTTAACCCAGATCTCTTGACTGGGGGAGAATGTCTGCATTGTCAGCATTCCGTCCATCATTTGTTTGTTGTAACGCTTGTTTATTCTTAGGTCTTCCTTGCTACTTCTAATAGGATTGTGCTACATATGACGGTCAAAGTAAATGAAAGGCAATCATTGTTATTGTTATAAAAATAGAGATTTTCATTTTTTTTGTGGGCAATTAAGATGTCCTCCAAATAGTAGTTTGTGGGACTTACTGCTAGGGGAATTTTTTATTTGTTGCAGAGGAGTTGTATACAAAAGATGTTTTTCATTTGGCCTGTTGGGCCACTTTTATTTTGTGAGACACAAAGCATGCAAAGAAAACTTATGTAGTTTTAGAAGCATTCTATTTGTTATATATTTGTTTATGGGTTTCCATTAGAATGAGACCCTAAATAGATCTTTAATTTGTTCATGTAGCAAATCGGAAACTTTACAAATGCAGTTTAGTTTATTTGTTTGGCTTCCTTGCTACTTTTAGTAGTATTGTGCTACAAGATATCACTAAGTTGAAAAACCTTATAGCTTAAAAAATACTTACTATACTTACCTGATGTACCCAAAAGAATCATCAATGCACCCTAATATCTAATTTTGCCAAATATCATCAACATCTGATGCAATATGAACAAGCATTTACAATGCAATGGGTTCGCCTTTGGAAAAGTTAGAGCTATTGGCATTGTAAATGACAAAATTTGTATTTATGTGTTGGTTTTGAAAACAGATAAATAAATGGCATTGTCATTTACATTGTCATTAGCTTAATCTCTGCAGTCACTCTGCAGTCCCTAGCACTCCATAGCACTCCCTAGTCACTCTGCACTCCCTAGCACTCTGCACTCCCTAGCACTCCCTAGCCCTCCCTAGTCACTCTGCACTCCCTAGCACTCTGCACTCCCTAGCACTCCATAGCACTCCCTCGTCACTCTGCACTCCCTAGTCACTCTGCACTCCCTAGTCACTCTGCACTCCCTCACACTCCCTCGCACTCCCTAGCACTCTGCACTCCATTGCACTCTGCACTCCCTTGCACTCTGCACTCCCTTGTACTCCGCACTCCCCAGTCACTCTGCACTCCCTAGCACCCTGCAGTCACTCTGCATTCCCTGGCGCTCTGCAGTCACCCTGCACTCCCTAGCACTCTGCAGTCACAGTCGTAGCCATCGCGCCCATATACAGCATCTTCTGAAACCCTGAAGAAGAAACATATAGTTATCACAGTACCAATAACTACACAAATTAAGGTGGGTGAATGACATTTAGCGAAAGGACTACGCAGCCATTTGTCGAAAGGAAAGACGGATGCTTCTGCCATGGCGCAGGGACGGACTTTCGCATAAGCGTATATGATTTATAAAAAGGATGGTGGAAATATCTGTACATTTATTGATGCAAATATACAAACCTGAAACATTTATGTTTGTGGCTAAATGGTGACACATACGCGATACAGTAAGCATTTCGACATTAAAGACACAAGTATCGAGCACTCCAATACCAAGAGCTTGCACATGCAGCTTCCTATACAACATTACAAAGTGCAGAGCACGTAAGGAGAAAGGGCAACGGGCCTGCGATAGCAACCACCGGGAAGAGTCCCTCCAGCCACAAGAAATAGGCGGGTGCATGCAAGAGCGAGTACGAAAAAGGAAGACATTCCATTAAAAAAAATTGTTTAAGATTGACGTGCAACGCATGCTGTACCAGTAGTACGAAAATATATTGTGTAGTTAATTAAAACCATAATACAAAACGTTTAAAAGGCACGTTAAAGAAAGAGCAGAAGAGTACGTCCCTGCGATACCGTCTAACGTGACTGACATGCTTTGTGTTTAACAGAATGAAAACCTCTGGACTAAACTTTAATTGGAATTAGCGGTTTACGTGTGCAATAAACAAGGCAAGAGAATAGCATAATACTCATAGAAAAGAGCCAATAAGAATCTCAATACACATCCGATGCAGCATGCCAGCCCTCCCCGCTTCGTGCCCGCCATGACCAGGAAGCAATTAAAGACAGTACCGTCTACGCAATCTAATGAGGTTTGCATTGTCGCGAATACGTACAAATAAAAACATTTTCGATTGTACATCATAAGAGTCCAGCGACGTTTTTGTTAGTTTAGAGCGACTCGCTCGTTTTTTTTGCCGCGTCCCAATTTCATGCCTGCAACCTTAAGTACACAACGGCACACCATCCTACCAGTAGGAGGATCCATCTATCGGATCATATATGCAGTAATGATTTCAATGCAACGATAAACTGTAAGACATACAACAATTACTTATAGCCAAATGGTAACTGATGTGGACAATATATGCCCCGGCTCCTAATGGTTCCAAAAGATTATAAGGTACTCCATTTAGGTCACGTTTTATTCCTCTTTAACGGCCACTACTGTTTTGCTTTTGAATCCAAATAAACAAGGCGTGGTACTTACCGCGGGTCTTCGAACTCGACGAAAGCAAAAGGGGCCCACCGCGCCGATTCTTGAGGTCGATGTCACGAATAGCGCCATATTTGTAGAATACGTCCTCTATGTCCTTGGTGCGAATGTCGGGAGGCAAGTTCCCAACATATATGCGGCAGTCATTGCTCCTGGCGGGGCCGCGGATAACGCCTCCTGCCATGTCGTCCAGGGTGGCGGCTGGATGGGGGCGTACGCCGCAGGCGAAGAAGAAGTAGGAAAAAAGGTTAAACAAGCACCTACGGGCAAGGAAAAAAGGTTAAACAAGCACCTACGGGCACACGGACAGCAGGAGGGGGGCGGGAACGGACAGCGGGAGGGGGGGGGGGGAACGGGCACATGGACAGCGGGAGGGGGGCTGGAACGGGAGTAAAATATGCCGCTTACCTGCTAGCCGATGCCAGGCAGACATCACTCGTTGCGGTGCCTTCCAGGGGAAATGACCAAAACAAACCTTCCCCCCCCAAAAAAAAAGCCCCGCCCACAGCCGCATGACATAGGCAAAAGCCTAAAAGTCTCAGGAACGCCCACGAATCTGCTCCGGCTTTGACGGACAGATCTCTGTTCCAATCGCTAGCCTCCATTTATGGAGCTAGCCAATGGAACAGAGGGCGGATTCCCAAGCCACATACTGTAGACATAAGATTTCGCCTGCGTGAAACGCTGCTTGCGCAGCTTTCGACAGGCGAAACCTAAAAATGCAATATGTAAAATGCTTTGGATGTCAAGCCTATTATACTTTGCACCCCTTAATCAAACATCACAAAACTTTGAGTCCTCAATGAAATGGGTGCAACAGGTCTAAAAAGTTTCTCAGACATTCATCAAGCAGGTGCAAAGTTATTAAGGGGCAAAAATCCAAAACATCCCAAATCTATGGTGACCTTAACTATAACTACAGAGTTTCTTTTTCCACTCTGTAATATGGTCATTGGAGGTGAAACAATGGAAAACTGTTCGTATCACATTATACTCTGGGTACACTTTATAGATGACTTATTTGTCATATGGAGATGCTATAAGGTAGAGGCAGTCCTCATTGTGGAAGAGATAAACAAAATGATTAGAATTTGGCTTTACGAGTAAGAGAATTCAGAGAGAACTGGAGTTCCTTGATTAATTAATAATAGTAGATGTACAGAAGTTGGTGACAACACTGTCCCCGAACGACCACAGTAGGCAACAGTATTTTACATGCACAAAGCTGCCATCTCACAGCACTTATTAACAGTACACCCTTCAGGGAATTCTACAGAGCCAGAAGAGTTTGCAGTACGAATGAATATAGTAAAATAGAAAGGTAAATGATAACTAGATTCAGGGCAAGAGGGTACAGGGAAAATATTATGGCTGCAGCCTCCAAATGAGTCAGGCAGTACACAAGGGAAGCAGCAATTTTTACAGCTACAAGGAGGAAAAAAGGGAAAGAGGGACTCAGATTTATCACCACTTATAACCGAGAACATTTAAGAGTGACGGCTGCCCTTAACAAACATTGGAAGCTTATTACAAGTGACATAGTATTTGGTCCTAATATTCCTAGGACAGCTCCTATTTGTTATAAAGATGCTCAGTCAATGCGAGATTCCGTAACAAGAGAGGATATAACAAAATGGTGAGAGGGAGATGACATGGTTTTCCCTGAGGGAGGTGTTTATGAAATGCAATAAATGCAATGTATGTCAGCATGGAGTTAATATCACCACAATCAAAACACTATGTAATAAAACATAAAGGTTAAGGATAGTTTGACTTTCAGAAGTACATATGTGGTCTATAAATTAACATACCCCTGCCAAAGACATATATAGGCTGTACATAAAAGAATCTTACAACAATTGAGAGTGATCGAAAATAGAGATTTTAGCTACACCGGTGGCAGTCATTTTAGTAGATTCCACAATGGAGAAGATTCCCAGCTAAGATATTGTGGTTTAGCACTGGCACCCAAAAATATAAGAGGAGGCGATAGAAAACAAGATTTGAGACAATTAGAAATGAGATTCCTGGGGGCGCGGCTAGCTCTCCCGGGAGGCGCGGATGGGGGTGAGACCAGCGTGACTCCTTTACACGCTACCAGACTCGGAACTGCGGAAGAAGATGTTGATAACTATGGCGCTCTGAGGGATTTCCTTTATTTACCCCTTTGAAGCCTTCCTGCGAGCTCCTGACAGCAAGTGAGTGTGGCTCCGGCTCCCGGGATCGCGGCCGCCATTTTGTGAACCGCCGACGGAGCTCTGCTCCTAGCGGTTCTCCTTTGATGCGACCACTTGCTTTTGGTGTCATTGCCGCTTTCCCCTCAAGCCTACGCCCTGCAATTTTGTTCTCCTTTGCTAAAAGAAAGCAGCCTCATTGATTTTAGCGCTTTGTCACACGCTTTGGAACCAGTCATATTTTGCTGCCACGGTCATCTCCTCCTCAGCGCTGACGCAGCTTCACAGAATTTAGCGCTTTCTTACGCGCTCTGGTTACAGTTGTATTATGCTGCCACGGCCATTTCCTCTTCAGCGCTGATGCAGCCACAGATCCCGCTCTATCGCGGGTAATAATTTTCCTGGAAAGAGCGCTTATGAATTTTCTACCTTTTCATTACTAGCGCTCACACCTTTCTACGGCAAACATGTAAGATAACAAAGGTTAATTCTTCTCATATACTCTTTTGTCTCAATGGATATTTTATCACTAGTCTATAGTTCCTGCACGTTCTCAACGACATGCCTCCCTAATTTAGGAAGTTCAACAGTGTGCTTTTTCTAGTTTTCTATTCTTTCCACGAGGTGTTTCGACCATTTTGACTGCACAATTAACTTTTAATTGACTGAACTTGTTTCTTTATTTATTGCCAGTCACATAATACACTATTATATTCCATTATCAATATACATCTCTGGTGTTCACCTCCATTTTGTATTTCACTGCCTCTTTTTGCCTCACATGTGTTTATGTGCTTTTATTGCATTTGCTTATACAATTTTATCTCCATGTATAATGTGTTCTTGAGTTCACTGACTCTGTTTTTGTGGCACTTCTGCCTTAGTTTTGACATATCACTTTGCTGATATGTTTCATTTATACTTCTACTATCATATGTGATTGTTAGCGTCATTTAATCATATAGTCATTAAAATATCTTTTGAGTGGTTATAAACTGTGATTGTACTATTTTATACCTAGATTTTTTCAATTGCTTACCTCCTTCATGGGAAGGTTGTCTAAAGATCTACGTAAGCCATCTCCCGCTTCACGCAAATTCCTACTTCACACTAGCTCTAGATACCAGTGTCTTGAAATGGATGATTCTCTTGACACTCCATCTAAGAGTTCCTTTTCCACCTCAGCTCCATCAACGTCTAGTACCAATAAAAGGTCCATCAAAAGACTGAAAAAAGATCCTCCTTCTCCTCCCAAGTAATCAAGATATCATATTAGAGGAAATTAGGGCCTTGCGCCCTTTTATTGAAGAAACTAAAACTAACCTTCAGAGGCTGTCTGAGAAGTGGTCAAATGTTGACGAGCGTGTCACTCTTCTAGAAAAAAATGTTGTTACTCTCAATACTTCTGCTTCCAAGGTCGAACCGCTCTGTGCTCAAGTATAAGCCCTTCATAAGCAAATTGAAAACTTGGGAAACAGAAATAGTAGAAACAACCTCGGCATTTACGGCCTTGCGGAAGGTTCAGAAGGTTCTGACTCTCTTGCTTTTTTCAAATCTTTCCTGCCAAAAATCCTTCAACTACCAGAAAGCACCAATTTCAATATGCAAAGAGCGCACAGCTTAGGTCCTCTTCCTAATGTGTTATCTACTTCTGTTGTCAAAAGACCGAGGGGTGTCATCATCTACTTCCTCGAATACACTGATCTACTTACAGTTTTGTCAGCAGCCAGAGCCATGCCTTGAATTACCTAGTCTGGAAACACTCTTTTCTTCTCACAGGATTATGCCAAATCCACTGCAGATCGACGTAAAGAGTTTTTATCTCTCCGACCACAGCTTCGCTCTTTGGGAGCACGGTATGGGCTATTTCATCCTTGCCTTTTTAAAGTGACTTTCAACAACAAAACTACTACTTATGACAATCCATTAAAGCTAAAGAGTTTTCTTTACTCCCACAGTGTTACTGCAATGGACACAGCTTCTACTTCAAGCTCTAAATAATTTTCTTTAGTTGCTGGTTTTGTATTTCTACATTTTTGCTGTTCCCTTTATTATTGTTATTTATGATTGTTACTTCTAAGAATTTTTTTCTGACGATTACTTAAGTCATTCCTGTACTTCTTATTATTGTTAACTGCATTATCCTTTTCTTTCTTTTAAACAGATTTTCCTCCTCCATGTTTTATCCCATCCTCTTGCCCTTGGAGTCCATTGCAGTCGTCTTCCCTTACCGCCTTCCCTTCGGAGCTTGGAATCTGTCATTGTTCTATGTGGCCTCCATCCTCTACCCCTTTGTATGTCTTCGACGTTCTGTAAGTTGACCAATCTTTTCATTACTTTATCTTATTCTCACATTTCTTTCCTTTTCTTTTCATGTTCCAGATGTTCTGTAAGCAAGTTATTCTCCACTCTATCTTCACACTCTTTGTTTTCCTCTCTTTCTATTTGCATTCTTTCTTTTCAATATCTCCTCTCTCTTACTTCTTCTATTCATTTGCATCTCAATTTTTTTTTCTTTCCACTATTCTAGTCCTACTATTCTTTTTTCTACTCTCTTTTCTCACTCTTTTGTCCTTCTTCTTTCATTCTAAGTTTTTCCCAATGTAATATAGTTGGCTTGTAAAACAGTTTAACTTGTGTTCTTTATGGATATATTCTGTTTGGTTTTAGATGTATCTTCATACAGTTCTCATATACCTTAATAGCTCTCGTTCTTCACATTTATACCTTAACTGGCTTTTGTTATATCTTTATGATTTCTTCATATGCCTTTAAAAATGGTATCCTGGAATGTTAGAGGTTTACACTCACCAATTAAAAGACAGAGAGTTTTAACACACCTTGCCAAACTTAACACAGATATCGCCTGTATACAAGAATCACACCTATCTGCTGAGGAGTCTGCTAAACTCAAAAGAGGCTAGGTGGGCGAAGTTTTCTTTTCCCCAGGGGATGGTAAGCGTAATAGATTCTTGATTTTGTTTAGAAAATCCCTTCCCGTCAAATTAATAAAGAATTGCATGGATCACCTAGGTAGATGGATTCTGGTGAATTTCACATTAGATGATATCCCCATTACTATTTTGAATATTTATGCCCCAGCGACTGGCGATGCCTCATTTTGGACCTCCTTAGCTCCGCACATTACACAACATTATGTTGATAACTTTTTTCTTATAGGTGACTGTAATGAGGTTTTCGACCCATTTTTAGATAGACACTCATCTAGCGCTTACATCCCTCACAAATCACATAAATCTTTTACACAACTCATTAATCAATATAAACTCATTGATGCATGGAGACTTTGCAATCCTACTTTACAAGAATACTCATTCTTTTCACCACCTCACCTGTCCCAATCGCGATTGGATTATTTTTTCATTTCACACCACCTATCTCAATCCCTTATCACCTCCGACATTGGCTCAATTTTAATATCCGATCACGCGCCAGTTTCTATTAATGTGGATGTACTATGAAAGCCTACTTCTACTCGGAAATGGCGTTTTAATAATTCTCTCCTTCTTGATTCTGACTTTGTTTCTTCCTTTACATTCTTTTTTCACGAATACTTCTTGCTGAATCAAACTGATGATATCCAATTTACTGTAGTGTGGGATGCCTTCAATTCATCGGCTAGAGATTTCGTTATTAGCTATGTCTCTCGCAAGCGGAGAAAAGCACAGCAAATTACAAATGACCTCTTATCTAGTATTAAAAGATTAGAACACTCCTATTACACTTCCAAATCCAAGGAAAGCTTAAATGAATTAATCGCCGCTAAATTCCAATTCAATAAAGATTCCACGAATAACGCTTCCAATTTTCTATTAAAATCCAGCGCTAAATTCTATGGTGGTCAAAATAAGGCGGGGAAATTACTGGCCTATTACTTAAAGGTGAAACAAAATAAAGTTAATATAGAATCCATTTTTGGTCGTGATGGGTTACTGAAACATAAAGATGATGAGATCTTACAGGAGTTTCTTCATTTTTACAAGACATTGTATTCCTCTGAATCAGTTTCTTCTGAGCAATCCATCTCCCAATTTTTGTCCAAAATTCGACCACCTTTTGATACTCCTCCAGATCTTTCTCCATTGGAAACAGACTTAACACAAAAGAACTTCTTCGGCACTAAATACTCTAAAACATGGGAAGGCCCCGGGCCCAGATGGCTTTATAGTTGAATTCTTTACTCACTTCTCAAAATTACTCATTCCCAAATTGCATATTCTTCTTTCCACTTTTTTTGAATCTGGCTCTGCTTCTGGTACTTTTTCTGACGCTCTTATCTGCATTCTCCCTAAACCGGGTAAAGATACACAGTATTGCAAAAACTATCATCCTATTTCCTTGGTTAACATCGATTACAAAAGCCTTATGTTTAGAATCATATTTACCTGATCTCTTAGGAAAGGAACTGTCCGGTTTTGTTAAAGGTAGATTGCTAGCAGACAATACGAGATTGTTTTTTGACATCCTCTCAAAGACTTCGCACTCCTCTCATCCTCTTGCAGCCATAGCTTTAGACGCTGAAAAGGCTTTCGATAGGGTTGAGTGGTTATATTTTTTTCGCACTCTGAAGTGTTTCGGTTTTGGTCCAAAAATCTCCACCCTGATCTCGCTCCTGTACTCTCGTCCAAGAGTGGCCATTTCAGCGAATGGTGGCTTATCCTCTTATTTCTCCCTTAATAGAGGGGTTAGACAGGGTTGCCCTCTTTCCCCTTTTTTGTTCAATCTTGCCCTAGAACCTTTTTTGTTGAGGATTCACCAAAATGATGAAATTCATGGTTTTAACTTCCAACAGTCTAGAATTAAGATGGCGGCTCATGCTGATGATGTGTTCCTATTTTTATCCCAACGCAACTCATCCCTTGCCGCATTCTTAGATGAAGTTAATTCTTTTGCGCACGTTTCTGGTTACAAATTAAATGAGGATAAATGCGAAATTTTACCCCTTACTAAATTCACTTATAAAAATGATTTTTCTGACTCGGGTTTTACATGGAGCCCCAATTTTATTAAATATTTAGGTCTTCATTTTACTTCTTCCCTCTCGGGTACAGTTACTCATTGTATGGAGGATTGTATACAAAAACTGATTGCTCTCACTACAAAATGGCATCCTTTATATCTATCCTGGTAGGGTAGATTAGATACAATTAAGATGATGCTCTCTCCTATAGTCTTATTTACAATTTCTAATATCCCATTTTCTATTCCCTTGAAACATTTTAAGAAAATTAACTCCTTTCTGTCTATCTTTTTGTGGGGACATAAAAAATCTCGTATGTCCTTAGCCAAATTGATGCGTCCTAAGACAGGGGGGGGGTAAATTTTCCAAATTTTTCCCTTTACCATAAATCCTTTTTATTAAATCAAGCGTCAAGATGGATTTCGGATTCCACTTCATCATCTCCTTTCTGGTTGGCCTTAGAACATTCTTTTATATCTCCTTATTCATTCATGGAACATCTTATGTTTTCTCATAAACCACAATCTTTATCCACCCCTATTCTTAAATATACTTGTAAAATTCTCCAAATCCTTCCTATCTCATCCTTTTTCGAACAGCCTATTTGGCATAACACTTCTATTTTAATTAACAACAAACCGATTTTTGGGAAATCTTGGAGATCACGCGGCCTCATTTGGGTTTATCAATTATTCCACCACAATCAGATTATTTCATTTTCATTAGCTGCTTCTTCTTTTCATTTACCTTCCACTTTCCACACCAAATATTTGTTACTAACGCTTGCACTTCAATCTGCCTATGATGCACACCTTACTTCTCCTCCCTCTCCATGTCAGGAACCCTCTAATATATCTTCACTACGATCTCTACTATTTAAAGATACCAAGTCCTCCAAAATGTATGCACTTCTTCAAACTCCAATCTCACCTCGCACCAAAACCAAAACAGAAGAAGCTTGGGAAGAAGATTTAGATGTTTCCTGGCCCATTGCATTGTGGGTCAAAATATGGTTGAAGATTCGCAAATCCTCCAGAACTGCTAACACAACTCAGACACTATTTTTTATTTATAATCGACTTTTATTACCACCACTCATTCTCAGTAAACGGTATCCAGAAACCACAGACACATGTTGGTCCTGCTCTTCACCGGGTGCGGACCTCTTTCATATGCTTTTCAAATGCCCCCTAGTTCATAGTTTTCGGGTGAAGGTATGGTCTCAAATCAACACGATTTTTTCCTCCGCTCACTCCTTTTCTGTCTCTCACATCTTCCTGGGGAGCGTTTCTCCTATTTGGGATCATTGCACTTTCAGTGTAAGAATAATAGACTTATTGTTAGCAGTGGTCTCCAACAAATCACTAAATTTTGGAAAGACTCTACCAAAATATCATATCAGGCTTGGTGGTATGCTGTATGCTATAATCATAGATTAGATACGACATTTGTTTATCCAATGATTTTGGCCACCAAGAGAAGAGACTTGTGGGATCCAGTTACATCATTTTTTGATGTGGGTGCTAGATGTTCTCTGTCTCAATCTCCGTTGCAACTAGAAGTTACTAAACTCCCATGACTTCCTTAAGATTATTATATATGCTTCTCTTATTATACTCTTTTTACTTATTTTGTATATTTCTATGTATCTCATTGTTATAGAATTTACCGATTGCCGGTTAGGCTTATAGTAATTTTTTGTTTTTGGATTTCACTACCTTTATTGCTAACATCACTTGTTTTGCTGTATGATTTTATTTACCATTTTCATTGACTTATTTTGTATACTTTTATCTTATTTGCTTCAATAAAACTTTTTCTGAACTTAAAAAAAGAAATGAGATTCCTTTTGGATATGGACTGTGACAACCATATGGTCTCAATATCGATACAGAACTACACACATACCTAGGGTAAGCCTGCTTGCTTATAAGCTGTACAATAGATGCCTTAAGCAGGTATGACTTTGCAGATCGAGTATAGATTAATAGGGCTGAAATATGATGTCACTCACTACAAACATAAGATCAAATGTTTTTGTTTTGCAGATGTTCATAATAGAAATCATGGATTATATTGCCTACTGGGGCTAAATGTGGTAACTAGATAAGGTGGGGCATAAATCGACAAAGCAATATCGATAAATAAGACATTTGCAGTGGCCGGTTCAAACAGATGATTTTGAAGAGTTTACAATGCAATAATTATGATAATTTTCACTAAAGAATTAATTGTGTGTCAATGAATTACATGTATTATTTTTTAAGGTTGGTATAATTGCACAGATATTGTAAGCAATTATACATTGATAGATTATGTAATGACTTAGAAACATATTCTTACATATGTGAGTATATTCCACATTAATTACTTTACCTTTTTTTTACTATGTATAACATGTCAATTCTACATTGTTGATTTAAACATAAACATAAAGAAAATGTATTCAAAACATAACAATATTACATCATCACAGTTACAATGTAATCAAAAACATTGACATGAAATTTCTTTGAGCCCAATGCATTTCGGGATGGTGATCCCTTCATCAGGGGTGAAACATGTGAAGAAACAAATAATTGAGGGTGGAAAGCGAGTATGCGCAAAATGGTTACTATGCAGCACACAATTGGTGAGTTTCAAAGTAAGTGATTGTGATAGTGTTAAAGCACAGAGAGTGGAAATCATGGACTGGTAAGCGTCCTGTGCATATTAAATACTCAAGTGACACTGACTGTGTGATGTCTTATACAGGGAATATGTAAAGACTGGTGGAAGGTGACTATAGTCCATGCTTCTATGCACCTTAACTCCCTCATGCATTAATGCGGTGTGAATATGAGAAGGGAAGAGCCCTATCACCATGAGCTTGCGCTACTCAATATGTTTGAATACCTTTATCCCCACCAAATCAAACCGAGAAGATACAACAACGCTGACCATATGTCGCTCAGAACGCAAGGCCTGTAGAAGAAAAAAGGACCTGTGTTGAATTTTTTAGAACCTACACACCATTAGAAACCTGCGGTGACAACGAGTTGTTATACCTGTACAACGCAACAATAAGGCAAAATCTGCTCGGCTGCTCTTGGATACTGACACCCTGCATTCGTCCAAAACTGAAGAGAAAGCATTATTACACATGTTAGACACTTCTTATACCACTGACGTCTTACAAAACATCGCCCAACTACCATAAAAGCAAAACGGGGATTGGTATTTTTGTACCATTGATGTGCTGGCTCTGTACACCTCAATACCACACTTGTGTGGATTAGAAGCCATCGAGTGGGCACTATTAAAGAACAGGCAAGATCGCGACCAGAATGCTTTAGTCATTGAACTTTTGCAATTCTGCCTCCAAAACAGCTATTTTGAATGGAATGACCTATTCTACCTACAATCAAACTGAACCTCAATGGGTTGTCCCAGAGCACCATCATAGGCTAATACCTTCATTGCGAAGAAGAACACATTCTAACAAACACCACATGGCACACTGGATTAGTGTTTTTTCGTTGTTACATAGATAAAATGTTTCCTATTTGGAACAACACCAAGGAAGCACTAGTAGAGAACATCAGGATATTCAACACAAAAGATCAAAGAATACAGTTCACATGCAACATCAGGCGATCTGGTATAGCTTTCTTAGAAGCATGGCTGGAAATAGATACACAAAAGATCTCCACAAAGTTCTACAAGAAATCCTCAGATCGTAATAACAAACATATGTTTGATAGTTTTCACCCTCTATCGCTCGTGAACATTTTTTCATTTTCACAATTTTTTCAAGCTATTAAAGAACAAAAAAAGAAATACACTGAAAGAGGTTACCCCATAACAATTTGACCAAACATGCAGAGAGCGCCATGTCCCATGACAGAGAGAGAGTACTACAAAAAAAAAACAGGAACACAACCAATCGCATGATTTTTGTATCTCGATACTCCACCCTTTCTTACAAAATAAAGAAGATAATCTATAATCATTGGGAATTATTGACAGTAGAACCCGATTTTCATGTTTTTTTTAAAGACAAACCTTTATTTGCTCACACAAGATCATACAACTTAAATCCCTTCCATGCTCATGACGAGCTGAGCTCGTCATGAGTTGCGCCGCTCGCATGCTCATGACGAGCTCAGCTCGTCATGTAACGCGGTAAATCGAAAAAAGCCGCACAGCGCAAAAATGACCGCAGCACGCATGCGGTTAAAGAAATATTAACATCAGTGAAAACAAGGAAGACCACAGGGAAAACTGCTGGCACGAGAAAGTGTTTAAATTGCATTCATTGCAATAATGTTTTTGAGGGTGATACCCTCTTATACCCCAGAACAGGTGAACGTATTAAACTCTGTGATACTACAGACTGCAATTTCACTAACATGGTTTATTCCATTAAATGTCCCTGCAGTCTGATTTGCGTTGGAAAGACCGAAAGAAAAAGAAAAATACATCTGAAGGAGCACAAGAGCAAAATCAGGAACAAAAATACTACCTCAAGTCTAGCTATGCATCAGGAGCAATGTCGGCACACAATCGCTCAACTGAAGTTCCAAATAATTGAAAAAGTAGCCATGAGAAGCGGTGTAGACAACACAAAAAGACTTCTACAAAGAGAAGCTATGTGGATCAAAAGGTTGAATTCCTTAATGCCCTGTGGGATCAATGATAAGTTCGAGATGTCATGTTGTCTTTAATTAGATGTAAAACCTGCGTCCAACACCTAACAATGTTAACACACACTTTAGATTCTGAGAAACATACTTAGAACACACACACAAACCGTTTAGTTATGTTTCTTAACAGCAACTGATTTTCAAGTTTGAGAGCCACACTGGACTGTGTACAGTATACAGATGCTATGTTAGAATGTTAATGTGTTTTAAAAAACTTGTTGGTTTTGTGTTTCAAATCAAGATCTGATATATGCTGTTAACACACTTAAAACTTCGAAATCGTGTACATTGTCGATATGCTCGCAACCAACATTTTCTGCATCTCTAGATTACACTGCGATGGGCATATACCTTTACTCTAGTCATGACCTTAAATTAGGGTTAAGTAAATGATTTTGACACAAGTTGCAACATTCTTGAAAATGGAGCATTTTACACTCATAGAAATGACGTTGGGTGGTATTTGAGTATGGATATCTCAGTATACGGAAAAGACATGTTACGTCTTAGAGTGATTATTGCAGATTTTCACATCTAGCAGAGTGTTTTCTTTTTTAGCTACTGCGATCATGTTATACTACATGTTTTCACGGGTGTGACCACGTCCTTGAATCTATTGTATATTTGGATTCACGAATTGTTAACAGCGAGTTTTCTAGCGCTGATCCGAGGTGGACATACTCTAAGATGGTGCACAAAGTTTATCAGTAAATTCTGTTTCACGCACGTTCTCACGATGGGGTGTTTTTAAGGAAGTGCCTTGCCGCATGTCAAGTAACAACAGGAAGGACGCAGCCAGGGTAGTCTTGTGTCCATTTGAGTGTTGAGAGTTGTGACTGAGTCTACATTGGTCTAAGTCCCATTCCCATTAAGTTTTTCAATTAGAATACTGAACGCCTCATAGTGAAATGATTATTCAGTAGTCTGCCTTAAGAAGTGGCTAACATGTGTAATAACGCTTTCTCTTCAGTTTGGAAAAATGTGGGGTGTCAGTATCCAAGAACAGCTGAGCAGAGTTTGCCGTATTGTTGATTTGTACAAGTATAATATCTTGCTGTCACCGTGGGTTTCTAATGGTGTGTAGGTTATTAAAAATTCAACACAGGTCCTTGTTTCTTCTACAGATCTTACGTTCTGTGCGACATATGTTCAGCGTTGTTGTATCTTCTCAGTTTGATTTGGCGCGGATAAAGGTATTCAAACAGAATGAGTAGTGCACTCTCGTAGTGGCGGGGCTCTTCCCTCCTCATATTCTCTCCGCAGAAATGCATGACAGTGTTAAGGTGCATAGAAGCATGGACTATAGTCACCTTCCACAAGTCTTTACATATTCCCTGGATATGACATCACACAGTCAGTGTCACTTCAGTACTTAACGTGCACAGGATGCTTATCAATCCATGATTTCCACTCTTTGTGATTCAACACTATCATAATCACTTACTTTATAACTTATCAATTGTTTGCTGCGTAGTAACAGCTTTGTGCATACTCGCTTTCCATCCTCAATTATTTGTTTCTTTGCAGGTTTTGCCTCTGACAAAGGGATCACCATCCCGAAATGCATTGGGCTCACCATCAAAGTAAAGAATCACTTTTAGCTTCGCTCCCAGTCCTGTCAAAACGCTTTAATTTAGTCCAATATGCACTTCTGAAAAAATACATGAGGAAAGCTATCAGCAATCAAATTAAGTAGAAATTGTTCTGCAAATCAATCAACATGCCAAAAACCACCAACTACAGATACCCTAGCTGTTCCCAAGATCTCACCTCAAATTTTTACGAAATGATGTATTTCGTGAAAGCCCGGTGGTGAGCATTTATTCAACTGGGGGAATTGCTAGAGATTTTTTATTGTCTCATACTTAGTTTGATTGCTGAAAGCTTCCTTCATGTGTATTCTTCCAGGGATACATATTGGACCAATTTAAGCATGTGACAGGACTGGGAGAGAAGTTTAAACGTGACTCTTGGCTTTTATGGTGAGCATTTGTTCAACAGGGGGTTTTGATAGAGATTCTTTATTTACTTTAAGTAACATTATTTTTGAGCATGTTTTGGTTATTCCTCCTCTGTTTTAAATTGAGGCCACAAGGTATTGATGTGGGAGTTTCTGAATATCATGTGATGGGATTTAGAATATGGATTACCTAATAATCAAGGTATGTGCTCATGATTTCTGACCTAAGGTAGGGGAAACATTATGTAGATGCTGTCAAATTAGACAGGTTGTGTAAGGGGTACGCAGGTGGTCCTTTATCACTTATAACGTCTATTGAATTGTTAATTTTATACATGATAGATTGTGATATAGGCAGGCGATTTCATACAACATCAGTTTATTGTATGCATCAGAAATTTAATGATGTTGGAGTACAATTTCCATGTTACAGACTGTCGTTTTTTAAAATAATTTGATGAATTTTTGATTTTCTTTCTCTGTTTTATTTGTTTCACAGGCCTGATGATGTCCAAATAGGCTCTGTGAAACTAAAATACTTTATTAAATGAACTGTGGAATTCCAGGACTGGATTGAATTTTTCTTTTTCTGTTGGATACACTTGAATATGGGAACAAGATTGTAATAAAATCCGTTGAACTACAGTATTGGACTGAAAAATTATTTGAACTGGGCGCTCCTTCCTTTCCAATTTATTGACAATTGTTGTTGTGGCTTGGACGGTAAACCACAGGAAGAAGAACGCTGGAGCATACATTTCTACTCTTTGGAGAACAATAATGAATACTTACACCTTGTTTTGAACATTCCCTTGTGCATACCATGTCTTTGCCCTTACCGTCCTGTTTGATTTTGTGTATGGATATACCCTTTCGAAAGAGAAACATTCCAGGTCTTTCTTAAATTTCTTGATCTTTGTCAGGAGAATGCTATCCTTAAATTCTTTATTCGTTTTGTTGTGTTCCTCTAGGTTCTTCTTATATACACTAGTTGACAAGGTTGTTTTAATCTGTCCTTCTAGTGTCTGTATTGCGATTAAAATGATATTGGCAACGCGCTTGGCTGTGCTGATAATTAAACTTAACCAGTCGCTCGTACACCGCCATGCTATCAATGACCAATCCTTGTGGAGGTGTTATCTTGCAAAAAGAATAAGTATGGGCGAATTTTGCGGATCGGTGATTCGCAAATTCTCCAGAAATCGGCATCAAAAATCCGCGAATTTGCAAAATGCGCGAATTCGCTGATTTTTGGGGCCGATTTTTAAATGTAATTGATTGTATATGTGCATCGTAATTTTTGACTGTCCAGCCTCGACAAAGCTCACAATTGTTTTTGGGCTGATGAATGGATTACTGAATTTGAGCTTCAACTCGGGCACCTGCTTTTTTAGGTCTTGTCCTTTACCATTGCGAAGCAATGGGAAATGGGGGAGAATTATAGTGCTTGATCGGCTAGTGAAACCACTGGCGTTTCTTCACAGTGCATGTGAGGTCACATGGCCACAAAGCGGGTCACGTGACCACACAAGCACGAGCATCTCCCTAATCCGCCTGCCCCCACCAGGCTCGCATTCCCGCCCCCTCACCAGGTCGCACATCTGCCTGCCACACTTCTCCTCCCCTCGCACGCATTCCGCTGCCCCTCCTTTCTCCCCCCGCCAGAAGCCTCGCAAAATCACCCCTCCTGCTCTACCTCCAAATAACGCCTCTCAGTCGTCTTCAGCGTCTTCTCTCTTGCTTCCCTCCCTCTTCCACCCTATCCCATTGCCAGGGCTCCCGCAGTCTTTTTTGTCTCCTCTCTCTCGCTGTATGTCCCCTCTCCCTCTTCTTGCCTTCTTGCCTTGTTTTTTACGCTCTCCTCCTCTCCTGTCGGACCATGCCTCCCTCCTCTCCTTCCGTACCGCAACCTCTCGTCCTTTTCAGCCCCACTCCTCCACTCTGTTTTCCTAAACCCTCCCTGCTCAGTTTTCTTCTCTCTTTATCCCCTTCTCTGCTTCCCCCACCAGCTTCTCCTGTTCGTAAGCAAGCTCGGCACACACAACTCAGCTGCACCGGACTGGAGCAAAGTAACGCACAGCATTGCTTCAAGTTACTTCCTTTTCAAACTCCCATGGGCATGATGCAAAAGTGCGCAAAGCCACCCAAGCAACCCTTAGCAATAAAACCTACACTGTCTCAGAGTGCTTTGAAGTGGCCATCAGGCACCACAACAGCACTATATACAACAAACAATATTGGCCATTATCTCTGTCCAACGCTCCCATCATTTTCACTATGTCATTAAGATGCTACTGTACTGTTTTCACTCATGTTGTTATTTTAATACTCTTCGCATGTCTAATTTGATTAAAGATGGGCGCATCATCTCTGAAGTCATTTGCACAATTTGTTTTGCAAACTGCATTTCGTGAATGGGCCGTCTGCACTCCAGCCATCTGGTCTCTCCTTCCCTCCCTCCTTCATGCACTCCTTTTTCAACGAGTGCATGAGGTCTCGTGAACGCGCTTCAATTCGCCCGAGCTGCCTGCCTCCACATCAAAGCCATCTGTTGCTTTGCGCTCGGCCTCAGGCCGGCATTTCTCCTCCCCTAATTATTCACTGCATGGCCGGCCGGCCGGCACATCAAAGGCTAGTGCTCCCCATGCGTCTCGTCAGCCCCCCATTAAACAGCACAAGCGTCAATCCTGGTTTCCTCTATGCAGCGCTTCTTCCCCTCAACATGCCATGTTGACCAGACCACCAAAACCTTTCACCACTGCCTCCTCTCCTTATTTATTTGGGAGTGATGCCACAAATTATATTTTTAGGGCTCGTCCTTTCCTATTAAGCGCAAACTCGACCAACGTAATTGGAGTGCTTTACTTGTCCTAAAATGCCGTGTTGTCTGTCCCTCGAGCTTGCCGTTTTTTTCTCCGGGTATCCTCCCTTGTTATAGTAGTGTAGCCACGTGTCTCTTCTTTAAGCAACTTCCGGGCCCAGGATTTACCCCCGTCCCCATGACATGCTGGAATTCAACATGGTGCCATTTACTGGTTCAACTTTATTTATTTTCTCCCCATTTTCCCCCGTTTGTACTCATCTTTTTTGCGATTCCCACTGTCCATTCCAGTTTATCCCTTCTTCTCTGTTCGTCTCACAATTTTTCTTCCTTTCTGCCTTATCAAGCATGCATCCTGGTTCCCTAACAACCATCAACGGGAGACTCCGTCTTTTTATACTCTTCTCTCTCCGCCGTGGGCTTGGTCTCTCGTCTCTCTGTCCCTCCTTTCATCCTATGCTCTGTCCCCTCATAGTCTTCCTCTGTCCGTGGCGGGCTCGATCTCTCCTCTCCCTGTTTCCTCCCTTCATCACATCCGTTATCTTCTCATACTCTTCCTCTCTCCATAGCGCCCTCTGTCTCTCAGCTTCCTATCCTTCCTTTCATCACATGCTCAACCATCAACGGGAGACTCCGTCTTTTTATACTCTTCTCTCTCCGACATGGGCTTGGTCTCTCGTCTCCCTGTCCCTCCTTTCATCCTATACTCTGTGCCCTCATAGTCTTCCTCTGTCCGTGGCGGGCTCGATCTCTCCTCTCCCTGTTTCCTCCCTTCATCACATGCGCTATCTTCTCGTACTCTTCCTCTCTCCAAAGCGCACTCTGTCTCTCAGCTTCCAATCCCTCCTTTCATCACATGCTCTGTCTCCTCGTACTCTTCCTCTCTCCGTCATGGGATCTGTCTCCTCTCTCCCTGTCTCCTCCTTTCATCACATGCTCTATCTTCTCATACTCTTCCTCTGTCCATAGCGCCCTCTGTCTCTCGTCCCTCATGTTCACGAGCTGTCTGTCGTGTCGCTCTCTGTCCATCCACTCCTCGCAGGATCTGTAATGCCTGGCTGTATAGCGCCTAGATAGCTCGAGCTATATTAGTGGCTCTCCACACCTGCACACATTGTAGAAGGGTGAAGTGCGGGGGGTCTGCGGCTCAGTGATGAGCCTAATGCATGTAGCAGACTGCGGGAGGGGTGGGTCACGTGACAGGCAGATAGGAGTTCCAGTGTGTAATTCTGCAAGGTGCTACAGAGCCAGTCCTCATCAGATGTCCAGACTGACTGCTGCGAACCGTCAGTAGGCTGGTGGGGCTTTTGGTATTGTAAATGACAATGCCTTTTCATTTTTGTAAAGTAAACATTGATCAGCGTGAAGGGAACTATGATAGCAATTTATTTTTTGTTGCATTCTATGGGGGATTACAGGAAGTATAGAATCTTTTTGCATTTTTCTACCCGTTCACAACTTATTTTTTTCTTTGGGTTTCCAATTTTCATTAGGATGATTGTGATATATTTGGAGCAGATTACTAACTGCTTTTTGGTGTATTTAATTGTGTACTACAGATCAAAATTGTAATCTTCATGCATGCATCCATACTATCATTTCATCTGACAACACAAGACAACAAGGATGTATACGGTTTATGGGAAGTGTGATGGTATGACTTTGTATGATAAGCTATAAAATACCTTCTGCCATACATTAAAAGGGTATTAAAAGTCACCTCTGAGTTTCATGCTCTTATAAAGGAACTTGGCCTTCCGTATCGCTCATATGCACAGAATATGCCTGAAACAAATGTCTGTATAAAAATTATAAATTATGGACAATACTAATTAGATTTTAGGTAGCTTTTTCAACACACTTCTGCTGTTTCTATGCCTTGTAAGAAAGTTACTACCAAAACCAGTTTAATGGTACTAAACTCACTGACCTCAGAAGGATGAAAGGCTAAATTGGTCTTACCAGGATTCAAAAGTGTAAACTGCTTGCTATCTACAAGTCATGAATGGACATCTAGGGACACACAAGCATACGTTTCATTTTTGCACACCATAATTTCACGAGTTTTTTTGTCCCTATGGTCCAAAGTTGAAAATGCATTGAAAATGCAATAGGTCTCGCTTTTGATTAAGTTAAAGCGATTTGCTTTGCTAATGGTATTGTATAGCAAAGCAAATGGCTTTAACTTAATTAAAGGCGAGACCTATTGCATTTTCAATGCTTGTTTATATCTGTAAGTGCTTCCTGTTGAGGTTTACATTTTGTGACAGGAGCATCGTGCCAGAATGAACCTTGCCCTTGATATTTATCCATGAAGACGCCACCGTTTTGTGCGATACTTCTACTCAACTGGAGTACTTTCTACTGGCTATAAGCAGTAAGCGCTACCTCGCTGGGTAAATATATCGTGCTTTTCTACACTACAGCTGCGTAAAGTGCCAGAAGAGTTGTCTCCAGTGACCATGTGTGTGTTACTATGCCATCGCGCCAAAGGGCGCAGGGTTCCCTTGAGTGAGCTGTGCATCATAGTGGGTAAATGGCGGGAAGACGGTGCACACTGCTAGTGTGTGGGCGGGGCCAGACGGGCTGGCTTCTATGCAAGTTCACATGCCCCTTGTGTGTAAAAAAGGTCAGAGACCGATCAGAGCAGCAGATGAGGAGAAAGAAGCTAAGGGTCATAGGAACTGCATGGGGATTGCGCTCGTGAAACTCAAGGATGCAAAGTCCTTGATCCAGCATCACAGCTAATTTTCGACGGTAAATGTGGGGAGAAAGCACACCTGTCCAGCCTCGACGAAGCTCACAATTGTTTTTGAGCTTATGAATGCGTTACTGAACTTGAGCTTCAACTCGAGCGCTGCTTAGTACTTACTTGTAACTATTCTCTGACCCTGCCTGACCTGTTTTGGGGCAGGACAGGGTCAGAGAATAGTTGCAACTAGCAACTGGGGCACCTGCTTTATTTATATCTGTAAGTGCTTCCTGTTAAGGTTTAAAATTTGTGACAGGAGCATCAACAGGAGTACTTTCTACTGGCTAATCAGTAAGTGCTACCTCGTTGGGTAAATGTATAGTACTTTCCCTACAGTACAGCTGCATAAAATGCCAGAAGAGTTGTCTCCAGTGACCATGTGTGTGTTACTATGCCATCGCGCTGAAGGGCGCAGGGGTCCCTTAGGTGAGCTGGCCATGAGCTGATGAGCTGGATATTAAAATAAAAAATAAAAATCCGCTCCTCTCGCAAATTCACAAATTTTCGGCAATTTCGCACCGTTCGCGGATCGCAAATTTGCCGAACATTTGTACATTTTGCGAGCGGAGTGGATTTCGGCCCATGCTTAGAGGCATGAGAAGAGAGGGCGCAGCGGGTGGAACTGCAAATGAGAGCTGTGCACCGGGACGCATTCTGAAACCCGTGAGGCATGAGAAGAGAGGGCGCAGCGGGTGGAACTGCAATGAGAGCTGCGCACCGGTATGCATTCTGAAACCCGTGAGGCAGGAGAAAAGAGGGCGCAGCGGGTGGAACTGCAATGAGAGCTGCGCACCGGGACGCATTCTGAAACCCGAGAGGCAGGAGAAGAGAGGGTGCAGCGAGTAGACCTGCAATGAGAGCTGCGCACCGGGATGCATTCTGAAACCCGAGAGGCATGAGAAGAGAGAGTGCAGGAGGTGGAACTGCAATGAGAGCTGCGCACCAGGACGCATTCTAAAACCAGTGAGACAGGAGAAGAGAGGGTGCAGGGGGTGGAACTGCAATGAGAGCTGCGCACCGGGACGCATTCTGCAACCCGTGAGGCAGGAGAAGAGAGGGCGCGGGGGGGAACTGCAGAGAGAGCTGCGCACCGGGACGCACTCTGCAACCCGTGAGGCAGGAGAAGAGAGGGCGCAGGGAGTGGAACTGCAATGAGAGCTGCGCACCGGGACGCATTCTGAAACCCGTGAGGCAGGAGAAGAGAGGGCACAGGGAGAGCAACTGCAATGAGAGCTGCGAACCGGGACGCATTCTGAAACCCGAGAGGCAGGAGAAGAGCTGGCGCAGCGGGTGGAACTGCAATGAGAGCTGCGCAACGGGACGCATTCTGAAACACGTGAGGCAGGAGAAGAGAGGGCGCAGGGGGTGGAACTGCAATGAGAGCTGCGCACCGGGATGCATTCTGAAACCTGTGAGGCAGGAGAAGATAGGGCGCAGGGGGTGGAACTGCAATCAAAGCTGCACAAGGGGACGCATCCTGAAACCCGTGAGGCAGGAGAAGAGAGGGCGCAGGGGGTGGAACTGCAATGAGAGCTGCGCACCGGGACTCATTCTGAAACCCGTGAGGCAGGAGAAGAGAGGGCACATGGGGTGGAACTGCAATGAGAGCTGTGCACCGGGACACATTCTGAAACCCATGAGGCAGGAGAAGAGAGGGCGCAGGGGGTGGAACTGCAATGAGAGCTGCGCACCAGGACGCAATCTGAAACCCGTGAGGCATGAGAAGAGAGGGCACAGCGGGTGGAACTGCAATGAGATCTGCGCAACGGGACGCATTCTGAAACACGTGAGGCAGGAGAAGAGAGGGCGCAGGGGGTGGAACTGCAATGAGAGCTGCGCACCAGGATGCATTCTGAAACCTGTGAGGCAGGAGAAGATAGGGCGCAGGGGGTGGAACTGCAATCAAAGCTGCGCACGGGGACGCATCCTGAAACCTGTGAGGCAGGAGAAGAGAGGGCGCAGGGGGTGGAACTGCAATGAGAGCTGCGCACCGGGACGCATTCTGAAACCCGTGAGGCAGAAGAAGAGAGGGCACATGGGGTGGAACTGCAATGAGAGCTGCGCACCGGGACGCATTCTGAAACCCACGAGGCAGGAGAAGAGAGGGCGCAGGGGGTGGAACTGCAATGAGAGCTGCGCACCAGGACGCAATCTGAAACCCGTGAGGCATAAGAAGAGAGGGCGCAGCGGGTGGAACTGCAATGAGAGCTGTGCACCGGGACGTATTCTGAAACCCGTGAGGCAGGAGAAGAGAGGGTGCAGTGGGTGGAACTGCAATGAGAGCTGCGCACCGGGTTGCATTCTGAAACCCGTGAGGCAGGAGAAGAGAGGGTGCAGGGGGTGGAACTGCAATGAGAGCTGCGCACCGGGAGGCATTCTGAAACCCACGAGGCAGGAGAAGAGAGGGCGCAGGGGTTGGAACTGCAATGAGAGCTGCGCACTGGGACGCATTCTGAAACCCACGAGGCAGGAGAAGAGAGGGCGCAGGGGTCGGAACTGCAATGAGAGCTGCGTACCAGGACGCAATCTGAAACCCGTGAGGCATAAGAAGAGAGGGCGCAGCGGGTGGAACTGCAATGAGAGCTGTGCAAGGGAACGCATCCTGAAACCCGTGAGGCAGGAGAAGAGAGGGCGCAGGGGGTGGAACTGCAATGAGAGCTGCGCACCGGGACGCATTCTGAAACCCGTGAGGCAGGAGAAGAGAGGGCACATGGGGTGGAACTGCAATGAGAGCTGTGCACCGGGACACATTCTGAAACCCATGAGGCA
This sequence comes from Lissotriton helveticus, assembly GCF_964261635.1. Taxonomy (NCBI): domain Eukaryota; kingdom Metazoa; phylum Chordata; class Amphibia; order Caudata; family Salamandridae; genus Lissotriton; species Lissotriton helveticus. The sequence goes on from NC_136067.1 coordinate 2,025,520,787, forward strand.
GGAGAAGAGAGGGCGCAGGGGGTGGAACTGCAATGAGAGCTGCGCACCAGGACGCAATCTGAAACCCGTGAGCATGAGAAGATAGGGCGCAGGGGGTGGAACTGCAATCAAAGCTGCGCACGGGGACGCATCCTGAAACCTGTGAGGCAGGAGAAGAGAGGGCGCAGGGGGTGGAACTGCAATGAGAGCTGCGCACCGGGACGCATTCTGAAACCCGTGAGGCAGAAGAAGAGAGGGCACATGGGGTGGAACTGCAATGAGAGCTGCGCACCGGGACGCATTCTGAAACCCACGAGGCAGGAGAAGAGAGGGCGCAGGGGGTGGAACTGCAATGAGAGCTGCGCACCAGGACGCAATCTGAAACCCGTGAGGCATAAGAAGAGAGGGCGCAGCGGGTGGAACTGCAATGAGAGCTGTGCACCGGGACGTATTCTGAAACCCGTGAGGCAGGAGAAGAGAGGGTGCAGTGGGTGGAACTGCAATGAGAGCTGCGCACCGGGACGCATTCTGAAACCCGTGAGGCAGGAGAAGAGAGGGTGCAGGGGGTGGAACTGCAATGAGAGCTGCGCACCGGGAGGCATTCTGAAACCCACGAGGCAGGAGAAGAGAGGGCGCAGGGGTTGGAACTGCAATGAGAGCTGCGCACCGGGACGCATTCTGAAACCCACGAGGCAGGAGAAGAGAGGGCGCAGGGGTCGGAACTGCAATGAGAGCTGCGTACCAGGACGCAATCTGAAACCCTTGAGGCATAAGAAGAGAGGGCGCAGCGGGTGGAACTGCAATGAGAGCTGTGCAAGGGAACGCATCCTGAAACCCGTGAGGCAGGAGAAGAGAGGGCGCAGGGGGTGGAACTGCAATGAGAGCTGCGCACCGGGACGCATTCTGAAACCCGTGAGGCAGGAGAAGAGAGGGCACATGGGGTGGAACTGCAATGAGAGCTGTGCACCGGGACACATTCTGAAACCCATGAGGCAGGAGAAGAGAGGGCGCAGGGGGTGGAACTGCAATGAGAGCTGCGCACCAGGACGCAATCTGAAACCCGTGAGCATGAGAAGATAGGGCGCAGGGGGTGGAACTGCAATCAAAGCTGCGCACGGGGACGCATCCTGAAACCTGTGAGGCAGGAGAAGAGAGGGCGCAGGGGGTGGAACTGCAATGAGAGCTGCGCACCGGGACGCATTCTGAAACCCGTGAGGCAGAAGAAGAGAGGGCACATGGGGTGGAACTGCAATGAGAGCTGCGCACCGGGACGCATTCTGAAACCCACGAGGCAGGAGAAGAGAGGGCGCAGGGGGTGGAACTGCAATGAGAGCTGCGCACCAGGACGCAATCTGAAACCCGTGAGGCATTAGAAGAGAGGGCGCAGCGGGTGGAACTGCAATGAGAGCTGTGCACCGGGACGTATTCTGAAACCCGTGAGGCAGGAGAAGAGAGGGTGCAGTGGGTGGAACTGCAATGAGAGCTGCGCACCGGGACACATTCTGAAACCCGTGAGGCAGGAGAAGAGAGGGTGCAGGGGGTGGAACTGCAATGAGAGCTGCGCACTGGGATGCATTCTGAAACCCACGAGGCAGGAGAAGAGAGGGCGCAGGGGGTGGAACTGCAATGAGAGCTGCGCACCGGGACGCATTCTGAAACCCACGAGGCAGGAGAAGAGAGGGCGCAGGGGTCGGAACTGCAATGAGAGCTGCGCACCAGGACGCAATCTGAAACCCGTGAGGCATAAGAAGAGAGGGCGCAGCGGGTGGAACTGCAATGAGAGCTGTGCAAGGGAACGCATCCTGAAACCCGTGAGGCAGGAGAAGAGAGGGCGCAGGGGGTGGAACTGCAATGAGAGCTGCGCACCGGGACGCATTCTGAAACCCGTGAGGCAGGAGAAGAGAGGGCACATGGGGTGGAACTGCAATGAGAGCTGTGCACCGGGACACATTCTGAAACCCATGAGGCAGGAGAAGAGAGGGCGCAGGGGGTGGAACTGCAATGAGAGCTGCGCACCAGGACGCAATCTGAAACCCGTGAGCATGAGAAGAGAGGGCACAGCGGGTGGAACTGCAATGAGATCTGCGCAACGGGACGCATTCTGAAACACGTGAGGCAGGAGAAGAGAGGGCGCAGGGGGTGGAACTGCAATGAGAGCTGCGCACCAGGATGCATTCTGAAACCTGTGAGGCAGGAGAAGATAGGGCGCAGGGGGTGGAACTGCAATCAAAGCTGCGCACGGGGATGCATCCTGAAACCTGTGAGGCAGGAGAAGAGAGGGCACAGGGGGTGGAACTGCAATGAGAGCTGCGCACCGGGACGCATTCTGAAACCCGTGAGGCAGGAGAAGAGAGGGCACATGGGGTGGAACTGCAATGAGAGCTGCGCACCGGGACGCATTCTGAAACCCACGAGGCAAGAGAAGAGAGGGCGCAGGGAGTGGAACTGCAATGAGAGCTGCGCACCAGGACGCAATCTGAAACCCGTGAGGCATAAGAAGAGAGGGCGCAGCGGGTGGAACTGCAATGAGAGCTGTGCACCGGGACGTATTCTGAAACCCGTGAGGCAGGAGAAGAGAGGGTGCAGTGGGTGGAACTGCAATGAGAGCTGCGCACCGGGACGCATTCTGAAACCCGTGAGGCAGGAGAAGAGAGGGTGCAGGGGGTGGAACTGCAATGAGAGCTGCGCACGGGATGCATTCTGAAACCCACGAGGCAGGAGAAGAGAGGGCGCAGGCGGTGGAACTGCAATGAGAGCTGCGCACCGGGACGCATTCTGAAACCCACGAGGCAGGAGAAGAGAGGGCGCAGGGGTCTGAACTGCAATGAGAGCTGCGCACCAGGACGCAATCTGAAACCCGTGAGGCATAAGAAGAGAGGGCGCAGCGGGTGGAACTGCAATGAGAGCTGTGCAAGGGAACGCATCCTGAAACCCGTGAGGCAGGAGAAGAGAGGGCGCAGGGGGTGGAACTGCAATGAGAGCTGCGCACCAGGATGCATTCTGAAACCTGTGAGGCAGGAGAAGATAGGGCGCAGGGGGTGGAACTGCAATGAGAGCTGTGCACCGGGACACATTCTGAAACCCATGAGGCAGGAGAAGAGAGGGCGCAGGGGGTGGAACTGCAATGAGAGCTGCGCACCAGGACGCAATCTGAAACCCGTGAGCATGAGAAGAGAGGGAACAGCGGGTGGAACTGCAATGAGATCTGCGCAACGGGACGCATTCTGAAACACGTGAGGCAGGAGAAGAGAGGGCGCAGGGGGTGGAACTGCAATGAGAGCTGCGCACCAGGATGCATTCTGAAACCTGTGAGGCAGGAGAAGATAGGGCGCAGGGGGTGGAACTGCAATCAAAGCTGCGCACGGGGACGCATCCTGAAACCTGTGAGGCAGGAGAAGAGAGGGCGCAGGGGGTGGAACTGCAATGAGAGCTGCGCACCGGGACGCATTCTGAAACCCGTGAGGCAGGAGAAGAGAGGGCACATGGGGTGGAACTGCAATGAGAGCTGCGCACCGGGACGCATTCTGAAACCCACGAGGCAAGAGAAGAGAGGGCGCAGGGAGTGGAACTTCAATGAGAGCTGCGCACCAGGACGCAATCTGAAACCCGTGAGGCATAAGAAGAGAGGGCGCAGCGGGTGGAACTGCAATGAGAGCTGTGCACCGGGACGTATTCTGAAACCCGTGAGGCAGGAGAAGAGAGGGTGCAGTGGGTGGAACTGCAATGAGAGCTGCGCACCGGGATGCATTCTGAAACCCGTGAGGCAGGAGAAGAGAGGGTGCAGGGGGTGGAACTGCAATGAGAGCTGCGCACCGGGATGCATTCTGAAACCCACGAGGCAGGAGAAGAGAGGGCGCAAGGGGTGGAACTGCAATGAGAGCTGCGCACCGGGACGCATTCTGAAACCCACGAGGCAGGAGAAGAGAGGGCGCAGGGGTCGGAACTGCAATGAGAGCTGTGCACCAGGACGCAATCTGAAACCCGTGAGGCATAAGAAGGGAGGGCGCAGCGGGTGGAACTGCAATGAGAGCTGCGCACTGGGACGCCATCTGAAACCCGTGAGGAAGGAGAAGAGAGGGCGCAGGGGGTGGAACTGCAATGAGAGCTGCGCACCGGGACGCATTCTGAAGTCCCTGAGGCAGGAGAAGAGAGGGCGCAGGGAGTGGAATGGCAATGAGAGCTGCGCACGTCGACACATTCTGAAACCCGTGAGGGATGAAAAGAGAGGGTGCAGCGGGTCGAACTGCAATGAGAGCTGGGCACCGGGACGCATTCTGAAACCGGTGATGCATGAGAAGAGAGGCCGCAGCGGATGGAACTGCAACGAGAGCTGGGCACCGGGACGCATTCTGAAACCCGTGAGGCATGAGAAGAGAGGGTGCAGCCGGTGGAACTGCAATGAGAGCAGAGCACCGGGATGCATTCTGAAACCCGTGAGGCAGGAGAAGTTAGGGCGCAGGGGGTGGAACTGCAATGAAAGCTGCGCACCGGGATGCATTCTGAAACCGGAGAGGCAAGCGAAGCGAGGCGAGGATGCAGTGGGTGGAACTGCAATGAGAGCTGCGCACCGGGACGCATTCTGAAACCCATGAGGCAGGAGAAGAGAAGGCGCAGGGGGTGGAACTGCAATGAGAGCTGCGCATCAGGACGCAATCTCAAACCCGTGAGGCATAAGAAGGGAGGGCGCAGCGGGTGGAACTGCAATGAGAGCTGCGCACCGGGACGCATTCTGAAACCCGTGAGGCAGGAGAACAGAGGGTGCAGCGGGTGGAACTGCAATGAGAGCTGCGCACCGGGACGCATTCTGAAACCCGTGAGGCAGGAGAAGAGAGGGAGCAGGTGGTGGAACTGCAATGAGAGCTGCGCACCACGATGCAATCTGAAACCCGTGAGGAAGGAGAAGAGAGGGCGCAGGGGGTGTAACTGCAATGAGAGCTGCGCACCGGGGCGCATTCTGAAACCCGTGAGGCAGGAGTAGAGAGGGCACAAGGGGTGGAACTGCAATGAGAGTTGCGCACCGGGACGCATTCTGAAATCCGAGAGGCAGGAGAAGAGAGGGCGCAGCGGGTGGAACTGCAATGAGACCTGCGCACCGGGACGCATTCTGAAACCCGTAAGGCAGGAGAAGAGAGGGCGCAGGGAGAGGAACTGCAATGAGAGCTGCGCAAGGGACGCATTCTGAAACCCGTGAGGCATGAGAAGAGAGGGCGCAGTGGGTGGGACTGCAATGAGAGCTGCGCACCGGGATGCATTCTGAAACTCATGAGGCATGAGAAGAGAGGGCGCAGCGGGTGGAAATGCAATGAGAGCTGCCTACCGGGATGCATTCTGAAACCCGTGAGGCAGGAGAAGAGAGGGCGCAGCGGGTGGAACTGCAATGAGAGCTGCGCACCGGGACGCATTCTGAAACCCGAGAGGCAGGAGAAGAGAGGGCGCAGCGAGTAGCCATGCAATGAGAGCTGCGCACCGGGACGCATTCTGAAACCCGATAGGCATGAGAAGAGAGAGTGCAGGGGGTGGAACTGCAATGAGAGCTGCGCACCGGGACGCATTCTGAAACCCGTGAGGCCGGAGAAGAGAGGTTGCAGGGGGCGAAACTGCAATGAGAGCTGCCCACCGGGACGCATTCTGCAACCCGTGAGGCAGCAGAAGAGATGGCGCAGGGGGGTGGAACTGTTATGAGAGCTGCGCACTGGGACGCATTCTGCAACCCGTGAGGCAGGAATTGAGAGGGCGCAGGGAGTGGAACTGCAATGAGAGCTGCGCAACAGGACGCATTCTGAAACCCGTGAGGCAGGAGAAGAGAGGGCGCAGGGAGAGCAACTGCAATGAGAGCTGCACACCGGGACGCATTCTGAAACCCGTGAGGGTTGAGAAGAGAGGGCGCAGCGGGTGGAAGTGCAATGAGAGCTGCGCACCGGGATGCTTTCTGAAACCGGAGAGGCAGGAGAAGAGAGGGCGCAGCGGGTAGAACTGCAATGAGAGTTGCGCACTGGGACGCATTCTGAAACTCGAGTGGCATGAGAAGAGAGGGTGCAGCAAGTGGAACAACAATGAGAGCTGCGCAACGAGATGCATTCTGAAACACGTGAGGCAGGAGAAGAGAGGGCGCAGGGGGTGGAATTGCAATGAGAGCTGCGCACCGGGACGCATTCTGAAACCCGTGAGGCAGGAGAAGATAGAGCGCAGTCGGTTGAACTGCAATTAAAGCTGCGCACCGGGACGCATTCTGAAACCCGTGAGGCAGGAGAAGAGAGGGTGCAGGGGGTGGAACTGCAATGAGAGCTGCGCACCGGGACACATTCGGAGACCCATGAGGCAGGAGAAGAGTGGGCGCATGGGGTGGAACTGCAATGAGAGCTGCGCACCGTGACGCATTCTGAAACCCATGAGGCATGAGAAGAGAGGGAGAAGGGGGTGGAACTGCAATGAGAGCTGCGCACCGGGACGCATTCTGAAACCCGTGAGGCAGGAGAAGAGAGGGCGCAGCGGGTGGAACTGCAATGAGAGCTGCGCACCGGGACGCATTCTGAAACCCATGGGGCATGAGAAGAGAGGGCGCAGGGGGTGGAACTGCAATGAGAGCTGCGCGCCGGGACGCATTCTGAAACCCATGGAGCATGAGAAGAGAGGGCGCAGGGGGTGGAACTGCAATGAGAGCTTCGCACCAGGACGCATTCTGAGACCCGTGAGGCAGGAGAAGAGAGGGCGCATGGGGTGGATCTGCAATGAGAGCTGCGCACCGGGACGCATTCTGAGACCCATGAGGCAGGAGAAGAGTGGGCGCATGGGGTGGAACTGCAATGAGAGCTGCGCACCGTGACGCATTCTGAAACCCATGAGGCATGAGAAGAGAGGGAGAAGGGGGTGGAACTGCAATGAGAGCTGCGCACCGGGACGCATTCTGAAACCCGTGAGGCAGGAGAAGAGAGGGCGCAGCGGGTGGAGCTACAATGAGAGCTGCGCACCGGGACGCCATCTGAAACCCGTGAGGAAGGAGAAGAGAGGGCGCAGGGGGTGGAACTGCAATGAGAGCTGCGCACCGGGACGCATTCTGAAGTCCCTGAGGCAGGAGAAGAGAGGGCGCAGGGAGTGGAATGGCAATGAGAGCTGCGCACGTCGACACATTGTGAAACCCGTGAGGGATGAAAAGATAGGGTGCAGCGGGTCGAACTGCAATGAGAGCTGGGCACCGGGACGCATTCTGAAACCCGTGATGCATGAGAAGAGAGGGCGCAGCGGATGGAACTGCAACAAGAGCTGGGCACCGGGACGCATTCTGAAACCCGTGAGGCATGAGAAGAGAGGGCGCAGCCGGTGGAACTGAAATGAGAGCAGAGCACCGGGATGCATTCTGAAACCCGTGAGGCAGGAGAAGTTAGGGCGCAGGGGGTGGAACTGCAATGAGAGCTGCGCACCCGGATGCATTCTGAAACCCGAGAGGCAAGCGAAGCGAGGGCGCAGTGGGTGGAACTGCAATGAGAGCTGCGCACCGGGACGCATTCTGAAACCCATGAGGCAGGAGAAGAGAAGGCGCAGGGGGTGGAACTGCAATGAGAGCTGCGCATCAGGGCGCAATCTCAAACCCGTGAGGCATAAGAAGAGAGGGCGCAGCGGGTGGAACTGCAATGAGAGCTGCGCACCGGGACGCATTCTGAAACCCGTGAGGCAGGAGAACAGAGGGTGCAGCGGGTGGAACTGCAATGAGAGCTGCGCACCGGGACGCATTCTGAAACCCGTGAGGCAGGAGAAGAGAGGGAGCAGGTGGTGGAACTGCAATGAGAGCTGCGCACCACGATGCAATCTGAAACCCGTGAGGAAGGAGAAGAGAGGGCGCAGGGGGTGTAACTGCAATGAGAGCTGCGCACCGGGGTGCATTCTGAAACCCGTGAGGCAGGAGTAGAGAGGGCACAAGGGGTGGAACTGCAATGAGAGTTGCGCACCGGGACGCATTCTGAAATCCGAGAGGCAGGAGAAGAGAGGGCGCAGCGGGTGGAACTGCAATGAGAGCTGCGCACCGGGACGCATTCTGAAACCCGTAAGGCAGGAGAATAGAGGGCGCAGGGAGAGGAACTGCAATGAGAGCTGCGCAAGGGACGCATTCTGAAACCCGTGAGGCATGAGAAGAGAGGGCGCAGTGGGTGGGACTGCAATGAGAGCTGCGCACCGGGATGCATTCTGAAACTCATGAGGCATGAGAAGAGAGGGCGCAGCGGGTGGAAATGCAATGAGAGCTGCCTACCGGGATGCATTCTGAAACCCGTGAGGCAGGAGAAGAGAGGGCGCAGCGGGTGGAACTGCAATGAGAGCTGCGCACCGGGACGCATTCTGAAACCCGAGAGGCAGGAGAAGAGAGGGCGCAGCGAGTAGCCATGCAATGAGGGCTGCGCACCGGGACGCATTCTGAAACCCGATAGGCATGAGAAGAGAGAGTGCAGGGGGTGGAACTGCAATGAGAGCTGCGCACCGGGACGCATTCTGAAACCCGTGATGCCGGAGAAGAGAGGTTGCAGGGGGCGAAACTGCAATGAGAGCTGCCCACCGGGACGCATTCTGCAACCCGTGAGGCAGCAGAAGAGATGGCGCAGGGGGGTGGAACTGTTATGAGAGCTGCGCACTGGGACGCATTCTGCAACCCGTGAGGCAGGAATTGAGAGGGCGCAGGGAGTGGAACTGCAATGAGAGCTGCGCAACAGGACACATTCTGAAACCCGTGAGGCAGGAGAAGAGAGGGCGCAGGGAGAGCAACTGCAATGAGAGCTGCACACCGGGACGCATTCTGAAACCCGTGAGGGTTGAGAAGAGAGGGCGCAGCGGGTGGAAGTGCAATGAGAGCTGCGCACCGGGATGCTTTCTGAAACCGGAGAGGCAGGAGAAGAGAGGGCGCAGCGGGTAGAACTGCAATGATAGTTGCGCACCGGGACGCATTCTGAAACTCGAGTGGCATGAGAAGAGAGGGTGCAGCAAGTGGAACAACAATGAGAGCTGCGCAACGAGATGCATTCTGAAACACGTGAGGCAGGAGAAGAGAGGGCGCAGGGGGCGGAATTGCAATGAGAGCTGCGCACCGGGACGCATTCTGAAACCCGTGAGGCAGGAGAAGATAGAGCGCAGTGGGTTGAACTGCAATTAAAACTGCGCACAGGGACGCATTCTGAAACCCGTGAGGCAGGAGAAGAGAGGGTGCAGGGGGTGGAACTGCAATGAGAGCTGCGCACCGGGACGCATTCTGAGACCCATGAGGCAGGAGAAGAGTGGGCGCATGGGGTGGAACTGCAATGAGAGCTGCGCACCGTGACGCATTCTGAAACCCATGAGGCATGAGAAGAGAGGGAGAAGGGGGTGGAACTGCAATGAGAGCTGCGCACCGGGACGCATTCTGAAACCCGTGAGGCAGGAGAAGAGAGGGCGCAGCAGGTGGAACTGCAATGAGAGCTGCGCACGGGGATGCATTCTGAAACCCATGGGGCATGAGAAGAGAGGGCGCAGGGGGTGGAACTGCAATGAGAGCTGCGCGCCGGGACGCATTCTGAAACCCATGGGGCATGAGAAGAGAGGGCGCAGGGGGTGGAACTGCAATGAGAGCTGCGCACCGGGACGCATTCTGAGACCCGTGAGGCAGGAGAAGAGAGGGCGCAGGGGGTGGAACTGCAATGAGAGCTGCGCACCGGGACGCATTCTGAAACCCATGAGGCAGGAGAAGAGAAGGCGCAGGGGGTGGAACTGCAATGAGAGCTGCGCATCAGGACACAATCTCAAACCCGTGAGGCATAAGAAGAGAGGGCGCAGCGGGTGGAACTGCAATGAGAGCTGCGCACCGGGACGCATTCTGAAACCCATGAGGCAGGAGAACAGAGGGTGCAGCGGGTGGAACTGCAATGAGAGCTGCACACCGGGACGCATTCTGAGACCCGTGAGGCAGGAGAAGAGAGGGTGCAGGGGGTGGAACTGCAATGAGAGCTGCGCACCGGGACGCATTCTGAAACCCATGAGGCAGGAGAAGAGAAGGCGCAGGGGGTGGAACTGCAATGAGAGCTGCGCATCAGGACACAATCTCAAACCCGTGAGGCATAAGAAGAGAGGGCGCAGCGGGTGGAACTGCAATGAGAGCTGCGCACCGGGACGCATTCTGAAACCCGTGAGGCAGGAGAACAGAGGGTGCAGCGGGTGGAACTGCAATGAGAGCTGCGCACCGGGACGCATTCTGAAACCCGTGAGGCAGGAGAAGAGAGGGAGCAGGTGGTGGAACTGCAATGAGAGCTGCGCACCACGATGCAATCTGAAACCCGTGAGGAAGGAGAAGAGAGGGCGCAGGGGGTGTAACTGCAATGAGAGTTGCGCACCGGGACGCATTCTGAAATCCGAGAGGCAGGAGAAGAGAGGGCGCAGCGGGTGGAACTGCAATGAGACCTACGCACCGGGACGCATTCTGAAACCCGTGAGGCAGGAGAAGAGAGGGCGCAGCGGGTGGAACTGCAATGAGAGCTGCGCACCGGGACACATTCTGAGACCCATGAGGCAGGAGAAGAGTGGGCGCATGGGGTGGAACTGCAATGAGAGCTGCGCACCGTGACGCATTCTGAAACCCATGAGGCATGAGAAGAGAGGGAGAAGGGGGTGGAACTGCAATGAGAGCTGCGCACCTGGACGCATTCTGAAACCCGTGAGGCAGGAGAAGAGAGGGCGCAGCGGGTGGAACTGCAATGAGAGCTGCGCACCGGGACGCATTCTGAAACCCATGGGGCATGAGAAGAGAGGGCGCAGGGGGTGGAACTGCAATGAGAGCTGCGCGCCGGGACGCATTCTGAAACCCATGGGGCATGAGAAGAGAGGGCGCAGGGGGTGGAACTGCAATGAGAGCTGCGCACCGGGACGCATTCTGAGACCCGTGAGGCAGGAGAAGAGAGGGCGCATGGGGTGGATCTGCAATGAGAGCTGCGCACCGGGACGCATTCTGAGACCCATGAGGCAGGAGAAGAGTGGGCGCATGGGGTGGAACTGCAATGAGAGCTGCGCACCGTGACGCATTCTGAAACCCATGAGGCATGAGAAGAGAGGGAGAAGGGGTTGGAACTGCAATGAGAGCTGCGCACCGGGACGCATTCTGAAACCCGTGAGGCAGGAGAAGAGAGGGCGCAGGGGGTGGAACTGCAATGAGAGCTGCGCACCGGGACGCATTCTGAAGTCCCTGAGGCAGGAGAAGAGAGGGCGCAGGGAGTGGAATGGCAATGAGAGCTGCGCATGTCGACACATTGTGAAACCCATGAGGGATGAAAAGATAGGGTGCAGCGGGTCGAACTGCAATGAGAGCTGGGCACCGGGACGCATTCTGAAACCCATGATGCATGAGAAGAGAGGGCGCAGCGGATGAAACTGCAACAAGAGCTGGGCACCGGGACGCATTCTGAAACCCGTGAGGCATGAGAAGAGAGGGCACAGCCGGTGGAACTGCAATGAGAGCAGAGCACCGGGATGCATTCTGAAACCCGTGAGGCAGGAGAAGTTAGGGCGCAGGCGGTGGAACTGCAATGAGAGCTGCGCACCGGGATGCATTCTGAAACCCGAGAGGCAAGCGAAGCGAGGGCGCAGTGGGTGGAACTGCAATGAGAGCTGCGCACCGGGACGCATTCTGAAACCCATGAGGCAGGAGAAGAGAAGGCGCAGGGGGTGGAACTGCAATGAGAGCTGCGCATCAGGACGCAATCTCAAACCCGTGAGGCATAAGAAGAGAGGGCGCAGCGGGTGGAACTGCAATGAGAGCTGCGCACCGGGACGCATTCTGAAACCCGTGAGGCAGGAGAACAGAGGGTGCAGCGGGTGGAACTGCAATGAGAGCTGCGCACCGGGACGCATTCTGAAACCCGTGAGGCAGGAGAAGAGAGGGAGCAGGTGGTGGAACTGCAATGAGAGCTGCGCACCACGATGCAATCTGAAACCCGTGAGGAAGGAGAAGAGAGGGCGCAGGGGGTGTAACTGCAATGAGAGCTGCGCACCGGGGCGCATTCTGAAACCTGTGAGGCAGGAGTAGAGAGGGCACAAGGGGTGGAACTGCAATGAGAGTTGCGCACCGGGACGCATTCTGAAATCCGAGAGGCAGGAGAAGAGAGGGCGCAGTGGGTGGAACTGCAATGAGAGCTGCGCACCGGGACACATTCTGAAACCCGTAAGGCAGGAGAAGAGAGGGCGCAGGGAGAGGAACTGCAATGAGAGCTGCGCAAGGGACGCATTCAGAAACCCGTGAGGCATGAGAAGAGAGGGCGCAGTGGGTGGGACTGCAATGAGAGCTGCGCACCAGGATGCATTCTGAAACTCATGAGGCATGAGAAGAGAGGGCGCAGCGGGTGGAAATGCAATGAGAGCTGCCTACCGGGATGCATTCTGAAACCCGTGAGGCAGGAGAAGAGAGGGCGCAGCGGGTGGAACTGCAATGAGAGCTGCGCACCGGGACGCATTCTGAAACCCGAGAGGCAGGAGAAGAGAGGGCGCAGCGAGTAGCCATGCAATGAGAGCTGCGCACCGGGACGCATTCTGAAACCCGATAGGCATGAGAAGAGAGAGTGCAGGGGGTGGAACTGCAATGAGAGCTGCTCACCGGGACGCATTCTGAAACCCATGAGGCCAAGGAAGAGAGGTTGCAGGGGGCGAAACTGCAATGAGAGCTGCCCACCGGGACGCATTCTGCAACCCGTGAGGCAGCAGAAGAGATGGCGCAGGGGGGTGGAACTGTTATGAGAGCTGCGCACTGGGACGCATTCTGCAACCCGTGAGGCAGGAATTGAGAGGGCGCAGGAAGTGGAACTGCAATGAGAGCTGCGCAACAGGACACATTCTGAAACCCGTGAGGCAGGAGAAGAGAGGGCGCAGGGAGAGCAACTGCAATGAGAGCTGCACACCGGGACGCATTCTGAAACCCGTGAGGGTTGAGAAGAGAGGGCGCAGCGGGTGGAAGTGCAATGAGAGCTGCGCACCGGGATGCTTTCTGAAACCGGAGAGGCAGGAGAAGAGAGGGCGCAGCGGGTAGAACTGCAATGAGAGTTGCACACCGGGACGCATTCTGAAACTCGAGTGGCATGAGAAGAGAGGGTGCAGCAAGTGGAACAACAATGAGAGCTGCGCAACGAGATGCATTCTGAAACACGTGAGGCAGGAGAAGAGAGGGCGCAGGGGGCGGAATTGCAATGAGAGCTGCGCACCGGGATGCATTCTGAAACCCGTGAGGCAGGAGAAGATAGAGCGCAGTGGGTTGAACTGCAATTAAAACTGCGCACGGGACGCATTCTGAAACCCGTGAGGCAGGAGAAGAGAGGGTGCAGGGGGTGGAACTGCAATGAGAGCTGCGCACCGGGACGCATTCTGAGACCCATGAGGCAGGAGAAGAGTGGGCGCATGGGGTGGAACTGCAATGAGAGCTGCGCACCGTGACGCATTCTGAAACCCATGAGGCATGAGAAGAGAGGGAGAAGGGGGTGGAACTGCAATGAGAGCTGCGCACCGGGACGCATTCTGAAACCCGTGAGGCAGGAGAAGAGAGGGCGCAGCGGGTGGAACTGCAATGAGAGCTGCGCACCGGGATGCATTCTGAAACCCATGGGGCATGAGAAGAGAGGGCGCAGGGGGTGGAACTGCAATGAGAGCTGCGCGCCGGGACGCATTCTGAAACCCATGGGGCATGAGAAGAGAGGGCGCAGGGGGTGGAACTGCAATGAGAGCTGCGCACCGGGACGCATTCTGAGACCCGTGAGGCAGGAGAAGAGAGGGCGCATGGGGTGGATCTGCAATGAGAGCTGCGCACCGGGACGCCATCTGAGACCCATGAGGCAGGAGAAGAGTGGGCGCATGGGGTGGAACTGCAATGAGAGCTGCGCACCGTGACGCATTTTGAAACCCATGAGGCATGAGAAGAGAGGGAGAAGGGGGTGGAACTGCAATGAGAGCTGCGCACCGGGACGCATTCTGAAACCTGTGAGGCAGGAGAAGAGAGGGCGCAGCGGGTGGAACTGCAATGAGAGCTGCGCACCGGGATGCATTCTGAAACCCATGGGGCATGAGAAGAGAGGGCGCAGGGGGTGGAACTGCAATGAGAGCTGCGCGCCGGGACGCATTCTGAAATCCATTAGGCATGAGAAGAGAGGGCGCAGGGGGTGGAACTGCAATGAGAGCTGCGCACCGGGACGCATTCTGAGACCCGTGAGGCAGGAGAAGAGAGGGCGCATGGGGTGGATCTGCAATGAGAGCTGCGCACCGGGACGCATTCTTTAACCCATGAGGCAGGAGAAGAGAGGACCCAGGGGGTGGCACTGCAATGAGAGCTGCGCACCGGGACGCATTCTGAAACCTGTGAGGCATAAGAAGGGAGGGCACAGCGGGTGGAACTGCAATGAGAGCTACGCACCTGGATGCATTCTGAAACCCGTGAGGCAGGAGAAGAGAGGGCGCAGCAGGTGGAACTGCAATGAGAGCTGCGCACCGGGACGCATTCTGAAACCCATGAGAAGAGAGGGCGCAGGGGGACGCGTTCTGAAACCCATGAGGCATGAGAAGAGAGGGCGCAGGGGGTGGAACTGCAATGAGAGCTGCGCACCGGGACGCATTCTGAAATCCGTGAGGAAGGAGAAGAGAGGGCACAGGGGGTGGAACTGCAATGAGAGCTGCGCACTGGGGCGCATTCTAAAACCCGTAAGGCAGGAGAAATGAGGGCGCAGGGGGTGGAACTGCAATGAGAGCTGCGCACGGGGACGCATTCTGAAACTCGAGTGGCATGAGAAGAGAGGGTGCAGCAAGTGGAACAACAATGAGAGCTGCGCAACGAGATGCATTCTGAAACACGTGAGGCAGGAGAAGAGAGGGCGCAGGGGGCGGAATTGCAATGAGAGCTGCGCACCGGGACGCATTTGTAGTGTAGCTCCTATTTTCCCAATAGGCTCTGCGCATTGGAATAGTACCTACAGCAGTAAAGGCCTAGGCCAGACGTTAACTAGGTCTACTACTGTCGATACTAGACTTAATTTTTGGGTTTGCCAGCTAAGCTCAGAGTTCGCTAAACTTTCTCGAATGTTCAAGGAAGGAATTAACTCCCCTGATTAGACAAGAAGGGATTTAGTTTCTGACAACCATAGAACATGACAACTTTGCTCTCCCCTAATCAAGAGTCAATCTCGAGAGTCGTGTGAGCACAAGGCAATTATTTTACTCAGTCAGTACGTGCATTCTTAGTCTCATCAGATTGTAGAGAAAAGGAAGAGACGGGCGTGTTCAATAAAAGATGTTATTTATTGATCAGTCTCTTTTCTCGTACAAGAGAAATGGATCGATATTATTGCAATACTTATAGTTAAGTAAAGTGCATACATTAAAAGCAATAGTATAAAATAATACTGTAAAAACATTGATATGGTTTCTGAGCCATATGATGTTTAAAATGATTAAAATATATTTACATACACATATACATTTGACTAACGTACTCAACTGGTGTTTCTAAATACGCCTACCCCGTGTACCTGACCTAAGTCTAATGCGTGGGCGGGAATAGAAAGTTACAGTTTAAGTTAAGTTTGTTTTTGCCAAGTGAATAACTAAAGAATTCTCTGTGAGGGGTTGTTCAGTTCTGTACCTGGAATTTAGGATGGATGAGGAATGGTATCTCTTTCTCTGCTCTCGATATTCCAGGCTGCCTGCGAGGGCTGCCCAGAAGCGCCGGTGCTGGGTCTCTCGGCTTGAGATAGCAGCGCGTCTCTCAGCGCGTCAGGAAGGCGGGGCTGCTGCCAGCGGGGTCTGCTTCTGCTCTCGGCTTCGGCAAGTGTGGCTGCTCCGTCTTGTCACCACGCGTGTGTTTGCATAGGGCAAGATCGGCAATATTTATACCTTAAAGGTGCCGAGATTGACGTAAGGATGGACATAGATACGTCAATAAAGATGTCATACGACTTGCTCGTTAGCACATTCTTTACTAAAGTTCTCTGTGAAATCAAAACAATGGCCGCACGGATTTTCCAGGTTGTCATAGGTTTGATTTGTTATGAGAACGTCGTATGCCTTATCAGGGGCTGGAGGAATGTCGCTTGTCTAATTAGATCTCAAGCGTTATGACCTAATCAGATAACACGTTCCTGTGCCGTAGTGTGACTGCGTCAGATAACGGTATCTGCATCATGGGGGCTTTTCTTGCCTCATGGGCTGACTGTTAGTTAACTTGATAGTTAGTTTAACCAGAATAGGGTCAGGAATAGGGGGATCGATTCAGAACCTATAGAAATACACGACACCCACTCCACGCTAACTATGGTCATATCTACTAATCTATGCATAGTATAACATAGTACAACATACTATAGAGTATAGTGTATACCTTACCACCCCAAAATACATAAATGCATTTCGAAATTTTCAAATATACTGAAAAATTGCAGTCATATATATTGTATGCACTTAAGCTATGAATTAAATGCAAAGGTAAACATGCATTTGTATGCATTATTGCTTATTGGTATATGAGAAATACACATGAAATGGCTCTTAATATGGCTATACAGAAAGGAAGTTCGAGACCATCTCATCACATAATAAAATATTTGTGAACATCCCAGCGGGCAACTAAAGTTTATAAAGTATCTAAAAATAGAAATCTTAGTTCTCTAGGAATAGTTTCTTACTTTAAGCAGAAGATAAGTGTCCCGAAAAATTTGTGAAAAAGAATTTGGGGCTGCTAAAAAATTGTTGTCCGTGAACTGGTGGGAAGAATTGTTCATGTGACTTTATTTTTAAAGTTGAAGGCCGAATTCAGGGAACGCCGTGTGCGAGTTTACTCAAAAATCTCTATTTCTGTTCAGGAGAGAACATCATATCATTCAGGCTTTCGAAAAAACTGTCAACAGCTTCATGGGAAAGTTCCACTAAGTCGGAAATAGGTGTAACCATGCATTCGTGCGCATGATTGTCAGCATTGACATTCTGATTTCCATTGCTGACAGAAGGTCGTACCTGTTCGATGTTGCTTTCATCTTGAACTTCACTACTCTTCAATCGCAGTGGTGAAGATTCCAGGAATGCCGTCATCAGGATTGGCAGCCTTTGAGGGCAGCACAAAGCGTGAACCTTGGTAGGAACCAACAGTGTATCTGCATCCACTGGCGCATCCGATTGTAGCGTCAGACAGGTGTCTAACACGCATTCTTCTCCGCATAGCAGACACCTTAGTACAGGTAAAACACACCTTTGCCACATTGGTCGAAATGATAGAAACCAAGTCATGTTTAGGTCTCTAAGCCGGGAGAGTCCCAGGATTTTTGATATCCGGTCCCGGTATCCAATGGCTAGGATCGTATCTTCCATTGTCGCAAGAGTTTGATCTGTGACATGGGTTGCCAAAACGCAAAATAAGGACTAGGAATAGGATTCCTGCAATTAGTCCCAGGATCAGGGGAAGTCCGCCAAAAATCGAATGGACGAAATCTGGAAAAATACCCAGTATGGCTTTGAATGGTGTTAATGCCATCGAAAATACTGTCTTAAATACCCCTGAGATCCCATTGGTATCAGAAATATTTAAGATTTCGCTTAGGATTTCCGCGAAATGTACGGGGGAATTAGTTGATAATAATGTATGTATCTCTGCAGTCGTCCTTGCGACTTGTAGATCATACGTTTCTTTTGATGACGTGAGCCTTGTAGGCGTCTGAAGAAGCACTGTTTTCATTCTGCTTAAAGTATCTATTCGAATAGAAGTAATTTTCAAACTGGGCCATGCCCTTGCCTCCCTGTCTGGAAAGGAGCTGGGGAATAAAGAGCGTCCACAGCACTTGACCTTCGCCGTCGTAGTGACTAGATAAGGAGTCCCGGGCATAAGACTGCAACATCTGCGGTCTACAATAAGAATGTAACTCCCATTATGGAGTCTTTGAAAGAATGGTTCTATTTCAGTTGCAGGTGCGCCTTGCTGGTGACATGAAAGGTTGTATGAATTCCCTTCACAGGCTCCATGCAAACTAATTCCGTTACACAGAAGCGTGCCGCTTAATGACATAGCACAATTGTTGCCACTAAGAAACACTTTCTGTCCTTTATTACTGACACATGCATGTGAATAGGGCAGGTTCCAAGTTGTTTTAAGGTACCCCTTTCCCAATTTCTCGTACATGCCAGCCTGTATATATTTTTGGCAGTATTGAAACCTGAAGGTTGAGATTGGAATATTTATGATTCCGTGGATTATCCATTCACTGACAGGTCGTTCTGACATTGTCATTGGTAATCTTTCTAGTTTTTCAATGCTCAAGATTGTATAATCAGCACCCTTTTGCGCCATACCGATTTGTCTATCAGTAAGGTTAAAGATTTGGAATAGTGACGTTGTGTTGATTAAACGCCAAGGCACATAGCCTAAACGCAGATTTTGTAACGTCCAGCCAAGCTGTACAATGGAACGCAATTGTGACTGACCATGTTGTAATAACAGTAAGTCTTGCGATAATATATCGATTGCTGAAGACACAATGCTGTCCAATGAAAAAATTCTGGAGGACAGAGTCATTAACCCATTGTCCACTACAGAAAGTGATTTTTCCAAATTGATACGGTCAATTTCCCGTATTCTTTCTGCTGTCTCAATTTGAGTAACCTTCCAGGCCTCATTGTATGCTGCATATACAGAGGCTGCTATGAAACGCTTTTGACGCTGTTTGCGTGGTCCCAGTATGAAATCACGCAAGTCAGCACCATCAGTAAGTAAAGTTAGGTGTTGCTTAATTTCAGGCAGTGTGGAAGTTTGTAGCCACTGAAGGCATAATTTGCCCACACTGTAGGTTGTTATTATCCCTGGGTGATGTCTTTGGGGATATCTAGGGTCTGGCCTGGTCATTTTGAAACCCTGTGTTTTATTCAGGAATCTATCTTGACAGTTATTTGTATCTGTGGGCCAGATCAACCATTGTTTCCAATCAGGATGTGTTCTGTTTTGGTTTAATATATGGTTTACGTCTATTTCTTCATCTGTATCAGAGTTATTGCTAAACATTATTGGCTTTGGAATAGACGGTTTATTTAAATCTTTGATTTTGGCTAAGCCAAGACAGGTGGTTTGTTGAACAGTGTCATTTAAAAATATCATTTGTTCTGGGATCATGCAGGCTCTAAACAAAGCTTCTATACCCTGTACTTGCCATTCTTTTGTACCCCAAACACTTTTCAAATCAACATTTTTGTCCCAATAATCAAATCCAAATGTATTCATTTTTTCAAAGAATGAATCTGAATATATCAATTTTGTGTTGGTTATCATGGTTTTCATCCCTGTCTTGTTTGACAATTTAAAATAAAATGTTTCAGCATTACTTATGTTAAAACCTGAAAAATATGAATATTTGTCATATACGGTTCTAGAGCTCCCTTTTGGAGGTGTAGCACAATGTTCCCATTGATTATAATTTAAAACATTTCTAGGTTGTGCTGATTTATGCAAAAAATGGTTACCATAGTGGTTATAGCAATACATACTGTCATAATTTGTAGAACCTTGCAAATAATCATGTTTTGTAAATTTAGCAGACATTACTAAGTCAGACATCATGTTGTTAATACTTTCGAAGTCCCAATCATCAGCAAATGAGTTTGGTTTTGCAAAATCACTCAAGGAGATCTTGATTTGGTGTGGATATTTCAGGATCTCGACCGGACCATAAATTTCATAGTCAGTGTTGTCCCAGGCTACCCCACCAGGTATCGGATTGGCTGTGAAGTTGGCTGAAGAAAGTTCTCTTTTCTCGACGTGTGAAGATGTGTGTGGTTTGAGGATCAAGTTGATGTTCTGACTTGCTGTGTCCATTTTAGCATATTTTCCCTCAATGAAGCGTCCCAAAGTAAATACCATGATGAGCCAAAGTATGAGGATAAATGCACCAAAACCCACCCAAAATTCAATCCATGGAGAAACCAAATATGTTTCTTTCAGATGTTTCAAAAGTTCCTTCGCTTTGTCTTTAAAGGATTTTGATGATGGCTGTGTCTTTGATTCACTGAAGCCTTCAGAGGAATCATCGAAGTTGATGAAGTACCCGGATGCAGTTCTGTCAATTGTTCCAATTGCTTCAGGATTTTTGTTTCTTGCATTTTCACTCGGCATTTCATTGTAGATTGGTGTGTCTCTGCTAAATGTTTTTATTTGGGTTGTCAGAGGTCTGAGTTCTATTGCATTGTTGCATAGTCCTTCTTGTTCTTCTGCAGGCGTTTCGAATGTGATGAGCCTTTTTGATAGGACCTCTGTACTGGTAGCAAACCTAGGTGTTCTGCTACTTATTGGGAGTCCACTTGGCCTACTGTTTGTTATCGGCCACATGTTGTGGTTTTACCAGGTCGATGGATACAACTCGGTTCTCCTTTTTTCCAGCAAGTGGCGGTAGTACAACTGATCTTGTCCCGTTGACAGACAAGACAGGAACTGCTTTTCTGTAAGAAGGCCCAAATTCCTTCTTTACCGCGATCTTCTCCCTGACTAGATCCCCGACTTTTGGAATCCAGACAGGTCTTGCTGGGACAGGTGGTGATTCTTCAGTGGTTGTTGGCTGTTGTTTCAACTGTATGTTGCTCAGGTCTTTTCTTGTTTTGTTTAAGTCCTGCAAAATAGCCAAACGGTCTTTGACATCAAAGCTTTTTTCTATTACCACTGAAGTCTGACTATCAAGGTCAGAGATCAACATCCTAGTTCCGAATAATAATTCGTACGGACTGAATCCCTTCAGAGAATTTCTTGGCAAGTTATTTAGACTACGTTGGACACTTATTAGATGTTTGACCCACCCAGCTCCCGAACCTAATACCTTTGCCGTTATAGATTGCTTTATGTCACGTTTTTTTCTTTCAACAATTCCGTTCCCCTCAGGGTGAAATGGACAAGAGTACCGCAATTGCACGCCCATGCTGACCATGGCCTCCTTATAAGCCCGAGAGCTAAAAGCAGGACCATTGTCCGAATGCAGCATGCCAATTGCGTATGTGCCGATAAAGACTCGCAAATCTTTTATAACAGTTCTGGCGTCAGCCGTTCGCTGGGGCCACATCCATATGAATCTCGTGCATGAGTCCACTGCGACCAAGATATATTTATAGTTACCATCCCTTTGTAAGGGACCGCAGTGGTCTAGGTAAACACAGGCTAATGGTTTATCCGAGATTAGAAGGGGCGTCTGCGCTGGACGTCTCACCGTTGATACTTTCATTTTTTGACATATTTCACATGCTAGAACATAGTTCCTCGTTTGTCTTCTCATTTGTGGCCACCAGTATCTCTGTTTTAATAATGATACTGTGGCTGAGACGCCAGCATGGATAGAAGCAAGCCCTTCGTGTGCCGCTATTATTAGTCCTAACCTATGTTCCATGTTTGAAATTGCCCTATCCCCCACTCCAGGGATTTGAGCAAAAGGAACATTGTTTGCATCAGTTATGTATGAGTATTTTACTGGAAAGCCTTTAGGGAGTGGTTCTATCGAATCCTTTTCTGAAGCGCTGACAGCTTGTAATATTTCGCTGTCTAT
Organism: Lissotriton helveticus; assembly: GCF_964261635.1. Lineage (NCBI taxonomy): Eukaryota > Metazoa > Chordata > Amphibia > Caudata > Salamandridae > Lissotriton > Lissotriton helveticus. The sequence continues at coordinate 2,025,542,293 of NC_136067.1, forward strand.
TTTTGTTTTTGACCGGGTGACGGCAGCTACGGAAGCCGTTTGCACAGCTGCCTTCGTGGCCTCATCAGCCAATGAATTCCCTGCAACGTGAACGCCATCACGTTGATGACTCAGTGTATGTATCACGTGAGTCTTTGGTAGTTCTTTTTGTAAAAGAGCTACTTGTTCCCAGAGCATTTTATGCTTGATTGTGCCACCTTTCGCATCCTTGAAACCGTTCTGAAGCCAGATCTGCAAGTATTCATTGTAAGACTGAACGCAATAATACGAATCACCCACTATGAGTGTGGGGAATTCTCGATCGGTATTTTCAAGCGCCATCTTGAATGCTAGTAGTTCAGCTCGCTGAGCTGTACAATCTCCTAGGGATTGTGTTTTAGTGAGGGTTGGTTTAAATTTCCCTTTGTGCCAACGACCTTTAACAATCGCGCACGCAGCACTGTAAGCTTGTTTACCCCCTACTGCGGGTTGTGCTGATCCGTCTGTATATATTATACAGCCGTAGTGATCTAGAGGCAAAATTTCGGTTGGCGGAGGACATTCAAATTCATATTGGAGAAATTCTTGTGTTTTTAAGTAAGGATCAAATTTGTACACCACGTCTGTTGCAGCAAGAGAGTTAGCCCATTGTATCCATCTTGGATGGAGTGCTTTAGCATTTGGAATGCTTGCCTTTGTTACCGCCTCTAAGGCTGGTATTGGTGTTACGATTACTATTCGTTTACCTTGTGCCAGGGCTCGTTCTTTTGCTATAGCTGTCTGTGTTGCTGTAAGAATTTTTTCCGTTGGGCTAAATTTCATTTCAGCCTTAGTGTACAAGTGTGATTTGAATGCAATTGGTACCTTTTCTCCCTCATTAGAGGTCAGGTATGTGAATCCGCATCTCCCTGGGATGACTCGAATCACAAGATTGCGTGTGTTATCACGTGTTTCTAATTTTGTTTTAATTAGCATGTCTGTTTGTAAGGATCTCAAAATTTCTGTGTGTGTTTGAGTCCAACTGGATCTTTTAAAGTCTGGTTTAATTAGATCATAAAGGGGTTTGACCCTTTCTGCGTAATTTGCAATGTATGTTCTTCCGAAATTTAGGAAGCCTAGAATTGACTGTAAGTTTTTTAGTGTTTTAGGGGCTTGGATTACGGCACATTTCTCTAGGAAATTGTCTGCCAGGCTTTTGCCTTCACTTGATAACTCATATCCTAAGAATAGGACCGTCAGATGGGCAATTCTGGACTTTTTGAAGTTGAATTTGTAACCCTCTGCAGCGAACCCAAGTATTATGGTGTTCACTCTTTTCAAGTGAGTATCCAAGTCATCATCTGTTAAGTAAATGTCATCGACATAAGATAATGCTTCATCATCATATAGTTGTAGTAATTCTGTTACTCTCGCTGAGAATACCCCCGGGCTGTTCTTGTACCCCTGGGCTAACCGACAGAATTGTTTTTGAGTGCCATTTACTGAGAATGCAGTTAAATATCTGCTCTCTGGTGCTATGTTTTGACAAAAGAATCCATTGGAGATGTCCAAGGTTGTTTTGTATTTTTTGCGCACTATGTTATTCATTAGTGCAGCACTGTGTGAGTTTTGCACTGCAAAGGTTTTGCAACATGTGTTAAGGTGTCGGTAATCCAAAACTAGACGATATGAATTGTCTGGTTTGGAGACCGGAAACAAAGGGTTGTTCATTTGTGAGGTGCAAGTTTCAATCACCCCCTGGTATTCTAGCTGATCTAGTATTTCATTTACTTGTTTTTTAGCTTCTTGCTTAATTGGGTACTGCCTTTGTGCAGTAGGTTGTGATTTTAACTGGATTTTGTGAGGAGGAGAATCCTCATCCCATCCTACATGATTTTTATATAAAGCAGGTGCTAAGGCCACTGCCCACTTTCTAGCAAGTGTATATTTTTTATGAATCGGGATATGATTCGAGAAGGCAGGCATAATTACTTCTTCGCCATGAGGGCATTCCCTGACAAACTCTGGTGGCCAGTCTTTTTCAGCTAGAAGGATGTCATAGCCTTTGGAGAGGTTATCCCAAAATAGTCCCCTTATTTTCCTAGTCTTATCTCCCTCTATACGTAATGTTATCTCGTATATCTTGTGGGGCTTGCTAACTCTGGTGTCTGCAGTTTCCACTTGAAGGTATTCATTCGTGTCCACTGTCTCCAGATGATTCATAAGGACTTTGCGAGCTATGCTCACCTCTGCTGCGCTGTCTAGCATTGTCTGAGCCCATTCTCCGTTTTTCAGTTGTGTCCTCAGTATTCTCGGCATTTTTAACTACCTTGATACTGGCTACCTTCTTTTTTGGAAATTGTAATTTCTTTTTTAGCTGAGCAGGTTCCTTGTCTTTGGACTTGGCGTGCTCTTCTGATCGTCCTCTTCTTTCCGATTTCTGCGAGGAATTCTGAAAAGATTGAGAGGGACGTGTATCAATGTCTTGATATCTATCAGGTTTTTTAATATTATCCCTATTTCTAAGGTTATATCTATTCCCCGAGGGGTCACTCTGCGGTGACCTCTGTCTTTGGTTTGGAGATTTCTCTCTTCGCCTAGGAGACCTTCCTCGGGACTGGAATTTCTTTTCTTTAGGATTGGATTGTTTGTTTCCATCCCAGTTCTTTTTTGGTGAATTATTATTATTAAAAAATATTTTTTCTGGACTTGTAGTCAGTTGCGGTTTTACTGGTATTCCACCTAGGCTATCTCTGCCTAGTTCCTCATAGGATTTTTCTATGATTCTGGCAATTTCAGCTGGTTGATCTGCTATATCTGTCTCTTTTAACCTCTGGCGGATCGCCACGTTTGCTGCTTCACCTTTTATGTTGGCTAATAATATAGCCGAGACCTGCTTGAAGTCTTTTAGTAATTTCATACCAAGAGTTAAAGCTGGTTCTGGACCGTATTCATCTTGAATTTGTTTTAGCACATCTGGTATTACCGAAATGGATGGAACACCGTGCGTTTTTGTGTAGATGGAAGCAAAGACTGTACCCCAAGTGTCACAGTCCTCAATGTGTGGTGCGATTCCCATTGGGAGACATATAGTCAGAATCCTGTGTTTTTCTAATGGGGTGGTGTCAGGAAACACCGCCTCTATTTGGGTAATTTTCTGTGCCAACCAGAATGGTATTTGTTCCCGTTTAGCTGGAACTTTACCTAGGCAGGATTGGATGTTCTGTGGTGTAATTTTATTTGTGTTCCCCTGGTGAGGGGTCAGCTGTGGAAGTTTAATCGCTGGCTGAATTGTTGAAGTCCGCATTACATACTGAACTAATTGTCTATGAATTTTTAGTAGTTGTTTTAGCTGTATTAACAGCTCTGCTGCAGGCATTCTTTCGATGTCTGGATGTGGTGTGTATCCGGCTAAGACCAGCCACGTTGCTCCTGGTCTTCCTAAAGGACCGAGCCTTGTAATGTGATTGTTATGTATTAGGGCGCCATCAAATAAGAGCAAATGCTCTTGGAATTTGAGTGGTACTTCCACCTCCTCGAAAGGAGTGTACGTTTCAGGAGGTTCCTCTACTTTGTAATAGTGGAAGTACTTTGTTACAGCATTAGCTGCTGGAAAATGTATCCATGAATAATATACCTCTGTCTGCCGATATTCGTGTGCCTCAATTACGAATATGACTGTGCCACCTCTAGGTGTCAGTCCATTTTCTATAAGTTTTAAGGTTATAGATCTCCTTTTAATGACCGGAATGAGTGTTATATTCGGGTCTGCTGCTTGCATGGTAGCATCAGCATCTGCGAGTTCAGTTGCTAATCTAACTGCCTCTCTTTCATCATCACTCTCTGCCATTTTACAGACAGGATGGTATTATGTTTGTTTGCAGATCAGGTTTCTTTATGGAACAAAGATTAGATGCACAATATTTTGGAACTGTTTATCCTTCAACGTTGACTTGACCAAGAACCATACATAGGAGTTCCCTCCTGCGAGGTTTTGGAGGATAAAACCTTTCACCCACTCCAGACGTCTTTGGAGTATTTGGGAAAAGGGGTTTGAGTGAGAAAGCACGACTGAGTTACTCTAAATGTCTTACGTTAGTTTTATCGCCCTTTCCAAACACGTTGGGCGCCATGTAGTGTAGCTCCTATTTTCCCAATAGGCTCTGCGCATTGGAATAGTACCTACAGCAGTAAAGGCCTAGGCCAGACGTTAACTAGGTCTACTACTGTCGATACTAGACTTAATTTTTGGGTTTGCCAGCTAAGCTCAGAGTTCGCTAGAAACTTTCTCGAATGTTCAAGGAAGGAATTAACTCCCCTGATTAGACAAGAAGGGATTTAGTTTCTGACAACCATAGAACATGACAACTTTGCTCTCCCCTAATCAAGAGTCAATCTCGAGAGTCGTGTGAGCACAAGGCAATTATTTTACTCAGTCAGTACGTGCATTCTTAGTCTCATCAGATTGTAGAGAAAAGGAAGAGACGGGCGTGTTCAATAAAAGATGTTATTTATTGATCAGTCTCTTTTCTCGTACAAGAGAAATGGATCGATATTATTGCAATACTTATAGTTAAGTAAAGTGCATACATTAAAAGCAATAGTATAAAATAATACTGTAAAAACATTGATATGGTTTCTGAGCCATATGATGTTTAAAATGATTAAAATATATTTACATACACATATACATTTGACTAACGTACTCAACTGGTGTTTCTAAATACGCCTACCCCGTGTACCTGACCTAAGTCTAATGCGTGGGCGGGAATAGAAAGTTACAGTTTAAGTTAAGTTTGTTTTTGCCAAGTGAATAACTAAAGAATTCTCTGTGAGGGGTTGTTCAGTTCTGTACCTGGAATTTAGGATGGATGAGGAATGGTATCTCTTTCTCTGCTCTCGATATTCCAGGCTGCCTGCGAGGGCTGCCCAGAAGCGCCGGTGCTGGGTCTCTCGGCTTGAGATAGCAGCGCGTCTCTCAGCGCGTCAGGAAGGCGGGGCTGCTGCCAGCGGGGTCTGCTTCTGCTCTCGGCTTCGGCAAGTGTGGCTGCTCCGTCTTGTCACCACGCGTGTGTTTGCATAGGGCAAGATCGGCAATATTTATACCTTAAAGGTGCCGAGATTGACGTAAGGATGGACATAGATACGTCAATAAAGATGTCATACGACTTGCTCGTTAGCAGATTCTTTACTAAAGTTCTCTGTGAAATCAAAACAATGGCCGCACGGATTTTCCAGGTTGTCATAGGTTTGATTTGTTATGAGAACGTCGTATGCCTTATCAGGGGCTGGAGGAATGTCGCTTGTCTAATTAGATCTCAAGCGTTATGACCTAATCAGATAACACGTTCCTGTGCCGTAGTGTGACTGCGTCAGATAACGGTATCTGCATCATGGGGGCTTTTCTTGCCTCATGGGCTGACTGTTAGTTAACTTGATAGTTAGTTTAACCAGAATAGGGTCAGGAATAGGGGGATCGATTCAGAACCGATAGAAATACACGACACATTCTGAAACCCGTGAGGCAGGAGAAGATAGAGCGCAGTGGGTTGAACTGCAATTAAAGCTGCGCACCGGGACGCATTCTGAAACCCGTGAGGCAGGAGAAGAGAGGGTGCAGGGGGTGGAACTGCAATGAGAGCTCCGCACCGGGACGCATTCTGAGACCCATGAGGCAGGAGAAGAGTGGGCGCATGGGGTGGAACTGCAATGAGAGCTGTGCACCGTGACGCATTCTGAAACCCATGAGGCATGAGAAGAGAGGGAGAAGGGGGTGGAACTGCAATGAGAGCTGCGCACCGGGACGCATTCTGAAACCCGTGAGGCAGGAGAAGAGAGGGCGCAGCGGGTGGAACTGCAATGAGAGCTGCGCGCCGGGACGCATTCTGAAACCCATGGGGCATGAGAAGAGAGGGCGCAGGGGGTGGAACTGCAATGAGAGCTGCGCACCGGGACGCATTCTGAGACCCGTGAGGCAGGAGAAGAGAGAGCGCATGGGGTGGATCTGCAATGAGAGCTGCGCACCGGGACGCATTCTTTAACCCGTGAGGCAGGAGAAGAGAGGACACAGGGGGTGGAACTGCAATGAGAGCTGCGCACCGGGACGCATTCTGAAACCTGTGAGGCATAAGAAGGGAGGGCACAGCGGGTGGAACTGCAATGAGAGCTACGCACCTGGATGCATTCTGAAACCCGTGAGGCAGGAGAAGAGAGGGCGCAGCAGGTGGAACTGCAATGAGAGCTGCGCACCGGGACACATTCTGAAACCCATGAGAAGAGAGGGCGCAGGGGGACGCGTTCTGAAACCCATGAGGCATGAGAAGAGAGGGCGCAGGGGGTGGAACTGCAATGAGAGCTGCGCACCGGGACGCATTCTGAAACTCGAGTGGCATGAGAAGAGAGGGTGCAGCAAGTGGAACAACAATGAGAGCTGCGCAACGAGATGCATTCTGAAACACGTGAGGCAGGAGAAGAGAGGGCGCAGGGGGCGGAATTGCAATGAGAGCTGCGCACCGGGACGCATTCTGAAACCCGTGAGGCAGGAGAAGATAGAGCGCAGTGGGTTGAACTGCAATTAAAGCTGCGCACCGGGACGCATTCTGAAACTCGTGAGGCAGGAGAAGAGAGGGTGCAGGGGGTGGAACTGCAATGAGAGCTGCGCACCGGGACGCATTCTGAGACCCATGAGGCAGGAGAAGAGTGGGCGCATGGGGTGGAACTGCAATGAGAGCTGCGCACCGTGACGCATTCTGAAACCCATGAGGCATGAGAAGAGAGGGAGAAGGGGGTGGAACTGCAATGAGAGCTGCGCACCGGGACGCATTCTGAAACCCGTGAGGCAGGAGAAGAGAGGGCGCAGCGGGTGGAACTGCAATGAGAGCTGCGCATCGGGACGCATTCTGAAACCCATGGGGCATGAGAAGAGAGGGCGCAGGGGGTGGAACTGCAATGAGAGCTGCGCGCCGGGACGCATTCTGAAACCCATGGGGCATGAGAAGAGAGGGCGCAGGGGGTGGAACTGCAATGAGAGCTGCGCACCGGGACGCATTCTGAGACCCGTGAGGCAGGAGAAGAGAGGGCACATGGGGTGGATCTGCAATGAGAGCTGCGCACCGGGACGCATTCTTTAACCCGTGAGGCAGGAGAAGAGAGGACACAGGGGGTGGAACTGCAATGAGAGCTGCGCACCGGGACGCATTCTGAAACCTGTGAGGCATAAGAAGGGAGGGCACAGCGGGTGGAACTGCAATGAGAGCTACGCACCTGGATGCATTCTGAAACCCGTGAGGCAGGAGAAGAGAGGGCGCAGCAGGTGGAACTGCAATGAGAGCTGCGCACCGGGACACATTCTGAAACCCATGAGAAGAGAGGGCGCAGGGGGACGCGTTCTGAAACCCATGAGGCATGAGAAGAGAGGGCGCAGGGGGTGGAACTGCAATGAGAGCTGCGCACCGGGACGCATTCTGAAATCCGTGAGGAAGGAGAAGAGAGGGCACAGGGGGTGGAACTGCAATGAGAGCTGCGCACTGGGGCGCATTCTAAAACCCGTAAGGCAGGAGAAATGAGGGCGCAGGGGGTGGAACTGCAATGAGAGCTGCACACGGGGACGCCTTCTGAAATCCGAGAGACAGGAGTAGAGAGGGCGCAGCGGGTGGAACTGCAATGAGAGCTGCGCACCGGGACGCATTCTGAAACCCGTGAGGCAGGAGAAGAAAGGGCGCTGGGTGTGGAACTGCAATGAGAGCTGCGCACCAGGACGCATTCTGAAACCCGTGAGGAAGGAGAAGAGAGGGTGCAGGGGATGGAACTGCAATGAGAGCTGCACTTTGGGACGCATTCTGAAACCCATGAGGCAGGAGAAGAGAGGGCGCAGGGGGTGGAACTGCAATTAGAGCTGTGCACTGGGACATATTCTGAAACCCGTGAGGCATGAGAAGAGAGGGCGCAGTGGGTGGAAATACAATGAGAGCTGCGCTTCTGAACGCATTCTGAAACCTGTGAGGCATGAGAAAAGAGGGCGCAGCGCGTGAAAATGCAATGAGAGCTGCGCACCGGGACGCATTCTGAAACCCGTGAGGCAGGAGAAGAGAGGGCGCAGGGGGTGAAACTGCAATGCAAGCTGTGCACCGGGATGCATTCTGAAACCCATGAGGCAGGAGAAGAGAGGGCGCAGGGGGTGGAACTGCAATGAGAGCTGCGCACCAAGACGCATTCTGAAACCCGTGAGGCATGAGAAGAGAGGGCGCAGTGGGTGGAAATACAATGAGAGCTGCGCTTCTGAACGCATTCTGAAACCTGTGAGGCATGAGAAAAGATGGCGCAGCGGGTGAAAATGCAATGAGAGCTGCACACCGGGACGCATTCTAAAACCCGTGAGGCAGGAAAAGAGAGGGCGCAGGGGGTGAAACTGCAATGAGAGCTCTGCACCTGGATGCATTCTGAAACCCTTGAGGCAGGAGAAGAGAGGGCGCAGCGGGTGGAACTGCAACAAGAGCTGTGCACCGGGACGCATTCTGAATCCCATGAGGCAGGAGAAGAGAGGGTGCAGGGATAGGAACTGCAATGAGAGCTGCGCACGTGGACGCATTCTGAAACCCGTGAGGGATGAAAAGGGAGGGCGCATTGGGTGGAGCTGCAATGAGAGCTGTGCACCTGGATGCAATCTGAAACCCGTGAGGCATGAGAAGAGAGGGCCCAGTGGGTGGAACTGCAATGAGAGCTGCGCACCGGGACTCATTCTGAAACCCGTGAGTCATGAGAAGAGAGGGCGCAGCCGGTGGAAACGCAATGAGAGCTGCGTACCGGGATGCATTCTGAAACCCGTGAGGCAGGAGAAGAGAGGGAGCAGCGGGTGGAACTGCAATGAGAGCTGCGCACCGGGACGCATTCTGAAACCCGAGAGGCATGAGAAGAGAGAGTGCAGGGGGTGGAACTGCAAAGAGAGCTGCGCACGGGACACATTCTGAAACCCATGAGGCAGGAGTAGAGAGGGTGCAGGGGTGGAACTGCAATGACAGCTGGCACCGGGAAGCATTCTGCAGCCCATGAGGCAGGAGAAGAGAGGGCGCAGGGAGTGGAACTGCAATGAGAGCTGCACACTGGGACGCATTCTGAAACCCATGAGGGTTGGGAAGAGAGGGTGCAGCGGGTGGAACTGCAACGAGAGCTGCGCACCTGGACGCATTCTGAAACCCGAGAGGCAGGAGAAGAGAGGGCGCAGCGGGTGGAACTGCACTGAGAGCTGCGCACCGGGACGCATTGTGAAACCCGTGAGGCAGGAGAAGAGAGGGCGCATGAGGTGGAACTGCAATGAGAGCTGCGCACCTGGACGCATTCTGAAACCCGTGAGGCAGGAGAAGAGAGGGCGCAGGGGGTGGAACTGCAATGAGAGCTGCGCACCGGGACGCATTCTGAAACCCTTGAGGCATAAGAAGAGAGGGCGCAGCGGTTGGAACTGCAATTAGAGCTGCGCACCGCGATGCATTCTAAAACCCGTGAGGCAGGAGAAGAGAGGGCGCAGTGGGTGGAACTGCAATGAGAGCTGCGCACCGGGACGCATTCTGAAACCCATGAGGCAGGAGAAGAGAGGGCGCAGGGGGTGGAACAGCAATGAGAGCTGCGCACCGGGACGCATTCTGAAACCTGTGAGGAAGGAGAAGAGAGGGTGCAGGGGGTGGTACTGCAATGAGAGCTGCGCACCGGGACGCATTCTGAAATCCGAGAGGCAGGAGAAGAGAGGGCACAGCGTGTGGAACTGCAATGAGAGCTGCGCACGGGACGCATTCTGAAACCCATGAGGCAGGAGAAGAGAGGGCGCAGGGGGTGGAACTGCAATGAGAGCTGCGCACCGGGACGCATTCTGCAACCCGTGAGGCAGGAGAAGAGAGGGCGCAGGGGGTGGAACTGCAGTGAGAGCTGCGCACCGGGATGCATTCTGCAACCCGTGAGGCAGGAGAAGAGGGGGCGCAGGGAGAGCAACTGCAATGAGAGCTGCGCACCGGGACGCATTCTGAAACCCGTGAGTGTTGAAAAGAGAGGGCGCTGCGGGTGGAACTGCAATGAGAGCTGCGCATGGGATGCATTCTGAAACCCGTGAGGGATGAAAAGAGAGGGCGCAGCGGGTGGAACTGCAATGAGAGCTGCACACCTGGACGCATTCTGAAACCAGTGAGGCATGAGAAGAGAGGGCGCAGCGGGTGGAACTGAAATGAGAGCTGCGCACCGGGATGCATTCTGATACCCGTGAGGCAAGGGAAGAGAGGGCACAACGGGTAGAACTGCAATGAGAGCGGCATACCTTTATTTATTTTGAAGCTCGAGAGGCATGAGAAGAGAGGGTGCAGTGGGTGGAACTACAATGAGAGCTGCGCATCGGGATGCATTCTGACACCTGTGAGGCAGAAGAGAGGGCGCAGGGGGTGGAACTGCAATGAGAGCTCCGCACCGGAACGCATTCTGAAACCCGTGAGGCAGGAGAAGATAGGGCGCAGAGGGTGGAACTGCAATTAAAGCTGCGCAACGGGACGCATTCTGAAACCCGTGAGGCAGGAGAAGATAGGGCGCAGGGGGTGGAACTGCAATTAAAGCTGCGCACCGGGATGCATTCTGAAACCCATGAGGCAGGAGAAGAGAGGGTGCAGGGGTAGAACTGCAATGAGAGCTGTGCACCGCGACGCATTCTGCAACCCGTGAGGCAGGAGAAGAGAGGGCGCAGTGGTGGAACTGCAATGAGAGCTGCGCACCGGGTCGCATTCTGAAACCCGTGAGGCAGGAGAAGAGAGGGCGCAGGGAGAGCAACTGCAATGAGAGCTGCGCACCAGGATGCATTCTGAAACCCGTGAGGGTTGAGAAGAGAGGGCGCAGCGGGTGGAACTGCAATGAGCTGTCGGCGCAGCTCTCTCCCAGCGCCACAGGTCCATCCCTGACCTCGGTGCCCCCTCGCTGCTGCTCGCCGTTTTCGCCCGTTTTTTTCCGTTTTTTTCCCCTCTGTGCCCAGCTTTCAGTGTTCTGTAGTTCTACTGTCATTTACTGTTTAGTGCTTATTTTTTTGTATAGTTGGTTTATTGCGCCTTGTATTTTTGTCACTGTTCCCCTGGTGTGATCCCCCTCCGCTCCCAGCTTCCCGCCGCTGCTCCCTCGCGGCCCCGCCCCTTTTCTTTTCTGTCAACCCCATTGGCCCCCCCGCTCCCGCCTCCCAGCTGCTCCTCCCACTTTGCCTTAAATGGAACCCGTGCGTACACGCAGCGTTCACGCGCAGCGTACGAGCAGCGTTCATGCACAGCGGGCGCGCCGATAGTGCGCCGAAGACGCGCCAAAGGCAAGCCCGTCTACGCCCGTCCGCACCTGGCCTGCGCCCAGCGCCAGGACCCCTGGCCCCCGACGATGCCAGCCCACACGATGAACCTACGTCGCCACCACACTCAACGCACTCAAACTCGACCAGAACCCCACCTGCTACCGAGCGACCCCGGAAACGCTCCCACAGACCCTTCAGCTGCCACGCCTGCAAATTCACCTGCCTCTGGACCTGCACCGCACCCAAAAGACCAGGCACCAGCAACAACCACCTCAAGTGCATCCTGCTCAACACCCGCTCGGTCCACAGACACGCCGTCGAACCCTGGAACCTGCTCGACACAACATCACCAGACGTCGCCTTCCTTACGGAAACCTGGATGAACGCCTCCTCAGCACCCGACATCGCCATAGCCATCCTGGACGGATTCAAGATCACCCAGAGGGACCGCATCAACCAGACCGGAGGAGACATCGCCATCATCCACAGGAACACCATCCGCATCACGACGAACTCCGACGACACCCTCACTGCCGCCAAGCACCTCCACTTCCAGATACACACCAACCCCAAGAACACCCTCAGAGGCACCCTCATCTACAGACCCCCGGGACCACACACCCAATTCAGCGAAGACATCGCAGACTTCGTCAGCCCGCACGCCCTCCCCTCCGCTGACTACGTCCTCCTAGGGGACCTCAACTTCCACCTGGAGAATTGGAACAACAGGAAGGTTTTTAAACAGTTGAAGTTGGGTGCACTGCCAGTTTATACGCATTTATTTCTGCTCCTTAAAAGTCTATGGTGCTTCACGGCGAGTGGACAAACCTAAACCACTCTCTGGAGTAGAGCAAACTACTGCTAATTGCTTTGTGGATTGCCGAAGCACTCACATATGAGTAATCAATGTCCAGTTACAATTTAACAAATTTTCAAACACCAAGTATGACAGAAGTGACAAGATATCCAAAAGATGAGTGAATCTTGGAGTCTTTAATGAAGATTACAGCCAGCCGACACGTGTTTCATCGCCTTCGCGATTCATCAGGGCTGAAACAAACAAATGAGTAGCGTCTAGCATAATCTGTGAGCAAGAAACATTTATATACAGGGCCATAATGTCTGGCCGTTATGTTACATGCACTAAAGCTTCCTCCTGCAGTGGACATATAGTGAGTGCAACATTTCACAAGTATTGACTCACTCGTGCTACCACAACATATCCGTGTCGAAATTTTAGTGTATACTACCGACTATACATAATGACGTGCCTATATGTGATGGTGATGGTATTTGGACATGGGCGGTGACGAGATCATCATTGTTTCTCTAAGAAACACGCAATGACACATGCTCTATATTGATGGCTATGGTGTCCTAATCGTGAACGGCTCTTGCATCATCCATGCTGGTTCTTTAGTGAAAGTCGTGAGAGACAAGTGTCATTTTCAAAAGACATACCTAGAAGGCCGTATCGATGTCAGAAGGTCTATATATATCCAAGAAAAGAAAGAAAAAACCGAAAAATCTCATCACTATCTGCGATTCCGGTAATATTCAGGCAAAAGGTCACCAAATGAGACTGTAAGCCACTACTTGCACGCCAGCTTACCGCTCAGCTGGTGATAATTCCGACCCAGCCGGGCCCGTGACTAATACTACTGGCGGTGATTCATCCAGCATTGATCAATACTTCTGTATCCATAATTTTTTGGGGTCGATATATTGACGACTGCATCCTCATTTGGGCAGGCTCAGAGGAGCTTTTACACAATTTCTTCAAATACTTGAATGACAATACATGGAAGATCAACTTTACCATGAAGTGGAGCAAAACGAATATAGAGTTCTTAGATATTGAGTTCTATATCTCTTCCAACTGTCTGCACAGTAGATTGTTCAGAAAGTCGACAGCGTGCAATGCAATCTTGCATGCTTCGAGCTCACACCCCTCACACCAGATTAACGCCATACCCTTTGGCGAATTTATTCGGGCAAGAAGGAACTGTAGTGAGGACTGTGAATTCAGGAGATGCATTGAAAGCATGAAAGAAAGATTCCTTACAAGGGGTTATGCCTACAACTCCATTAAGAAAGCTGAAAAAAGGATTAAAAGGGTGAGGAGAATAGACACTCTCACCACTAAACAAAAGTCTAACTCAGATAATAAAGAGCACATAAGAATGGTTACGGATTTCAACTCACTCCATCTGGACTTAAGAAAAAGTTTAACTAAACATTGGAGCCTGTTGAAATCCGAAAAAACATTGACTAAGTACATCACAGAGAGGCCACAGATCTCATTTAGAAGAGGTAACACACTGAGAAACAAGTTGAGTCCCACAGTACCCCGTGATATGAGGAGTACTAATTGGTTGACACAACGAGGTCTGGGTTTTCACAAATGCGGGTTCTGCAGTATGTGTAAATGGGCCAAACATGGAACTACGAATTTCACAGGCCCTGATGACGTCTGTTATACTATTAAGAGCAACATTAATTGTACTACGAAATTTGTTGTCTACATTATTGAATGTGAATGTGGCAAGCACTACGTAGGTAGCACGATTAGGCCATTGAAGGAAAGAATGATGGAACATATAAGAGCGATTGTAAACTGTGACCCTAAATATCCAGTGGCTTTGCATGTAGCCTCGTGCCAAAAAGATCGACAGAACAAAAATGTACAATTTTTTGGAATTGAAACCATACCAGTGGCAATAAGAGGTGGTAACCGAGAATTGAAATTAAGAACCAGCATGGATGATGCAAGAGCCGTTCACGATTAGGACACCATAGCCATCAATATAGAGCATGTGTCATTGCGTGTTTCTTAGAGAAACAATGATGATCTCGTCACCGCCCATGTCCAAATACCATCACCATCACATATAGGCACGTCATTATGTATAGTCGGTAGTATACACTAAAATTTCGACACGGATATGTTGTGGTAGCACGAGTGAGTCAATACTTGTGAAATGTTGCACTCACTATATGTCCACTGCAGGAGGAAGCTTTAGTGCATGTAACATAACGGCCAGACATTATGGCCCTGTATATAAATGTTTCTTGCTCACAGATTATGCTAGACGCTACTCATTTGTTTGTTTCAGCCCTGATGAATCGCGAAGGCGATGAAACACGTGTCGGCTGGCTGTAATCTTCATTAAAGACTCCAAGATTCACTCATCTTTTGGATATCTTGTCACTTCTGTCATACTTGGTGTTTGAAAATTTGTTAAATTGTAACTGGACATTGATTACTCATATGTGAGTGCTTCGGCAATCCACAAAGCAATTAGCAGTAGTTTGCTCTACTCCAGAGAGTGGTTTAGGTTTGTCCACTCGCCGTGAAGCACCATAGACTTTTAAGGAGCAGAAATAAATGCGTATAAACTGGCAGTGCACCCAACTTCAACTGTTTAAAAACCTTCCTGTTGTTCCAATTAGCCTTCAGTTGAGGGTAGCCGCCACGCAACTATACTACTTGTGAGGTTATTCTAGTATTACATTGCTAGATCACACCATATTTTACCAATATGGATAGAACCAAAATGGCAGAAGAGCTCTTTGAAAATTTAGCGAAAGGGATGTCAACCCAAAGCGCTTCCACCAGCACTAATCCCCCTCGTACAGAGGGACTCAGAGACAAATTTGTTAAATTAGAACGCCTTAAGAAAATGGAGAATTCAAAATGGTGGGATGGCGCGACCCTCAAACAGTATTTGAGATTAAAACGCGTTCCCAGAGGTCTTAGAGGCCAAATCTTTCCCACCTACGATGACCTAGATGCCGATCTCATGATCAAATGGGAAGAATCTCTCTCTATCAATTCCACTACCCTTATGGAGATATTAATTGTTAGTGCGGAACGCAAGGGGGCTAAATTACAAGCAGAAATAGCTGTCATTGAACAAGAAATCAAGGATCTAAATAGACCAGAGAGCACTGTTAAAAATTACACCATCCTGGATGAAATCATATTGAAACACCAATCAGAAATTAAAAATAGGAAAGCCAGGCAACTAAGAAGGGATGAGTTGGATTACACCTGTGGTCGAATTTTTACTTTTGATAAAAAATATGATTCCCTGATCCCAAATAGCTCAAAGAACATGTACAAGAAATCTCAGGGTCCGGAACCCACCTCTGTCTCTTCCAGTAACTCCTCACTTAATTCCATCAGTACCACAGGAGGGGAATCAGACAACCAAGACAGACAAGGCATGCCACCTTTTTTTCAAGAGGTTTTACGGATCAGGAAGGGCAACAGATACCCTACAGCAAGAAACCAATCCGATCCAAAACCAGGAGGGGCAGGGGACGGAAACACAGAGGACTACAGAAAGAAGCTGAGATCAGGGACCAACAGGAATTAGATGGTGCAAACACGGGAGATGTGCAGGTCATCAACCTCTCTAAAATAAACCTTACTCCAGATATGGTTTCCTTGTTAAGTAAAGGTCTTAGTTTCAACCCGTTTGCAACGGGGGATATTTGTAAATTGAAAATTGATCTGTTTAAATTTATAAGGAACCTGAAATTGAAAAAGCATTTCTATGGTATGGAGAAAAAGGGTAGAGGGGCTGTCAACCCACCTGCTACTAGCACCACTGAATCCTTGTCAATAAATGATGTACATGCAACTCATCTTCTCTTATCATTGACTGACATGGAGGATTCTCCTCTAGAGATGGACAGACTGCTAGAGGAGTTGGATATAGAATCTGACTTTAGCATTGTTAGTGGACTAAAGTCCAAATCTAAATGGATCCCTACACTACCTGGTGGCAATGCCATAGATAATTTTCATAAGCGGGTGGTAGAGGATCTCGACAAACTGAACCATCTACACAAGGACAGAATGTTCAAATATAAGGACAACCTTAGTAAGGGACAAAGGATAGCACTCAATACACTAATGAGCGATAATACTATCATCATACGAGAGGCAGACAAAGGAGGAAACGTAGTGATTATGGATCGCATAGATTACCAATCAGAAATTAGTCAACAATTACAAAATGAAATATGCTACGAACGCCTCACATATAACCCCATTGGTCCCTTAACAATAGAAATTAACTCACATTTGTTAAAGTGGAAACAATCAGGTTTATTAAACGAGGAGGAATACTTATATTTGAAAGTGTTTAGACCCACCTATCCATGGCTGTACACCTTGCCTAAAGTTCACAAGGAACTCCCATTTCCACCGGGGAGACCCATTGTTTCGGGCATAGGGGGCCCAACAGAGAGGCTAGCGGAATATGCGGATCTGTATCTGGGTCCGCTAGTCAAAAACTTGCCGTCCTACATACAGGATTCCAAACACATTCTTAGTACACTAGCAGATATGGAATGGCAAGATGATTTTCTTTTGGTAACACTAGACGTGGTGTCCCTTTACACCAGCATTGACACACAGCTGGGTTTAGAGGCCATTAACAAAATCCTGTATAACAGATCAGCCACACTATGGAAACATACCGAGATGCTATCGATAATGATAGAATTGGTCCTTAAGAATAACTACTTTATGTGTGACAAAAACTGGTACCGACAGAAACAAGGTGTAGCCATGGGCTCTAAAATATCACCCTCGTTTGCTAATCTATTTATGGGGGCACTGGAAGCAGATCTGATTTGGGGCACAAAGGGTGCACAATATATCGACTCCATAATTTTTTGGGGTCGATATATTGACGACTGCATCCTCATTTGGGCAGGCTCAGAGGAGCTTTTACACAATTTCTTCAAATACTTGAATGACAATACATGGAAGATCAACTTTACCATGAAGTGGAGCAAAACGAATATAGAGTTCTTAGATATTGAGTTCTATATCTCTTCCAACTGTCTGCACAGTAGATTGTTCAGAAAGTCGACAGCGTGCAATGCAATCTTGCATGCTTCGAGCTCACACCCCTCACACCAGATTAACGCCATACCCTTTGGCGAATTTATTCGGGCAAGAAGGAACTGTAGTGAGGACTGTGAATTCAGGAGATGCATTGAAAGCATGAAAGAAAGATTCCTTACAAGGGGTTATGCCTACAACTCCATTAAGAAAGCTGAAAAAAGGATTAAAAGGGTGAGGAGAATAGACACTCTCACCACTAAACAAAAGTCTAACTCAGATAATAAAGAGCACATAAGAATGGTTACGGATTTCAACTCACTCCATCTGGACTTAAGAAAAAGTTTAACTAAACATTGGAGCCTGTTGAAATCCGAAAAAACATTGACTAAGTACATCACAGAGAGGCCACAGATCTCATTTAGAAGAGGTAACACACTGAGAAACAAGTTGAGTCCCACAGTACCCCGTGATATGAGGAGTACTAATTGGTTGACACAACGAGGTCTGGGTTTTCACAAATGCGGGTTCTGCAGTATGTGTAAATGGGCCAAACATGGAACTACGAATTTCACAGGCCCTGATGACGTCTGTTATACTATTAAGAGCAACATTAATTGTACTACGAAATTTGTTGTCTACATTATTGAATGTGAATGTGGCAAGCACTACGTAGGTAGCACGATTAGGCCATTGAAGGAAAGAATGATGGAACATATAAGAGCGATTGTAAACTGTGACCCTAAATATCCAGTGGCTTTGCATGTAGCCTCGTGCCAAAAAGATCGACAGAACAAAAATGTACAATTTTTTGGAATTGAAACCATACCAGTGGCAATAAGAGGTGGTAACCGAGAATTGAAATTAAGACGCACTGAGGCAACTTGGATTATGCGTTTGCAATCGGTACAGTCAGGATTAAATTACGACCAGGAGATGCAATTTTTTCTGGGGGACTGATAATAGATACTGCTTGAACTGCATAATCTGTATTATTTCTAAGATATAAGAACACTGTAACTCACTGTAGACCTGTAAGATTTCGTCAATACCTCAATCTCTCCAAATGCTTAGATGTTTTTCTCCTGTACAATGAAATAATGTTATGACAACGGAGGGAAATAATTAAATGTAAACTGCTAACATGTTAGAAAGCAAATAAGTCACGGTATGACTGGGTTTCTCACGGATCTATTCAGTTGTATCATTCACGGTGAGCACTCCACCAATTCTAATTATTCTTAGACTGATGTCACGGTATATACTGACGTTAGTCAACAAATATGGAAATTTCGAACTTTCACAGAGACCATACGCATTCTCATATGTGAGCGTTGATGGACACTCTTGTTCTTAGACGTGATGGTCATATTTTTCATATTTTTCGTTTTTTTCGTTGCGATCCACTTATCGCGATTGTTTTGTTTTTTCGTGGTTTTTTCGTCTTTTGCCACCTTTTAGAGATCGCAATGAATACCGTTATCATTAATCTACATGAAGAATTAGACAAACAAGAGAGCGTGCAACATGGTCGGCAGAGACGAGCACCGAACGCGCTCTAGTCTATCAATTACGTCATAGGGGAGTACCCATATACGTCGCTTCGCACTCAATCACGTGTCCAAACAGGAACTGAGCGCGAAGGAGGTGAACCCGCCACACTCGCAGAGGACGCCGAACACGGGTAAGTCAGGGGCGCGATGGTCTTCGGATTCACAGATACGTGGTATAACTTTGAAACTAAGAAATCTCATTACTCGTTCCCCTCTAGCATGAAACACACCACAATTTTGGAACCGCAACAGGTATCCGTGAAATAAAAGGAAATAGGTAAATCTTGTATCCACAGCGGTATAACGATGAATAACATCTTGATGACTTGTGTGAGATAGTAACGTATGTATCATTGTTATTCCTTTAACAGTAATATCTTTTGATATCGACAACCTCAAACCGGAACAAGTATATCGGGTCACCTCCGAACACATTAGTTTGTACATTAATGTAAGTGGATTACTAATAGGTGAATTCTGCATATCACGTTAGACAGTGATAGCGCGTGGGATCTAATGTTTTGACGTAGTAGTAAAGGATCAAATCTCGAATAACAATTACCAGAACTCCAGTGAGAATGCATGTGACATCTGAGTTACAAACAATGGACAATGTTTCCTTACAATGAATAAAACATAAATTATTTGACTTGATTATAGATACAGAAGTATTGATCAATGCTGGATGAATCACCGCCAGTAGTATTAGTCACGGGCCCGGCTGGGTCGGAATTATCACCAGCTGAGCGGTAAGCTGGCGTGCAAGTAGTGGCTTACAGTCTCATTTGGTGACCTTTTGCCTGAATATTACCGGAATCGCAGATAGTGATGAGATTTTTCGGTTTTTTCTTTCTTTTCTTGGATATATATAGACCTTCTGACATCGATACGGCCTTCTAGGTATGTCTTTTGAAAATGACACTTGTCTCTCACGACTTTCACTAAAGAACCAGCATGGATGATGCAAGAGCCGTTCACGATTAGGACACCATAGCCATCAATATAGAGCATGTGTCATTGCGTGTTTCTTAGAGAAACAATGATGATCTCGTCACCGCCCATGTCCAAATACCATCACCATCACATATAGGCACGTCATTATGTATAGTCGGTAGTATACACTAAAATTTCGACACGGATATGTTGTGGTAGCACGAGTGAGTCAATACTTGTGAAATGTTGCACTCACTATATGTCCACTGCAGGAGGAAGCTTTAGTGCATGTAACATAACGGCCAGACATTATGGCCCTGTATATAAATGTTTCTTGCTCACAGATTATGCTAGACGCTACTCATTTGTTTGTTTCAGCCCTGATGAATCGCGAAGGCGATGAAACACGTGTCGGCTGGCTGTAATCTTCATTAAAGACTCCAAGATTCACTCATCTTTTGGATATCTTGTCACTTCCACCTGGAGAACACCAAGGACTGCAACACCACCACCCTGCTGGACAACCTCACCAACCTTGGACTCAAGCAACTAGTGAACACCCCCAACTACTACGCCGGCCACACGCTTGACCCCGTCTTCTCCTCCAGCAAGCACATCTCCTTCAGCCACTCCACCGGACTTCATTGGACGGATGACAGTTGCGTCCACTTCAGCTTCAGAAGAACCACGACCCACCACCACCCACAACAGGTTCCTCGCAGGAGCTGGAGCAAGATCACTGCCGACCAGCTCACCACCTCCCTCAGCCTGAACCCCCCCGCCAGCACAACGGACCCCAACAAAGCAGTTCGCACCTTCACACAGTGGCTCACCAACTGCGCTGACGACCTCGTCCACTGAAGAACCCTCCCAGCAGACCCGGCAGCAAGAAAGCCTCCTGGTACACCGACGAACTCAAAACATCCAAGAAAAACTGCTGCACCCTTGAAAAAGCCTGGCGCCACAACCAGACCACAGAGAACATGACTGCCCTCAAGAGCGCCACCCGCAAACACCACCAGCTGATCCACACCACCAAAAGGACAACATTCAAAGAACGACTGGACAACAACACCCACAACAGCAAGAAACTCTTCAGCATCGTCAAAGAATTCTCCAACCCCAAAGCCGGAAACAACGACATCACACCCTCGCAAGACCTCTGCGACTCACTCGCCACCTTCTTTCACCGCAAGATCGCCGACATACACAACAGCTTCGGAGCACAGACCACGCACCCAACCACCGAACCAACGCCCCCCACCACCACCCTCTGCAACTGGACCATGGTCAGCACCGAAGACCCCACCCGCACGATGAACACCATCCACTCCGGATCACCAACCGACCCCTGCACCCACCACGTCTTCAACAAGGCTGACTCCATCATCGCACCCCAACTCCGGAACATCATCAACATCTCCTTCAACACCGCCACCTTCCCGGAAAGCTGGAAGCACGCCGAGCTCAGCGCCCTCCTGAAGAAACCAACAGTGGACCCCACCGACCTCAAGAACTTTCGCCCCATCTCGCTTCTCCCTTTTCCCCACCCAGGCTCTCGTCACCAGCCGACTGGACTACGGGAACACCCTCTACGCAGGAACCACTGCCAAACTACAGAAAAGACTCCAGCGCATACAGAATGCCTCCGCACGACTCATCCTGGACATCCCCCGCCACAGCCACATCTCGACCCACCTGAGAGACCTGCACTAGCTTCCCGTCAACAAGAGGATCACGTTCAGACTCCTCACCCACGCACACAAGGCTCTCCACGACATGGGCCCGAAGTACCTCAACAGCCGCCTCACTTTCTATACACCGACCCGCCAGCTACGATCGGCCAGCCTCGCCCTCGCCGCCGTACCACGCATCCGCAGAGCAATCGCTGGAGGAAGATCCTTCTCCTACCGGGCGGCCAAGACATAGAACTCCCTCCCCATCCACCTACGGCTGACCCAGGACCACCTCTCCTTCAGAAAACAACTCAAGACCAGGCTTTTCGAGCAGTAACGGACCGCCCCCCCGTGAGCGCCTTGAGACCCTACTGGGGGAGTAGCGCGCTATACAAATTGCTGATTGATTGATTGATTGATTGAATGAGAGCTGCGCACCGGGACGCATTCTGAAACCCGAGAGGCAGGAGAAGAGAGGGCGCAGCGGGTAGAACTGCAATGAGAGCTGCGTACCGGGATGCATTCTGAAACTCAAGAGGCATGAGAAGAGAGGGTGCAGTGGGTGGAACTACAATGAGAGCTGCGCACCGGAATACATTCTGAAACCCATGAGGCAGAAGAGAGGGCGCAGGGGGTGGAACTGCAATGAGAGCTGCGCACCGGGACACATTCTGGAACCCGTGAGGCAGGGGAAGATAGGGTGCAGGGGGTGGAACTGCAATGAGAGCTGCGCACCGGGACGCATTCTGAAACCCGTGAGGCAGGAGAAGATAGGGAGCAGGGGGTGGAACTGCAATTAAAGCTGCGCACCAGGACGCATTCTGAAACCCGTGAGGCAGGAGAAGATAGGGCGCAGGGGTGGAACTGCAATGAGAGCTGCGCACCGGGATGCATTCTGAAACCCGAGAGGCAGGAGAAGAGAGGGCGCAGCGGGTGGAACTGCAATGAGTGCTGCGCACCTGCACGCGTTCTGAAACCAGTGAGGAAGGAGAAGAGAGGGCACAGGGGGTGGAACTGCAATGAGAGCTGCGCACCGGGACGCATTCTGAAATCCGAGAGGCAGGAGAAGAGAGGGCGCAGCGGGTGGAACTGCAATGAGAGCTACGCACCGGGACGCATTCTGAAACCCGTGAGGCAGGAGAACAGAGCGTGCAGGGGGTGGAACTGCAATGAGAGCTGCGCTCAGGGATGCATTTTGAAACCCGTGAGGCAGGAGAAGAGAGGGCACAGAGCGTGGAACTGCAATGAGAGCTGCACGCCGGGACGCATTCTGCAATCCGTGAGGCAGGAGAAGAGAGGGCGCAGGGGGTGGAACTGCAATGAGAGCTGCGCACCGGGACGCATTCTGCAACCCGTGAGGCAGGAGAAGAGAGGGCGCAGGGAGAGCAACTGCAATGAGAGCTGCGCACCGGGACGCATTATGAAACCTGTGAGTGTTGAGAAGAGAGGGCGCAGCGGGTGGAACTGCAATGAGAGCTGCGGACCGGAACGTATTCTGAAACCCGTGAGGCGTGAGAAGAGAGGGCGCAGCGGGTGGAACTGCAATGAGAGCTGCGCACCGGGACGCATTCTGAAACCCGTGACGCAGGAGAAGAGAGGGCGCAATGGGTGGAACAGCAATGAGAGCTGCTCACAGGTACGCATTCTGAAACCCGTGAGGCAGGAGAAGAGAGGGCGCAGGGGGTGGAACTGCAATGAAAGCTGCACACCGGGACGCATTCTGAAACCCGTGAGGCAGGAGAAGAGAGGGCACAGGGAGAGGAACTGCAATGAGAGCTGCGCACCGGGATGCATTCTGAATCCTGTGAGGGATGAGAAGAGAGGGCACAGCGGTGGAACTGCAATGAGAGCTGCGCAACGGGATGCATTCTGAAACCCGTGAGGCATGAGAAGGGAGGGCGCAGCGGGTAGAACTGCAATGAGAGCTGAGCACCGGGCTGCATTCTGAAACCCGTGTGGCTTGAGAAGAGTGGGCGCAGCAGGTGGAAATGCAATGACAGCTGCGCTTCTGGATGCATTCTGAAACCCATGAGGCATGAGAAGAGAGGGCGCAGCGGGTGGAACTGCAATGAGAGCTGCGCACCGGGACGCATTTGAGTATGGGCGAGTTTTGTGAATCGGTGATCCGCAAATTCACCCGAAATCGGCCCCAAAAATCCGCGAATTCGCGAATTCCATGAATTCGTGGATATTTGGGGCCGATTTTTAAATGTAATTAATTGTATATGTGCACCGAAATTTTCGACAGTAAATGTGGGGAGATAGCACACCGGTCCAGCCTCGACAAAGCTCACAATTGTTTTTGGGCTGACGAATGGGTTACAGAATTTACCTGCTTTATTTATATCCGTAAGTGCTTCCTGTTGAGGTTTACATTTTGTGACAGGAGCATCGTACCAGAATGAACCTTGCCCTTCATATTTATCCATGAAGACACCTCCGTTTTGTGCTATACCACTACTCAACTGGAGTACTTTCTACT
This sequence comes from Lissotriton helveticus, assembly GCF_964261635.1. Classification (NCBI taxonomy): domain Eukaryota; kingdom Metazoa; phylum Chordata; class Amphibia; order Caudata; family Salamandridae; genus Lissotriton; species Lissotriton helveticus. The sequence goes on from NC_136067.1 coordinate 2,025,566,054, forward strand.
GGCTATAATCAGTAAGTGCTACCTTGCTGGGTAAATGTATAGTGCTTTTCTACACTACAGCCGCGTAAAGTGCCAGAAGAGTTGTCTCCAGTGACCATGTGTGTGTTACTATGCCATCGCGCCTAGGGGCGCAGGGTTCCCTTGAGTGAGCTGTCCATCACAGTGGGCAAATGGCGGGAAGACTATGCACACTGCTAGTGTGTGGGCAGGGCCAAAGGGGTGGGCTTCTATGTGAGTTCACATGCCCATTGTGTGTAAAAAGGTCAGAAACCAATCAGAGCAGCAGATAAGGAGAAGTAAGCTCCTGGACACTGGAACTGCACAGGGATTGTGCTCGTGAAATTGAAGGATGCAAAGGCCTCGATCCAGCATCACAGCTAATTTTCCACGGTAGATGTTGGGAGAAAGCACACCTGTCCAGCCTCGACAAAGCTCACAATTGTTTTTGGGCTGATGAATGCGTTACTGAATTTGAACTTCAACTCGGGCACCTGCTTAGTGCTTACTTGTAACTATTCTCTGACCCTGCCTGACCTGTTTAGGGTCAGCACAGGGTCAGAGAATAGTTGCAAGTAAGCAACTTAAACTTTTCCAGGTTGCCGCCTGGCGCCATCTGTAACTATTCTCTGACGCAGCCTGACCTTTTTAGGGTCAGGACAGGGTCAGAGAATAGTTGCAACTAGCAACTCAGGCACCTGCTTTATTTATATCTGTAAGTGCTTCCTGTTGAAGTTTAAATTTTATGACAGGAGCATCGTCCCAGAATGAACTTTGCCCTTCATATTTTTCCATGAAGACGCCACCCTTTTGTGCGATACCTCTACTCAACTGGAGTACTTTCTACTAAGTATGGGTGGAAAATTTGTTCTGCTAGCAAATTTGCGGATTTTCCGCAAAGTCGCGATCCGCGAATCACGTGAAATCGTGGCAAAATCTGCAAATTCGCGAGCGGGATGAAATTTGCTCAGGAAGCACTTACAGGGTTACAGCAGGTGCCCAAATTGAAGCTAATTTCTTTGTAACCATTTACAAAATGGTTACAAAGAAATTAACTTCAACTTGGGTACCTGCTGTAACCCTGTAAGTGCTTCCTGAGCGGCGCCTCATTGCCTACTTGCAACTATTCTCTGACCCTGCTCTGACCCTCGAAGCAGGGTCAGACAATAGTTACAAGTAGACAACGAGGCTCCGTGAACAGGAAGCACTTACAGATATAGATAAAGCAGGAGTTGAAGGTCAAATTCAGTAACTCCTTAATCAGCCCCAAAAAATCGTGCGCTTTGTCGAGGCTGGGCAGGTGTGCTTTCTCCCCATATCTACACAGTTGAAAATTAGCTATGATGCTTGATGGAGGCCTCTGCATCCTTGACTTTCACGAGTGCAATCCCCATGCAGTTCCTGTAACAGGTAGCTTATTTCTCCCAATCTGCTGCTCTGATCGATGCCTGACCTTTTATACACACAAGACGCATGTGAACTCGCAAAGAAGCCCCCGTTTGCCCCCCCCACACACTAGCGGTGTGCACCGTCTTCCCATCCGTTAGCCACTATGATGGACAGCTCACTCGAGGGACCCCGGCGCCCTTCGGCGCGATGGCAAAGTTAATCAGCCCCAAAAAATTGTGCGCTTTGTCGAGGCTGGGCAGGTGTGCTTTCTCCCCATATCTACAGTCGAAAATTAGCTATGATGCTTGATGGAGGCCTTTGCATTCTTGACTTTTACGAGTGCAATCCCTGTGCAGTTCCTGTAACCAGTAGCTTCTTTCTCCCCATCTGTTGCTCTGATCGGTGCCTGACCTTTTATACACACAAGACACATGTGGACTCGCAAAGAAGCCCCCCCCACAGAAGACGGTGTGCACCGTCTTCCCGTCCTTTACCCACTATGATGGACAGCTCACTCGAGGGACCCTGGCGCCCTTTGGCGCGATGGCAAAGTTAATCAGCCACAAAAAATAATCATGCGCTTTGTCGAGGCTGGGCAGGTGTGCTTTCTCCCCATATCTACAGTCGAAAATTAGCTATGATGCTTGATGGAGGCCTTTGCATCCTTGACTTTCACGAGTGCAATCCCCGTGCAGTTCCTGTAACCAGTAGCTTCTTTCTCCCCATCTGCTGCTCTGATCGGAGCCTCACCTTTTATACACACAAGAGGCATGTGAACTCGCAAAAAAGCCCCCCCTGTTTGCCTCCCCACCCACACACTAGCGGTGTGCACCGTCTTCCCTCCCTTTAGACACTATGATGGACAGCTCACTCGAGGGACCCCGGCGCCCTTCGGTGCGATTTAAAAGTTACACACACATGGTCACTGGAGGCAACTCTTCTGGCCCTACGCAGCTGTAGTGCAGAAAAAGCACTATACATTTACCCAACGAGGTAGCACTTACTGATTAGCCAGTAGAAAGTACTCAAGTTAAGTATAGTGTAAAATCGCAAAACAATCCGTGATTTTGCTCGTAAATTCGCGAATTCGCTGTTTTTTTTGCGATTTCGCGAGAATTTGCGAACCGCTGATTCGCAAAATTCGCCCATACTTACTTTCTACTGGGTAATCAGTAAGTGCTACCGCATTGGGTAAATGTATAGTGCTTTTATTACACTACAGCTGCATAAAGTGCCAGAAGAGTTGTCTCCAGTGACCATGTGTGTGTTACAATGCTATCGCGCTGAAGGGCGCAGGGGTCCCTTAGGTGAGCTGGCCATGAGCTGATGAGCTGGCCATTAAAAAAAAAAATCCTCTCCCCTCGCGAATTCGTGAATTTTCGGCAATTTCGCGCAATTCGCGGATCGCGAAATTGTTCAAAATCCGCAAATTTCCCAAGCGGAGCGGATTTTCAGCCCATGCTTACTACAAACAAAACTTACATTACTTATTAAATCTTACAACTTTACATTTGATCTATATACACATGTGTACCATAAGAGACAGGTTGTTGACATTGTGGTACACATTATAATTCATTTACAAATTGCCTCATTTCTTTTATAATTATCCTCTTTTTTCTTGTCAGATTTCCTATGAAAACATTATCAATTATTCTCGATAAAGGGTAAGAGAAATAAGGAAAGGATCACGTTGTTAAACATTGTCACATAATTCTTTTTCCGGACACCATCACCAACAAACAGTTAAAATAATAATTTCTCTCAAATCATTACTATATTTACACAAATAGTCAGAAAAAAGCACCAGTTAGCCACATGCCCACCTTGCCTACAAATCCACCATATTTGATGGCTATGGAGACCTTACCCAGGGCTCTGCCTTTGGTGTGATTCAAGGTTGTTCCTATATCTTTACTGTAGGTACACAAGCATAGGACATTAAGGGGAAGTTAAATTATTCCAAAAAGGAAAAGAAAGTGGCGAAGTACATAAAACACGACACCTCAAAACCCATATACCATATTGTTTCCATATCAGCTGACAAATCTCATTCACTTACCTTATTAGAAATAATGTATTAAGCTTCTATATTTTGAAAAGAGAAATATCCATCAGTTGTTCCCTGTATAGACACAATTTCCATCTATGGATCCTGTGAACCTTAAGGATAAGAGCCATCATGAGTGTTGCCACCCACTTTCTATAGCTCAACAGTGATTCTAAAATTGTCTGCACTTTCAGCATTGTGGAATTCTCCCAAGATTCGCTCTAGTGTCAACAGATATGCACCATTAAGGCATACAGCTCAAATCTCTTCCACTCGTAATTAATCTTACTACAGCAGACACAATTTTCTCTGGTCTCGACAACAGAAAGTAATTTAACTGTCCATTTGCCAAGAAGCACACTGTCTGCTACCAGTCTTATCCAAGACAAAAAAAACGAAAAAGGTGGGGGGAAGTCATGTGAGTTTATGTACACATACCTCTATGTTACATGCAGGGCAACAAAGTAATGCCCTCAAATGCGGCGCAGTTAGACCCATTTTCTTTTGATGTGGCCGATTATCTTAAGCTACATGGGGAATAAACGGTGTGCATTGTAACAGGAATACAAAAATGTAACATATTATTTATAGATTTCTTTCCCTGAATCCTGTTTGGGTTATTCTAACTATAGATGCCTTAGTTGTTATCTCATTTTATTCCTAGTGGTGATTTGGGATTCACATCTTGAACACTTTGAACCTTTTACGCTACTTGAAATCCAAACGGCGCTTACCTCTGCCAAATCTGGGTCACCAATGGACCTTTGTCCACCCAAAAAAATGTCGCTCTTATCCCACATTCTGGCCCCCTAAGTACAAAAGATCTTAAATTTATCTATTAGGGAAGGAGTCATTCCGACATCTAGGAAGGAAGCCCTCGTGCGCCCCATTTTAAAAAAACCTTCAGCCGACCCGTTATAGCTGGGCAATTACCAGCCTATCTCCTTGCTTCCTTTTCTGGGTAAAATATTGGAAAGCCTGGTCAATAGGCATCTGAACAGCTACCTGGAGGAAAATAGGATTCTGGATGCATCCCAGTCCGGCTTCCGCCGAGGATTCAGCACAGAAACGGCCCTCCTATCTGTGACGGATTCTCTGAGAACAAAATTGGATATGGGCGGCTCAGCAATCCTGATTCTGCTTGACCTCTCCGCGGCCTTTGATACCATCTCCCATTCCAGGCTCGCGGAGAGGACAAGCGCATGTTGCATTAAGGGACTGGCTCATAAATGGCTCCAGAACTTCTTGGCAGACCGCTCCCAAACGGTCATTTTGGGCCCCCACCAATCTGAAAGAACATCACTGGATAAGGGCGTCCCCCAGGGCTCCTGCCTTAGCCCTACGCTTTTTAATTTCTATTTGGCCCCTTAGGCTAAGGTGGTGGAAGCACTGGGGTTCGATATTATATCATACGCTGATGATACCCAGCTGCTTTTTAACATTGGCCATGACCTAGAAGCTGACAGACTACACTTTGCTAGGGGAATCTCCGCAATTTCCAGCTGGCTGACCAACAACTGCGTACAGTTAAATTCAAGCAAGACGGAAGTCATGCTTCTGGGGAAGGCCGAAAAAGTCTGGTCAAAAGATTGGTGGCCACCTAAACACGGCCCACCTCCAATTCCGAAGCCTTGTGTCAACAATTTGGGCATAAAATTAAATCAGTCCGTGTCCATGCAAGATCAGGTAGCGGCAATATCAGGGGCTTGTTACTATAGATTAAGATTACTAGGGACAGATCCTGCTATTCATCTCCTTAGAACACTGCAGATCAATAACTCAGGCCGTGGTGATGAGCCGCATGGACTATGGGAACGCCCTGTTAGCTGAAGTGGGAGCTACGGCTCTGAAAAAACTACAGGTGATTCAGAACACGGCTGCCAGGCTGGTTCTGAATATGCCGGCTGGCACCTCCTCACAACCACTGTTAAGACAGCTACACTGGCTTCCAATCAAGCAGAGAGCCTTTTTTAAGATCTGCTGCCTTACCTTCCATGCACTTCAGGGTCAGGGTCCAGAATATCTCCAGAATAAATTGGAAAGATATGTGCCAACTCGCTGCTTAAGATCCTGCACACAGCAGCTGCTTCTTGTGCACCGTATCAGACGCCAGCGATCCGGGGGCATGGCTTTCTCTTATATCGCCCCCAAATACTGGAATTGTCTCCCACTTTCCTTACAAGAAATTCCCTCCTACCTCGTTTTTAGGAAACATTTAAAAGCTCTCCTATATTAAATTTGTCCTCTTACTGTCCTACCTCAGAGGTGAGTTAGAGTAAAGCGCCGAGATGCCCCCAGGTGATTCGAGCGCGATACAAAAATGAATAACATAACATAACATAGATAGTGCTTCTTATGCCGGCATGCTTCCTTTTACCATATATCTGTATATACCAAACAAGAGGAGGCTCCATCGACTACAGCATAAATCCAACATTCTGTCTACGGCTCAAAATGCCATAAATATAAATTGCATGATAGTAAGATTAGGAAAGTTCGAATTTCCCATATATGTATTCATTCTGTAGCAGTATACACACACGTCATCGTAAGATAGGGAAAGTTCAAATAGCCCATATATGTTTTCATTCTGTATCAGTATACACATGCGTGAGCATACGCCTTCTTCAAGCGTACGCTTTACCAAATCAAAAATAAGCACATTATGTATCAGTAGCTTGCCCGTATTTGGCCCTTGGAACCATGTCCTCATGGCTTTGGCGTCTGACGTGTTCTTTCAAACCGCCATTGTTTGCATTGAACAGGACTACACTTCTGATAGTGGATTACATGTACACCGTAAATGTAATCCTCATGTGGTGCATTTGACAAGTATTGATGTATTCCATCAACAAATGACTAAGGATCTGCACTGCTTGGAAGATAAAGCTCTAACAACCCATAACAATATTTGTAGAGACAATTTATCCAAGAAAGAAAGACTAGCCCTCTCTAGTATAGCATACAAAAGCTCACTGATCATACGTGATGCAGACAAGGGGGGCTGTATTGTTCTAATGAATACAAGTGATTACATTAAGAAAGGCATATAGGAAGTTAAATGATACTTAGGGGCCTATTACGATGTCGGGCGGAGTTTCCTCTGCTTGACATCGTCTTGGTCATGGGGCTGACCCGCATCCGGTCGACGTTTCAACTAACTAATTAGGAGAGACCGGGCACTGTTTGGTTGCATTGCTATTCTTTACAATGGGAGCATGTATTTAACCGGAATACATGCTCCCATTGTAAAATAGGAGGTGCAGTTCATCCCTGCACCCCTTAGCAGGCACATTGTGGTGCCTTCAAAGGGCTGCAGGGATCAACAACGGGGCACCATAGGTGCCCCCTCGGCCTCAAACTGGAGACCGTACACCCGAGGGGGCCCTGCTGGGGCCCCCCAAAGTCATTTTCCCACAGCCTTTCTGTGTTGTAAAGGCCAGAACGGTAAGGCTGCCGAAACCCGACATCGTAACCCCACAGGCGGAAAGAGCCACCCTTCGGATTACTAGCTGCATTCCAACTAGCGGGCGGGCTCTCCGAGCCCATTGGAAGACAGTTGGAATGACCATTCGGATTCCTTTCTGACCACCTTCACCGTAATGAGGCAGTCAGAAAGGAATCCGACCAGCATTTTACGATGCGGTCAGAAAGGCTAAGACCCACAGTCGCAGCCTTTTGCGACCACATCGTAATTGGCCCCTAAAACTTGACCAAAACCCTTATGCCCTAGCAACACTTCAAATACATGACAAATTGTCCCATTTGAAAGACGCAGACTTATTGTCTGATGTTGAATACAACTTTCTAAAGGTTGTATGTCCTTGATTTCCAAGTCTTTATCTTCTACTGAAGATACATAAAAAAAGGGGGCTTCCCTCTAAGTAGTCCCATGTTTCCAGCATTGGATCAATAATAGAGCACTTATCACACTATGTAGACTAATTCCTCAAACCCCTGATGATGGACCTTCCATCATTCATCAGAGATACAACAGACATATTGAATAAGTTTGAAGATTTCATATGGGATGAGTCAATGTGGTTAATAACTCTACATGTGGAGTTATTATACATGTGTATCAAATTGGAATATGGATGCAAGACAGTGGAATTTTTCATTTCGAAGCACATGGCCAACTACTATCTACATAACAATATGTTATTGGCAATGGCAGGACGCAAACTTTTTTCTGAATGATGACAAATGCTTCCAACATCTACAGGGAACAGTGATGGGGTCCAAGTTTTCCCCATCATAGGAAAATCTTTTCATGGGGTAAGTGGCTCATGTACATGCTTGGGCTCCATCAGCTGCACAATGGGTGAAGGATGTTCATTATTAGGGATGATATATTGACGACGTTATCATTGTCTGGACAGGTACAGACACGGACATCCGAAGCATATTTTGACTAGCTAAACAATAGCTTCTTCAATGTGAAATATTCAATGAGCATGTCCCAAACCCGCATCCAGTTCTTGATTGTAGAATTGTACATACAAAATCACACCGTTCAGAGTACCCTGTTCGGTAAGGAAACAGCGGTCAATAGTATCCTACACTATCAAAGTGCATATCCACCATGTACCAAACGGGCTATCTCCTATGGGGAAATGATCCACATTCGTTGGAATTGCAGTGAAGATAAACAATTTGATGAACACACTAATCAAACAGTCCTGAGACTCAGGAACAGAGGGTATAAGTATGAAGATTTAAAACAAGCAGTTTCTAGAGTGCGGCAAATCAAGCGTAGCAACACTCTAAGAGTTAGGGAAAAGAATATAACAGAACATTGATAGCTGATTACCACCAATTCCAGTATGAATCATGAAGTGTTTAAGAATTTGAATAAGTACTGGGCACTGCTGAAAGGGTTGCCTGATGTAGGTCATTATCTTAGTGAGAAATTCTGCATAATTCACAAAATATGTAAGACCATCAAAGAAATGATCTGAACAGAATACTTAAAGAAGGAATTCAAATGGCTATCACTTGTGATGTAGATGTGAAGAAGTTTTTGAGATATACGATGTGTGCCTATCACAACACACCTCACACTGTCACTGGAGGTTCTCCTTTTTCATTGCTGAGAGGGAGGGAGTCTCGTACAGGTTTACTACCCACATGGTTGGATGATAAAGTACCTTCAAGAGTGATGCAAGAAAGGTTAATGGATGAAGAGTTGAGATGTAAACTAGAAAGTTCGCAGAACGGAATGAAAAAAAGCCCCCAAACACATTGTTTGAATAATATCAAAATGAATGTAGGTGATTGGGTGATGTTACATACTATGAGGCCTAAAAGGTCAAAGGTGGATTTTCATTTTAATGGAACATTTAAGATGTTTAAAGTGGCTTGTACCACTGTTTTGTTAGAAGACAATCGCTGGTGGTCAAAAAAGAACTTAGTTCTTTTAGAAGATTTTCAAAAGAGCATTCTTATGAAGAGGTTAAACGTCCCTAAAAGTAATATCTTTTTCCAGTCGAGATGTTTCTAGATTGCAATTTTTCTATACATGAAGACCTGAGACAAGAGAATCTTCTAGGGGTTCCTGCAAATAATTTTGGGGCGTCTCCTCTATTAGAAGGCTCTGCTGCAGTTTCTTATGATGAAGAATTTGCTGTAGACAAAGAAATATACCAGATATGGTAGTGTTTCAATGGAAACCAAGTTATTTACTTGATTATGATGTATACTATATGGAATGTTAGGTAGTCTATTCCATGTACTTGTTATTATGATCATTATGTAAGTTCTTTTTTGTTTTTTTGTCTTTCATTTTCATTTTCTTTCTCTTTCCTTGTTTATTTTTTTGTTTTCTTTGTTGTAAAGGGGAAGATGTTGTATCCTCATTTAAGGTATGATTCTTTTTGGAATATAGCGCACCAGGGTTCTTAGCGTGACTCTGGGATTCTAGCAATGGGGGTTTGAGGGTTGACGGTTAGAGCGATGCTGGCCGGTGTGAAAGGAAACACGGCGGAGCCTACTCCCTGAACCTAAATAAAGAAGATTTCATCTTACCAGGAAAATTGTGACTCATTACACACTGCTTTTTCCAGTCCTGTATTTACTGTTTTCTAACCTAATTCACAGATTGAATAATAGGCCATCACTCATCTTCAAACAGTAAATTAAACGTCAACATTTCTTCTGGTGCATTACAACATGAATGCTTGCCTTGTGAAGTCACAATACATTCACACAGTTTGGAATGCTTTTTTTTCAGAAATCTATTTCAAAATGACTGCCAATGTGTGAGCCCTTGTTGTGCTATAGCAGCATCCATCTGGAAATCGGCTTTTCTCGTAAAGACAAAACATTTCAAAATGGCTGCAAATGCGCCTAAGTGTGAATTTTGTGTTTTTGTAATTTTTTTTACTATGTTTAACAAACAAGCTTTTTTTAGGGATTGTTGCTCTAAGCTACTGCTACAGCGAAGCGGTTCAAAAACATTTATTTTAGCTTTTGGCATTCACTTTAAATTCATATACATGTGTGCTTGATTCTTTACCGAAATTTACAGTGCATTAAATAAAGTTATGCAATGTCAAGTCTAGGCCTATTGCTGATTCTGAGTGAATTCCGGTCACTCTGTGATTTAATGCTTGTGTAGTGTGCCTGGAGTTGAAGAGTCGGTGTTGGAATTTTAAGTGCTTATAGTTGATCTCTGATTCTTAGTGGCACCTGATTCTTGGAATTTTCTGTTAAGCTTGCTGTTTTTGTTTAGCATATCTAGGTTACTATGTTTAAATTGCAGAGTCTGGGTGGGCTATGGTCTCCAGGAGTTGTTGAAAACCCTGCTGTGTTTGTCTGGTATTTCCAGATAATTTTAGTTAAATTGCTGAGCCTGAGTGGCCTCCTATCCCTGTGTGTTGCTGCAAAGCCTGTTGTGTTTGTTTAGTATATGTAGGATGTTATCTTTAGATTACTAATTTTAGTGGCCTCTTGTCCCTGGGAGTTGTAAATCCTGTTGTGTTTGTTAGGATATCTAGGTTATTATATTCAAATTTCCAATTCTCAGGAGCCTCTTTTTCGCGGTTATTGTGGTATAGCCTGTTGAGTACGTCTTGGGATGGACCGTCTGCTTTGATATTTTTAAGTATTGATTCCTAATGGATTTCAAATAAATTTGAAGCCCACAGTAATGCCCTTCCCTGCTGTTGTCACAGAGGTGTAATAAGTAGGTCCACCAGCACCACCTTCAGTCTGACAGCTTCAATGGGCAAGAAGTAATTCCGCTCATATTTGGACTTCCCCAGGTTCAGAGATGTCATTACTACAGGTTGTGGCAGACTAAGGAAAGGTTGTGAAAAACCTGAGTCCATCCTACACAAAGGAACACCACGTTACTCCAAGGCTTTCATGCTACATTATGACACAACCCTGCAGTGGATTCAAGATGCAGATAACTATTGGTATTGTTTGGATAGATGCTTTGTAGTGTAAGGAAGATCTCTGCTCTGGGTTGGTTTTGAACAGATGTGTTCTGTGTCTTGTGTAATTCCTACAATTATGTGGCTAAGCTAAAACTAATACATTCACTGTATTGTCCAGATCCAGCTAATACAGCAGCACCTACCTGAGTCACGTTGGTTATTCACACATTCTTTGTTATGTTACAAGAGCTCAAACTAATATACTTCCTCATCTGAGCCACTCACTGGACCCTGGTCTTGGCCACAGTGAGACAAAGGTTTATGCACTGGTGCATAAGTCACTCTTAAGGCCACGCAGCATGTTTTCTAAATAATTTAGAGGTGATTTTCTGTCAATGAAAATATGACACTGCCATTAAAGTGTGATTTTGTTTTTGAAATAAAAACAATTGTCCCATTTCCCATGGTGTGGGGGGTAAAAAAATGTTATTATTTTCACTGACCACCACGTTTTGGATGGCGATGTATGAAAGGAAAAACTGTGCATTGGTCTGCCTACTGTAAATAGAGCAGGCAGACAAATGGCCAAATTTCCGATGGCCCTTACGCCAGCGATCATCAGAGGTGTATTTCAACCACATAGACAGAGTAGTCTCCATTGCAGTCAATCCCTCACCAGCCTGCCTGGAGGGATCCAGATCCTCCGGGATGTAGCTTAGCAGCAGTTCTGGCATCCTGACCGACTCTCCCTATGATCGGAACCTCAGTTTTGTTGGTGTGCTCGTTTCAGGTGAGATGAGGATCACTGTGAGTGACATGACCGCTGCTCCCCTGGGAGCGATCTACCAAGACCGGTTACACCCGGAAGGAGGGTGAAAACGTTTCTCTTGTGCCATCCCCCTTGAAAGCGGCTGCAGAAAGGCTCACAATTGCCGGGGCTGCTTGGAGACCACTGCACTGGTTCTGGCATCATTGTCTTGCACATCTAAGCAAGGGGTCTAACGACCAGACCCGCGGTGTTGGAAACCTGCCGCCTTCACACCGGAAAAAGGTGCCTCATCAATGCCAGGCCCCGTTTGGGTCTGCCAGCACAGTCTGGGCTTTTGCTTAGCCCAGGTGCTGGGGGTCCTATCCAGACTTCCCATATCTCTCTCCCCTTAGTGCTCACCGGAGTCCCGGAGCCAATATTACATATGTTTGGTCATTGTGCACACTAAATACCAGCGCACAGTGACAATGGCGGGAGGGCTTTGCTCCGGTCAGCTCGATCACGGATGCTGGAATTCAGTCTTGGCCTGGAATCCATTTTACCTTCTTTCCTTTCCATTTGCTTTGAAAAACTCATCAAGATAGCCACCGTTATCAGCCCATAGGAACAGTCTCATGAGGATCGGCACAGGTGGTCATAGAAATTAAAAGAGGACCTGGTTCATCATTCACTGGCATTAAAAGGAAGGTGGGACTACTTTATATGCATTCTAATACTCCTATGAGGAAAACCTGTAGGTCTTATCATCTGACTCATCCCAAGGACTGGCCATAGTATAAAGCGGCTCTGTCTCTATCCTATTTGCAATCTAATACATCTGAGAGGAAAACTTGCAGGTCCCATCATCTGGTTCATCCTAATGATCTGCCATACTATAAAGGGGCTTGGCCTCTGTTCTTACCGGCCTGATTGTCTCTCTCTGACCCCTCAAACCCCCCCAAAAAAATACTAGGATTTTGCTCTTGCCCTCACAAAGTCTTACCTTGACCTCTCACATACTGGATATAAGTCTTGTCTCCACAGGACCCAACTCCTTCCTCTCCGAAAATGCGGCCAAAAAACACAAACACTGGTTGCTCAAAACCTGCCCCAGAACATTACTCTCAGATGTTTACTTTTGTGTCAACAAGGGTAAACTATCTAATGACCTCATCTTCTACTCCAGAAAATGAGCTCGTTGGAGGTCTGTCTTCCAATCCATGCTTCGTATATCGGGTACCAGGAAAACCACGCATGGCCTCAATCTTTCAGCCTCGCCCTTTTTCAATGCGAATGCCACCATCACACTCTACAACAACGTTATTAAACTAATGAAAGCATCCAATGACAATTTAGCTGAGATGGATAATATTTTCCCTATTCTCAAACAGCAGCGATCTCCAAGTACAATCTTTCCAGCTTAATACATCCTACAACCTACAATAGTGGAGAAGCGTGGCTCAGTGGTTAGAGGCGGCAGACCCGGAAGCTGAGATCGACCGTGGACCAGGGTTCGATTCCCCGCCTTGGCGGGTCTCGGGCTCAAAATTCCACGGACTCGACAATTCTCGCTCCGGTGCCTACTCGAATCACGGGGTCACACTCTGCAACTCTGGGCAATAGCTTGCTTAATCTCCACTACGGCCCCTCGTGGCAGGATGCCTGGCTTTCACCTTGTAGACACCCTGCCGGGGTTTCTCACTGGGGAATACCAGGACGGGTTCCCTAAGCAAGCGCCAGGATGCCCTTTGGGTGACAGGTTTGCGCTATATAAGTACACCTACATTTACATTTACATATCACTCTCACACCCACCACTGCAACTATGAGGCCCTCAAACCCTCATAACTCTCCTCACCACCTATGTGATATCGGATCCTCTCAATCTCCTGAGTTAGTTTTGCCATAGACTCAGATGGCTAATGGCTCTACATCAACATATACTTCCCTGATCACTAAGCGGTCACATCATGATCCCAGTGGCAGGTTTTCCCCTCACTCTCCACTGCCCTTTCTCTCTCCTGGTGATCTCCTTTGAACGATACTGCCAAACACGCCACCATCTCAAACGGGCTCCAGGCTCTTGCCCTCCATGGTTTCTATCCAATCCATTCAATCCCCTTCACCCACCTCCTATCCTTTATATGTAGCTCTCTCTACCACTTCCCTATCCTCTCTCCATGCAAACTGATACTACACAAGACATCATTGAATCACTGGCTCCCCCTGACCTCTCCATTGCTGCTTTTGACCCACCATATTTCCCTCGAGACATCACATGTCTGGCGGAACTATCCACACAACCACTATCCTTTATCCAACACTCAGTTTTGCTGCACACCTTGAAAAGATCTCTCTCCACCTGCGCCTACTCACTGATTAATTTCTTGAACTGAAAGCCCTCTCTATCGATCATCTCCCCCTGCTCAGAATGCTTTGGGCACTGGGGAACCTGCCCTTGAGCCTTAAGAGCACAACCCCTGTCTCAGACATGAGTCCCTCGCACCTTAACTCAAAAACTTTACCACTCCCCAATGCCCCCTCCCACCCCAGAAGTATGAAGACCAAGCTATTGAACAGTGATATTGATGTTTTTCTCCTCTCTTATGCCCTCCCATTAAACAATGACATGTCCCCTCTGGCATCATGCAAAGTCCCTCTAGGCTTAATCCAAGCCATACATCTAAACCCGAACAGGGAACCCTCCCACAACCTCAGAGTTATAAACAGTGACAACCTCAAGGGAGTGAGCATCATGCAGGCTCCGACTGTCCATGCACCTCTCTAATTGAAATGCGTACTACTCAACTGTAGATCAGCGAGTAAACATGCAGCCGATATCTTTGACCTAATTCAAAACAATGAGCTGGATATCATCATCCTCACGGAAAACTGACTAAATGGCTCGTCCACCCCTATCCTTGACCTTCTAGTCCCACCTAGCCATGACATAATTCGATTGGACAGATCTATAAAACAGGGTGGAGGATTAGCCTGAATACACTGAAATACACTCTCGGTCTCACATTTTGATTCCTCCACTCTAACCTCCAGTGACTACCTATGCATCAACATCTCTAGCAATCACCGCCCAAATTACACACATTCTACCACCCCCCTGGAGACAATCTTTTCTTCATTGAACAATTAATGGAAATCATCCCTTCCAATTATAACACCCTAATTCCCAAATAATCCTGGAAGATTTCATCCTTCACTGGTCTAACCCAAACGATCAAGCTGCAAACTGTCTAAAATCCTTCCTATTGAAGCACGAGCTGACACAATGTTGCAAGAGTCCGACCCATAACAAGGGTGAAACTCTGGACCACATCATCTCCAAAGGAAAAACCATCCCAATAGATGCCATTATCCCTTGTGATTGGCCGGACCATTACATCATCTTCTTCCAAATTAACAAGGAGGGGTCCCTGCAGAGGGTCCAACCCAAGAAAAC
Organism: Lissotriton helveticus; assembly: GCF_964261635.1. Lineage (NCBI taxonomy): Eukaryota > Metazoa > Chordata > Amphibia > Caudata > Salamandridae > Lissotriton > Lissotriton helveticus. Next base: position 2,025,581,077 of record NC_136067.1, read on the forward strand.
AAAGCAGTGGAAAAGGAACCTTAGGAATATAAACTCTATTGATTTAGCAACACACTGCAGAAAGGCCTTGACTCCTCAATCGGAATTGCCTGATGTTCATGTCCTCACGGATTTCTATAATACCACCATAGCTGGTGTCCTGGACGAAGTAACCCCTCTACAACAAAAAAGTGCCTCCTTAAAAATCTCCAAGCCTTGGATCAATAACAACCTAAACGCTGAACGCTGTAACCTAAGGGTAGCTGAAAAATCCTGCAAAATCAGAATCCTCCACTGAACAAATAATTCACCTTAGATCTGTCAGGAACGCTTACAACAAAAAAATCACAGCTGCTACGGCTAAATTCATCTGAACCTAACTCAATCAAACCAAAAAATCGCCCAAAGAAACTGTTTGAAATTGTCAAACAACAATCGGGCAAGACACCCTACAGCTCTGACCTTGGCGACGGACTTCTATCATGCGACGATTTGGCAGCCTTCTTCACAGAGAAAACAAAAAGCATCTGTATCGACCTGGCAGCAAAGAGGCCTATTTTCCCATTATCCGGAAGGTCTGCTCCTCCAGCTCACCATGAGCAGACCTTTCCCTCTAGTATTTGCACCACGATCAACGCCTCTTGGATCTCCTTTACTCCCCTCAGCACACGAGACATATTTAACACTCTGCGGGTGATCAACCCATCTAATCATTTCATTGACCCGCTACCACCACCTGTCTTCAAAGACATCAAGGATACCATCCTCTCCCATTGACAAAGATTGTCAAAGCCTCAGTGTCGCAAGGCACCAACCTTGACTGTCTAAAAGTAGAGTAGGTCTCCTCCATTCTAAAAAAAACGTAATGCAGTCAGATCTGATCTCAATAATTTCCGGCCTATATCCAGCATCCCTACGCTGGCTAAACTGCTGGTAAAATGCATGCAGATGCAACTTTGTGCACACATGGAGTATTTCCAACTGCTGGACCAACATCAGTCCGGATTTTGAAGAGATCACAGCATGGAATCTGCTCTCACTCACATTATGGATGACATCTTGAAAATGCTAGAGCAAATTGAAGCATGCCTCCTGATTCTCCTTGACCTTTCTTCAGCTTTTGACACTGTTAACCACGACAATCTCTTAGGCATCCTTGATCACAAGATGGGCTTTTCAGGTCAAGGTATTGCATTGATTTACTTCCTTCCCCCATAATAGATCACAAAAAGTAAAAGTAAATGAATCCCTATCCCAGACCTCCTCAGTTTTTATGGGGGATCCACAGGCATTTTAATTATCACCGATACTCTTGAAGATATTCCTAGAACCTTTGGCAAATGCTCTGAACTCCACGAACATTCTCTTCCATATGTATGCGGGTGACACTCAACTTTATCTGAAAATCATCTCCCCTGAAGACTTCATCTCACTCAACTCTACCCTTATGGATACTCAAAACTGTCTAACTGACAGCCACCTCAACACCTTCAAAACAGAATTCCTTGTCATCACTTCGCCTAATCACTCTCCCAAGAACGACCACTGGCTGAAACATCTTACGGCACAGCTTTCCAAACTGTGTGTCGGGACACGGTACTGTGTCGCCTCCCATGTGTGAGTGTGTTGCGCGACGATGACGTCTGCAGGCTAATTAGGGCAAATGCTCTCTGGGACGTTGTGTTTGCTTTCAGTGACGCAGTGCGCGGAGGGAGGAGAAGCGTTAGGCGATGTTCCCTTTGTGAGTTCCGTTTGGTGCTCTGTTCGCATAGCACGCTGCACTGGTGAGTCAGCTCACTCTCTTTGCATTGTAATAGCCATAAACAGTTTGTTGTTTTCTCCCCTGCGGTTTGAGGAACAAAGCTCTTGTGTGTGCGCTGTGGGAGATAAGGTTCGCAATTCTCGGTAGCACCGCAGTGTTTATTTTCACTCACACCTTCATATCAGCCAAGGTTTTATATTGCCGTAAAATGAGATTACTATTTGATAATGTCTCGGCCTCCTCAAACTTTGCGGTGGTCACAGTCACTGCTATACATGCCGATAGTCGAGTTTGGCGGGAGACTGAGTCCAGCTTTATTTTAGCCCCGCTGCTGGCCTTGGGACAGTCCACTCCCAACACGTAGGCCTGGCCGGATCGCTCGACTGGCACAACAGTATGCTCCGATTTATGGGGCTGAGTCGCCCAACCTCGCACCTGCACAGCAGTTTTGCCCCCTTGGACCAGGACTCGCTGTTCCTCTCCTCACCTGGCGACCTCGAGAAGCACAATAAGCTGTGCACATTGCAGGATGGGGCAGACAGCGCACTGACCAGACTAACTCCAGTGCAGCTCTGTTCCACGGCCTTTGTGTCCTAATCTGTGTTTGCCCAGTCCGTCGAACAAACACAGATTGGGACACGAAGGCTGTGGAGCAGAGCTGCACTGGAGTTAGTTTGGTCCGTGCACCTTCTGCCCCATCCTGCAATTTGCACAGCTTATTGTGCTTCTCGAGGCCGCCAGGTGAGAAGAGGAACAGCGAGTCCTGGTCCAAGGGGGCAAAACTGCTGTGACTGCTTCCAATGCAGCTCTGCCTACCAGGGAGCCAGTGACCTGGACGATTGGATTCATTTAGCTGGGGAAGAAATGGTGCATCACTGTTAGCCCCGGAACCTGCAAATTAAATGGAGGGGCCTCCTTCACTCCTCCACCCACTGAGCCAGTCTGGAGTTCCCAGGCCAGGGGCCCAGTGCACAGTGCCGGAGGGGCCATCGAGCTTATGGAGAGAGAAAAGTGCATAGCTGCCAAGGTTTTATATTGCCATGTGTGACAGTCTCATAATTTGAGCGTAATTTTGAGTGCCATTTCAGATGACACTTTCTAGTGAGCAAAAATCAAGCAATGAAGACAAGGGTAACGCAAATATCAGAATGAAACCCCTTTGAACAAGGACAAACTCTAAGTTAACTGCTGCAAAGTTTAAAGAATAACTGTTAGACGGCTTTCATTTATCTGACTAGCCAAAATTGCAGAAAATAGATAAAGCGGTCCGGAAGACGTGTATAATTATAATCAGCTGAGTGCCTCCCAGACTTCCTCGATTGCTGCCGGCTACATGAGCAGTAAGCATGGCTGCATTGACTTCCAGCACAGAGGGGGTTACATTGGTTCTATATGTCACACTTTTGAAAGGTTTGTTTACCAACCGTGGTCCCTGCACTCTTCCACTGCCGTAAATCACTGGGGCATATGTCAATGTATGCATGATTATATTCTTGTTTCAGGCACAAACCTAACCTTGCTTACACTCAGTTTTGCCAGTCACTGTCTTTGTTAGAACAGATTCACAATTGCTTTATTAACCTTCCTGCTTTCTCAAATTTGCTTGGAAATGCACCATTTGCCCACTATTTAAAAAAATAATTCCTGAGCTCTCCCTAGGTGGTTTGGGCTCGCGCGCGTTACCGTGTCGCTAAATGAAGATTGTCAAAAAGGTGTGTCACCAACATGAAAAGTTTGGAAAGCTGTGTCTTACGGCCTTCAACTGCACTCCCCACATTACCGATTCTACAAAATCCCTCGGAATCACACTTGCTAAGCACTTGAACATGCAGAATCACATTAGCAATTTAAGCAAGGGTGCTACACACCAGATGAACACACTAAGGAACCTAAAACCATTCCTTCTACAGAAGGACTTCAAGATGGCGGTTCAAACTCTGGTACTGCCTAGGCTAGACCATGGTAGCTCCACGCTCTGTGGACTTCCCCACTAAGAGCCTCTATTAATGCAGCATCTAGACCGATCACAGGTATGAAAGAAACACGAAACACGAACATCTACCCAGCTCTCAAATCTCTAAACTGGCTGCCATATGAAGCTAGAATGCAGCTAAAGATAGCATGCATGATCCACAAAGCCCTACATCTCAAGACTCCCACTTATCTGAGTCAAAAAATAGAACTACCTGGAGATTGCAGAAGTGCAAGTTCATTGCTCCTAAAACCACGACTTCCACAAAAGGAGAACGAGTCACAGAGCCTTCTCTGGTGGTGCCCCAAAGATTTGGAACTCTCTTCCACCGTAAGTCCGATGAATTTCATCCACTGCTACCTTCAAAAAGGAAGTAAAAAACATCCTTATATCTAAGTTTTTACCATAACACGCCCCTTGCCCCACTGCTTACTGAATGCCCCCTGTTTGACTACTAGATTGTTGGACACCTTTGAATCCCAGCATTCGCCTGACAAGCTCATTTATGTATCAAACATTATTGAATATTCCTCTCCATGGCCTATATCCGCCCTACCTTATTTGTGATGCACTCATATCTTGTTATTTTATGCATATTCGTGTAATATCTATCCTAATTGTAAAGCGCTCTGATACCTGCCTGGGTCACGTTCACGCTATATAAAACTTTCAAATCAAATTGCTGAGATACTTAAGTTCTGCCCGACTCTAAATTAGTCTAATTTAGTGGAGAGTGTACTCCATTGCAATAGCTACAGAGTACCCTCTCTGCTGAACCCTAAATCAGGCCCTTAATCTTTTTTACTTAACTCTCTGCGATCCATCTCATGCGTCCTTGCATCATATCATGTCTTGTTTACTATCTTTGTGTCTGATAACGTTATCTAGTGGTGAGGCCAAGTTTTTACAGTGCCCTTCAGAAGGTGGGCACCCAAAATATGAATATGTCTCTTTACATTGCGGATTTTACTCTGCGATGCAAACACATCACAGTAGTTACAATGACCGCGTTGTCACAATGCACTACCATTATAACGCAAGTTGTTACAATGACTTGTGCTGGATGGCGCGCTGGACTTGGGAATAGTATGATTTACTATTCCAAATCCAGTGTGTGCAACTCTAGGGAAAGTGTTGGAATTGTAAATCATAATATTCCTTATCCTAGAGCGCCATGTAGCGCAAGTCGTTGTAACAACTTGCGTTGTAATGGTAGTGTGTTGTGATAACGCGGTCGTTGTAACGACAGCGTTGTGTTTGCATCGCGGAGTAAAATCTGTGATGTAAACGTTGTATACCCCAAAATATCAACTTAGGAATCTCGATGGCACCAAGTGTTGCGCACACAATACTGAAGAACAAAGTATTGAAAGGTAAGTAAGAATAGATTTTCTATAGGTAACTCCACATATATGTACCTTATTGATATATATACCTTTAAGGTCCATAGATATGGAGTCAGGAATAGTTAATCGATACCTCCTCCTTAACCACTTATCTTTTTTTGTCCCTCAATATTCTCTACAGGATATTAATATATCTCGATATTCCTAGCCTCTATATTCTGTAGTACAATACTTTCAGAACATGCTTCAAAATCATCTTATTTTCAAAAGAGCAACATAAATCTATCCTTCCAGTGTCTAGGAGAGAAAGCAGGTGCTTCCCAGAGATCAATGTGGGAAGAAAGTCCAACAGAGATGCCAGTGCTCAAGGACTTAGACAATGGGCTTGTGACAAGGGAAATATAATATGAAGATCACAATGAAAATGCAGCTTTGTACATTGCACATAAACTCAATAGTGTCTAATAATGGATATTTATATTACCTATCACTGATAAGTCCACCCCAAGCAGCAGTGTGCAGACAAACGCAGTTGCCAGAGCAGCTTTCATTCTGCAAATACAAAAAGAAATGTTTAGCTATTTTGATTTCATTGAAACTGGAGAGGAAGCAAAGGGCCACCATGACCATTGAAGAGGCTACTGAAACAGAGGACTGTTAGAGATCGGATGACAAGAAACCCATTTGAATATCCCACAATTTAACATGACAACCTTAGATAACTGAAACATGATTTCCACTTTATTTGTTTTCAACTTATATGCCCCGCAGGAGTCAGCAGGATTTGATTGACTTTGAAGAGCAACATGATTCAATTAAATACAGAGTTATAAGAAACAAAAACTATTTACATTTAATGTAAACAGAATGTGGTGGAGTTTCATCTGTAAATCACCATTGGTGGAGGGGTAGGAGTCCACCATATGTTTGTAAAGAAACTAAAGGTGTTTGTATCTTCATTATGTATCTCAATGCTTTTTCAGCAAGTAGTCCATGAAGGGTGTTTTTAGAAGGCTTGTGCGGGGTGCACTTCATGCTGAGTTATGCGCTTCCCATAGGACAGACTTCTGGCTTCTCACAATTCGAGGACCCCCTATAATACCTAATTTCTGCTCTGAGTAGGTGAGGTTTTAGCTTCAGGTCTCTCTAAGTAAAACTCATTCAATTATACATTCTGCGTGCTTCAAGGGGGAGCCATTTTAGAGAAGAAACAACAAAGGTGATATTTGGCAAATTGAGAATCAGGACGTGGGGTTGAGTTGGGTCCAAGTAACAAAAATTACTAGAAAACCCCAGCAGCAACTTCTATTAATAAATGTTTACATTCATCCATATCGTTCGACTCAAAAAGAGAAAATGAACACACTCGTCAAACTCATAAAGGTTTTCCAGAAATCAAACTCCCAATGCCCGTTGATAATATCAGGGGATTTCAACACTAACCTAATGAGCAACGGGACACTCACACACATTCTGAAGACAAAACCACGAGACGGGAACAATCCTTTCTCAATGTTATGTTATGTTATGTTAAATGGGATTTGTAAAGCGCGCTGACACCATGGGTTTCCTGGCGCTGTAGGACAGAGGTGAGGCTGAGGACGGGAGAAGCGGAGTTAGCAGGGAGGGGGGAAGAGGAAGGTTTTGAGCAGCTTCCTGAAATGAAGGAGGGAGTTACTGGATTTGAGGGTCTGGGGAAGAGGATTCCAGAATTTGGGGGCCAGGAGGGCGAACCGACGGCCACCAAATTTGTTGGTTTTGGTATTGGGGACAGCAAGCGTGTTGAGGTGAGCAGAGCGGAGATTGCGAATTGGGCGGTGTGGGTTGACGAGTGAAGTCAGAAAAGCAGGGCTGGTGCTGTTGAGGGATTTGAACGTGAGGCAGCCCAGCTTAAAGGCCGCCCTTTTTTCTATATGTAGCCAGTGCAGCTTGTGCAGCAGGGGTTTAGCCGACTGCCATTTGGGGGTTTTGTAGATAAGACGGGCTGCTTGGTTCTGCACGACCTGGAGGCGATGGAGTAGTGATTTTGGGAGTCCGTGATACAGGGAATTGGAGAAGTCCAGGTGGGAAAGTACCAGGGAGATGATTACCTGGATCAGAGTGGCGGGTGGTAGTAAATGCCTGACTTTGCGGATTTTACGGAGCTGGAACGTGCATGATGAGATCATGGTACCAACTTGAGGTCTGAGGGAGAGTTCGGCATCGATGGTCACACCGAGACTCTTTACTGATTTCTCAGGGATCGGGGGGGCCTAGTTTGTTGGGCCAGAACTGCAAGCCCCAGTGGGAGTAACTGGATCCAGGGAGAAGGAGCTCAGTTCTTCCAGGGTTTAGTTTTAGTTGATTGCAGTTCATCCACTCCTGGATGTGTATCATGACGGAATGGAAGTTGTCCATAGCGTTCGAGGAGTTGAGTGGAAAGATGATCTGCAGATCGTCAGCGTAGTTGTACACTGAGATGTCCCAGTTTTGGAGCGAGTGGATCAGGGGCCGAAGGTAGAGGTTGAATAGTAGGGGTGACAGGGAGGAGCTCTGAGGGACTCCACAGGTCGTGGGAGTTTTGGGCGCTGTGTAGGGGCCCAAGCGGACGGCTTGTGTTCTGCCGGTCAGAAAGGACTGAGTCCATTTGAGGGCAGGACCCTGGATGCCAGCCTGTTCGACACGGTGAAGAAGGATGTTGTGGTCAACCGTGTCGAACACGGCCGACAGACCCAGGAGTACGAGAGCCTGAGGGATCCCTGTATCAGCGTTCCTCCTCAGCGTGTCAAGGACTGCTAGGATGAGGGCCTCGGTGGAGTGGGCTGGCCTAAAGCCAGCCTGGTTAGGCTCCAGGTGGCAGGAGGTCTCAATTAAGTTGGAGAGACACCGGGTGACGTGGGCCTTCATTAGTTTGGAAAAATATGGCAAGAGCGATATGGGACGGTAGTTGGAGAGTTCCACCGGGTCCGCACCAGGTTTCTTCAGGAGAGGCACTAAGATGGCCTCTTTGAAGGTGCTGGGGACAGTACCCGTGCTGAGGGAACCATTCAGCAGAGGTAAGATGCAGTCGGGTAAATTGAGACAGACGTTCCGTAGGACCGAGGGGGGCAGCAGTCATTTGGAGAGCCTGATTTTACCCTGGTCGCAACTTCAGCTAGTGAGTAGGGGTTGAGGGGAGCGAAGTGGTTGAAGATCGATGAGTTGTTCAGAGGAGTGTCTGGGGGGAGTGTCTGAGGGAGGGAGGTGATGAAATCCTTGATTTTAATGATTTTCTCAGTAAAAAAGAGATTGAGGGCATCACAGGTCTCTTGGGAGGGTGTCTGACCAGGGAGAGTTCTGTCATCTGAGGTAAGTTTGTTCATGATTTTAAAGACCTCCTTTGATTTGTTGTCCGCAGACGAGATTCTGTTTGAAAAATGTTCCGAATTGGATGAGGAAATTGCATTTTTGTATTCTCTGCGAGCTATAATGTATTGCGGTCTGTCTGGTTCGGAGTAATTACGTCTCCATGTCCGTTCCATCTGGCGCACCTTCAGTTTATGTTTCTTAAGGTCGTCAGAGAACCATCGGCGGGAGTTGTGGTGTCTGGTGGGGGGAAATTTAGTAAGGGGGGCAAATTGGTCGCTGGCTGATTTTAGCCAGGTGCCAATGTCGCTTTCCATCATGTCGATATTGGTTAACGGATTGATGGCTGGCCTTGTGTCGGATAAGGTCGCGAGAAAACCTTGGGAGTCGTGAGAGCTCCAATTGCGTGAAAGGCAGCCAGCCATCAGAGGGGCGGGAGTCCTGCCAATGACAGTGAGGGTGGTTTCAACTAGGTGGTGGTCTGACCAGACGCAGGGGGAGACAGATGGCTGTGAAAGTGTTACGTTTTGGGTCCAGATCTGGTCCAGGATGTGGCCCTTGATGTAGGTGGGCAAGGAGATTTGTTGGATCCTGTTAAGGCTATTGAGGGCTTCAAAGAGCTCTGTGGCGTGGGGCCCGGCGTTGGCATCGTTGAACCAGTAATTAAGGTCACCAAAGAGAGCTAGTCTGGAATGCGATGTAAGTAGGTCGGACAGCTGTTCGATCAAGGTGACCACAAAGGATGGCATAGAGTGAGGGGGCCGATATAGGAGAAGGAGTGTTAAAGCTCCTACATCTGTTTTTAGGCTGATGAACAGGTTGTCTGCCTCCGGGAGGGTAAGGGAAAATGTGGAGATAAAGTTGAGGCGTTTAGATATTATGGCTGCCACCCCACCCCCAGGGCGATTTCCAGAGCGATCGGCATGGAGGATGTAGTAGTCTGGTGGGAGGTGGAGTGGTGTGGCTCACTGGTTAGAGGCGGCAGATCCGGGAGCAGAGGAAGGCCCAGGACCAGGGTTCAATTCCCGACGCTGCAGGGTCTTGGACCAGTGTCAACGGACTCGATAATTCTCGCCTCGGTGCCTACTCTAACTAGGGATCACACTTGGCAACTCTGGGCATTAGCTTGCCTCATCTCCACAACGGCCCCCCACATACGCCGGGGATGCCTGGTTTCATCTTGGAAATACCCAGTAGGGACCATCTCACAGGGAAAGCCAGGACGGGTTCCCCAGCGGTCTACAGCGCAAAGATACTCCTTCGGGAGTTTAGAAACCCACAATCAATCAATGGCGGCAAAGAAGTTTGTAACCCACGACAGTGCTTACATCTGCTGCGCGGGGATGCCCAGCACATTTTTAGAAGGGAGAAGTGCCCAGGGAGAAGGAATTAGGCAAGTAAGAACAACAAATTCAAATACAAGTTTTAAAAAAATAATCGAGCGTTTCTCCCGGCTTCCGCCTCAGGAGATAAGTGTCCTCTGCCTCGCGCTGGTAATCAGCGTGGCTTAAGTAGCTTTGGTGCGGGTGGGCGTGGCCTCACTTCAGTGGGCGTGGCCTGTGGGCTCTGGGGTAATGGCGGCAAAGAAGTTTGTAACCCGCGAAAGCGCTTACATCCGCTGCGCGGGGATGCCCAGCACATTTTTAGAAGGGAGAAGTGCCCAGGGAGAAGGAATTAGGCAAGTAAAAACAACAAATTCAAATACAAGTTTTTTTTAAATAATCGAGCGTTTCTACCGGCTTCCGCCTCAGGAGATAAGTGTCCTTTGCGAGTGTCCTCAATGAGAACACTACAAACACTGGGCCTAACAATTTTAAAAACGACGAAATGGGAACTCCAACGTTAGTACCAACATACATGAGCGGTAAAGTCATGTCAACAATTGACAATTGACAATAATCAGTGACAATTTACTAGATGCCATTGAAGACTATAAGATAGTCCAACGTATAGAAAGTGACCACTTTCCCCAAAATACACGAATAAACATCGGGGTTACCTGGTCCGAAAAGTTAACCTCTCTGCTTCAACAACCTGAGAAGTTTAACTTGCGAAGAATAAGATGGAGAGGCCAGGAAACAAAAGCTATCCAAGAAACAGCAAGCAATTTTATGATAAAATACGAACATCAGCAAGACGGAAACCACGTAAAGAATTGGGAAAAACTGTTAGAGGTCTTGACCCACAAGCACTCCGCCCCTCCCGCTCCACAAAATGGCACTTAAGTTCTGAAAGAACCTTGGTTTAACCAAGATTTAAGACAAGAAAAGAGCAAAATTGCCTGGGAGCAACGGAAGGAAGTAAGGAACAAAAATCAGGGAATTAAATCAAATTACAACCTCATTAGGAGTATGAGAAGAAAATACCGCAAGATGGTGTGGATCGCAAAGGCCAAATACAAAGAAGAAGTGTGGGCAAAATTGCTATTCGCTAGTAAAAAGCAAAATACTCGGGACTTCTGGGGCATCTTTAACAAACTAAATAACGGCGAAGCAATGTCACGGGATCCCGGAATTAGCAATGGTGGTTGGGAAGAACACTTAAGGAACCTTTACTTAAAAAGGGAACCTCACCCAACTGTGGAAAAGTAAATTTTGCCATGTTCTGTGTCCCTATGCGTCATCCATCATATGTTATTTGTGCATGATTAATATGCATATGTATTCCCTATGTTCGATTAAAGACGCAATTACAGTTGTGTCCACCCCTAGTATGCCAGTTTCCAGTTCTCGTGAATACTACGAATATCAGGCCCATGTGAAGTTACGTTGCCACGTTTCTCAGTGTGCACGTTATTCCATTGTAAAGTCCCCGTTTCTAGGCCTCAGAAGGGCCTGGACACCAGATTCAGCTCCTGTCTCCTGTCTCCTGAAGCCTCGCTGAGGAGCGATACAGCCCCCACCTGTATCCTCGACCCTTCACTTACTTCCTGCCTCGCAGTGCCCGGTTCAGCCTGGCTCTGCCTCTGAGTCTGCCAAGAGTATGTTATGATTCCAGTTATCAGTTCAGTACTCCTTCTCTGCATTCCTAAGCTACTGAATCGCATCAATAGTTTCCGTCATTGTCTAGCCTTTACGTCTCCACGTTAGAGAAATACTGCATTTTAATGGTCATTTAATATTCTTCATCACGCACTACATGTAGAATAATGCATGCTCCAGTCTTAGAGTCCGTTAGCCTCTCCCCTCCTGACTCTTAGTTCATATCAACATGTTCTCTAAAACATCAGATACTAGATACTGCTTAGGTACATGTCGCCCTGACTCTCCAGACTTCAGTCTCTGCTCCTAGCACAGAGTTCATAGCCCCAGCTTCTCCTAGTGATACGTCATTGCCAGTTTGCGCGCACCATCAGGTTAGAGGTCCCGGCTCCTCAGGTAGCCCCCTCCATGGTTTCCGCCCCATTCATGACATATTCTGTTACGTTTGCATCACATGTCTATGTATACGCCCTGTTACACCTCTTTTCACCCTTATCTTTCGCGACTGCTATTGATCACACCCACTGCTCCGCCTATCGTATGTATTGTAATGCAACTGTTTTAGTATATATGATCGTGTATTGTTATTAAATGTTAGCGCGCTCATCCCAGATCCAGCCCCAGCAGCTGCTGGGCACTGCCATCCTATTCCTATGCAGGTTGTCCTGTTCCTGTCCTTATGCTGTATTAAACCTGCAAAACTCCTACTACCTCGAATCTTGACTCTTATTTATTGAGCTATCTGTTATTCATTTATTCATCCAAAAAATAGAGGTATTATTTATTTATTTACCACATAATGGCGCCCGAACAGGGACTTGCCCTTTCCCCACGCGTCGGTGAAGCCACACCGACCCCCTGACCCTCTGCAGTCGTGACGGAACTCTTCTGCGCACCGGCAGATATTTCTGCTTCAAGTATCCCTCAGGCCCACGGAGGAGACGGAGGAGGCGGTCCAGCATCCAGACGAGACGGTGGAGGAACGCGGCGAGTCCCGACCAGAGCCCAAGCCGAGAGTCCAAGGTCCGAGGTATCCGGAGGCCCACCCGTAACAGAAGTCCGAAGTTCGTCCGTCCGGCGTCCAAGCAGTCCCGTCCAGTCTGAGGCCTTCCGTTCTTGCTGCCCGGTGAGTACCGTTGCTGGGGTAGTATCTAGACAGGGTCAATCTGATTGACTCTGGTCCGTGGGTTGGTGGTACACAGTCCCACAAACGAAGTGTCCACTTCGGTGGATGCGGGTCCTGACGTGTCTCTGTATGAGACCGGTAAGTTTCGTACTGTTTCAGCAGTGCATCTAGTTTCTGTTCTAGTCAGTTCTGTTCTCGAGAAAATTCATGTATTCTGTTTTCCGTATTCCAGGTAGTATTCTGTTCGAACTGTTATTTTGAATGTTCTTCATGTATCTTGATGTCGTGGAATGAGTGTGAAGTAGTTATCGTGTTTATTGTGTATCGTATTGTGTCCAGATTATAGTTCAGTCATGCCGCTCTTTTCAAAACTGCGTCAGTTGAGAACTAGAAAAGGTCTGCTAGAAGCAGCAGTTCCTGTCCCGCCTAGGGACAGTCCAGGTCATTTTATGTATCAGAAGCATGGCATAAGCGCCATATTGTATCTAGATTTATGGGTCGAGTATACCAAACAGTTAGAGGAAAAGTATAGATGGCCTGTGTCAGGCACATGGGATGCCGAGTGCATCATGAGAGTAGAAGAAGCATTATGGAAAAAGAAAGCCAGACAGTCACAGAAAGATGCCATTGAGTTATGGCGCAAAGAATCTCATAAAAGAACCGAAAAAGAAATCAGAAAGTCAGAATTAAGTAGAGAATCCTTGGAACGAGCCCAAGAAAGGGAATTAATCGAGATTGGTGAACGAGTTAAAACTGAACAGTCAGACAGACAGAGGCATGCTCTTGTTAAGGGTATGTATCCTCTTCTTGCCGAGGGCCTGCCAAAAGCGACCCCGGAGGCATCCAGTAACTTTCCGCCACCATTAGTTCCGACCAAGCTACGTCACAAACAGACCGCAGCTGATATTTTCATTTCGTCCTATTTGGACGACACAGTCCCAGAATATGCAAATTCTGTTCGCGCTCCGCCAGTCCCTGTAAATCAGGCACTCCCCGTTTCTCCAGACACCGGGGTACCCCTTGCAGTACCTGTTACGGTCCCCCCGGTCCAGCCCGCCATACCAGTTCAGCCCGCATTTCAATTTCCTGCCACACTAGTACGGAGAGGATCAGTCGACGATTCTAGTTTAGGGGCCGCAGGAGGAGGTCCTCCTCAGACCCCGCCGCCACACAAGCGTTTAACGTCAGCCGAATTACATGCACAAGCGTCACAGCGTACGCCCAGACATCAGTCTGTAGCAGAAATAAGAAAAGCCCTTAATGAATGCGGCTATGATCCAGTCCCAGGCGAGGATAATATGGTTTTATATTCATTACGTGTAAGAAAGGTGGCCGAGTATCTAGTCACCCTACCGAATATGAAAGAAGATCTAGACAGAATATATCGTTTCATCCGTACAGGGGATGATCCAGAAAGCATTGGCGAAGTCATGTCTCAAAGGAAAGCCGAGATCCAGCTCATGATACTAAAGTTTTTGATTAATTGTTTAATAAGAGAACAAGATTACCCGTCCAAAGATCAAGCCGAAATGAGAACCCTGACAAAGTGGAGTGATAATATAGCCGAGGGTAAGCACAGGACCATCAGTGCTATGGAAAGTATGTACAAGAAAATCCGTAAAGAAATAATAAGGATACACGAACAGCGTAAAGCAGCACAAGTAAGCGAGAAAGAAAGTAACTCTGATACTGAAGAGGTAGACGACGAGAATCCCGCCAGAATAGCGTATGTAGGAAAATCTAGATTTCCAGATCGCCATTTACGCCTAGAACACAAGTCAACTTTCCATCATCCAGCACCAGAACAAGGTTCTCTAGAACAAGTGTTTCAAGCTACCGATCACATTCTGAAATCACGAATCGGTTACAGTGAGTTAAGTACTATGCATGAACAAGAACTAGCCCGATCAGCAGTCCGATGGACTACTGATTCTACCACTTTTCCAGACGAAATAGTGGCACAAATGTTTCTGAAAATGCCCCCAGCCGAGCAACGACTGGCGGGTATGTATATGATTCAGCACCTCATTACATTGTATGAGGGTCAGCACTCTGATCCAGGCCCGTTACATGATATCCTGAACGAGTTACTCCAGTATAGATGGAAAGGTTTAGGTACCGATTTAATCAGTGTCATTCTAGAACAGCGTCACAAATATAGAACGTTTTTGAACCCGCATTTTGTTCATGTCTCACCCCCAGAAAGTAAACCATTTTACATAGAGAGACAGAATCCGTTACGAGAAGTCCACCCAGTTAGAGGAACGGGTGGCAAACTAGAACGAGTGTTTGTTTACACCCCGATCACAAAGATGGAACTCTTAGAAATGAAAAAATTAATCCCCTGTCATGATAAAGATCCAGCAGGGTTCCATCGAGAATTAAAAGACATGCTCCGTATGGGAGAATACACGTATCCAGATATAATTAAAATGTTAAAGGTTCTGCTGCCCGCAGGGGTGTATGAAAAGCTCAAGGAAAAAGAATGGGAGGTGGGAGAGAAAAAGATCGATTGGGCAGTTCTAGAAGCTGAAGACAAGGCACGAGTACCAGGTACCGGTCTTGGAGATAAATGTAAAGAATTACCAGAATTATTAATACAAGTTTTGCCCAGGTTATTGACAACTAGAAAGGAAGACTGGGATGCAATCTCAGCCTGTAAACAGAAACAAGACGAAGACATTAGTGATTTTTATTCTAGATTTGAGAAATGTTTTAGCATCAACAGTGGCCTCAAGACGAGTAGCGAGTCATACCCTCATCTTTTTGTTACTAAATTAGTCGAGAATTCAAGTCCACAAATTAAGAATCGAGTTTTGAAAGTCGAAAGTACCTGGCAAGCTAATACCCCGTCCCAGATGTTACAGATGCTCCAATACCACCAGAATAGAATCAGAGAAGAGCAAGAACACGAGAGAAAACGTATGAAAGACACGAAAATGAAAGTACTAGTTGCACAATCTGTTCCTCAAGACAGTCAGAAGAGGGGTCCGAATCAAGCCAGTCATCCTGCAGCTCCCGTTAAAGGGAACTGCAATTATTGTAAACAGCCAGGTCATTTTATAAACGAGTGTGCAGTTCTGAAACACAATATAGCCACTGGTAAGACTAAAGAAAGACCACGTCCGCCTAGACAAGAACAAGTTTCACAGATTCCTCAGCCACAGAATGCACCACAGACAGTTACAGCACCGCAGCCCATCGCTGCAACACAGCATGTTACACAGCAGATGTACCAGTATGCACAGTCTGAGTATCCAGAGTACCAGCAGTATTCATGAAACAGCCTAGAGAGGGAGGTAGGCTTGCCTCTCATCGAGATACCTGTAGATCAAGAAGGTCCCTATGTTCACAGTCAAGTATTAGGGAAAGACAGAAAGTTTTTGATTGATACAGGGGCAAGTAGGACCACAATTAGCCACGCCGAAGTTCCAGGGGCTCCGCTCTCAGGCTCAAGAAATGTTTCCCTTGGATTTTCAGGAAAACCCATTGTAAATGAAATATCAAAGCCAGTTACTCTAGAAGTAGGTCCATTGTCCCGCACTACTGATCTGTTACTTACTAAGTCATGTCCAGAAAATCTATTAGGCATTAAAACACTGAAAGAATTAGGTGCAGTTATATGCTGTTCCCCAGAGGGAATACGATTGTTCCTGCGTGACTTTAAGGGTCACTATGTATTACGAGATTTTGATCCCAGATTGTCCAATGTTCCGCAGCATCTATGGGCGCAAGGTCCAACTGATGTTGGTTATATGCAAATCACACCCCATCGTGTGACTCTCAAGCCAGGTGTAGTGTTACCACGAATCAGACAGTATAGATTGCCACCGGAGGCTGTAGCAGCCTTATCCAAAATTATTGACGAGCTCATCGCTCAAGGAGTGGTTGTAGAAACTGACTCCAATGTATGCAATTCTCCGATCATTCCAGTCATGAAACGTACTGATCCAAATGCACCCCCAGTATATCGATTAGTGATTGACTTACGAGAGCTTAATAAATGTATTATTCCCCAGTACCCAGTTGTCCCAGACATCTCTTCCCTATTGACAGCCATTGATTCAGAAGCCTCATTTTTTACAGTCATAGACCTCAAGAATGCATTTTTTAGTGTCCCCATTCATCCAGACAGCCAGTTCCTTTTCGGATTTTGTTTAAATGGAAGGAGCTATATGTTCACACGAGCTCCTCAAGGTTTCACAGAAAGTCCTAGTATTTACAGTCAAGCACTTAAGAGACAACTAGACAACATTCACATGCCAACTGACACTGCCCTGCTCCAGTATGTCGATGATCTACTGATCACAGCCCGTTCTGAACGTGACTGCGAGCGAGCGTCACTGACGGTTCTGTATTTCCTAGCCGAGATGGGGCACAAGGTGTCCCCTTCGAAGCTTCAATTCTGTGTCCAGCAAGTGGTATACTTAGGACACTTACTGTCCAAGAGGGGTAGGCAGTTGACACCTGACCGTATCCAGTTAATAGCGAGTCTTCCTCAGCCCAAGACCCAGAAGGAGGTACGCGCTTTTATCGGCCTCACTTCTTATTGCCGACAATGGATTCCTCAGTATGCATTTCTAGCCAAGCCACTGATACAGTTAACGACACAGGAGGCAGCCGTATCGACTGTCCTCCCTTGGACATCTGAACATACACTCAGTTTCAATGAGTTAAAGAAAGCCCTATGTCAAGCTCCAGTTCTAGCCACACCAAACTACAGTAAGCCTTTTACACTTTTCGTCACAGAACGCGAAGGTACAGCATTATCTGTTCTCACACAAGATCAAGCAGGACAATACAAGCCCTGTGCTTATTTTTCGAGCACATTAGATCCTGTAGCCCAGGCTCTGCCTGCGTGCCTCAAGTCAGTTGCAGCCACAGCACTAGCTATCAGACAAAGTGATTCCATAGTATTAGGACACTCCCTGACAGTACAGGTTCCACACTCCGTGGAAGTTCTTTTAAACCGAACACAAACTCAGCACTTGACAATTGCACGTTTAACAGGTTATGAATTGACACTGTTCCAGCCACACATAGAAATCAGACGCTGCAACGTTTTAAATCCTGCTACATTGTTACCATCAATTACTTCGAATTCTGCCACACACGACTGTGTGGAAGTAGTTAACATTATGACCAAGCCAAGGCAAGATCTGACAGATATTCCACTACCAGATCCCGACCTGACACTTTATGTGGATGGTTCATGCATGAGAACTAGTACAGGAGAACTAGTAGCCGCGTATGCAGTGACTACTGACACTGAAGTTATTAAGACACACCGTATTGACACCCTGTCCGCTCAAGCAGCAGAGCTAGTTGCTCTGACACAAGCCTGCATACACGCTAAGAACCGGAAAGTTAATGTTTACACAGATTCACGCTACGCATTTGGAGTCGTACACGACTTTGGAGTGCTCTGGCAGGAGAGAGGTTTCATGACTTCTCATGGAACCAAGATTCGGCATGGTCTCCTTATTCAAGCTCTGTTAGATGCAATACATTTACCGACATCCATTGCTATCATGAAATGCAAAGCACATACGAAGGTTACTGCTGACACTATTTCCCAAGGTAATGATCTAGCAGATCGCACAGCCAAGCTTACAGCTCAGACTCCAGACATTCCAGTTAACATGACACACACCCTAGATCCGACTACATGTATGACAGTTAAGGACCCTACTCAAGATGTCATAGATATCCAGTTACATGCTACTCCCGAAGAAATCAAGAAATTGTTCGAACAAGGAGGGGTCCAGACAGATCAAGGATGGTTAACGAAAGGAAAAGCCACTTGGTTTCTCCCCGACTCTATAGTTCAAGTCATTATCAATACCGCACATAGTCCAGCACATTTAGGAGAAAAAGCTATGTTAGACAGTATCCAGAACATTTGGTTCAACAAGCATTTACGAGCTGCAGCCAAGCAGAAAGTCCGTACCTGTATGATATGTTGTCAGTTTAATCCAGGTAAAAGTGTCCCGGTGGAACAAGGTGGATTCCAACCTCCTGACCACCCTTTTGAAGTCCTCCAGATGGATTATATTCAGATGGAGCGATGTCGAGGTTTCAAGTATGTCCTTGTAGTCGTATGCGCTTTGTCCAGATGGACAGAAGCATATCCAGTCCCAGATTACACAGCCACGACCACTGCCAAGCAGTTGGTTCGTGAGTTCTTCCCCCGTTATGGACTCCCTAGGGTCGTATATTCTGATAACGGCCAGCCATTCTCCTCAGAGTTAATGAAGCATGTTTCCCTTTTGTTAGGGTACCAGTGGAAGTTCCATTGTGTACGCCATCCTGAAGCAGCAGGTCTCGTAGAGAGACATAACCAGACCCTGAAAATTCGCATCGCCAAAGTATGTAAAGAGAAAGGTGTGGACTGGCTAGTAGCTCTGCCAGTCGCTTTGTTCTATATGCGCATGGTCGCACATTCCAGATCAGGTCTGTCCCCGTATGAGGTCGTTTTCGGCCGCCCCCCTAACATGTGGGGTACACCCAGACCCCGAAGTATTACCGATGTTTCAAGTAATATGCTGACAGATTACCTAGCTTCCTTGATGTCTGCCCTCAACTCTTGTCGTTCACAGGTTGCCGCCGCATTTCCAGACAATACCGAGGTGGCACCGCATGAAATCGTTCCCGGATCCATGGTCTTGGTTCGCAATTTTGACCGCTCAAGTCCGCTGGAGCCACGCTGGAAGGAGCCCCGACAGGTCCTCCTCGCCACCCGTACAGCCGTGAAGTTGGAGGGACGCAAAGGCTGGGTGCATCTTTCACATATAAAGAAGTTTTATGGACTGAAACCGGTCTCAAAGAACATTTCCCAGGATTTGAAGGATTACCAAAGTACTATTCTCAAGGACTGTCCCGCAAAGAACAATGATACTGCACCCTCCCTGTTAGAGAAAACTCCACAGCAGGAGTATAAGTTGAAACTCCGGTCTAGTAAAATAAGTCAGCCAGTTTGATTGTCTAAGTCCTCCCCTAGGTGAAACGGTTAGACTGTTTCTGACATGTATAAAATAGACCCCCATAGTGAGAGAGTTAGTCAAAACTCAATCCGATGTATCGTTTTTCTAAGTTTCATATTATTTCTCAGCATTATGATTTCCTGCACCAGTTATGCATTTTATCTGTATTTTCCAGTTTCTCATGTAAATAAGTCTGCTAATGCTACAGTAGAACACACGTTTAGTGATCTGCCTCCTCATGAACTCTCTTACCGCCTCGCTATGCGTAATAACTCTTTCATCCGCATGTTACATTATTCACACCAGACCAGCAATGCCACTAATTGTTGGGTGTGTGGCCGACTCCCCCCTTTCCAGATACCGAAGGGAGTTCTGCCACTCTTTCCTTATCCATTTTCACATAATGGTTCGTGTGGAGCATGGTCCACGTTAACGTCATCCTCAACAGATATGTCTTTTCTTAACAGTACGTGTTTTCCAGACAAGCAAGGTCTCCCCCACAGAACCGGGTTAGACCTAGAAAATGAAGTGTATAATTTAGGTAATTATTCTTCGAATTTCATGGTCCTGAATGTTCAGTCTGATACTACTCCAGACTTACCTGCAATTTCGGTACTACCAGTCAAAGGCGAATTATGTGTCCGGAATAATGGTTCTACACACGTAGGACATAGTGATTGTACTACTATTGTCAAATATAGTGACAGTGGGAAATCTATTTTCAAAGCTTCACGTCATTCTTATTTTATTTGTGGTCAGACCGCATATGTTCGTCTGCCCCTCGATTGGGAGGGAACCTGTTACATTGCCTTCCTACTGCCACCTGTTTTCCTAGCCCCACCTGATTATCATAGAAACACACATCTAGTACACATTAGACATAGAAGGGAGTCCCCCATTGTCGATTATACTGAAACTGCTCTAGAACAGTATACAGATTTCAATAGAGGTTTCTTCTTCTTTATAGGACCTATCCAGAATAGTAAGCTAATCCGTAGGTTAACCAGAACCCTTGAAGTAGTAGTCAATGAGACTGCCTCTGCTCTAGGTAACTTAACTGAAGAGCAATCTGCTATGAGATTTGTCGTTTTACAGAATCGTCTCGTCCTTGACGTCATATTGGCCGATAGGGGCGGGGCCTGTAGAGTCATCGGATCTAGTTGCTGCATTTTCATTCCAAATAACGCGCCGTCTGTTTATTCAGCTATAACCAGACTCCATAAAATTGCCCATCTGTTACACCAAGATCCAGGCACCTGGACGTGGTCCGGTTGGTTCTGGAACATAGTTTCCGCCTGGGGATGGAAAGTATTGTCATTTCTAGGTATTGCAGTAGCGATCATATTCAGCTGCTGCCTCTGTATACAATGTGGCCCTGCGATTTGCGGCATTTGTGCTACCTCTTGTATTCCTAGTCCCAAGCCCCGTTCTAAAACCCGTTCCCAGAAAATTCGAGACGAGCAAATGATACTGTATGAAATGATAGATGGTATCATGAATATTGATGTTTCCTGATGGAAACGTAGTGACAAGGAGGGAATGTGGAAAAGTAAATTTTGCCATGTTCTGTGTCCCTATGCGTCATCCATCATATGTTATTTGTGCATGATTAATATGCATATGTATTCCCTATGTTCGATTAAAGACGCAATTACAGTTGTGTCCACCCCTAGTATGCCAGTTTCCAGTTCTCGTGAATACTACGAATATCAGGCCCATGTGAAGTTACGTTGCCACGTTTCTCAGTGTGCACGTTATTCCATTGTAAAGTCCCCGTTTCTAGGCCTCAGAAGGGCCTGGACACCAGATTCAGCTCCTGTCTCCTGTCTCCTGAAGCCTCGCTGAGGAGCGATACAGCCCCCACCTGTATCCTCGACCCTTCACTTACTTCCTGCCTCGCAGTGCCCGGTTCAGCCTGGCTCTGCCTCTGAGTCTGCCAAGAGTATGTTATGATTCCAGTTATCAGTTCAGTACTCCTTCTCTGCATTCCTAAGCTACTGAATCGCATCAATAGTTTCCGTCATTGTCTAGCCTTTACGTCTCCACGTTAGAGAAATACTGCATTTTAATGGTCATTTAATATTCTTCATCACGCACTACATGTAGAATAATGCATGCTCCAGTCTTAGAGTCCGTTAGCCTCTCCCCTCCTGACTCTTAGTTCATATCAACATGTTCTCTAAAACATCAGATACTAGATACTGCTTAGGTACATGTCGCCCTGACTCTCCAGACTTCAGTCTCTGCTCCTAGCACAGAGTTCATAGCCCCCAGCTTCTCCTAGTGATACGTCATTGCCAGTTTGCGCGCACCATCAGGTTAGAGGTCCCGGCTCCTCAGGTAGCCCCCTCCATGGTTTCCGCCCCATTCATGACATATTCTGTTACGTTTGCATCACATGTCTATGTATACGCCCTGTTACACCTCTTTTCACCCTTATCTTTCGCGACTGCTATTGATCACACCCACTGCTCCGCCTATCGTATGTATTGTAATGCAACTGTTTTAGTATATATGATCGTGTATTGTTATTGAATGTTAGCGCGCTCATCCCAGATCCAGCCCCAGCAGCTGCTGGGCCCTGCCATCCTATTCCTATGCAGGTTGTCCTGTTCCTGTCCTTATGCTGTATTAAACCTGCAAAACTCCTACTACCTCGAATCTTGACTCTTATTTATTGAGCTATCTGTTATTCATTTATTCATCCAAAAAATAGAGGTATTATTTATTTATTTACCAACCGATAAGACCCAAGGCCTAAAAAGAGAAATGGAATCTAGCAAGCTAGTAGGATCATTAGATATGGTAATAACCCCTACCAATTCAGACAGTGAAAAACGGCCGAATAACCAGCTAACAACAATTTCCAGCGAAAGCGTAAAAAGGTCTATATAAAAACTAAAACCCGAGGGTGCACCAGGACCAAATGGTCTTCCCATCGCCGTTTTCAAACACAATGAGCATTTTTGGGTTAAACATCTAACAGCTCTGATCAATCAAGTATTCACCCGAAACCAGATGCCAACAACATGGAAAGGAAACCTTATTCACCCGATCTTTAAAAAGGGCGACAGAAGACTTCCTGGGAACTACAGGTTGATCTCCCTAATAGACGTGGAAGCAAAACTCTATGCCTCATGCCTTTTGGAGGAGATTCAAGAATGGGTGGAAAACAACAACCTAATCCCTAGCTTTCAAATCGGATTCAGACAAGGGATGGGGACAACAACAAACTTGACCGCCCTTGCTCTGTTAATGGGGAGAGCCAAAACAAAGAACCATCGGCTATACGGGTGCTTTGTAGATATAAGAACTGCATTCGAGTGAGCAGGTCGAGACTTTGGGGAAAGCCCAAAGCATGGGGGCTGCCAAATAATCTACGAAACGCAGTCATGCATCTTTATACGGACACATGGGCAAGGGTATAACAAGGCCAAGGAACAAGTTTAACACCCAAAATAGAAACCCAGGACGGCTTAAAACAGGGCTGTGTCCTGGCCCCGTGCCTATTTAATCTATACCTTACAGACCTAGGCAGAAATCTAGGACAAATTGAAATCCACGCACCTAAACTCAGCAACATTTTAATTCCAGTTCTGCAGTTTGCATTGATATTATCCTTTTAAACAAAACGCCAATAGGGCTGCAAAGATTAATAAACATGCTACAATCCTACTTGGACCAAGAAAACCTGGAATTAAACAGGGAAAAAACAAAAGTAGTGCGACTAATGGAGCACAAGAACATCAAATTTAAATGGACAATTGATAACTTAGCGTTAGAAGAACAGAAATTTTATCGGTACCTGGGTGTGACTCTCGGCCAAGGCAATTCAAACACACACTGGCAATAAAAGCAAAGTCACAAACGCTAATTTACGCTTACAGGCAACTTCAATTAAAAATGGATGGCCCAAACCATACTCACCGCCTAAAAGTAATGGCCAGCCAGATTCTACCAACACTGTCATACGGGCTAGTAACATGGCTCGGAGGGGAGGCCAGATTACTAAACGACCTACAAAAGAAAATATATAAGGCTGTATTCAAACTATCCAAATCAGGATCAGCGGCTCTACTGCGTCTTGAATTCGGACTACAAAATCAAACATTTCGGTCCATGTCAAGATTTGTGAAACTATGCCACAAACTTCGCTCAGCTCAACCAGAGTCAATAAATCACACCTGTTGGCAAGAAATAAATTCCGATGCTGTTGAGCCTTCGAGAATCTCGTGGGCAACTTACTTGAGAACCTGCCTGTCCGAGCTGGAATTACAAGAAGTTTGGAACAAAAAAATAGGCCAAGCATACTTTAGTAAAACAGCCAATATATCAGCAAAAAGGAAATCATTACTAGAGGACAAAAAAACTCTGACCTACCGACGTCATGCCTGGACTGGAATTTTCTCCTATACCTTACAAAAACCTCAGGCCTATCTGGCAATCCACTTTAGTCTATATTTAAAAAAGATCTACACAGACTACCGAATGGGTCTTCATGATTCTAAGGACCTAAGACCCTCCTGGAAATACCAAGAAGAAGGCCCGCAATGCAGACTGTGCTTATACTATAATGAAACCCTAACTCATTTGTTTTGTGGGTGCCCAGCTCTCATGACACCAAGAAGACTGTACTTACGGGACATTTTGATCCAACTGAATATAAAAACATGTTGGCAGGCGGTAATAAATTGGCTGGGAGGATCTTCTACAATCTTGGCGTGTCGGGCCTCAAATTCATGATTGAAGTAAGAAAACAGCTTCAGGACAATCAGTGATAAAAAAAAAGTAGACCACGACCGGCTATCTATTAAGTGATCTTAACTCCCACATTTGCTTGCCTAAGACTAATAAAATTCAAAGTGCTGCTTATGGGGGGAATTGAGGAACAGTTTTAAATCACTTTTTATGAAGTTTATTAACGACAACACGTTTCTGTAAATGTGGATTATTCTTTTTTAATTGTAATGATTTTTATCAATCCAACAATAACATGATTGACTTGAACAAAGGTGTTATGGTCTCCTTTATTTATTGGCCTGAAGCTAGCCAAGACCTTTTGATTTAAAGAAATTACAGCTACTGTCTAACGCCAGTGTGAGGGACAAGCACTCTGCTCTTTACCATGGAGCACATCCACCATGAAAGAAGTTCCCTCCAGTGCCAGGGACTTCCAAGAAAATGTATACTTTTGGAGACCAAAAATTATTTATTCTTTTATCCCAAAATTTGTAATAGTGGTAAGTGGCCAGCAATTCCCCAAAACATTTTTTTTTACAAAAACCATGACAAAACAAAAAAATTACAAATCCAAAAGGATGCCAGACCCATAGGCTTTCGTATGCTTGTCTATGTTTAAAATGAGGTGTGCTACAGAGTGTATGCATACGTCAGGAAGTAAACAAGTCATTGGATCTGATGTGAGCCAAGAACTTTTCATTTTAATAAAAATATATAGACCTTAACATACTTATGTACAGAGAATTTTCAGGCAACCATTTTCATCCATTGTTAAGTTGCACGGTCAATCATATGATTCTTCTGCCCACCATATAACACAGCAGGTGTAATGGACTGGTAGGTCAATGCGTCACTTTGAAAAATATATGTGTATATATACACATACATTTTCCATTTTGTGTGTTCCTAGAGAAGGCCTTATTCAATCAGAGCAACAGACGTAGACCAGTAAAAAGATTATTACTCTTTAGGATACAACTGACTCAGAGGGAGAAGGCTCCTCGAATCAGTTTGATTTGTATGGCAATAGAATATTATTATTATTATTATTATTATTATTATTATTATTATTATTATTATTATTATTTAATATTATTATTATTATTATAAGGGATCAGTAAAATAGGTCCACCCCAACAATCTTTTTTTTAGGGAACAGAAGAAGGAACTATTGCCCCAGATTTCAGAACCAACCCAGGGGGCGCCTCCAGGATCCAGACCTGCCTCAGAAATATCTACAAACCAGGAGCCAACAATGTTGGAGAAACCAAACACCATACCTGTCTTCAATCTATTTGTAGACAATATTGATTCTGTGGCAGAGGATCTTTTGACAAAGGAGATTATCCTAGTCCAATCTATCTCCATTGATAGATTTGAATTGATAAAAGATTGGTATGCCTTCTTTCGACGGATTAGACCCAAAAAATTAATGACCTATGAATCCATGACTGAAGAGAACCAGTCCGGTCTGAAACTACCTTCTAGCTTTATTCCAAGTTTAGATGAGATAGAACCGGAAGTGGAAATCTTTGAAAAGGTCGTTATTTCTAAAATGTTACAAGTAAATAGATATGTTCCCCCCCACCACCCCCGCCCAATATGTCACAAAAGGAAGATCAAGCCCTTAATTTATTGAAGGGCAAAAGTAATATTACTATCACACCATGTGACCAAGGCAGGGGTATTGTTATCTTCAACACACAGGAATATAAAACTAAAATTAACGAACTGTTTAGGACACCTGAACACTATAGAAAGATCAGAGGAGATCCTGAAATGAGGCTAAAAGAAAAAAAACATGCCATTGTGGAAAGGGCAGTTCTGGAAGGTGTTATTTGTAAAAAGGAAGCAGAATTCCTTACACCAACCAATACTCCTATACTGGTCATCTATGGGGTTCCTAAAACACATAAAGACACTATTAACCTACCTTGTCTAAATACATTGACGTGTCACTTAAACCTTTGGTAAATAAACTTCTATCATAAGTCAAGTATACAGGTCATCTTATTCCTAAGATACAAGGCTTGCCGTTTAATGCCCAGAAGGAATTTCTGGTAACTATGGACATAGAGGCGCTATACACGAATGTGCCTCAAACCCAGGCCCTTAAGGTTATTTGCGAGACTCTGCACAAGGACGACAACAATTCAAATCATTATTTACAACAAGGGGTGGTGAGGGACAGAGTCTCTGAATTAGGCAGAATACTCTCACCCAGTCAAGAGATCAGGGCTAGATCCAACACCGTTTTTTAGCTCATTGCACCATCCCAGTTTCAGAACCTGGCTGTATGCAAATTAGTCTGTTCCTGTCCCAGTGCATGATGGGAACAGGGCAAACCAAACTACAAAAGCCAATTCTTACACTGGGTAGGAAACAAGCTTCCGGGGACCGGTTTCTGGCATTACAGCCGTCTTCGGCCCGGCTTGCTTGAATCCTGATGGTGCAATGAGCAAGGGACTCATGTCTGAGTATACCCTTCCACGCTTAGGGTGGACAAAATTATTTACAACAAGGGGTGGTGAGGGACAGAGTCTCTGAATTAAGCAGAATACTCTCACCCAGTCAAGAGATCAGGGCTAGATCCAACACCGTTTTTTAGATCATTGCACCATCCCAGTTTCAGAACCTGGCTGTATGCAAATTAGTCTGTTCCTGTCCCAGTGCATGATGGGAACAGGGCAAACCAAACTACAAAAGCCAATTCTTACACTGGGAAGGAAACAAGCTTCTGGGGACCGGTTTCTGGCATTACAGCCGTCTTCGGCCCGGCTTGCTTGAATCCTGATGGTGCAATGAGCAAGGGACTCATGTCTGAGTATACCCTTCCACGCTTAGGGTGGACAAAATTATTTACAACAAGGGGTGGTGAGGGACAGAGTCTCTGAATTAAGCAGAATACTCTCACCCAGTCAAGAGATCAGGGCTAGATCCAACACCGTTTTTTAGCTCATTGCACCATCCCAGTTTCAGAACCTGGCTGTATGCAAATTAGTCTGTTCCTGTCCCAGTGCATGATGGGAACAGGGCAAACCAAACTACAAAAGCCAATTCTTACACTGGGAAGGAAACAAGCTTCCGGGGACCGGTTTCTGGCATTACAGCCGTCTTCGGCCCGGCTTGCTTGAATCCTGATGGTGCAATGAGCAAGGGACTCATGTCTGAGTATACCCTTCCACGCTTAGGGTGGACAAAATTATTTACAACAAGGGGTGGTGAGGGACAGAGTCTCTGAATTAAGCAGAATACTCTCACCCAGTCAAGAGATCAGGGCTAGATCCAACACCGTTTTTTAGCTCATTGCACCATCCCAGTTTCAGAACCTGGCTGTATGCAAATTAGTCTGTTCCTGTCCCAGTGCATGATGGGAACAGGGCAAACCAAACTACAAAAGCCAATTCTTACACTGGGAAGGAAACAAGCTTCCGGGGACCGGTTTCTGGCATTACAGCCGTCTTCGGCCCGGCTTGCTTGAATCCTGATGGTGCAATGAGCAAGGGACTCATGTCTGAGTATACCCTTCCACGCTTAGGGTGGACAAAATTATTTACAACAAGGGGTGGTGAGGGACAGAGTCTCTGAATTAAGCAGAATACTCTCACCCAGTCAATAGATCAGGGCTAGATCCAACACCGTTTTTTAGCTCATTGCACCATCCCAGTTTCAGAACCTGGCTGTATGCAAATTAGTGTGTTCCTGTCCCAGTGCATGATGGAAACAGGGCAAACCAAACTACAAAAGCCAATTCTTACACTGGGAAGGAAACAAGCTTCCGGGGACCGGTTTCTGGCATTACAGCCGTCTTCGGCCCGGCTTGCTTGAATCCTGATGGTGCAATGAGCAAGGGACTCATGTCTGAGTATACCCTTCCACGCTTAGGGTGGACAAAATTATTTACAACAAGGGGTGGTGAGGGACAGAGTCTCTGAATTAAGCAGAATACTCTCACCCAGTCAAGAGATCAGGGCTAGATCCAACACCGTTTTTTAGCTCATTGCACCATCCCAGTTTCAGAACCTGGCTGTATGCAAATTAGTCTGTTCCTGTCCCAGTGCATGATGGGAACAGGGCAAACCAAACTACAAAAGCCAATTCTTACACTGGGAAGGAAACAAGCTTCCGGGGACCGGTTTCTGGCATTACAGCCGTCTTCGGCCCGGCTTGCTTGAATCCTGATGGTGCAATGAGCAAGGGACTCATGTCTGAGTATACCCTTCCACGCTTAGGGTGGACAAAATTATTTACAACAAGGGGTGGTGAGGGACAGAGTCTCAGAATTAAGCAGAATACTCTCACCCAGTCAAGAGATCAGGGCTAGATCCAACACCGTTTTTTAGCTCATTGCACCATCCCAGTTTCAGAACCTGGCTGTATGCAAATTAGTCTGTTCCTGTCCCCGTGCATGATGGGAACAGGGCAAACCAAACTACAAAAGCCAATTCTTACACTGGGAAGGAAACAAGCTTCCGGGGACCGGTTTCTGGCATTACAGCCATCTTCGGCCCGGCTTGCTTGAATCCTGATGGTGCAATGAGCAAGGGACTCATGTCTGAGTATACCCTTCCACGCTTAGGGTGGACAAAATTATTTACAACAAGGGGTGGTGAGGGACAGAGTCTCTGAATTAAGCAGAATACTCTCACCCAGTCAAGAGATCAGGGCTAGATCCAACACCGTTTTTTAGCTCATTGCACCATCCCAGTTTCAGAACCTGGCTGTATGCAAATTAGTCTGTTCCTGTCCCAGTGCATGATGGGAACAGGGCAAACCAAACTACAAAAGCCAATTCTTACACTGGGAAGGAAACAAGCTTCCGGGGACCGGTTTCTGGCATTACAGCCGTCTTCGGCCCGGCTTGCTTGAATCCTGATGGTGCAATGAGCAAGGGACTCATGTCTGAGTATACCCTTCCACGCTTAGGGTGGACAAAATTATTTACAACAAGGGGTGGTGAGGGACAGAGTCTCTGAATTAAGCAGAATACTCTCACCCAGTCAAGAGATCAGGGCTAGATCCAACACCGTTTTTTAGATCATTGCACCATCCCAGTTTCAGAACCTGGCTGTATGCAAATTAGTCTGTTCCTGTCCCAGTGCATGATGGGAACAGGGCAAACCAAACTACAAAAGCCAATTCTTACACTGGGAAGGAAACAAGCTTCCGGGGACCGGTTTCTGGCATTACAGCCATCTTTGGCCCGGCTTGCTTGAATCCTGATGGTGCAATGAACAAGGGACTCATGTCTGAGTATACCCTTCCACGCTTAGGGTGGACAAAATTATTTACAACAAGGGGTGGTGAGGGACAGAGTCTCTGAATTAAGCAGAATATTCTCACCCAGTCAAGAGATCAGGGCTAGATCCAACACCGTTTTTTAGCTCATTGCACCATCCCAGTTTCAGAACCTGGCTGTATGCAAATTAGTCTGTTCCTGTCCCAGTGCATGATGGGAACAGGGCAAACCAAACTACAAAAGCCAATTCTTACACTGGGAAGGAAACAAGCTTCCGGGGACCGGTTTCTGGCATTACAGCCGTCTTCGGCCCGGCTTGCTTGAATCCTGATGGTGCAATGAGCAAGGGACTCATGTCTGAGTATACCCTTCCACGCTTAGGGTGGACAAAATTATTTACAACAAGGGTGGTGAGGGACAGAGTCTCTGAATTAAGCAGAATACTCTCACCCAGTCAAGAGATCAGGGCTAGATCCAACACCGTTTTTTAGCTCATTGCACCATCCCAGTTTCAGAACCTGGCTGTATGCAAATTAGTCTGTTCCTGTCCCAGTGCATGATGGGAACAGGGCAAACCAAACTACAAAAGCCAATTCTTACACTGGGAAGGAAACAAGCTTCCGGGGACCGGTTTCTGGCATTACAGTTGTCTTCGGCCCGGCTTGCTTGAATCCTGATGGTGCAATGAGCAAGGGACTCATGTCTGAGTATACCCTTCCACGCTTAGGGTGGACAAAATTATTTACAACAAGGGGTGGTGAGGGACAGAGTCTCTGAATTAAGCAGAATACTCTCACCCAGTCAAGAGATCAGGGCTAGATCCAACACCGTTTTTTAGCTCATTGCACCATCCCAGTTTCAGAACCTGGCTGTATGCAAATTAGTCTGTTCCTGTCCCAGTGCATGATGGAAACAGGGCAAACCAAACTACAAAAGCCAATTCTTACACTGGGAAGGAAACAAGCTTCCGGGGACCGGTTTCTGGCATTACAGCCGTCTTCGGCCCGGCTTGCTTGAATCCTGATGGTGCAATGAGCAAGGGACTCATGTCTGAGTATACCCTTCCACGCTTAGGGTGGACAAAATTATTTACAACAAGGGGTGGTGAGGGACAGAGTCTCTGAATTAAGCAGAATACTCTCACCCAGTCAAGAGATCAGGGCTAGATCCAACACCGTTTTTTAGCTCATTGCACCATCCCAGTTTCAGAACCTGGCTGTATGCAAATTAGTCTGTTCCTGTCCCAGTGCATGATGGGAACAGGGCAAACCAAACTACAAAAGCCAATTCTTACACTGGGAAGGAAACAAGCTTCCGGGGACCGGTTTCTGGCATTACAGCCGTCTTCGGCCCGGCTTGCTTGAATCCTGATGGTGCACTGAGCAAGGGACTCTTGTCTGAGTATACCCTTCCACGCTTAGGGTGGACAAAATTATTTACAACAAGGGGTGGTGAGGGACAGAGTCTCTGAATTAAGCAGAATACTCTCACCCAGTCAAGAGATCAGGGCTAGATCCAACACCGTTTTTTAGCTCATTGCACCATCCCAGTTTCAGAACCTGGCTGTATGCAAATTAGTCTGTTCCTGTCCCAGTGCATGATGGGAACAGGGCAAACCAAACTACAAAAGCCAATTCTTACACTGGGAAGGAAACAAGCTTCCGGGGACTGGTTTCTGGCATTACAGCCGTCTTCGGCCCGGCTTGCTTGAATCCTGATGGTGCAATGAGCAAGGGACTCATGTCTGAGTATACCCTTCCACGCTTAGGGTGGACAAAATTATTTACAACAAGGGGTGGTGAGGGACAGAGTCTCTGAATTAAGCAGAATACTCTCACCCAGTCAAGAGATCAGGGCTAGATCCAACACCGTTTTTTAGCTCATTGCACCATCCCAGTTTCAGAACCTGGCTGTATGCAAATTAGTCTGTTCCTGTCCCAGTGCATGATGGGAACAGGGCAAACCAAACTACAAAAGCCAATTCTTACACTGGGAAGGAAACAAGCTTCCGGGGACCGGTTTCTGGCATTACAGCCGTCTTCGGCCCGGCTTGCTTGAATCCTGATGGTGCAATGAGCAAGGGACTCATGTCTGAGTATACCCTTCCACGCTTAGGGTGGACAAAATTATTTACAACAAGGGGTGGTGAGGGACAGAGTCTCTGAATTAAGCAGAATACTCTCACCCAGTCAAGAGATCAGGGCTAGATCCAACACCGTTTTTTAGCTCATTGCACCATCCCAGTTTCAGAACCTGGCTGTATGCAATTCAAACCATGACTTCATCCAGCCATGTTTGGAGATACCAAGGGAGTGAGTATGGGAGCAGCATGTGCCCCTAGCATGTGCCCCTAGTATAGCGAATCTATATATGGGTAGCTTTGCAACCAAGTATATCTATAACAAAATTTCCCCATATTATGAGAACATACCCACTGGTCCAGTTTCACTGATGACATCTTTTTCACGTGGTGCGGCAACGAGGATGATCTAAACTAATTTTGTAAATGGATCAAACTATTTGATATCCATCTGAAATTTGCTGTGAAAACTAAGACAGAGAAGGTGGAATTCCTATACACATGGATAGAATATTGTAATCAACAACTTCAAGTTTCCTTATTTACTAAACCGGCTAGGAGTATGCTCCTTCACTTCAGTAGCTTGCATCCTCGCTGTCAAAAACAGTGAATTCCCTTTAGTCAAGTGTTACCACCACAGAGAAATTGCACTAATATTGAGGAGTGTTTGAGGCATGCCGAAGTTTTTAAATCTAAACTTTTAGCTGGAGGGTATCCCAAAAACATTTTTCAAGATTCTTTCAAAAGAGCTAGATTTTTCAACAGAGACAGCATGTTTGAGACCAAAAATGAACAGATAGAAGATAAGTTAGTCTGTGTCACATGGCACTCTAATCTTGATCAGAAGATCAGATAAGCAGTTAACTCTCAGTGGCACCTCTTGAACATTAACAATGAAGAGGTCAAATTTGCCTGACCAACTTTTGCATTAAAGAAAAATAAAAACCTGCATAACTTTTAGGTGAATGCCAAATTGAGAGAGAGAGAATGCTTTTGCCAAACGTTGGTTACTGAGACCCATCCAGTCAAAGGAAATCACAAATGTGGCACGTGCCACGCCTGTGAGAATGCTATAGTATTGGACTCTGTAACCATTGGAGAAAAAACTATTAGATTGAGAGGCATGAGCAATTGTAGGATCTCAGACATTGTATATCTCATCCTATCCACATGTGGAACTGGATACTTTGGAGAAACTGAACGAGAGTGCAGAACGAGAATAAGAGAACACAAATCTAATATCCACAATCACAGGGTTTCTGCATCCCTTGTTCACTATTGGTCAGAAATGAAACACTCTGAGAAGGATCTCCGATGGACGCTCATTGAAAAGATTGTACCGTATAGAGGAAGGGATGACACTGCTCTTCGTAAGAAGAGAGAAGTGTTTTGGATTTTTCTGTTTGACTCTCAGAACGAGAGTCTTAATGAAATTACACCCTGCGAGAATGCTATCAAATGTAACCAAGAATTATATTGGTTGCATATTTGTCCATTGCACGATGCCCTGTTCCTTCGTGTTTTGAGCCCTGTTCAGCATATTTATTATTTGGATCTTTAAGTCTTCTCAGTAACTAACTGTATACAGAGTAAAAATATTGTTTCATTCTACTTAGTGTCCTGGAGTGCGTGCTGCTGTTGTACAGCATATTTTCTTTATTTTCTTTTAGTTTAGAGAGTTTTAGAGTAAGGAGTACTTTGATCTTTCATATTGATAGGTTTTTTCTAGCACAAATCTGTTTTACAGGGGCTATATATATATATATATATATATTACCTACTGGCGGTCGCCAGTAGGTATATATAGTTAGGATTTTTTCTCTATGGGTTTTTTGAAAATTCTATGTCTAATAACTTTGGCGTTTGTGGACGGAATTGGCTGAAATTTTCAGCAAAATGGAACATTTTGTTTCTGAGCAGCCACTGGAAATTTGGGGGGAGTTGGTCCAGGGGGGGCCGAGAAAAAAGGGGGGTCCCAAAACGTGTTTTTAACATTGAGTTTTCCATAGGGCGGTTAGCCTCACTTTTAGCCCGAACGGCTGAATGGATTTGCACGAAACTTGGCAAAATTGTAGGGACTGGTAGCCCGATGTGCCTTTTGTAGGTCTCAATATATTTGCTGCAGTGGATTTTGAGAAAATAACGTTCAAAAAAAGATATATATCTGTAAGCGCGGACCAGGCAGCGCCCCGGTACGCGTACTTGACGCGTAACGGAACTTCGCGTAGCAAAGTTGATTGGCTCTCCGGTGTCTGTCAACATTCTAAACAGTCCGGAGCGGCCGCCATCTTGTCTCTCGGTAGGATCGAGTGACAAGAGGAGGACAAAACAAAGGGGGAAATGACCATAAGGGGGCATAGTAGATCCTCCCTGACCCCCTAGGTTTGATGTGGAGGCTTTAAAGGGGCCCCGCTAAGCAAAAAAAAAAAATTTTTTTTTGTTTTTTTTCGTGGTTAGCGCCCGGTACGCGAACCGGGAAGCGTTCTGGGGAGCGTATCACAATGAAAAATGAATGATAGACTTTTCAAATGCTGTATGTTAATTGATTGTTGGTTTTGTTGATTATTTTTTTTTTTTTTTTTTTTTTAAGCTTTTTTTTATTGTGTTTCATAATTTATTAAACTTTCTAACATTTCATTGTCAGAAATTTCATAATAATCATGGAATATAGATTGTAGTCTCTGAGGTTGTAAAATGTCCTCATTTGCAAGGAGGTTATCTACTGCTTGTACACATTGCAGTAGTTCTTGGTCCCAAGTTTCATCCATAAATTCAATCTCATTTGGATCAATGATTTCTGTGTTGGACTCTGGAAGGACAATTTCAAATGAAATGTTTTGTTCACTTTCCATTGGTTTTTTGAAAATTCTATGTCTAATAACTTTGGCGTTTGTGGACGGAATTGGCTGAAATTTTCAGCAAAATGGAACATTTTGTTTCTGAGCAGCCACTGGAAATTTGGGGGGAGTTGGTCCAGGGGGGGCCGAGAAAAAAGGGGGGTCCCAAAACGTGTTTTTAACATTGAGTTTTCCATAGGGCGGTTAGCCTCACTTTTAGCCCGAACGGCTGAATGGATTTGCACGAAACTTGGCAAAATTGTAGGGACTGGTAGCCCGATGTGCCTTTTGTAGGTCTCAATATATGTGCTGCAGTGGATTTTGAGAAAATAACGTTCAAAAAAAGATATATATCTGTAAGCGCGGACCAGGCAGCGCCCCGGTACGCGTACTTGACGCGTAACGGAACTTCGCGTAGCGAAGTTGATTGGCTCTCCGGTGTCTGTCAACATTCTAAACAGTCCGGAGCGGCCGCCATCTTGTCTCTCGGTAGGATCGAGTGACAAGAGGAGGACAAAACAAAGGGGGAAATGACCATAAGGGGGCATAGTAGATCCTCCCTGACCCCCTAGGTTTGATGTGGAGGCTTTAAAGGGGCCCCGCTAAGCAAAAAAAATAATTTTTTTTTTGTTTTTTTTCGTGGTTAGCGCCCGGTACGCGAACCGGGAAGCGTTCTGGGGAGCGTATCACAATGAAAAATGAATGATAGACTTTTCAAATGCTGTATGTTAATTGATTGTTGGTTTTGTTGATTATTTTTTTTTATTTTTATTTTTAAGCTTTTTTTATTGTGTTTCATAATTTATTAAACTTTCTAACATTTCATTGTCAGAAATTTCATAATAATCATGGAATATAGATTGTAGTCTCTGAGGTTGTAAAATGTCCTCATTTGCAAGGAGGTTATCTACTGCTTGTACACATTGCAGTAGTTCTTGGTCCCAAGTTTCATCCATAAATTCAATCTCATTTGGATCAATGATTTCTGTGTTGGACTCTGGAAGGACAATTTCAAATGAAATGTTTTGTTCACTTTCCATTTTTCCTGAAATTTGCATAAAAAAAATATATATTAGTAGAGGTAGGGCACTGTTGGGATTAATTTTAGATAGGCAGTTTTTAACAGAGAATTTATCTTTGGGCAGTGTATAGTATCAGAGTGGAAGTAGGAATATAAAAAAGTGTATCTAAATTTATAAGTACTACAGAGGGATAGTATATAACTAACAGAAAAAGTTTGCCATATTAACTTAAAGTGCACAATATACTTCAGTTTTAAAAATAACAACTTACCTTTAAAAAGAAGTTGAAGTTATTAATGAAAATCCTATTGAAATGTACACCAGGAAGTAGTAGTCAAAATGGCTGTGTTTCCTTCTCTTCCTTTATATATATTCGGGTACATAACCAATCAAATGTGAGGTAAAAAAAGTAGAAAATGAAAGTAACATTTTAATTGGTTGTCAATTCCAACATTTCAGATGTGTTTTGTGAAGTAATTTACCTCACGGTATTTAGAGAGGTCTACAGGCTAAATGGCTAAATGGAATTCCAATCAAATTTGTGAAAATGGTAGGGATTGGTATGTAGTATGAGCTAATCTATATTTGGTGAAATTGTCTCCAGTGGCTTTTCTGTGAACTACTTTCCCACCTTTTTTTCCCAGGGAGCGACCCGGTACGCGAACCGTTGAGCGCCCCGGTTCGCGTACCTTAAGCGTTCCGGGAGTCCACCATTTTGTGTTTCGGTCGAATTAAGATACAAGATGGAGGGCAAATAATGTTCAGAATGGGTAGAAGGGGGCACGGTAGACTTATCTTGACCCCCTAGGTTTTCTGAGGGTGGCTGAGGAGGTTTATATGTGCGAAAAAAAAACATTTTTTTAAAAAATTTCGCGAGGTTAGCTCCCGGTACGCGTACCGGGTAGCGCCCCAGGGAGTGTACTTTGTTGAAAATTAGTGAAAAAAGTTAGAGTAAAATAATAATTGTGAGTGATTAGATGTAGGGTAGCTCTGAGAAGAGCTTTTGGGTTTATGGTACATTTTGGTACTTATAAGTAGGTACCAATGCACATTTTTAAATTCAGAGTGAAAACTCTGTTGCCCTCATCTGAGAAGTGAACTCCATCTCCTCTTTTTAAATATGGCGCAAAAAGGCACATGTTTTATGCCGCTGATGCGTCAAAAAAAGTGACGCATCAGCAGTGCAAAACTGACGCACCGCCTCATAAATGAGGTTAATCTTTTTTTGCACACTTCTCCAGTTTAGTCCTGTCCACTGCACTCTTGGACACAAGCCTCACCTTTTGTGCTCCCCTGGACAGGCTTCATCTCATCTGCACTCCTGCTTAGGTGTCAGAATCCTTTCACATGGGGAAAGCCCCATGTGAAAGCGTTTGCCTCAGTCTTACGCCTGCTGTGAGGCAGGTGCAAGATTTTGACGTAACTGTGTCCTAAAAGTGACGCAGTGAAATCTCATAGATTTCACTGCGTCCCTATTATGAGGCTTTTTGCGGAGAAATGAGCCCTCTGTGTACATTACACCTGACAGAGGTATAATGTGGCGCAGAGGTTTAAAAAATGACGCATCTACCTACATGCGTCACTTTTTGAATATGGCGCAACAAGGCACATGTTTTATGCCGCCAATGTGTCACAAAAAATGACGCATCAGTAGCACAAAACTGACGCAGGGCTTTATAAATGAGGTTCATCTTTTTTTTGCACACTACTCCAGTTTAGTCCTGTCCACTGCACTCTTGGACACAAGCCTCACGTTTTGTGCTCCCCTGGACAGGCTTCATCACATGAGCACTCCTGCTTAGGCCTTATAATCTTTTTTTAGAATAACATTTGAGAAAAAGAGAAAAGGTCATATGTATAAGCTTTTCATTAAACTACTAAAATATTTTTGGGGCAAATTAATGAGTTTTACATTTTTGAGAAAGAATAAATAGTAGGACCTGCACTGTGTTTCTAAAATGTTATGGAAAAATCGATTTTGGGACAAATCAATGGCTTCTACATTTTTGAGAAAGAATAAATAGTGTGTGCATGATTACATAAAAAAATTTAAACTTTTCACAATCATGTCACCTGTGTTACTTCAGATTAGGAAGCACACTGAGCTTCTTTGCTGTTGGTTTGTGTTATTTTTTTCTAATGCTTGGTAGGATTGTTTGCAGGAGAGAGGAAATGTATTTTGTAAAACAGTGAGTTTTCAGTACTGAAATGGAATGCTTGCACTCCAGCAATGCATCCTTTCACATGGGGAAAGCTGCATGTGAAAGCGTTTGCCTCAGTCTTATATCTGCTGTAAGGCAGGTGCAAGATTTTGACGTAAAAGTGTCCTAAAAGTGACGCAGTGAAATCTCATAGATTTCACTGTGTCACTATTACGAGGCTTTTTGCGGAGAAATGACCTCTCTGTGTACATTACACCTGAAAAAGGTATAATATGGCGCAGAGGTTTAAAAAGTGACGCATCTACCTACATTCGTCACTTTTTAAATATGGCGTAACAAGGCACATTTTTTATGCCGCCGATGCGTCACAAAAAGTGACGGATCAGTAGCGCAAAACTGAGGCAGGGCTTTATAAATGAGGCTCATCTATTTTTTTGCACACTACTCCAGTTTAGTCCTGTCCACTGCACTCTTGGACACAAGCCTCACCTTTTGTGCTCCCCTGGACAGGCTTCATCTCATCTGCACTCCTGCTTAGGTGTCAGAATCCTTTCACATGGGGAAAGCCCCATGTGAAAGCGTTTGCCTCAGTCTTACGCCTGCTGTGAGGCAGGTGCAAGATTTTGACGTAACTGTGTCCTAAAAGTGACGCAGTGAAATCTCATAGATTTCACTGCGTCCCTATTATGAGGCTTTTTGCGGAGAAATGAGCCCTCTGTGTACATTACACCTGACAGAGGTATAATGTGGCGCAGAGGTTTAAAAAATGACGCATCTACCTACATGCGTCACTTTTTGAATATGGCGCAACAAGGCACATGTTTTATGCCGCCAATGTGTCACAAAAAATGACGCATCAGTAGCACAAAACTGACGCAGGGCTTTATAAATGAGGTTCATCTTTTTTTTGCACACTACTCCAGTTTAGTCCTGTCCACTGCACTCTTGGACACAAGCCTCACGTTTTGTGCTCCCCTGGACAGGCTTCATCACATGAGCACTCCTGCTTAGGCCTTATAATCTTTTTTTAGAATAACATTTGAGAAAAAGAGAAAAGGTCATATGTATAAGCTTTTCATTAAACTACTAAAATATTTTTGGGGCAAATTAATGAGTTTTACATTTTTGAGAAAGAATAAATAGTAGGACCTGCACTGTGTTTCTAAAATGTTATGGAAAAATCGATTTTGGGACAAATCAATGGCTTCTACATTTTTGAGAAAGAATAAATAGTGTGTGCATGATTACATAAAAAAATTTAAACTTTTCACAATCATGTCACCTGTGTTACTTCAGATTAGGAAGCACACTGAGCTTCTTTGCTGTTGGTTTGTGTTATTTTTTTCTAATGCTTGGTAGGATTGTTTGCAGGAGAGAGGAAATGTATTTTGTAAAACAGTGAGTTTTCAGTACTGAAATGGAATGCTTGCACTCCAGCAATGCATCCTTTCACATGGGGAAAGCTGCATGTGAAAGCGTTTGCCTCAGTCTTATATCTGCTGTAAGGCAGGTGCAAGATTTTGACGTAAAAGTGTCCTAAAAGTGACGCAGTGAAATCTCATAGATTTCACTGTGTCACTATTACGAGGCTTTTTGCGGAGAAATGACCTCTCTGTGTACATTACACCTGAAAAAGGTATAATATGGCGCAGAGGTTTAAAAAGTGACGCATCTACCTACATTCGTCACTTTTTAAATATGGCGTAACAAGGCACATTTTTTATGCCGCCGATGCGTCACAAAAAGTGACGGATCAGTAGCGCAAAACTGACGCAGGGCTTTATAAATGAGGCTCATCTATTTTTTTGCACACTACTCCAGTTTAGTCCTGTCCACTGCACTCTTGGACACAAGCCTCACCTTTTGTGCTCCCCTGGACAGGCTTCATCACATCTGCACTCTTGCTTAGGCCTCATAATCTTTTTTTAGAATAAAATTTGAAAAACAGAGAAAAGGTCATATGTATAAGCTTTTCATTGCACTACTGAAACATTTTTGGGGCAAATTAATGTCTTTTACATTTTTGAGAAAGAATAAATAGTGTGTGCATGATTACATAAAAAAATTTGACCTTTTCACAATCATGTCACCTGTGTTACCTCACATTAGGAAGTAGACTGTGCAGATGAGGTGAGGCATGTCCAGAGGGACAGAGGAGGTGAGGCCTGTGTTCAAGACTGTAGTGGGAGAGAGGCTTTTCTTGGAGAGCGTAGGTGGTGAGACTTGTGTCTAAGAGTGCAGTGGACTAGGCTTCATGAAGCCTATCCCCCACTGCACTCTTAGACGCAGGTCTCAAGTTCTTTGCACCCGTGGACAGACCTCTCTTCTACTACACTCTTCAATAGAGGCCATACCTCTTGTGCACCCCTAGACCATCCTTACCTCATCTGCAACCCTGAATAGACTTCAACTAATTGGCATGCTTAGACAGGCCTCAGCTTATTTACTCCCTTGGACATGCGTCACCTCATCTGCACCTACTTACTATCAATTATACTCAATACATTGAGGCCTGTTCATAGGACAGAGATGAGGTAAGGCTTGTCCAAGGGTGAGAGGAGCTTAGTCCTCTCCACTGTAGTCATGGACACTGAATGGTTGTACATAGGACCTGCACTGTGTGTCTAAAATGTTATTTAAAAAACGATTTTGGTGGAAAACAATGACTTTTAGTTTTTTGAGAAGGAATAAATAGTGTCTGCATGATTAAATACATATATTTCAT
This sequence comes from Lissotriton helveticus, assembly GCF_964261635.1. Classification (NCBI taxonomy): domain Eukaryota; kingdom Metazoa; phylum Chordata; class Amphibia; order Caudata; family Salamandridae; genus Lissotriton; species Lissotriton helveticus. Next base: position 2,025,621,355 of record NC_136067.1, read on the forward strand.
ATTTTCACAATAATGTCACCTGTGTTACCTTAGATTAGGAAGTAGATTGTGTAGATGAGGTGAGGCATGTCCAGAGGGACAGACGAGGTGAGGCCTGTGTTCAAGACTGTACTGGGAGAGAGGCCTTTCCTGGAGAATATAGGTGGTGAAGCCTGTGTGTAAGAGTGCAGTGGACTAGACTTCATGAAGCTTATCTCCTACTGCACTCTTAGACACAGGTCTCACTTTCTTTGTACCTGTGGACATACCTCTCTTCTACTACACTCTTCAATACAGGTCTCACCTCTTTTGCACCCTTGGAGAATCCTCACTTGATCTGTAACCCTGAATAGACCGTTTGCTTTTTGTCATTGCTTTGTTGTTTGATAATAGTGGTCTATAATGTGCTATTTTTTTCTTTAACACAGATTGAAATCAAGATTTCAAGAGTAAGGAAAGATGCCCTCAAGGCAAAGAAGAAGGAAAAATGAAATACGGTTACAAACAAAAACAGCAACGGAATTACATTGATAGTTGTTTTGGAAAGATGTCCAACCGTGTTAGCCCTTCGGAAAACTTAAACAAAGAAAAGCGTTGTGAAGCCCCTGCGCCTTATTGTAGGCGGCCTGTTGCGACCTGTTGTTCTTTTTCAGCTCCTAAACGATTGTATACATTGTATTTAAAATGTCTGTAAAAATTATAAGGGCGCCAGGCGAACTCCTGTTTGTAACAAAAAACGGAATCTAAAAAAGAAATCACATTTCCTGAGCAGGATACAGTGTGCGTGGCGCTAGAGTGACCTCGAGGCGCTGGGAAGTGTGCCCAGGGCCAGCACAGGGCTGGACAGACAGTGCACGGACTGTACCCCGCAGGCAGCAGCTGAGTACAGGGTGTGCGCGGCGCTAGAGCGGCCTCGAGGCGCTGGGAAGTGTGCCCAGGGCCAGCACAGGGCTGGACAGACAGTGCACGGACTGTACCCAGCAGGCAGCAGCTCGCAGCCTCTGGGAAAACACTTATCTGGATATTGGCATATTTTAATCCTTTTAACCTTCTGGGTGAATCTCCCCGTTTCTGAACAGCAAGGACTGGGGACCGAAGCGGACGCGACCGGGGCCGGGACTGCGAGAGCCAGGGTGCACAGCGCTTTGAAGATCCCAGCGCACCTGGTGTCTCTTCCCGCCCCCAGCCCTCCGCCCTTGATTGCTTTCACCACCTCTCACCAGCTACTTAAGGCTCGCGGCCCCCGCTCCGCGGGTGCCGCTCGCAGCCTCTGGGAAAACACTTATCTGGATATTGGCATATTTTAATCCTTTTAACCTTCTGGGTGAATCTCCCCGTTTCTGAACAGCAAGGACTGGGGACCGAAGCGGACGCGACCGGGGCCGGGACTGCGAGAGCCAGGGTGCACAGCGCTTTGAAGATCCCAGCGCACCTGGTGTCTCTTCCCGCCCCCAACCCTCCTTTTAACGCACTGGAGAGCGCGCACGCGGGACGCGCGCGGGACTCAGCCCGGGGCTAAGCCCGGGCAAAGGGCGGGCCCTCTGAGGCCCTCCGAGGACCGAAAGGACTGGACTGGCGGTAACTCCTAGCGTATTATTAGAGTATTGCTGTTGCTACAAAGTCGCTATATTTGTTTATGTATTTTTGACTAGTTCTTGACATTTATAGTGCATTGGTTTATCGTAGGATTATTGTGATTTGTAGGGGTTAGTATCTAAGTAGTGGTCCTCCTTCTTTTTCGTAGAGTATCACTGATAGCAAAGTGTTGATTTATTTATGTCTTCACGGACAACTCGAAGCCAGGTGGGGGCAGGGATAAAAAATATCAAAACTAAAAAATTGACTAATACACTTGATAGTTTTATCCTCCGTACTAACACTTTAATTGACGAAGGTATTATTTTGATGGAACGGAGGGTTTCCCAAGATTTGCTCCATGCCAAAAGATCGTCATTGGGTAATATAGCCATGGCTCGTACTCCGACTAAAGATTTGCCCTTACCAGTCACGCCACAAACAATATCTACTCATGTGACACCAGTATTGACTTTGGTCCAGCCTCAATGCATAAATAAACCCTTGGTTCCTTTATTACCAGTATCCCCAATTGAGTCTGTTACCCCAACTACTGCACTGGTTACCGATGTTTTAATACACACAGTTCCCCCAGAGTTACAAGGGCTTCCTGTAGTAGGTTTAATATCCTCTCCAAAATTAACCGCCCCTGAGGTGCTTAGTGATAGTGTACCCTGTTTGGAGAATATAGCTTGTCTGGGAACCAGTACACAGGTGGGAGGGTTAAGTGTGGATGCTACAGTTGATACAGCTAGGATTCATCGTGTATCGCACCCCCTGCCCCTAGAGTTGCCTGATGTAACTGTATCGGATTCTAGCATAGATAGCATTCTTAATGATGGTAGCCCTGATGTGTCTGCAGAGAGTGAAGAGGATGCGGATGCGCCCTTTTTTGATTCCCTAGCGGATCTTATTAGGTCTTTACTATCGCCCCTTGAAGTCAGACTCCAGGGCATAGAACAACAACTTGGAATTATATCAAAGGAGTTGGAATGCAAGGGGGGGGATAAAACTCATGTAATCCAGAAGAATACAGTGGTTAAGAATCCCTTAATAGTACCTACCCAGCAAATTAAGACCTGTCCATCTGCCTCAATGGTAGAGAAGGGTGGTAAAGTGGTTACACAACCAGTTCCTGCAGAAGTCAAAAAACCCCCGGTAAAAGTAGATTCTATCGCACCCAGCGCTACCCCTCTCCTACCCACTGTAAAGACACCAAGGGCACGGCGGAATATTAGTTTACCATCGGACGCCTGCCCATTTGTGATCGTGTTAACCGGTGTCCCTGCGCTTACCTCTGACACCCCTGAATCATTTTGGGGCCTTAAAAATAAAGTTTGTCACTGGTTGGACAGGAATTTTCCACCACCTCCAAATATTAATAAAAATATTCTCATGGTAGAGAGAGCTCCATGGGTTGGTGGAAAAAAGAAACATCTCAAAGGCGATTGTGTGGTGATCACATTTGAAGACCCTTGTATAGTAGAGTTTATTTCTTTAGGGCATCACCGTAACACTGAGTCCGGGATCCTTGTCAAACCTCTGTCATATTTTTATATGCCTGCGGGTAACCACGATAATAGATGGAGTTGGCTTAAGGCTACCACGCATGAAACTGGTTGGAGGAGACCTGAAATCCAAGGGAATCAGCGCTATAACAATTGGGGAGGGGCTGCTAGCGGTGACTGGCAAGAAGTACGTAGAGGGAGAGGTAGACCTTATAATGGGGGAAATAGGTTCAAGGAGGGATGGTTGGGTCCACAGTTGGATTATCCTATCCAATGTTATAACCGCTTCAATGGCCTGGAGGAAGTCGATTGACTTACTAACGGGTCCATTGAGCGCTTGGGAAGAGGGGTGTTGTATCCCCAGCTGGAAGATCAAGCAAATCTGCCTGTAGATATAGTGGCTAACGCTGGCTTTAGCTCAGATACAATTGAATCCCTAGTAGTAGCTGGTAATTGTACTCAGGATACAGTCTCAACAGGACAATTGGAAATTAAGGCACTGGGTTCTTCAATTAATATTTTATCATGGAATATTGCTGGCTTAAAGAAAAATGTAGCAAATCCTGATTGGAACATCTTTATTAACCAATATGATATTTGTATGTTTCAAGAAACGTGGTGCACACTCCCTGAGTACATGAATGGTTATTCTACCTTTTATGTTCCAGCTGTTTCACTGGGGAGAGGGCGCCCTTCTGGTGGGTTACACATCTGGGTAAAAATATCTCTGAACTGTAGTGTTTCTTCTAATAAGTATGTTTCGAACGACATCTTGCACATCACTTTAAAGAACAGTGCAGGAGGCCACAGATATGAAATCTTCTGTATCTATGCTAGAGGTCTCCAGGGAGGGCTTGCTTCTCCAGTATTAGAACTGTTGGATGTGGAGTTGTCCAAACTCCCGGCCAGATCCAAAATAATAGTCGGGGGAGACTTCAATTGCACGTTCGAACCGTTAGATATGGAAGAAGAATCAGGTCCCAATGTAGTTGAAGGAAGATCATTTTTACCCCCCCTAACTCTTAGCCCAATTAAGAAATGGTCACCTAGGGTCATTCAGTTGAATGCCTTGGTGCTAGATTACAATCTTTGGGCTCTTAATGGCCGTACAAACTCTGACCGCGAGGGAGCAATGACATTTAATAGGCTGGGGTGCCCCTCTCGTATTGACTACATCCTTTTAGATGAATACTCCTGGCCTGACTTAATCGATATGGTGGTTAGGGAGTCTTCTTATAGTGACCACAACCCCCTATGTATGCAACTTAAATGGGTAAGTGGTCGGAACTCTAGACAGGAAGCGGAGATGATAACTAAAGAGGTCTTCCCTGTAAATAATAATCGGAAGCTAAAATGGAATGTGGTCAAATGCGATGAGGGGAAGCTAAAAAATATCAAAGACTTGGTATTTAAAGAAATTAGTAGTTTGGCAGCCTTAGAGTCTGTTCCAGTTAATCTAGCCGATCCTAGTTTGTCGGTCTCCTATAGTAATCTAATAGGTAAAGTGGGAGCCCACTTTTGTAAGAAGCAACCGGGAAAAACCCGTTCTAACGGTACCAAATCAAATAGTAATCCATGGTATACGAGTAATTGTAGAAGCAAAAGGGAAGCAATTACTAAAGCAATACGTAGTAAGGACTCAGTGGCCGTCCGGTTAGCCAGGAAAGATTATGCGTGCAGTATTAAAACTGCCAAAAGAGAATGGGAGGAAGAGCATTGGCAACAGTTGAAAGAAGCAGCCCGTGGGAAAAACACTGTTGCCTTTTGGAAATTAATTAATGCTCTAGATAGAAAGGGAGCAGGTCCCATTTTAAATCATATTACGGACCAGGAATGGTATTCCCATTTTTTTAAATTATATTGTGAGGAGAATGTGGATAGCTTGACATTATTATCAGCTAATATCCCCGAAAGCACGCCTTGTGGTAATTTTATTTACAATACAGATCCATTTTCCCAGAGAGAAGTATTAGATGCCATCTCTAAATTATTGCCAGGGAAGGCCCCAGGCCAAGATGGTCTTCCAGGGGACTTGTTAAAGTATGAACCGAATGTGTGGGCTAAATACATTTCTAATCTGATGAATTTGATACAAGCTGGTCATCCAGTTCCCGATTCCTGGAAAGGTGCTGAGGTAATAACCATTTATAAAAAGGGCGATAGGGACGACCCTTCCAATTACAGACCGATAAGTCTGATAGACACAATTCAGAAGGTGGTTGGAAGGGTGATCATAAACCGTACAGAAGTATGGCTTGTGGATAAGAGCATTTTGTCCCATTTCCAGGCCGGGTTTAGAAGCAATATAGGTGCAATAGACCAGGTATTTAGATTCTGTGCAGTCTGTTGGAAGTCAGTGTTAATTACTAAGGGTAGTTTATACCTGGCTTTCATAGACTTGAAGACAGCATTTGATGTGATTCCACGGAATAAGCTCTGGTCGGTCCTATCCGATATGGGTTTTCCTAGTTACCTCCTACAATTCATTATTAAACTCCATGAGGGGAACTATGCCAGGATCCGATGGGGATCCCAGGGTCAACTGACAGAGAAGATCCCGGTAAATAGGGGAGTGAGGCAAGGGTGTGTGATGGCTCCAACCTTGTTCTCCCTCTTTATTAATGGGGTTGTAGCCCATCTGAGGGAGGATCCTGCTGATGCCCCCGTCCTTGCAGGAGAGAAAACACCCACTCTCCTCTTTGCCGACGATACTCTGCTCATGTCAAAGTCCCCCATGGGTTTGCAAAAACTACTCGATCGTTTTTGCAGTTTTTGTATAGATAGGGGGTTGTCAATAAACACCTCAAAAACAAAGCTGATGGTGTTATCTAATAAAAAGAAACATAGGAAGGTAAACCTCAGGCTGAATGACACCCCGTTGGAGGTGGTAGAGGCATTTGATTACCTTGGGGTGAGACTTTGTAATAACCTGAGCTGGTCAGCCCATATCGCCAAAATGGTTTTAAACCTCAAAAGGGTTGCAGGAGTAATTCTTAAGAACCAGCGTCGATCTTTTAGTCGCCCCATAGCCCCAACCCTGGCAATTTATGAAGGGAAAGCATTGGCAGCGGCAGTTTATGGTTCAGAACTTTGGGGGGCGGAAAATACCAAAGTTTTAGCGGTAGCTGAGAATAAGTTTATTAGAGATATGGTCTCGCTACCCTTATCGGCCCCTCTGAAACCTCTTTTTCTTGACATGGGTAAAAAATCGGTTGTTGATCTAGTGCAAATTCGTCCCTTGTTATTCTGGGTTCGTCTTAGAAGGACCCCAGAACTTCATAATTATGCTCAGGTTCTGGATGAGCTGATTAGTTTAAACGTAGCAAATAAAATCAAATGGCTCAATAATTTAAAGAGGCTTGTTAAATCAATAGGTCTAGAAGAGAGTTGGACTTCGCAACTGCCACCCCCAAAGGCAATTGTCAAAAAACTTTATTGGGATTGGGTTGTTGCCAAAGAACACAGGAATCCAAACTGGGGTCACCTAACTAGTACCTTTCTTGATCACAAGCCCCTTAGGAAGTTAGAGCCCTTTTTGGATTTTATCCAGGTCCCTCGTGATAGAACACTGTTTTTGAAACTCCGATATGGTATTCTACCCCTTAACACATTCAAGGCAGGTTGGAAGGGATATAGAGGAACAGAGCAGAAATGCCCAGGTTGTCCCTGTCCAAAAGAATCCTTGGGCCACTTCCTATTTGCATGTGTAGCCTATAAAATACCTAGAGGAAGGTGGTTGAAACCTGTTTGTAGGAACCTAGGGGTGAGGGATCATAGATTAGCTATGCGTATTTTTTTAACAGATGTTTCTTCAATGCATATGGTCTGTGGGGTGGCTAAATATGTGGCGAATGCTTGGTTCATTAGGTCAAAACTCGTACCCATTGTCTGATTTGTTTTATGCTTATGATTTGTTTTACGTACAGTTATTATGGATTTATTATGGATACTGTATATGTACTTTTATGAAATTTTGTTTCGAATAAAGTATTTTCAAAGAATTACAGCACTCTTCAACAACAAATACTTCAAAAAACAGGAACAAAGCTCCTGGTAAGACAACTAAGTCTTTCTTACGGAACATATGTAGATAAAAAAAAAATGTTGGACAGCATGTAGAAAAAGAGAATGAGACAGTAAATTTGAAAAGGAAGGAGAGACCCTCAAAGAATCCTACAACTGGAGCAGGAGAGAATAATATGTATAGGAATAGAAGGCAGAATCAGTTTAGAGACATTCGTAAATGAATGTTTCGCAATAGGGTGGTTTTAAATTTGTTAAAAAACATTAGGAAAGGTAAACAGAGAGCTGCTTTTTATAAGAAAAAGAAAAGTGTAGAGAAGATTGTTGATCAGGCTTTTGAAGTTAAGAAAAAATTATTTCTTTTAATAATCAATAGAATTGGGACACTTAACAAGACAATTGATGTTTTCAAATCAAACAGTAGATGGAAAAGAGTAATTAATCGGACTCATTTTTGTAAAGTTTTTTCAGGAGAATGGATGCACAGTTCAAGTTGTGAGCCATTTTTTAATGAGGAGAGTTACTTCCAGGAGAATGATTTAGTGCATGCAGTTGACACCAGTGGTCGAGCGTATGAAGTGAAAGACGGTTGTCAGATTGAAATAGAGAAACTTGTGCCTAGAGAACCAGAAGAGGTGTTAACTGATGAAGTTTTAGGGAGACGTACTAAGGGTCCAGTGTACACTTGGAAGTGTAGTCGTATTTGTAGTGTGCGACAGGAATCAATTGATTTGTTTTGTAATTTCTTACGTACATATAGTAAGAAAAGTCTAAAGCAGAAAGTGAAGTTGTTGCAAGACTTAGATCCTTGCAGAGTGAGAGAAAACACAGGTTTGCAAGGGCATTCACTGGCTTGTCTTTCTAGAAAAGTCTGTCAGAGTGTTTTTCATCATTTTAGGATGTTAGCAGTGCATCATACCAAAATGAGGAAATTAGTGAGAATGTTGTATTATGCAAAAAGTCCAGCACTTAAGCTTAAACAATTAAACAGTGCTCTTTTGCATGGAACTGAATTAGATGTGAAGAAGATTTGTGAAGAAATTGAGATTTGTTATTTTGGTGAAAAAGAGGACAGTGTAGAAATTGACACAGCAATTCAAGGTAATGTGGAAGAGAATGTACAGATTTCAAGTACAGAAAAGTTTGAACAGGAAATTACCAGGTTTAAGGTGAAATCAAGTAAACGGCTGAATTTTACTTGTGTGTGTTGTCGACGAAGTCATTATAAACATCAAAATAGATTAGTTGATTTATACGTAAAAAGTGAAAAGATGAATAATTATGAGTGGAAGGATTTTGCAACTTATTTGTGGGTGGAGAATTGTTTTGATTTGAGTTCTGATCAGCGTATTTGTAAATATTGTTATGCTAAATTAAATCAAAACAGAATGCCTGCTAGAGCTGTTCATAATAATCTGGAGTTGGTAGACATTCCCCGTGAATTGATGGATTTAAATACATATGAGTCTATTTTGATTCAATGTGTCCATCCTTTTCAGGCAATTGTTCGCATGGAGCCTAAGATAGGGAAATTACCTCCTACAGATTTGCAGAGAGGATTAAAGGGAAGAGTTGTTTATTTGCCTCTAGATTTAAAAAAAATATTGATACAATTGGTAGAGAAAAAGTAGAAGAGGAACCTTTAGTTATTCTAGTTAATGGGGTTCTGACAAAGAGCAAGAAAATCTGGCAAGATTTAGTGGATGTTAGGAAAGTCAAAAAGGCAACGTTGTATTTAGTCAAAAACAATGAGTATTACAAAGATGTATGTGTTGCAGAAGAGGAAACAGCTGCAGATGAAGACACTGATTGTTCAGGTGGCCAAATTGAAAAAGTTGATGTGTCTAGAAGTGAAGAAATATATGAACATTATACTGTTCATCCTTTGCATTCCAAAGAAGTAATGGGGAATGCAATTGAATTGTTTCAAATGAAAGCAGCAAAAGGAAGCCCCATTAGTGTATGGGAAGAAAGTTTGGAAGCTCGTTGTTTTCCACAGCTATTTTCAACAGGTCGAGGTAGACGATATGACGATCGACCACTTCAAATTCCTGCATCTGAATATCGAAACTGTAAGATTATATGCTGAAGATCCAAGGTTTCATCATTGCATTCCCTATTTGTTTCATTTACTGTATGAAAGTGACTTGTCTGGGCTTTCTTATGCAGTAAATCATATACTGAAAAGTGGAGCACATCTGCAAAATGTTTCGGCGAGGGACTTTATGGAGAAAGTGAATCTGCAAGATAATATTTTGGAATCTCATTTAATCAATCTCATGGCATGTCAGCGTGGTACAAACGAGTATTGGGACCGTCGTCATGGGGAACTGAAATGTATGCTAAGAAACTTAGGAACTCCTACATGGTTCCTCACTCTTAGCTGTGCCGAGTATGCATGGGACGACTTACTTCAATTTCTACGAGAGGCAAATGCAAATATACAAAATATAGAATTCAAAACACCTGGAGAACTGTGTTCTTTGGTTCCAGTGAATGTATGCAGATATTTCAATCATAGATTTGAAGCTATGATGTCTTTTATTACCAACAAAAAAAATCCTCCCCTTGGAGAGGTTTTGGATTTCTTTTGGAGAAAGGAGTATCAAGCGAGAGGTGCTCCTCACATACATATGTTGTTGTGGATTAAAGATGCACCCAAATTTGGAACAGATTCGGATGAGACAGTGATGAGCTTCATTGAAGAGTATTCAACATGTGCTGTTCCGAAAACTACCGAAGAAAACAGTTTAAGGCAACAAGTTTTACGCTTTCAATCCCATCGTTGTGGAAAGTACTGTCGTCGAAAATTCAGAAACAAGGACAAGTTCTACACAAAATGTTGTTTCAGCTTTCCACGACCAGTGATTTCTAAAGGAAGAGTAAATAATTTGATGTCTTCTCTGCGACATACTGTGACGAGGAAATCACCAAAAAATACATACAATTTAAAAAGAAACGAAGAGTCCAAGTACATCAACGACTACAACCCAGTGATTTTGTCCATGTGGAATGCTAACATGGATATTCAATTTTTTGCTGACAACTCTATTGCTGTGGCTCGATATGTGACGTCTTACATCACAAAAAAAGAAAAGACAGAACTGAAGGAAATGTGGGAGGACATTTCACATGAAAAGAGTCTAAGCAAGAAATTATACAGTTACAGTCTGAAGATGTTGTCGCATCGAGAAATTGGAGCATATGAATGTTCTGATCGATTGTCATCAGCAAGTCTCTATGCCAAATCTAGAACCATCATTTGAGTGAGTATAGGTCTTGCTGCAACACGAAGTATTTGGCGGAGAAAGAACCAGAAAGTGCAGATATTTTGAAGACAAACATGTTGGATACATACTATCAAAATAGAAGTAGTCATCTTAAGAACAGTTGTTTGTATGAAGTTCTGCAAAACTATATTTATAGGAGAACCATCAGAGAAGATATCAACAATGGAATATATGCTATCATTGGGTGTGAAGGATGTCTAGTGAGACAGAAAAAAGGCAATTTGATCCATGTCATGAGTGATGTAATATGTGATGTCATTAGCAGTGCATTGCAGGCGCGCAAGTTATAGTGAGTCCAACTAACTATAACGTGGGAATTTCAATGGTTTTATGCGAGTAAAATTTCCAGCTAACTATAACTGGAGTGAAATCTATGGTTTTTTCAGTGAATATATAAATATACATATATATATATATATATATATATATATATATATATTTTTTTTTTTCAAACAAAGGAGGCGGCACATCAGGAATTGATTTAAGTCTTTTTATTCAAGACTTCACCCCACCAACGCGTTTCAGCCAACACTGGCCTTGCTCACGGTTGGTTAGTCCCTCTTTAGTGTTTGTTTATATACTGTCCCACTTAGAGCCATTTAGGAGGCATTGTGGGATTTGTAGTTACAGTGAAAAATAATAAAAATAAAAGAAAGACAATATTGTGCTTTTTAAATAACTGCACATTGGTGACAAATAGTTCACTGGGGCTGTGTTCTTATCACAAATTCTTGGTATAGTACCCAAGTCCTAAAGGCATGTTCTACATTGTCTCAGTGTTCATGATTTCTGGTGTGGTACCACATTATCCTGACGGGAACACATTTTCTATTCAAGATGAACATGCAGATCTTCGCCAAAGTTCATCCCTTTCGGGTGTTTCGTTCTGAGTCTGACAATCATGCGAGATTCAATTTGTCGCAGTCTGCGAACCACATCCCCACCTCTCTCCATTTTATCAACCATCTTTACACCATAGAAATGCATTTGTCTCCAGTCTCCATTTTGGCAAATGCTCATGTGTTTTGCTGTCGCATACTGCATATTCAAATTTTTGACTGCTCGGATATGTTCCAAGATTCGTTTTTTTAACATACAGGTTGTACACCCCACGTACTTCAGTCCGCATTTGCACTCAATGATATATACAACATTTTTCGAAGTGCAAGAGATCTGTTGTTCTATTTTCATTAGTTTTCCATCTGGTTCTTCAATCGTTTTCATGCCTTTTCCAATTTTGCAAGCTTTGCAAGAGTTGCATGGTGTGAACCCTTTTCGTTGATTTTGTAGCCAGTTCATCTTCTGTTTTTCTTGAAAATAACTTCGAACCAACAAATCTTTCATGGATGTGTTCTTTTTGTACGTTATTTGCGGTGTTTCACCGAGAGCTGTTCCAATGTCTGGATCCCCAGACAGTAGGTGCCAATATTTTTTCAGTATGCGTGCAATTTTGCCACTTTCCTTACTGAAAGTTGTGATAAATCTGGGGGGTGTGTGGGTTTCAGATTTTTTAGGCTGTTCCGTTAGTGTTTGTGTTCTTGTTTTCAAATCAATCTTTCTTTTGCATTGTGTCAGTACTCTCTCTTTGTAACCTCTTGCTCTGAATCTGCTTTTACTCTCCTTTATCACTTTTTCCGCATCTGCCGGCACAGAGCAATTTCGTTTCAGGCGTGTAAACTCTCCATAGGGTATGCTTTGTAACAAGGATGTTGGATGAAAACTTGTGCCGTGGAGCACACTGTTGGTAGCAGTTTTTTTCCGAAAGAGAGTCGATTCCAGCTTATCATTCGACACATATACTTTGGTGTCCAAAAAATCTATTTCCGTCGTACTTGTGTTACATGTAAACTGTAGACCAATTTCATTTTGATTTAATTTCTTGAAATAAGCTTGGAATTGATCATTTGTGCCATGCCAAATAATAAAGAGGTCGTCGATGTAACGCACCCACAATATTATTCGGTCCAAATCATGTTGATTCTCCTCATTCCACGCCACAGTCTTCTCCCACCACCCCATTGTAATGTTCGCATAGTTGGGAGATAGAGAAATGCCCATGGCCGTGCCACAGATTTGTCTAAATAACTGTTTGTCAAAGAAAAACACGTTATTTTTCAAACATAAGTCAATCATTTTGATCAGCATTTGTGAATGTTCCAGATAATTAATGCTGCGTTGTTTCAGGTAGTACTCTACAGCTTGCATCCCGATCTCATGACGGATTGAAGTGTAGAGTGAGACTACATCGATGGTGACTAATAAATATTCTGGGTTCCAATCTACATTCATCAGTATTCTCAGAAAGTCCCCAGTATCCTTAATATATGAAGGAAGACTTTGTGCAACAGGGGCTAAGAATTTATCCACATAGTTGGAAACGTTCTCATATAGTGACCCACACGCTGAAACAATTGGTCTCCCAGGAGGATGGTTCAAGGTTTTATGAATCTTCGGGAGAAAATATATACAGGGTATTATTGGATGGTCAATTGTTAAATACTTTTTTTCATCGTCGTCTATTAGACCTTTGGCATGCCAAGCTTCCAGATGTTTTTGTAATTCTCTCTGCATATTTGCATATGGATTGTTTTCCAACTTCTGATAGTTGTTTTCTTGGTTCAGTTGTCTCTGTGCTTCACATATATAGTCAGATGTTTTCATCAGCACGATGTTGCCCCCCTTGTCCGCTGGCTTTATAGTGATTTTCTCATTTTCCATCAATGTTTTTATGGCTGCTCGCTCAGATTTTGTGAGATTTTCACGCGTTTTGTTCCTTACTTTGGTTAAATTGTCAATTTCTTTTGTTACTGCTTCTGCGAAGAGATCGATTTTGTTGCCGGGAGACAAAATTGGATAATATCTAGATTTCCTTTTCAAGCCAGTGATTGGTCTCTCATCTGTTGTTATTTGTAGCTCTTCCAGCAATTCTGTGTCTGATAATGATGTACCATTCAGGTCAAATAGTGATTCGAAACTGCTCCTCAAATCCGGTATGTCTGCAATGGTGTTGAAAGTGATATCATTTATATTTTCTTCCGGAATGTTAGATGTTTCAATGGTTTTTCCTGCATGTATTTTTGCCAGTTTTAACTTTCTAACATATTTATACAGATCTATTCTTGTCTCTGTGTAGTCAAAATGTGCTTCCGGGCAAAATGATAGTCCTTTATTCAACACACTTCTCTCAGTTTCTGTCAGTTGGTAGTCTGCAAGATTCACTATTAGGTTTGTTTCGGATTGCGATTGCGGAGGGGGTATTGGCGTTTTTCTGCGTCTTGCCCTCCGGACTTTTCGGTGGCTGATGCTGGGGTTGTTTGATTTTGTAGTCCCCTGCCTCTTCCTCTGCGTCCTCGGTTGGGGTATGGTCGCCTTCCCCTGCCTCTTCCTCCGCCTCTCGAAATGCTCTTCTCCAGATTGACCAATTCGACTTCCTCTAAAACAGACAAGTTTTTTGTCTGGTATGTACTGCGTGCTGAGCCATCATCACTGATGCTGGATTCACTTGCACTCGACATTAATTTTTGCGTGGGGTAGTTCTTCTTCAGGGTATCGTATTTTCTGGCGAATGTCAAAATTCTGCCGTGAATGTAGTCCTGCTCATCTCGATGGAATTTGCGCTCTTTGCGCTCCTCGACCTCACTTTCGTCGGCATCTAATCTTGTTTCCATATCTTTGCGTAACTTGACTACTTCATCCTGATTGGTTTCTTTGGATAATTTGTCCTCCAAATCTTTAATTTTCTGTGTAATCTCATCCCCTTCAATACGCGCATGTTTCACTAGAATGCGCATCATATTAAGCGAGCATTGTGTATTGTTAACTATCCATTCATCAATTAGTGATTTTTTTACTTCAAAATGCGTGGGCATCGTAAATATTCTTAGACCCCGAGGAATCCGCTTAACTTCCAGATATTTCTCAAGGGCTATGACTTCCCAGCTTTTGTTAATTTCTTTCTTATATAATTTTTCCAAAACATTCAGTTGTTGTTTTACAGTGCTTTCATTTGTCGCAGATGTCGCGGCGGTGCCAGGAGTTTCATCAGATTTAGCTCCAGTTTTGAACATTGTTGTCACTTTGGATGCGCGTTTAGCTACACGAGCTTCCATGGTTTGTACAATGTTATATCAGTGCTGCACTTATTCTTAACCATAAAGGGTGAACATGTATCTGTCTCTGTCCCTTTAAGACTTGTTCCTGATCTCTATTGAGCTCCACAAAGCCGGCCGTGTTGTTCACAGTACCGGCATGTAATGTGAAGAGACTCTGCCAGCCACTTCAACTTCCCGATCACAGTTTTCAGAGGTATGTGCTCAGCTTACCTCGTGTGGGACTTCTCAGGCAGTTGGAAACGATGAGACACCGCTCCTCCGCTCGTCCACCCGGGGTAATCGCTCTCACACCGACATTCAGTGCAGGAAGTTGGGCGCTTCTCTCGGCTTCGTTTCTTTTCTCACAATGTGATCCCAAACCATGCGAGAGCGCTCAGCAGTGTGTGCTCAGCCCAGGGGTCGGATCCAGACCCAGGGAAATTTTTTCAAACAAAGGAGGCGGCACATCAGGAATTGATTTAAGTCTTTTTATTCAAGACTTCACCCCACCAACGCGTTTCAGCCAACACTGGCCTTGCTCACGGTTGGTTAGTCCCTCTTTAGTGTTTGTTTATATACTGTCCCACTTAGAGCCATTTAGGAGGCATTGTGGGATTTGTAGTTACAGTGAAAAATAATAAAAATAAAAGAAAGACAATATTGTGCTTTTTAAATAACTGCACATTGGTGACAAATAGTTCACTGGGGCTGTGTTCTTATCACAAATTCTTGGTATAGTACCCAAGTCCTAAAGGCATGTTCTACATTGTCTCAGTGTTCATGATTTCTGGTGTGGTACCACATTATCCTGACGGGAACACATTTTCTATTCAAGATGAACATGCAGATCTTCGCCAAAGTCTAAGTCGGGGTCTAAGAATATTTACGATGCCCACGCATTTTGAAGTAAAAAAATCACTAATTGATGAATGGATAGATAACAATACACAATGCTCGCTTAATATGATGCGCATTCTAGTGAAACATGCGCGTATTGAAGGGGATGAGATTACACAGAAAATTAAAGATTTGGAGGACAAATTATCCAAAGAAACCAATCAGGATGAAGTAGTCAAGTTACGCAAAGATATGGAAACAAGATTAGATGCCTACGAAAGTGAGGTCGAGGAGCGCAAAGAGCGCAAATTCCATCGAGATGAGCAGGACTACATTCACGGCAGAATTTTGACATTTGCCAGAAAATACGATACCCTGAAGAAGAACTACCCCACGCAAAAATTAATGTCGAGTGCAAGTGAATCCAGCATCAGTGATGATGGCTCAGCACGCAGTACATACCAGACAAAAAACTTGTCTGTTTTAGAGGAAGTCGAATTGGTCAATCTGGAGAAGAGCATTTCGAGAGGCGGAGGAAGAGGCAGGGGAAGGCGACCATACCCCAACCGAGGACGCAGAGGAAGAGGCAGGGGACTACAAAATCAAACAACCCCAGCATCAGCCACCGAAAAGTCCGGAGGGCAAGACGCAGAAAAACGCCAATACCCCCTCCGCAATCGCAATCCGAAACAAACCTAATAGTGAATCTTGCAGACTACCAACTGACAGAAACTGAGAGAAGTGTGTTGAATAAAGGACTATCATTTTGCCCGGAAGCACATTTTGACTACACAGAGACAAGAATAGATCTGTATAAATATGTTAGAAAGTTAAAACTGGCAAAAATACATGCAGGAAAAACCATTGAAACATCTAACATTCCGGAAGAAAATATAAATGATATCACTTTCAACACCATTGCAGACATACCGGATTTGAGGAGCAGTTTCGAATCACTATTTGACCTGAATGGTACATCATTATCAGACACAGAATTGCTGGAAGAGCTACAAATAACAACAGATGAGAGACCAATCACTGGCTTGAAAAGGAAATCTAGATATTATCCAATTTTGTCTCCCGGCAACAAAATCGATCTCTTCGCAGAAGCAGTAACAAAAGAAATTGACAATTTAACCAAAGTAAGGAACAAAACGCGTGAAAATCTCACAAAATCTGAGCGAGCAGCCATAAAAACATTGATGGAAAATGAGAAAATCACTATAAAGCCAGCGGACAAGGGGGGCAACATCGTGCTGATGAAAACATCTGACTATATATGTGAAGCACAGAGACAACTGAACCAAGAAAACAACTATCAGAAGTTGGAAAACAATCCATATGCAAATATGCAGAGAGAATTACAAAAACATCTGGAAGCTTGGCATGCCAAAGGTCTAATAGACGACGATGAAAAAAAGTATTTAACAATTGACCATCCAATAATACCCTGTATATATTTTCTCCCGAAGATTCATAAAACCTTGAACCATCCTCCTGGGAGACCAATTGTTTCAGCGTGTGGGTCACTATATGAGAACGTTTCCAACTATGTGGATAAATTCTTAGCCCCTGTTGCACAAAGTCTTCCTTCATATATTAAGGATACTGGGGACTTTCTGAGAATACTGATGAATGTAGATTGGAACCCAGAATATTTATTAGTCACCATCGATGTAGTCTCACTCTACACTTCAATCCGTCATGAGATCGGGATGCAAGCTGTAGAGTACTACCTGAAACAACGCAGCATTAATTATCTGGAACATTCACAAATGCTGATCAAAATGATTGACTTATGTTTGAAAAATAACGTGTTTTTCTTTGACAAACAGTTATTTAGACAAATCTGTGGCACGGCCATGGGCATTTCTCTATCTCCCAACTATGCGAACATTACAATGGGGTGGTGGGAGAAGACTGTGGCGTGGAATGAGGAGAATCAACATGATTTGGACCGAATAATATTGTGGGTGCGTTACATCGACGACCTCTTTATTATTTGGCATGGCACAAATGATCAATTCCAAGCTTATTTCAAGAAATTAAATCAAAATGAAATTGGTCTACAGTTTACATGTAACACAAGTACGACGGAAATAGATTTTTTGGACACCAAAGTATATGTGTCGAATGATAAGCTGGAATCGACTCTCTTTCGGAAAAAAACTGCTACCAACAGTGTGCTCCACGGCACAAGTTTTCATCCAACATCCTTGTTACAAAGCATACCCTATGGAGAGTTTACACGCCTGAAACGAAATTGCTCTGTGCCGGCAGATGCGGAAAAAGTGATAAAGGAGAGTAAAAGCAGATTCAGAGCAAGAGGTTACAAAGAGAGAGTACTGACACAATGCAAAAGAAAGATTGATTTGAAAACAAGAACACAAACACTAACGGAACAGCCTAAAAAATCTGAAACCCACACACCCCCCAGATTTATCACAACTTTCAGTAAGGAAAGTGGCAAAATTGCACGCATACTGAAAAAATATTGGCACCTACTGTCTGGGGATCCAGACATTGGAACAGCTCTCGGTGAAACACCGCAAATAACGTACAAAAAGAACACATCCATGAAAGATTTGTTGGTTCGAAGTTATTTTCAAGAAAAACAGAAGATGAACTGGCTACAAAATCAACGAAGAGGGTTCACACTATGCAACTCTTGCAAAGCTTGCAAAATTGGAAAAGGCATGAAAACGATTGAAGAACCAGATGGAAAACTAATGAAAATAGAACAACAGATCTCTTGCACTTCGAAAAATGTTGTATATATCATTGAGTGCAAATGCGGACTGAAGTACGTGGGGTGTACAACCTGTATGTTAAAAAAACGAATCTTGGAACATATCCGAGCAGTCAAAAATTTGAATATGCAGTATGCGACAGCAAAACACATGAGCATTTGCCAAAATGGAGACTGGAGACAAATGCATTTCTATGGTGTAAAGATGGTTGATAAAATGGAGAGAGGTGGGGATGTGGTTCGCAGACTGCGACAAATTGAATCTCGCATGATTGTCAGACTCAGAACGAAACACCCGAAAGGGATGAACTTTGGCGAAGATCTGCATGTTCATCTTGAATAGAAAATGTGTTCCCGTCAGGATAATGTGGTACCACACCAGAAATCATGAACACTGAGACAATGTAGAACATGCCTTTAGGACTTGGGTACTATACCAAGAATTTGTGATAAGAACACAGCCCCAGTGAACTATTTGTCACCAATGTGCAGTTATTTAAAAAGCACAATATTGTCTTTCTTTTATTTTTATTATTTTTCACTGTAACTACAAATCCCACAATGCCTCCTAAATGGCTCTAAGTGGGACAGTATATAAACAAACACTAAAGAGGGACTAACCAACCGTGAGCAAGGCCAGTGTTGGCTGAAACGCGTTGGTGGGGTGAAGTCTTGAATAAAAAGACTTAAATCAATTCCTGATGTGCCGCCTCCTTTGTTTGAAAAAATTTCCCTGGGTCTGGATCCGACCCCTGGGCTGAGCACACACTGCTGAGCGCTCTCGCATGGTTTGGGATCACATTGTGAGAAAATATATATATATATATATATATATATATATATATATATATATATATCAGAAACAAATCACACCAAAGATTCCTTGATCCTCAAGGATAGTATGAATGCACGAACACCAACTTGCATCAAAGTGGTTTTATTTGACAAAATCCATCGGCAACAAAGTAGCAACTCAACGCGTTTTGGGAAAGCCTTCCCTTGGTCACGAGTTAAGTTGTGTGAGTTTACTATTGGTTTAAATAAACAAAACATGTGATCACAACATAAGATAACATAAACAAAAGACTTTCGTTAGTGCTTCAATTCAACTAACTAACCAGGGTGCGTAGCTCTCCATGTTTTATCGCAGAGTAGTTCTAAACTGAAATAAACAATAATAGTGGAGACAAATACAACTCAGTAAAGAACTACAATGCCGATTTCTTGTAGAATATTCGGCATGTTCAATAAAGATTTACGGCCACATACAGTCACTGCGGCTTTCTCTTCTCGGGAGAAAAAATCTAACCCATGTGGGTCTGATTTTCCCTTTCATTCTCGAGGTTTTAAATTGAAACAACCTTTAAGTTGAAAATCAAAATCTGCGTGAATGTGCTTCACGTTAAAAGAACGGTTACAGTTACATGTATCAATAAAGTTCTTTCTATCTTTACATTTTATGAAATAGAATTCTACCCCAGTGGGTTATACATTAGTTAATAAATTCAAAAAACCATATGAAAGGAAATCAGCACAACAATCTCGCCCCAGTGGGCAATAATTCCTGAGTTATATCTCCAAAGTTGTCCAGGTTCAGTCAAACAATACTGCAGTATCATGGCAAAACGTATTCCCTGCAATAAAAACAAATGAAGCTCTAAATCACAGTACATTAAAGTAAAATTACATTAAAACACACAAAACTTTATAAACATTTAGGAGTTAAAAGACTATATGCGGGCACTTATTTGTTAGCGAAATATATGGTTCTCTATACAGGAAAGACTGTGGTGACTCTAAGTTAAGAACTATAATTGAACTAGAAATTATGCTCAAAGGTAAATGTGCAGCACCTGATGTTCTTATGTTCCTACCCTAGATGTACTTCCAATTCTTCGTCGCAGTTGTGTCCTAGGGGAGTCATTGTTCTATTCTGTATTATAAATTTGGACTCCAACCTGCGCAAACACTGTAATCGGTTGCCACCCCTTTCATTGTGTTTGATGGTGTCCAGGACACAAAAGCTCAATAAATTTGGATTTCGATCGTGATGGCTTTGGAAGTGTCTTGCAATTGGGTAGGTTTTGTCTACATTTTTAATGGCTCGAAGATGTTCGAGAACTCGCAATTTAGCTTTTTTAATTGTGCTGCCTATATATGCCTTTCGGCATGGGCAGAACAATGCGTAGACTGCGTAGTCGGTGTTGCAAGATGTATGTTCTCTTATTACAAACGGTTGAGCAACTGATGACAAATTCGCTACTTTCATATTGTGGCTGTTTTTGCAGGCTTTGCAATTCCTGCAAGTATAGAACCCCTGCGCCCATCATTCTGATTTTACTTTGTTCAACTGCCTTGCAAAGGTAATCTTTCAGGGATTTTGCTCTCCTGAAAGTGACCTGAGGTGTAGCTTCTACGCATGTTGAAATATCAGGGTCAGTCTGTAGCATTGGCCAAAATTTATTTAGGCTTTTCCTTAACATGAACGCCTTACTGCTATAGGTGGTGATAAAATGAGTTTTTTCATCTTTATTCTCGTCATCACTACTCCTAGATCGTTGTGCTAGTAGTGATTCTCTCGTTCTATTTGCTACTACTTTTTGAGCATTCGTGATTGTTTTAGAAGAATAGCCTCTAGAAGCAAATCTCTCACTCATTCTTCTTTCTTCGGCCTGAAAACTCTTGTTGGTGCTGCAGTTTCGCTTAGCCCTAAGCAACTCCCCCACCGGAATGCTCTGAATGAGAGAATTCGGGTGGCAGCTCCGGGCATGCAAAAGACTGTTTCCTGCAGTTGGAGTGATATATATATATATATATATATACAGTGTGATCTTAGACACATGACCAGGATGTTACATGTAATCTACCATGTCTGTCTCTGCTTGCACTATGTGTGTCTGTGCTCATACCATCTCACCGTCTCTCTGCACCATCTTTACAGATTACAGAAAAACGTGAACATATATTTCTTTCTTTCACCCAGACACTCTCTGTGATCCTGGTCAAAATAGTCTGAGAGTTATACTAGAGAAGTTGGTGCTTTCTTTTAGTTAGGCCCTTCTGGGCATGTGTGAAGTGGAGTATGTTAAACATATTTTGTCTCTAGGCAGGCTACACGGGCAGTTAACATAAAGGTATGAGAGAGCACATGGGAAACAAAATGGCTGCTACAAATTCAAAATGGCTTACAGCTCATGCCAACAAATCTGTCTAATATTGAACACATGGGCTGTGTTCTCTGTCTTAAAGAAATGATTGTGGTAAATGTGTTTTATTAAAATGAGCAGTTTTAAAGTTTTTGACCAGGATCACAGTGAGTGTTTCTCTGAATGAAGGAATTGTATTTGCACGGTTTTCTGTAATCTTGCGTGTTTGTCTTTTTAGTAGCAGATAGTATTTATTTTTGTAAAATTTGTTTTTATTGATATTTCGTAAAGATAAAACCACAGAAAGCGACAAACCCGCTCAACTTCTCTCACATGGGGGTACGGCATCAGGGATACAGACATCAATGAATTCGGCTAATCAGGAAACCCCGCCCATGGCCCTCAGGCTACTTATGAAGCATAGAAGAATAGTCCAGGTCAGACGCAGGGGCCCAAGGCTTTCAAAGGACTTCAGTTCTGGGCGGCGTACCACCAGCGTGCCGAATAGCTGGTGTAGCCATCATAGTCTGCACCCCTTACCTTCTCGATATTCTACTTTGCGGTTGTCGCCATAAACCTTCCCAGCACCCTTGTCCACCCCCCACCCGTTCCCACCCCGCCCCCCAGTGGTGGTAACACACATTCACACATAGACTCAGTCAAGCAGGGTAACTCAGGCCGGGAATAGATGAAGACCTCGCAAGGAGGGTGGACAAACCGCAGAAGGCAAGCCGCTGGATAGGAAGCAGACCAGGGGACCCCATCGGAAGGAGAAGTTTTTGAAATCCCCCCAAAATATGTTTGCCATCCGTCCCATACTTAGCAGCTTCCATAGCCTCGCATGCCACAGAGCGAGCGGGCCTCCTTCTTCTTCAAGGCTGCCGCTAAAGTCAGCTTGGCTGCCCCCGTACACAGCCATAGGATCTTTTTATCAGCTCGTGTCTGGTGTTCAAGGTCAGGATCTCGAAGGCCTAGAAGAAGATGGTCCAGAGTGTCCTTGATAGGGTAGCCCAAGATTTCTTTGATGTGGGACAGGATTTCCGCCCAGTATGGACTAATGATCGGGCAATCCCATCATATGTGGCAAAAGTGCCCAACAACCCACATCCCCTCCAACACCTATCCGAAGAATTTGGAAAGATCCTCTTTAGTTTAGACGGGTACATGTACCAGTCCATTGTGGTTTTAGGATGGGTCTCCCTACGATTTAGTGAGTGGTTGTGTTTCGCAATGTCATGACATAAGTGAGACCACTCCTCATCTGATATGGAGCGGCCAAGGAGGTCCTCCCAGAGGCCCATATACCGTGGCCTAGGAGAAATAGTGGTAGAGACTAGGAGGTCGTACAACAAGGAGATGGTTCCTCGCATGGTGGAAGTTTTGCGAGAAATGCCTCAAAGGCAGTGGGCGGCCTGGTAGCAGCATCTCTAACTGAGGGCGATAGCGCCCAGTGAAGCAGCTGGGTGTGGTGGAATTGCTCCAGTGGCGAGACCAAGTAATCCCGCATGCAATTGGCAAACGTGAGTGGTGCATCCCCATGGAATAGGTGCGTAAGGGCGTAACAGCCCCCGGCCCTCCAGGCGTCAAAAGGACCCTCTCGCTCCGCAGGAGGAAAGGCGGGATTGAAATGAATCGGTGTATATGGGGATGGAAAGGATGTCCATCGGTCATCATGGGAGACCGAGTCCCAAACCTTCAGGGTGGTACTCGTGGGGGTACTAATGTACGCATTTTTGGGTCTATCCCCTTTTGGCTTCCACACCAGGTCCCAAATCGTCTTCCCCGCCACCGAACGGTCCATATGCAGCCAGTGCTTCTCGGACATGGGCTGCAACCACTCCACAAGGACTCGAAGCTGTGCCGCTTTGTAATATAGGTGCATGTCCGGGAGGCCCACCCCCCCTCCTCTGCGGGCGTCGAAGAGTGATGAAAGAGAAGCGAGCTCGACCACTCTGCCAGATGAAGCGGAGCATCATGGATCTGAGGCGGCCAAAGAATTCGCTCTCGGGGAGTACGGGTAAGGCCTTGAAAAGGTACAGCAGTTTAGGTAAGAGGGACATTTTGATCGCGTGGACCCGTCCTAGCCACGAGATAAACATAGGTTTCCAGCGGCCTAGATCACCCTGAATCTTCGTCAGGAGTGCGGGGAAGTTGGCCGTGAACAGTTTCCCAATGGTGGGGGTCAGCTGGACCCCTAAGTACACTATGGAAGAGTGGGACCACGGGAGCTGCGACAACGGACGCAGGCGTTTGACCTCCGCCGAGGGGAGCGTAAGGTTGAGGATATAGGATTTATTTAGGTTGACCTTAAATCCCGCCACCGTCTCGAAATGCTCTAGGGCCTCCTGGGCACAGGGAAGGGAACGGGCGGGGTCCGCCAGGGATAGCAGAATATCATCCGCGAAAAGAGAGATTTTATGTTGCTCCCCCGTGAAGGGTATTCCCCGGATCTCTGGATTCTCCCTTACCGCCACTGCCAAAGGTTCGATACTTAAAGCAAATAGCAAGGGCGAAAGGGGACAGCCCTGCCGCGTGCCTCGGGAGTGTGGAAAAAAGGCCGAACAATGACCGTTGACCGCGACCCTCGAGCGAGGGCTGCTGTAGTTTGCCCTGAGCATCTTGAGAAACTTAGCAGAAAAGCCAAAGGCCTCCAAGGTCCGGAACATGAAATTCCAGTCTACACGGTGGAAGGCCTTCTCGGCATCGAGGCCCACTAGGACCGCCGGGATCCTAAAATGGGTGGCCTTCTCAATGAGGTGGACCACTCTCCTGGTATTGTCATGCGTTTGATGGCCCTTGATGAAGCCGGACTGGTCCGGGTGAATTAGGGCCGGCATTAAATCCTGCAGTCTGCGTGCCAGAATGGATGAATACAGTTTAGCATCCACATTGAGTAGTGCAATAGGCCTATAAGAGGAGCACTCTGCAGGGTCTTTCGCTGGTTTCGGGATGACCGATATGGTCACCTCCGCCATGGAACATGATGTCGATCCAGTCTCACCCATGGTATTAAACAGCCTCATCAGGAACCCACTAATGTCAGAGGTGAAGGTCTGGTAGAAGAGCGCGGTGAATCCGTCCGGGCCCGGCGCCTTATGCAATTTCAGCACTTTTTTAGCCTCCCTAACCTCTTCGTCCGTAATGGGGGCTGCCAGAAGATCGTTCCATTCCGCGGAAACCTGGGGGAGCGGGTGCGCCCGCAGGTATTCCTCCGGGGCGTCCGCGGGTAGAGCCTCCCCCGAGTAGAGGGCAGCATAGTAATCCCCAAAAAGATTTGCCTTATCCCCGTCTCGGTGTAGCAGGGCGCCCGTCGGGTCCCATACACCTCCTATGTATTCCTTCTCCCTCTTGTCCCTGAGCTGTCGGGCCAGGTGTTTCCCAACTTTATTACCCTGGGAGTAAGAGAGGCGCCGTAGTTTCAGCATGGTAAACTCCGCCCGATTATTGTAATGGGCTCTAAGTTTACTCCGAACGGCCGTCAAGGGACGAAGTGTTACCCTAGAGCGATTCTGTTTGTGCGCCTGCTCGAGTGATGTTAATTCCCGCTCTAGGTCCTCTATTTCGGTTCGCCGTAGTTTGTTAAGTGCGGAGTTCAGCGCTATACCCCCGTATGGTGGCCTTGAAGGCGTCCCACACAGTGAAGATGGAAGAGTCTCCCACCAGATTGAGGTCAAAGAAATCGTGAATGCTCTTTCGCAGTTCCTTACAGCATGTATCGTCCCGAGTTAAGGACGGTGGGAAGTACCATTTGCGGTGGGTCACCGTCCCGGGTGACCATTTCATAAACAGTGCCAGAAGAATGTGGTCCGAGACCGACAGAGGAAATATGCTGTCCTCTCGGAGGTCGCCCCGTAGGGATTGGCTCACAAAGATATGGTCTAATGGAGAGTACGAGTGGTGGACGTGGGAAAAAAAGGTGTAATCCCTAGTCTGAGGGTGAAGGGCCCACCACCCGTCTAAAAGGCCCAGGTCCCCAAACAAGTCCTGGGTATCAGCGGCAAAGAAGCCAGCATCGGACCGTAGGCGATGGGAACAGTCTAACTCTCTGTCCCACACCAAATTAAAGTCCCCTAGAACCACGAGTTCACCCTCCACAAAGTCCCCCACCTCTCGCAGAAGATCTCACAGGAACCCGTTTTGACCCACATTTGGGGCGTAGAGGACAAGGAACGTGCACGTCCTGCCGAGGAGCACTCCCTTGACCATCAGCCATCGTCCCTCCTTGTCATTTCGGACCCCCATAGGTTGAAAACGGAGGGTAGAGCGAAAGATCAAGGCCACCCCTCTATGTTTTGAAGCAGCAGAGGAACGGTAAATTAGGGGGAATTGCTTATGCTTCAGTCTAGTTTCATCTTTGCGGGCAAGGTGTGTCTCCTGGAGGCCCACCACATCTAGGTGATGATCTACTATGTACTTTCAGACCTTCTGACGTTTCTGTGGGGAGTTCAGGCCCTTCACGTTCCACGTACCTATGATCAGGGGCATTACACTTCAGTCATCCCCCCTCGCCCTTTCAAATGATTTGCAGCAAACCACACATGACCAGTCAACTCAGGACGAGCATGCTGCATGTCCCCCCGAGTCAAATCATACCAATCATCGTCAAGTACCATATAGGCGACCGCAGGGGTTAGCCAACACTTCAGATCTCGACTCACTCTCCTTGCCCCGTCTCTCAGTCCCCCCTTGCCAGCCCCGTGTAGCCAGATGAGCTTTTCACCACCTCCATCCCAACTCTCATCCCCATCATAACCTGGAATAGCCTCCGCTATCAGTGTAAGGGTCACTCCGTCGGAGTTCATAATACAACCAAGAGGCCACTGCTCGTGAAGCCACAACCACATCTCATGCTCCAAATTGAATTGCACGCACTCACACCAACCCCGGTTACCACCACTCCCTCCCCCACCCCCCTTCATCCCCTTCCCCTCCCCTCCCCCCACCCCCAAAACCCAAACAACCCTAACTATAAATAGAAAAAGCATCAAAGGACCCAGGACGCATGGTATAGCAATTACTTTCGAATCACATGGGTCAAGTCCATAGTCAATGTTCCTCCATGAACTCTTACCGTGGTGTTCTCCCATAGAGAACATGATGACCCACAGTACTTGAAGGGGGGGGAGGAGGCCCCCCCGGCGCCGAGTCGGTGCCCCCCCTGGGATCAGGCCGCCGAAGAGCTGTGCGATGAGGGAGACACTGTTGCTGACGCCACCGCGGCGACCGCTGCGCCACGCTCCTGCAGGCCCGTTGAGGGATCCAATCTCGCCGCCGCTGTCGGTCCCCCCACTCTTTGCCAGGATGGAGAGCACCGTCGCCGTCGCAACCGGGGGCTCCCATCTCTCGAGGAGGGAGCAGCGTCGTCCAGGCCAAGGAGGTCCTTTGCAGCTTGCAAGGACCTGATCGGGACCAGTCTGTTTTGCCACCTGAAGATGAGTCTGAATGGGTGGCCCCAGGAGTAGGACACATTCTGCTCACGGAGGAAGGCTGTCACTGGCCGGAAGTCACATAGCTTCTGGAGCATAGAGGCCGCCAGATCCTGGTACAGCTGGGGCCGATGGCCCCGGAATTGTAGAGTGGTGATCCCTCTGGCCTTCCGCAATATTCTCTCCTTGAGCTGGAAGTCGTGGATGCACACCAGGATGTCCGGGGTGGGACCCCAGCTCCTCTCGGAAGGCCCACTCTGTGGACCCTGTCCATGCGGATTTCTCGCAGATCTTCCTCATCCAGTATCTGCAGAAAAAGGGCCTCCACGTAGCCCCGTAGGTCTCCGGCCTCTCCCTCGCATGGCACCGCCCGGATGCGGATGTTGTTCCGGCGGGAACGGTTCTCCAAGTCCTCAGCGTGAGATAGGAGATCTAGGTTCTGCTCCGTGAGCCTGAGTACATCTTGCTGCAGCTGATGCACATCACCAGCTAGGCCCAGGTTATGCTCTTCAAGTGTCGCCACTCTCTCACCCATGCCGTCTACGTCCCTCTGTACTTTGCGAAGGTCCGAGGCCAGCTGGGTGCGTAGTTTCGAGATATCCTCCTTTATTGCTGCAAAAAGTTCCAACATAAAGGCCTTGGTGGCCGGGGCATCGCCGTCCTTCTGCTTCGGTGAGCTACTGGGACCCGGTAGTGTCGATGACGAGGCCCCCCCTGGCAGGCCATCCTTGCCCGGCTTGTCCTTCTCTTTGCGGAGCCTGCCTACCATTTCTAGGACTCCGGTAGGGCACCCCAGACCAGGTGCACCCGGCACTGCACAACGTGCCCCTCTCAGAAGGGGCGCTCAGGGCAAGGAGTCGCACAGATCCCTGCGTCGGGGAGTTTGAGCCCCCGGGAGGTCGCAGTCGCAGGTGGCAGAAGGGGGCCCGAGAGGACCCCGCCCTACCCTCCGCTCGTCGATCAGAGATCCAGCTAGGCTCCGCCAAGCCTCACGTCCACCTCAGCTCTGCAACCAGGGTGTAGGGCCTCAGTCCCGCAGCATTCAGCCAAACCACGTGGCAAGACACCGGCCGGGGCGTTGTAGGGGTTCCCGGGTCTCAACCGTCCTGACTCTATCCTGCAGAAGTCTCATATTTATCCCTCCAGGGCCAGGGTCAGGTAAGTGGTGCTGCCCCTCTATGTTTCGTTCATGTCACTGCTAGGCCGGGTTCACGTAGTCCCGGGATCGGGTCTCCCAAGCCGGGGATCTCCTAGCTGCACTCACTGGTCTTTAATAGGCCCCACCACGTGGGATCAGGCAGTAGATGAAGCTGGAGCCTGGGAGCGCTGCGGGGTTCTGATGTCCAACCCTACGCCGGGAGCCCCCGGCGCAGACCCCCACAGAAGCAGGCCAGAGAGGCAGGCGTTAATCCAAGTCGGGCCCACCTAGGCCCAGAAGCATCGACCTCGCGTTGTTGGGACGGCCGCGTCGCGGCAACCAAGTCCGGGCGCTCCCCTGCAGTCCAGCTCCTCCCCGGCGCCGGCGCGCCGCCTCCTCACCTCTCGGGGACGCACCTCTGCTGCGCTCGGCGATAGGACGAGCGCCGTCAGGGCAGGCCCCGGGCTCCCCCGATCACGAAATGCGGTCAATCACCGCGCTGGGGAGCCCCGGTCGCAGGCTCAGTGGGATTCAGGCCGGCTTCGGAAAGGCAGCTCGGCAGGTCGCACCCACGAGCCCCACAGTCAGCTCACAGCGGGCAGCGCGGGACCACCGGTTAACTCGGGCAGATTCCAGGGCTCGGTCACCGCAGGGCCAGGACCTCAAACCCCCTGAGGGGCAGCTAAAACAAGGCTAAAGATCGCGTGGCCCCGGAGGGACCTGAAAGTGCTTCTCACTCCGTCGCCATCTTGGCCACGCCCCCAATAGTATTTATTTTAATGAATTGCAAGGCATACTGTCATGGGTGTAAGATCACACTATGAGTCAAGCTTGTTTTTAGATGAATCTATCTGAATAATTTGTGTTTAAAAATCTATAAATGATGTATTTTTGAACTAACTAAGGTTTTAGAACATGTAGTATAAGTTATTTTTATGTAGCATGTAACATGGTAATGAAATTAGTGCTTTTTTGTTTTTTTAGTGTTTGGTGCTCAAATCAAAGATTCTGGAGTGTGATTGAGAGTGTTTTGAATCTTCAAAACCATTTATAAAGGTGAGTTGCTAATTTGTAAAGGGGATCTATTTTTGTGCAGTTTAAGATAATAAGAAAAACATTTCTCACTGTTTCTAGCATTTCTTCTCTGTTGTACCATTTTATCTTCTGTGTGTACCATGTCTGTGTCTGCTTGCACTATTTATGTATGTGCTCATACCATTTCACCGTCTCTCTGCACCATCTTTTTTGTGACTGCTCCATGTGTTCCTCTGCTTGCAGCCCTGCATCATCTATCCTCTGCCTGTAACAGTTTAGTCCGGCAGCGTTATTTGATTTTTTATTCTGCATCATCTCTCTACCTCTGCCTGTACCATCTGTCTGAACCCTTTCATGAGCATTTGCAGAGGCCTATTATGATATGGCTGCTGGTGTGTGTTACACAGTGCTACCATGATATATCTTTTCCCTTTCTGTCTGTAGTTTCGCAACCTCTGCTTGTATTATTTTCTCTCTGTCTTCTCTATCTCTGCCTCTGTGTGCTCAATTTAGCCTCTGCATGTAATATTTAAATGTCTGTTTCCAGCATTTCTTCTCTGTTGTACTATTTTATCCGCTGTGTGTACCATGTCTGTGTCTGCTTGCACTATATGTGTCTGTGCTCATACCATTTCACCGTCTCTCTGCACCATCTTTTTTGTGACTGCTCCATCTGTTCCTGACCGTCGAGGCTCCCACTGAAGCGGTTGCTCCCCACGCTCCCTGACTCCTGAATCCACAGCGCCACACTCCTTCCTGCAGCCTGGTATCGTTGCGCTCAGTGCTAATTAGTAGCTGAGCCTGTTTTGCATTATTTGACTCCCGTAGCGCCTAGCATCGTAGCGCTTGCTATTACTTCTCTACTGAATTGCTGATTTGCTGGATATTGGTGTAGTGCAGTATCGTACTTTGCTCAATAGGGTGTATTATTTATTTTAAACTGCCCCCACT
This sequence comes from Lissotriton helveticus, assembly GCF_964261635.1. NCBI lineage: Eukaryota > Metazoa > Chordata > Amphibia > Caudata > Salamandridae > Lissotriton > Lissotriton helveticus. The sequence goes on from NC_136067.1 coordinate 2,025,651,103, forward strand.
GCCTGCATTTGTGCCTGACTGTGCTCAGATCATAGCGCTATCCCGTGCCCCTCTTTCGCTTTCCATTTCGTTCTGCCATCTTGTTGTTGTGATCCCTGGCAAGTGTCTTTTCCCCGATCCCGCCTCCCAGCTGACCCTCCCTCCCACTGACTCTAAAGGCCGACCCCTCCAAGACCAGCTCTGTGACCGTCGAAGATCCCACTGAAGCGGTTGCTCCCCACGCTCCCTGACTCCTGAATCCACAGCGCCACACTCCTTCCTGCAGCCTGGTATCGTTGCGCTCAGTGCTAATTAGTAGCTGAGCCTGTTTTGCATTATTTGACTCCCGTAGCGCCTAGCATCGTAGCGCTTGCTATTACTTCTCTACTGAATTGCTGATTTGCTGGATATTGGTGTAGTGCAGTATCGTACTTTGCTCAATAGCGTGTATTATTTATTTTAAACTGCCCGCACTGCCTGCATTTGTGCCTGACTGTGCTCAGATCATAGCGCTATCCCGTGCCCCTCTTTTGCTTTCCATTTTGTTCTGCCATCTTGTTGTTGTGATCCCTGGCCAGTGTCTCCTCCCCGCTCCCGCCTCCCAGCTGACCCTCCCTCGCCCCTCCCCCTCCACCATCCACATATGACAGATGCTTCTGCGCGCAGCGTTCACGCGCAGCGGTCACGCCCCATGCGCGCCGAAGGTGCGCCAAAGGTAAGCCCGTCTACGCCTGTCCGCACCTGGACCGCGCCCAGCGCCAGACCCCCTGGCCCCCACAAACCGCACTCCTCCCGCATTACGTATGATGCCGCCACCCTCTTAGCCCTTAACCCCGGACGCACTCCTCGATGCTACGAAGCTGCCCCTGGACGCACCCACGGTCCCTTAGCCTGCCACTCCTGCAAATTCACCTGCATCAATACCCACACCAAATCCACGAACTCCAAACACAGTTCCGACTCTAACCACTTGAAATGCATCCTACTAAACACCTGCTCGATCCACAAACACGCCACAGAACTCTGGGACCTACTCGACACTGCGTCACCGGACATCGCCTTCCTCACAGAAACATGGATGAAAGCATCATCAGCACCCAACATCGCCATAGCCATCCCGGACGCTTACAAGATCATCCGAAAAGACCGTTCCAACCAAACAGGAGGCGGCATCGCCATCGTCCATAAGAACACCATCAGAATCACGACCAGCTCCGACGATGACCTTGCAACCGCCGAACACCTCCACTTCCAGATCCACACCTACCCCAGGACCACACTTAGAGGCACCCTCATCTACAGACCACCAGGAACCCGTAAACAATTCAGCGAAGACATCACCGACTTCATCAGCCCACATACCCTCCCCTCCGAGAACTACATTCTACTGGGAGACTTCAACTTCCACTTAGAAAAGAAAAACGACTGCAACACCACCACCCTTCTGGACAACCTGGCAACTCTCGGACTCAAACAACTTGTTGACACCCCCACCCACTTAGCCGGACACATGCTCGACCCTATCTTCACCTCCAGCAAACACATCTTCTTCAATCATACCACAGCTCTCCACTGGACGGACCACAGCTGCGTTCACTTCAGCTGCAAAACCACCACGACTCACAACCCCCCACAACCTGCTCCTCGAAGAAACTGGAACAAAATCACCACCGACCAACTCCTCACATCACTCAACCAAAACCCTCCAGCCCTCTCACCGGACCCAAACGAAGCTGCCACCAAACTCAAACAATGGATCACCCACATCACTGACGAATTAGCACCCTTGAAAAAACACCAGATCAAACAAGGTAGCAAAAAGGCCCCCTGGTTCAACGATGACCTTAAGATTTCCAAGAAACTATTCCGTACTCTCGAAAAAACATGGAGAAAAAACCCAACCACTGACAACCTGACCACCTTCAAGGCAGCCACCCGCAAACACCACCAATTGATCCGATCCACCAATAAATCAGCACTCAAGGATCGACTCGACAACAACGCCCACAACAGCAAGGAACTATTCAACATCGTCAAAGAATTTACCAACCCCACCGCAGCCTCTAACGACATTACTCCCTCCCAAGACCTCTGCGACTCTTTATCCTCGTTCTTCTACAACAAAATTGCCGACATACATAACAGCTTTAAGAACATTTCAAAAGAACAGCCCACCCCTCCCACTTCCAAACCCAAACCGATCTCTAACAACCTTAGTGCCTGGAACCCAATCACCACTGAAGACACCATCCGCCTGATAAACTCCATCCATTCAGGTTCGCCAACCGACCCCTGTCCCCACCACATCTTCAACAAAGCAGACTCCATCATCGCACCCCATCTCCGTGATGTCATCAACTGCTCCTTCAACTCCGCTACCTTCCCAGAAAGCTGGAAACACGCCGAACTCAGTGCCCTCCTGAAGAAACCCACAGCTGACCCCTCTGAACTTAAGAACTACCACCCCATCTCCCTCTTCCCATTCCCTGCCAAAGTCATTGAGAAAGCCGTTAATAGCCAGCTCGCCACCTTCCTTGAATACAACAACTCCCTCGACCCCTCACAATCCGTCTTTCGAGCCAAACACAGCACCAAAACCGCCCTCATTGCAGCGACAGATGACATCCGAACGCTTCTGGACAACGGAGAAACAGTTGCCCTTATCCTACTTGACCTCTCCGCCGCCTTCGACACAGTCTGTCATAGCACCCTCATACAACGCCTCAGCAACGTCGGAATACAAGGAAAAGCCTTGGACTGGATCATCTCGTTCCTCGCCGGGAGAACCCAGAGAGTCTGACTCCCCCATTCAAATCAGAAGCCACCGAAGTCATCTGCGGAGTCCCACAAGGATCATCACTCAGTCCCACCCTCTTCAATGTTTACATGAGTCCCCTTGCATCCATCGCGCGACAACACAACCTCAACATCATCTCCTACGCAGACGACACCCAGCTGATCCTTTCCCTCTCCAAAGACCCTAACACCGCCAAAACCAATCTTCATGAAGGCATGAAAGAAGTAGCCGAATCGATGAAAACCAGCCGCCTAAAACTTAACTCAGACAAAACGGAAGTTCTCATCCTAGGATCTTCACCTTCTGCCTGGGACGACTCCTGGTGGCCATCGGCCCTGGGCACAGCACCCATACCCACAGACCACGCACGCAACCTGGGTTTCATCCTAGACTCCTCCCTCTCAATGACCAGACAAGCTAACGCCGTCTCATCCTCTTGCTTCAACGTACTCCGGATGCTCAAAAAAATCTTCCCTTGGATCCCCACCGAAACAAGAAAGACGGTCACCCACGCACTGGTCACTAACTGACTGGACTATGGAAACACCCTCTATGCCGGAACCACAGCCAAACTACAGAAAAAACATCCAACGCATCCAAAACGCATCTGCCAGACTCATATTGGACATCCCACGCCAAGCTCACATTACCAGCCACCTGAAAGACCTCCACTGGCTTCCCGTCAACAAGAGAATAACGTTCCGTCTCCTCACCCACGCTCACAAGGCCCTCTACAAACTAGGACCCGAATGCCTCAACACACGACTGTCCTTCTACACACCCACCCGCCAACTAAGATCCTCCAACCAAGCGCTTGCCACAGTTCCGCGCATCCACAGATCCACCATGGGAGGAAGATCCTTCTCCTACCTGGCAGCCAAGACCTGGAACTCTCTCCCCACTCACCTCCGCCTCACACAGAACCACATTTCCTTCAGAAAGGAACTTAAAACCTGGCTATTCGATAAATAATGCACCCCCTCCCACAAGCGCCTTGAGACCCTATGGGTGAGTAGTGCGCTATACAAATCCTTGAACTTGAACTTGAACTTGAACTTCCTCTGCTTGCAGCACTGTACCATCTATCCTCTGTCTGTAACAGTTTAGTCTCTGCCTGCATTATTTCATTTTTGATCTGCAACATTTCTCTATCTGTGCCTGTACCATCTGTCTGCACCCTTTCATATGCATTTGCACAGGTCTATTATGATATGGTTGCTGGTGTGTATTAGACAGTGCTACCATGTTAAAACTTTTTCCTCTCAGTCTGTAGTCTCACATCCACTGCTTGTACCATTTTCTCTCTATTTCTACTATCTGTCCCTCTGTGGGCTAAATCACGTAAACCATGGACTGTGTCATGATTTAGGAGAGATAGTTGTAGAAAGTTCAATGCAGTATGTATCTCAGGCCTCTTAATTTTCAAATTGTGTTCATGCTGTGCAATTTAGATGCCGGGTGTGCTGTTGAAATGCAAAAGCAACTGTCTCTGTAGCAAGTAGTAATCATTTCAGTGAATTTTCATTTGTACATTCTGAGTCCCACCTTCACTCTCTACTCAGCTTGAACATCAGTTTATTGTGTTAAACCAAGAAATTCCATCCCTAGAAACAAATTATAAACTCTTTCAACAGTTCTACAGTCCTGAAAACCCTGAAACAACACTCACAGTATGACCCCCTTTGACTGTAGTAATTACTTTACTAAATTGCAAGGGATAGTGTTATGTGTCTAAGATCACAGTTTGAGTTTGAGTTTAAAACATTTGTAGAGCACACGTACACCTGGTGGTTTCATGGCGCTATGAGGTTCTGAGCCCAAGAGGGTAGGGAGATCGGGGAGAATGAGAAGAATAGGGCAGTTATGATGGGAAGGCTTGTGAAAAGAGAAAGGTTTTAAGCGCCTTTCGGAAGTGCAGGTATTGAGTGGAAGATCTGAGGTGGGCGGGTAGGGAGTTCCAAAAGGCAGGGGCAAGTGTGGAGAATTTCGTGCCCCCCCACTTTTTACGCTTGAAGCGTGGGACTGCCAACAGCTGTTGGGAAGATGAGCGTAGTTCCCTGACGGGGGCGTATGCTTTGATTTCAAGGGAGGAGGGCCAAAAGAGAGAGGTCCAGGGACTGGAGCAACCACCTGTCAGAACTAGCTCATTTTTGTCTGGATTTAACTTCAGGTGGTTGTAATTCATCCAGTCCCGGATGAAGATCATAATAGAATGGAATTTCGCCGTGGACTCGGGGGATGGGGACAAGGTGAAAATAAGCTGCAGGTCATCCGCGTAGTTGTAAACGGTGACTTCCATTTGCTGGAGGGCGAAAATGAGAGGGGCGATGTACAAATTAAATAAAAGGGGGGAGAGGGAGGAGCCCTGGGGGACCCCGCATGGAACTTTCCGGAAGTCTGCCGAGAAGTCGCCCAGGCGTTCTGCCTGGATGCGGTCCCTCAGGAAGGAGGACAGACAGACCAAGGCCGAACCACTGATCCCCGCCGCCCTGACACGAGAGAGTAAGATGGAGTGATCAACCGTGTCAAAGGCGGCGGAGAGGTCAAGGAGGACCAAGGCCTGGGGATGGTTGGTGTCCATTCCCTCTCTGAGGTTGTCAAGGACCGATAGCACCACGGACTCCGTAGAGTGTGCGGGGCGGAACCCAGCCTGCCGGGGGGCTAATACCCCGTTCTCCTCCACAAAGATACTGAGCGTACGGGTAACATAGTGCTCCAGTACCTTCCCTAGAAAGGGCAATAATGAAATAGGGCGGTAGTTGACAAGAGCGGAGGGGTCGGCTCCAGGTTTTTTTAGGATGGGCAAAATGGTGGCTGTTTTTAAGGGTTGAATAACAATGCCCTGGGACAGTGAACTGTTGAGAAGTTTGAGAGGGGGCTGCACACAGGCAGAGTAGATATGTCTAAGGATGTGAGGGGGACAGGGGTCCAGAGGTGAGCCTGCTTTGACCGTAGGGAGGAGGGTGAGAAAGGCCTCCTCTGTCAAAAGGGGGAGAGAGTCGAGGCATGCCTCGACTGACGGACACTGGGGGTCGACAAAAGAAGGGGGGGAGGGATGTTTGCTTTGATGTTAGAGATTTTATCTAGGAAGTAGGTGTTAAGGGAGTCGCATAAATCCTGGGAGGGAGAGGGTTTAAGGGTGGCTCTGTCGGAGTAGGCAAGATCGTGTACAATGGAGAAGATTTCTCTAGTCTGGTTTTCGGCAGCCAGAATTTTTGAGGAGAAGTAGGCAGTCTTCGTGGCCAGAATTGCTTTTTTATATTGGGACAGGGCCGCGGAATACTGGGTTTTAAGGCTGGGACAGTAATCACGCCTCCAGGCCCGCTCAGCATGGCGTACTGAGAGTTTTAGGGCCTTGAGTTCCTCGTTGAACCAGCGGTTTGCGTCTTTCAGACGTCTGGAGGACACCCGCCTGAGGGGGGCGACAGAATCGCAGCCCGACAGGAGCTAGGAAGTTATAGAGTCGGCTTGTGTGGAAGATGACAGGCCGTCTAGGTCTGGGCTGGATGCAGAGAGTGTGGCGGAAAGAGCAGCCACATCCACCTGGCTCCAAGAGCGCGCCCAGGTGTTTCTGGGAAGAAGAGGCTTGGTGGCTGGGTTAAGGTGCAGGGAAAAGGATATCAGGAAGTGATCAGACCAAGTGCAAGGGGAAATAGACAAGGAAGCTATAGGGCAGTTGAGAGACCAAATCTGATCAAGGATGTGACCCTGATTGTGGGTGGGGGAGTGAACGCGGGAATCAAAGTTAAGAGATCGAAGGGTGTCCGAGAATTCTTTAGAGGTTGAGCATTCTGCGGGGTCGGAGGGCCAGAAGTTAAAATCTCCTAAAACCAGTATGGAGGAGTTATTGACCGCAAGGGTGGCCACTAGATCTTGGAAACCGGGGAGAAAAAGTTGGGAGGGTTGGGGGGGACGGTACATGAGCAAGCAGGTAAGCGGGACTCTAAATGACGGTGAACGGACGACTAAAATGTCAGTTGATCCAATGGAGGAAAAGGTTAAGGACTGAAAAGAGAATTCTCTACGGGCGATCAGGGCGACGCCACCTCCTGATTTGCCGGAGGGACGGTCAGTGTGCAAAGCATAGTATGCAGCGGCAAGGGTAGCTAGCAGGGAAGGAAGGGAGTGGTCACCGAACCAAGTCTCTGTAAGAAATAAGAGGTCTGGTTTGTGCAGGTCCAATAACACAAATAGTTCATGGCAGTGCTTAACTGCTGATCTGGTGTTGAGATAATAAACGGATAGGGTGGTAGGCACAGGGGGGGCGGGAGGGACGGGGGAGGAACAGGGGGGAGAGGAGGGAGGGAGGATAAGAGCGGGAGAGAGGGGAGAGGGCACGGAGCCGTCAAGCGCAGTTTGCCAATGTGCAGAGTCACCGAGTCATCTAAAGGCCACGGTCCTTGGAGATTATAAAGCTGTGCAGGTGAATATTGAACAGTCTGGGCATGATGGAGAGCCCCTAGACCCGGTCGGCCGCGGACGGGCGCAGACGGGCTTACCTTTGGCACGCCTTTGGCGCACATACGGCGCGCCCGCTGCGCTCGTCCGCTGTGCGTCCGGAAGATGCACATAATTTATGGACAGGTGGAGCGGCGACCGGGGGGCGTGGCCTCTGAAAAAGGGGCGTGGCCTCCGGGCTCGCCGGGATGGCGACAAGAGATAATTTGTTAGAGGGGTCGCGGCAGGGCTAAATCCACTGCGCGACCAGAACTGAGGAAGCGAAGTGGGTAGGTAGTGGCAAACAATATACAAGTGACTTTCAAGTACAATTTTAAAAAATACAAGTTTAAAACGAGTCTCGCTCCCGGCTTTCCGCCTCAAGAGCTCAGTGCTGTCAGGTCTTAGGCGCTTGCAATCAGCGTCTATATGTAGGGCGGCGGCCGGGGGGCATGGCCTCTGAAAAAGGGACGTGGCCTCCAACTCGCCGGGATGGCGGCAAGAGAGGTTTTGTTAGAGGGGTCGCGGCAGCGCTAAATCCGCTGCGCGACCAGAACTGAGGAAGCGAAGTGGGTAGGTAGTGGCAAACAATATACAAGTGACTTTCAAGTACAATTTTAAAAAATACAGGTTTAAGACGAGTCTCGCCCCCGGCTTTCCGCCTCAAGAGCTCAGTGCTGTCAGGTGACAGTGTGAGTCTGTTTTCATTTAAGAGGAAGGTGGCAGATTAATTTGCATAGTTAGTGTGTTTAAAAGTATGGGAATATATGTACTTATAAAATTGATGAAGGTAGTTTCTTTTTTATCTATTAGTGAAAACGATATAATTAAGTGTTTATATTTCTTTGCAAGGACCAGCAACATTATCATATTGGTGCAATGGAAGAGCATCAAGAGAACGTTGCTTTGAATTTTGAGATCTCATGCGAATTAATAGAGGATGTCAAAGATGGACCTTTTCCAGAGGAAATTGATACTGAAAATGTAGATTTCTTTGATGAGAGTTTGGACAGTGTTTTTGTGGAAGCGGTAGAAGATTTTGAATTTGAAGATGTAAATTTGGTATTTGATGAAAATGAAATACCGGACGAAGTCATGTTGGAAGTTTTATTGCAATACGAAATGTTTGATGAATAAGTTTATAATTTATAATTAAAAATTATTCGAGTGAGTCTTTTTGTTGTATTTTAATAATTTGGATCGTTGATGTGTTTAATAAAATTGAGAATAGATATTCTGATGAAGTGTGTTAGGGTTTAGGGTAAGAAATATTAATCCCACTATGACCTCCTACACTGCCTGAAAACCACTGTACTGTTCTTAACCCTGAAATATTATTCTCAGCAAATAATTCTATAATGTTGAAACAGCAATGCACTGCCATAAAGTCAGAAACAACACTCACTACATGATTTCCTACTCTGTTCAGAGACTGTTGCTATACCTTAATTTAACTTATAAAGTGAACCAGTGTTTACATTATTTAGTGGTTATAATTTCTATGTAGTATGTTAGTAGTGGTCTATAATATTTTTTTTTTTCTTCACAACAGATTGTAATTTTCTACAGAAAGAAAATTCAACATGCCGAACAAGAATGAAAAAATAAAAAATATAAACAGACTTACTTTTCCAAGAAAAAACAATTAGAAGATTTACGTAATCAACAAAGTACGGACAAAAAGAAGAGTGGTCCTGGTAAGACAACTAAGGATTTCATAAAGAAATTAACTCAAAGAAAAAAAAGTTTGAAATGATGTTGAAAATGCAAAACACTTGTCAGTAACTACAAGGAGAAATCAGAGAAAAAAGAAAAATGTTTCCCAACTATGTGGTGATCAAATTCTCTATAGTAACAGACGTACTAATCAGTTTGCGCCAATTAGTAAGCGCATGCATTATAACAGAGTTGTTTCGAATTTATTAAAAAATGTAAAGATTTCTAAAAGGAAAATAGCTTTTTATAAGAAAAAAATATATATTGAGAATCTTGTTGAACGCGCGTTTGACACAAAAAAGAAGGCAATCAATGTCTTAAAAGCTAAGAGTAAATGAAAAATAAAAATAAATAGAAGTAATTTTAGTAATGTTTTTTCTGGAAAATGGAAGCATAGTTCAAGTTGTGAGCCATTTTTTAATGAAGAGAGTTACTTTCAGAGTAATCCTTTGTTGAATGCAGTTGACACCAGTGGTCGAGCATATGAGGTGAAGGACGGTTGTCCTATTGAAAAATAGAAAATTGTGCCTAGAAATGCTGAAGAGGTGATAGCTGATGAAGTTTTAGGGAGATGTCCTAAGGCTCCAGTGTACACTTGGAATTGTAGTAGTATTTGTAGTGTCCGACAGGATTCAATTGTTTTTTTTGTTGCAATTTCTTACGTAAGTATGCTAAGAAAAGTCTTAAACAAAAGGTTAAAATGTTGCAAGAATTAGACCCTTGCAGAGTGAGAGAAAAAACAGGTCTGCAGGGCATTCTCTGGCTTGTCTTTCTAAAAAAGTATGCCAGAGTGTTTTTCACCATTTCAGGATGTTAGCAGTGCATCATACCGAAGTGAGGAAATTAGTGAGAAGGTTGTATTATGCAAAAAGTCCAGCACTGAAGCTCAAACAGTTAAATAGTGCTCTTTTGCATGGATCTGAATTAGATGTTAGGAACATCTGTGAAGAAATTGAGGTTAGTTACTTTGGCCCAGAAGAAGACAGTGCAGAAACTGATACAGTAATGGAAGGAAATGTGGTAGAAAATGTATAGAATTTTAATACAGAACATTTTTAACAAGAAATAACAAAGTTTAAGGTCATTTCATGTGAAAAGCTGAACTTTTCTTGTGTGTGTTGTCGACGCACTCCTTACAAAAATCAAACCAGGTTAGTTGATTTATATTTAAAAAGTGAAGAGGAAAATATTAGTGAGTGGAAAGATTTTGCAACTTATTTGTTGGTAGCAAATTGTTTTGATGTGGGTTCTGATCAACGTAATTGTAAATATTGTTATAATAAATTAAATGAAAATAGAATGCCTGCTAGAGCTCTACATAATAATCTTGAGTTGGTAAATATTCCATCTGAACTGATGGATTTAAATACTATTCTGATTTAATGTGTGCATCCGTTTCAGGCTATTGTTCGTATGGAGCCTAAGACAGGGAAATTGAATCCTTCAGATTTACAGAGAGGATTAAAGGGAAGAGTTGTATATTTGCCTCTTGATTTAAAGAAAAACATTGAGACAATTGGTGTTGAAAATGTGGAAGAGGATCCTCTAGTTATTCTAGTTAATGTCGTGCCTACAACGAGTAAGAAAATCTGGAAAGATTTAGTGGATGTTAGAAAAGTCAAAAAGGCAACGTTCTATTTGGTCAAAAACAATCAATACTATAAAAATGTATACGTAGGAGAAGAGGAAACAATTGTAGAAGAGGATTATGATTTGTCAGCTGGACAAATTGAAAAAGTGGATGTGTCCAGAAATGAAGAAATTTATGAACATTATAGTGTTCATCCACTGCATTCCAAAGAAGCAATGGAGAATGCTATTGAATTATTTCAGATGAAAAAAGCAAAAGGAAGTCCCATTAGTGTATGGGAAGAAAGCTTAGAAGCTCGTTGTTTTCCTCAGTTATTTCCAACAGGTGAAGGTGCACGATATGATGACCGACCTATGCAGATTCCTGCATCAGAATACCGGACATCAAGATTATATGCAGAAGATCCGAGGTTCCGTCAATGTATTCCATATTTGTTTAATCTTCTGTGTGAGAGTGACTTGTCTGGACTTTCTTATGCAGTGAACCATATACTAAAAAGTGGAGTACATCTGCAAAATGTTTTGGCAAAGGACTTTATGGATAAAGTCCAACAGAAAGACAGTGTTTTGGAATCTCAGCTAATTAATCTCATGGCATGTCAGCATGGTACTAACGAGTATTGGTACCGTCGTCATGGGGATTTGAAATGTATGCTAAGAAACGTAGGAGCTCCTACATGGTTTCTTACTCTAAGCTGTGCTCAGTATGCTTGGGAAGATTTACTTGAATTTATTCGAGAGGCAAATGCAAACATAGAAAATATAGAGTACAAGACACCTGGAGAACTGTTCTCTTTGGATCCAGTTAATGTATGCAGGTATTTTAATCATAGATTTGAAGCTATGATGTCTTTTATTACAAACAAAAAAAAAACTCCTCTTGGCGAGGTTCTGGATTTCTTCTGGAGAAAAGAGTACCAAGCGAGAGGTGCTCCTCATATTCATATGCTATTATGGATCAAAGATGCTCCCTAATTTGGAACAGACTCAGATGACACTGTAATGTCTTTCATTGAAGAATATGCAACATGTGATATACCCAAAAGTACAAAAGATAAGTACTTAAGAGGAAAAGTCTTACGATTTCAAAGCCATCGTTGTGGCAAATACGGTCAACGAAAGTTCAAATCAAAGGATACATTCTATACCAAATGTCGTTTTGGATTTCCACGACCAGTAATTTCAAAAGGAAGAGTGAACAATTTTATGTCATCTTTGCGACATACTGTTACAAGAAGATCACCAAAAAATACCTACAATTTAAGAAGAAGTGAAGAATCAAAATACATAAATGACTATAACCCAGTCATTTTGTCCATGTGGAATGCTATCATGGATATTCAATATGTTGCTGACAACTCTATTGCTGTGGCTCGATATGTAACGTCTTACATTACCAAATCTGAAAAGACGGAACTAAAGGAAATGTGGGAAGAAATTTCTCATGAAAAGAGCCTAAGTAAGAAATTGTATAGCTACAGTTTGAAGATGTTGTCTCATCAAGAAATTGGAGCATATGAATGTTGTGATCGATTATCATCTGTAAGTCTATATGCGAAATCTAGAATAATCATTTGGGGGAGTTTAGGTCTTGCAAGAACACGAAACCAAGTTTGAAACCTGTTCAAGAAATTGAATATTTAGCAGAGAAAGAACCAAACAGTACAGACATTCTGAAGACAAACATGTTGGATACATACTATCCAAATAGAAGTAATCAGCTTGAAAATGTTTGTCTGTATGAAGTACTGCAAAGCTACACTTTTAAAAGGAATATTACATAAGATATCGATAAAGGTGTATATGCTGTGATTGGATGTGAAGGATGTCTAGTGAAACAAAGAAAAGGACATTTGATTAATCACCGAAAACTGAGTTGCGAAACTCCTGACAAAAGGGAATTTGACTATTTAGCTCTTTTGCAACTCTTTAAGCCATGGCGCACAGAAGAGGAACTACTTGTATACTTTGACAGTTATGAAGATTCATTCAACTCATCTAAAAATAGTATAGAATGTCTTGTTTTTAGTAATTATCTGCAAATGTTGAACGCCGAAATACAGTGTAGTGTAGCTCCTATCTTCCCAATAGGCTCTGCGCATTGGAATAGTACCTACAGCAGTAAAGGCCTAGGCCAGACGTTAACTAGGTCTACTACTGTCGATGCTAGACTTAATTTTTGGGTTTGCCAGCTAAGCTCAGAGTTCGCTAGAAACTTTCTCGAATGTTCAAGGAAGGATTAACTCCCCTGATTAGACAAGAAGGGATTTAGTTTCTGACAACCATAGAACATGACAACTTTGCTCTCCCCTAATCAAGAGTCAATCTCATGAGTCGTGTGAGCACAAGGCAATTATTTTACTCAGTCAGTACGTGCATTCTTAGTCTCATCAGAATGTAGAGAAAAGGAAGAGACGGGCGTGTTCAATAAAAGATGTTATTTATTGATCAGTCTCTTTTCTCGTACAAGAGAAATGGATCGATATTATTGCAATACTTATAGTTAAGTAAAGTGCATACATTAGAAGAAATACTATAAAATAATACTGTAAAAACATTGATATGGTTTCTGAGCCATATGATGTTTAAAATGATTAAAATATATTTACATACACATATACATTTGACTAAACGTACTCAACTGGTGTTTCTAAATACGCCTACCCCGTGTACCTGACCTAAGTCTAATGCGTGGGCGGGAATAGAAAGTTACAGTTTAAGTTAAGTTTGTTTTTGCCAAGTGAATAACTAAAGAATTCTCTGTGAGGGGTTATTCAGTTCTGTACCTGGAATTTAGGATGAATGAGGAATGGTATCTCTTTCTCTGCTCTCGATATTCCAGGCTGCCTGCGAGGGCTGCCCAGAAGCGCCGGTGCTGGGTCTCTCGGCTTGAGATAGCAGCGCGTCTCTCAGCGCGTCAGGAAGGCGGGGCTGCTGCCTGCGGGGTCTGCTTCTGCTCTCGGCTTCGGCAAGTATGGCTGCTCCGTCTTGTCACCACGCGTGTGTTTGCATAGGGCAAGGTCGGCAATATTTATACCTTAAAGGTGCCGAGATTGACGTAAGGATGGACATAGGTACGTCAATAAAGATGTCATACGACTTGCTCGTTAGCACATTCTTTTGCAAAAGTTCTCTGTGAAATCAAAACAATGGCCGCACGGATTTTCCAGGTTGTCATAGGTTTGATTTGTTATGAGAACGTCGTATGCCTTATCAGGGGCTGGAGGAATGTCGCTTGTCTAATTAGATCTCAAGCGTTATGACCTAATCAGATAACACGTTCCTGTGCCGTAGTGTGACTGCGTCAGATAACGGTATCTGCATCATGGGGGATTTCTTGCCTCATGGGCTGACTGTTAGTTAACTTGATAGTTAGTTTAACCAGAATAGGGTCAGGAATAGGGGGATCGATTCAGAACCTATAGAAATACACGACACCCACTCCACGCTAACTATGGTCATATCTACTAATCTATGCATAGTATAACATAGTACAACATACTATAGAGTATAGTGTATACCTTACCACCCCAAAATACATAAATGCATTTCGAAATTTTCAAATATACTGAAAAATTGCAGTCATATATATTGTATGCACTTAAGCTATGAATTAAATGCAAAAGTAAACACGCATTGTTATGCATTATTGCTTTTTGGTATATGAGAAATACACATGAAATGGCTCTTAATATAGCTATACAGAAAGGAAGGTCGAGACCATTTCATCACATAATAAAATATTTGTGAACATACCAGCGGGCAGCTAATGTCTATATAAAGTATCTAAAATAGAAATCTTAGTTCTCTAGGAATAGTTTCTTACTTTAAGCAGAAGATCAGTGTCCCGGGGAAAAAATATATAGAAAAATATTTTAAGGGCTTGCTGAAAAAAGTTGCTGTCCGTGAACTGGATTGTAATTGTTCATGTGACTTTATTTTTAAAGGTTGAAGGCCGAATTCAGGGAACGCCGTGTGCGAGTTTACTCAAAAGTCTCTATTTCTGTTCCGGAGAGAACATCATATCATTCAGGCTTTCGAAAAAACTGTCAACAGCTTCATAGGAAAGTTCCACTAAGTCGGAAATAGGGGTAACCATGCATTCGTGCGCATGATTGTCTCCATTGACATTCTGATTTGCATTGCTGACAGAAGGTCGTACCTGTTCGATGCTGCTTTCATCTTGAACTTCACTACTCTTCAATCGTAGTGGTGAAGATTCCAGGAATGCCGTCATCAGAATTGGCAGCCTTTGAGGGCAGCACAGTGCGTGAACCTTGGTAGGAACCAACAGTGTATCTGCATCCATCGGCGCATCCGATTGTAGCGTCAGACAGGTGTCTAACACGCATTCTTCTCCGCATAGCAGACACCTTAGTACAGGTAAAACACATCTTTGCCACATTGGTCGAAATGATAGAAACCAAGTCATGTTTAGGTCTCTAAGCCGGGAGAGTCCCAGGATTTTTGATATCCGGTCCCGGTATCCAATGGCTAGGATCGTATCTTCCATTGTCGCGAGAGTTTGATCTGTGACATGGGTTGCCATAACGAAAAATAAGGACTAGGAATAGGATTCCTGCAATTAGTCCCAGGATCAGGGGAAGTCCGCCAAAAATCGAATGGACGAAATCTGGAAAAATACCCAGTATGGCTTTGAATGGTGTTAATGCCATCGAAAATACTGTCTTAAATACCTTTGAGACCCCAGTGGTATCAGAAATATTTAAGATTTCGCTCAGGATTTCCGCGAAATGTACGGGGGAATTAGTTGATAATAATGTATGTATCTCTGCAGTCGTCCTTGCGACTTGTAGATCATACGTTTCTTTAGATGACGTGAGCCTTGTAGGCGTCTGAAGAAGCACTGTTTTCATTCTGCTTAAAGTGTCTATTCGAATAGAAGTAATCTTCAAACCGGGCCATGCCCTTGCCTCCCTGTCTGGTAAGGAGCTGGGGAATAAAGAACGTCCACAGCACTTGACCTTCGCCGTCGTGGTGACGAGATAAGGAGTCCCGGGCATAAGACTACAACATCTGCGGTCTACAATAAGAATGTAACTCCCATTATAGAGTCTTTGAAAGAATGGTTCTATTTCAGTTGCAGGTGCGCCTTGCTGGTGACATGAAAGGTTGCATGAATTCCCTTCACAGGCTCCGTGCAAACTAATACCGTTACACAGAAGCGTGCCGCTTAGTGACATAGCACAATTGTTGCCACTAAGAAACACTTTCTGTCCTTTGTTACTGACACATGCATGTGAATAGGGCAGGTTCCAAGTTGTTTTAAGGTACCCTTTTCCCAATTTCTCGTACATGCCAGCCTGTATATATTTTTGGCAGTATTGAAACCTGAAGGTTGAGATTGGAATATTTATGATTCCGTGGATTATCCATTCACTGACAGGTCGTTCTGACATTGTCAACGGTAATCTTTCTAGTTTTTCAATGCTCAAGATTGTATAATCAGCACCCTTCTGCGCCATACCGATTTGTCTATCAGTAAGGTTAAAGATTTGGAATAGTGACGTTGTGTTGATTAAACGCCAAGGCACGTAGCCTGAATGCAGATTTTGTAACGTCCAGCCAAGCTGTACAATAGAGCGCAATTGTGACTGACCATGTTGTAATAACAGTAAGTCTTGCGATAATATATCGATTGCTGAAGACACAATGCTGTCCAATGAAAATATTCTGGAGGACAGAGTCATTAACCCATTGTCCACTACAGAAAGTGATTTTTCCAAATTAATACGATCAATTTCACGTATTCTCTCTGCTGTTTCAATTTGAGTAACCTCCCAGGCCTCATTGTATGCTGCATATACAGAGGCTGCTATGAAACGCTTATGACGCTGTTTGCGTGGTCCCAGTATGAAATCACGCAAGTCAGCACCATCAGTAAGTAAAGTTAGGTGTTGCTTAATTTCAGGCAGTGTGGAAGTTTGTAGCCATTGAAGGCATAATTTGCCCACACTGTAGGTTGTTATTATCCCTGGGTGATGTCTTTGAGGATATCTAGGGTCTGGCCTGGTCATTTTGAAACCCTGTGTTTTATTCAGGAATCTATCTTGACAGTTATTTGTATCTGTGGGCCAGATCAACCATTGTTTCCAATCAGGATGTGTTCTGTTTTGGTTAAGTATATGGTTTATGTCTATTTCTTCATCTGTTTCAGAGTTATTGCTAAACATTGTTGGCTTTGGAATAGACAGGTTATTTAAATCTTTGATTTTGGCTAAGCCAAGACAGGTGGTTTGTTGAACAGTGTCATTTAAAAATATCATTTGTTCTGGGATCATGCAGGCTCTAAACAAAGCTTCTATACCCTGTACTTGCCATTCTTTTGTACCCCAAACACTTTTCAAATCAACATTTTTGTCCCAATAATCAAATCCAAAAGTATTCATTTTTTCAAAGAATGAATCTGAATATATCAATTTCGTGTTGGTTATCATGGTTTTCATCCCTGTCTTGTTTGACAATTTGTAATAAAATGTTTCAGCATTAGTTATGTTAAAACCTGAAAAATATGAATATTTGTCATAAACGGTTCTAGAGCTCCCTTTTGGAGGTGTAGCACAATGTTCCCATTGATTATAATTTAAAACATTTCTAGGTTGTGCAGATTTATGCAAGAAATGGTTACCATAATGGTTATAGCAATACATACTATCATAATTTGTAGAACCTTGCAAATAATCATGTTTTGTAAATTTAGCAGACATTACTAAGTCAGACATCATATTGTTTATACTTTCAAAGTCCCAATCATCAGCAAATGAGTTTGGTTTTGCAAAGTCACTCAAGGAGATCTTGATTTGGTGTGGATATTTCAGGATCTCGACCGGACCATAAATTTCATAGTCAGTGTTGTCCCAGGCTACCCCACCAGGTATCGGATTGGCTGTGAAGTTGGCTGAAGAAAGTTCTGAAGAAAGTTCTCTTTTCTCGACGTGTGAAGATGTGTGTGGTTTGAGGACCAAGTTGATGTTCTGACTTGCTGTGTCCATTTTAGCATATTTTCCCTCAATGAAGCGTCCCAAAGTAAATACCATGATGAGCCAAAGTATGAGGATAAATGCACCAAAACCCACCCAAAATTCAATCCATGGAGAAACCAGATATGTTTCTTTCAGTTGTTTCAAAAGTTCCTTAGCTTTGTCTTTAAAGGATTTTGATGATGGCTGTGTCTTTTGTTCGCTGAAACCTTCAGAGGAATCATCGAAGTTGATGAAGTAACCAGATGCAGTTCTGTCAATTGTTCCAATTGGTTCAGGATTTTTGTTTCTTGCATTTTCACTTGGAACTTCATTGTAGATTGGTGTGTCTCTGCTAAATGTTTTTATTTGGGTTTTCAGAGGTCTTAGTTCTATTGCATTGTTGCATAGTCCTTGTTGTTCTTCTTTAGGCGTTTCGAATGTGATGAGCCTCTTTGTTAGGACCTCTGTACTGGTAGCAAACCTTGGTGTTCTGCTACTTATTGGGAGTCCACTTGGCCTACTGTTTGTTATCGGCCACATGTTGTGGTTTTACCAGGTCGATGGATACAACTCGGTTCTCCTTTTTTCCAGCAAGTGGCGGTAGTACAACTGATCTTGTCCCGTTGACAGACAAGACAGGAACTGCTTTTCTGTAAGAAGGCCCAAATTCCTTCTTTACCGCGATCTTCTCCCTGACTAGATCCCCGACTTTTGGAATCCAGACAGGTCTTGCTGGGACAGGTGGTGATTCTTCAGTGGTTGTTGGCTGTTGTTTCAACTGTATGTTGCTCAGGTCTTTTCTTGTTTTGTTTAAGTCCTGTAAAATAGCCAAACGGTCTTTGACATCAAAGGTTTTTTCTATTACCACTGAAGTCTGACTATCAAGGTCAGAGATCAACATCCTAGTTCCGAATAATAATTCGTACGGACTGAATCCCTTCAGAGAATTTCTTGGCAAGTTATTTAGACTACGTTGGACACTTATTAGATGTTTGACCCACCCAGCTCCCGAACCTAATGTCCTTTCCATTATAGATTGCTTTCTGCCTTGGTTTTTTCTTTACACCATCCCATACCCTCAGGAAGGAAGTGAGAAGATTCCCGCTGGGCTGTGCTCATTTGGCCATGTTTCCCCCCCAGGCTGGATTGCCTGAGTGAAAGAAATGGTCGAACGTAGCATGCTCTTAGCGTATATGCCATTTAGACTCGCAAATCTTGTATAACAGTCCGGACGTCAGCCGAGTGCTGTGGATCTACATTATAAGTGGAACTAGCCTGTGTATGTTAATCGCAAGCCATTCTTTTTGTTGGTAATATTATCTGCCTTGATACGACGAGGTATTAAACTGCTTCTCTCCCCACTGCGATCTCTGTTGCAGTTTGGGCAGTTTTTTACAAACATGGTGTAGTGCAGGCTCATGCCTGGCCACCAGTACCGTGATTGTAATTCTTCCAGAGAATCTTTTAATTTAAGGTGTCTGAGACCCTCGCCCATGTGTGCGTCTGCGATTAACAAGTTTCTCCTGTCCATGTTTGGAATCACTCTATCCCCCACTCCAGGGATTCGAGCAAAAGGGACGGAGTTTGCATCGATTATGTATGTATAATTGAGTGGATAATTGATCGGTAACGCTGAGCAGTCGCCTTTTGATGACGTTTTCACCGCCAGCAATGTTTCGCCGTCAATGTATTTTAATGTACGCTTTTTTCGATCTACGGGAGCCGGTTTACTGGCTGCCGCTGCGGCTGTTTCAGCCAATGAATTCCCTACAACGTGAACGCCATCACGCTGGTGACTCAGTGAGTGTGTCACGTGAGTCTTTGGTAGTTCTTTTTTCAAAAGAGCTACTTGTTCCCAGAGCAGTCTCTGCTTTATTGGTGCATCTGTGTCATCTTTGTAACCGTTCTGAATCCATGTCTGCAAATCCTTGTTATATGCTTTGACGCAGAAATATGAATCTGACACTATAAGTGTCGGGAATTCGCGATCCGCATTATCTAGCGCCATTTTCAATGCGATTATTTCAGTTTGTTTTTCTGAATTAGTTTCTACTGAGTGTGATTTTGTTAATAGAGGTTTTAATTTACCTCCGCGCCACACTTCTTTTGTAATCTCACATGTGGGGTTGTATGCATGTTCTCCCCAAACGGAGGGTTGAGCATGTCCGTCTGTATAGATTACACAGGCGTAATGTCGTAGAGGCAGAATGTCGATTGGCAGAGGATACGTCTTTTCATATTTTAGATTTTTTAATTCTTCTAGTTCTGGATCAAAGTAGTAATATACTTTGTCCGTTGTGATTGAATTCACCCATTGTATCCATTCTGGATCCAATGTTGTTGATGGTAAATTACACGGTGTTGTTAATGCCTCAAAGGCTGATTCAGCTGTTCTGACTGTGATATGTCTACCGTCAGCTATGTCTTTTTCTCTAGCTATTGCGGTTTGAACTGCTTGAACAATTTTTCCTTTGTTGCTGAATCTCTGTTCAGCTTTTGTGTACAAGTGTGATTTGAATGCAATTGGTACCTTTTCTCCCTCATTAGAGGTCAGGTATGTGAATCCGCATCTCCCTGGGATGACTCGGATCACAAGGTTGCGTGTATTATCACGGGTTTCTAATTTTGTCTTAATTAGCATGTCTGTTTGTAGGGATCTCAAAATTTCTGTGTGTGTTTGAGTCCAACTGGATCTTTTAAAGTCTGGTTTAATTAGATCGTAAAGGGGTTTCACCCTTTCTGCGTAATTTGCAATGTATGTTCTTCCAAAATTTAGGAAGCCTAAAATTGACTGTAGGTTTTTTAGTGTTTTAGGAGCTTGGATAACGGCACATTTCTCTAGGAAATTGTCTGCCAGGCTTTTACCTTCACTTGATAGCTCATATCCTAAGAACAGGACCGTCAGATGGGCAATTCTGGACTTTTTGAAGTTGAATTTGTTTTAGCACATCTGGTATCACCGAAATGGATGGAACACCGTGCGTTTTTGTGTAGATGGAAGCAAAGACTGTACCCCAAGTGTCACAGTCCTCAATGTGTGGTGCGATTCCCATTGGGAGACATATAGTCAGAATCCTGTGTTTTTCTAATGGGGTGGTGTCAGGAAACACCGCCTCTATTTGGGTGATTTTCTGTGCCAACCAGAATGGTATTTGTTCCTGTTTAGCTGGAACTTTACCTAGGCAGGATTGGATGTTCTGTGGTGTAATTTTATTTGTGTTCCCCTGGTGAGGGGTCAGCTGTGGAAGTTTAATCGCTGGCTGAATTGTTGAAGTCCGCATTACATACTGAACTAATTGTCTATGAATTTTTAGTAGTTGTTTTAGCTGTATTAACAGCTCTGCTGCAGGCATTCTTTCGATGTCTGGATGTGGTGTGTATCCGGCTAGGACCGGCCACGTTGCTCCTGGTCTTCCTAAAGGACCGAGCCTTGTAATGTGATTGTTATGTTTTAGGGCGCCATCAAATAAGAGCAAATGCTCTTGGAATTTGAGTGGTACTTCCACCTCCTCGAAAGGAGTGTACGTTTCAGGAGGTTCCTCTACTTTGTAATAGTGGAAGTACTTTGTTACAGCATTTGCTGCTGGAAAATGTATCCATGTATAGTATACCTCTGTCTGCCGATATTCGTGTGCCTCAATTACGAATATGACTGTGCCACCTCTAGGTGTCAGTCCATTTTCTATAAGTTTTAAGGTTATAGATCTCCTTTTGGCGACCTGGATGAGTATTATATCCGGGTCTGCTGTTTGCATGGTAGCATCAGCATCTGCTATTTCAGTAGCTAATCTAATTGCCTCTCTTTCATCATCACTCTCTGCCATTTTACAGACAGGATGGTATTATGTTTGTTTGCAGATCAGGTTTCTTATGGAAACAGAGATTAGATGCACAATATTCTGGAACTGTTTTATCCTTCAACGTTGACTAGACCAAGAACCATACATAGGAGTTCCCTCCTGCGAGGTTTTGGAGGATATAATAACCTTTCACCCACTCCAGACGTCTTTGGAGTATTTGGGAAAAGGGGTCTGAGTGAGAAAGCACGACTGAGTTACTCTAAATGTCTTACGTTAGTTTTATCGCCCTTTCCAAACGCGTTGGGCGCCATGTAGTGTAGCTCCTATCTTCCCAATAGGCTCTGCGCATTGGAATAGTACCTACAGCAGTAAAGGCCTAGGCCAGACGTTAACTAGGTCTACTACTGTCGATGCTAGACTTAATTTTTGGGTTTGCCAGCTAAGCTCAGAGTTCGCTAGAAACTTTCTCGAATGTTCAAGGAAGGATTAACTCCCCTGATTAGACAAGAAGGGATTTAGTTTCTGACAACCATAGAACATGACAACTTTGCTCTCCCCTAATCAAGAGTCAATCTCATGAGTCGTGTGAGCACAAGGCAATTATTTTACTCAGTCAGTACGTGCATTCTTAGTCTCATCAGAATGTAGAGAAAAGGAAGAGACGGGCGTGTTCAATAAAAGATGTTATTTATTGATCAGTCTCTTTTCTCGTACAAGAGAAATGGATCGATATTATTGCAATACTTATAGTTAAGTAAAGTGCATACATTAGAAGAAATACTATAAAATAATACTGTAAAAACATTGATATGGTTTCTGAGCCATATGATGTTTAAAATGATTAAAATATATTTACATACACATATACATTTGACTAAACGTACTCAACTGGTGTTTCTAAATACGCCTACCCCGTGTACCTGACCTAAGTCTAATGCGTGGGCGGGAATAGAAAGTTACAGTTTAAGTTAAGTTTGTTTTTGCCAAGTGAATAACTAAAGAATTCTCTGTGAGGGGTTATTCAGTTCTGTACCTGGAATTTAGGATGAATGAGGAATGGTATCTCTTTCTCTGCTCTCGATATTCCAGGCTGCCTGCGAGGGCTGCCCAGAAGCGCCGGTGCTGGGTCTCTCGGCTTGAGATAGCAGCGCGTCTCTCAGCGCGTCAGGAAGGCGGGGCTGCTGCCTGCGGGGTCTGCTTCTGCTCTCGGCTTCGGCAAGTATGGCTGCTCCGTCTTGTCACCACGCGTGTGTTTGCATAGGGCAAGGTCGGCAATATTTATACCTTAAAGGTGCCGAGATTGACGTAAGAATGGACATAGGTACGTCAATAAAGATGTCATACGACTTGCTCGTTAGCACATTCTTTTGCAAAAGTTCTCTGTGAAATCAAAACAATGGCCGCACGGATTTTCCAGGTTGTCATAGGTTTGATTTGTTATGAGAACGTCGTATGCCTTATCAGGGGCTGGAGGAATGTCGCTTGTCTAATTAGATCTCAAGCGTTATGACCTAATCAGATAACACGTTCCTGTGCCGTAGTGTGACTGCGTCAGATAACGGTATCTGCATCATGGGGGATTTCTTGCCTCATGGGCTGACTGTTAGTTAACTTGATAGTTAGTTTAACCAGAATAGGGTCAGGAATAGGGGGATCGATTCAGAACCTATAGAAATACACAACAACAGCAAGAAGCTACAATTGCTGCGGAGATTGCTAGAGACAGTTCTCAAGACAGTCAAAGTTCTGCTTTGTTGAGTCAAGATCCACTAGGACAACCAATTATCCAAAATGAAGCAGCCACTGCCATGGATGAGGTGGAAAGAGCAATGGAACAAGCTCAAGAGGATATAATAAACTTAGAAGAAATGGAAAAACAACTAATTCTTGAGCAAAAAAAATATATGTGATGAAGTGACAGAGTAGATTGAGCATGGTTTACGTCATGAGAAAAAAGAATGCTCATGTATGTCATTTCAACCTGTCCAACTATATGTGAGTGGAGAAGCCTGAACTGGTAAAAGTTTTCTAATTAAAGGAATTGTAACATATCTACAGCAAAGAACTGAGTCGTCACTCTCCTGTGTTGTCACTGCTCCAACTGGGTTGGCAGCACACAACATTAAAGGGATTACTTTACATTGTTTATTGTTGCTGCCAGTAGAACATGAAATTAGAATACCACAAGCTATCTGGAGAAGCTTGTTGTGAAGTTTCTAGAGTCCTTAAAAAAATGAAACTTCTCATTATTGATGAGGTAAGCATGATATCAAATTTAATGCATGCCTTTGTGCATTTAAGAATGCAACAAATCCTTAAAACAGAGTATGATGTGTTATTTGGAGGCAAACACGTCATCGTTTTTGGAGATCTACTGCAGCTAACTCCTGTGAAAGGACAGCCAGTATTTAAAACAGTTACACATGAAGACACCCGAAAGTACCTGGGAAGTATTGGAAATGTTAATATATGGTCGCATTTCAAATATACAGAACTCATTCAAAATATGCGACAGGCAAAGGATGCTGATTATGGAAATATTCTTCAAGATATAAGTATTGGAAAACTAAGTGAACATGCCAAAGAAACTTTACAGGCACGATTACTTTCAAATTTGTTTCCAAATGAAAATGTTGTGGCAGAGAATATATATAGTAAAGTGGTAGAAGATAATTCAGTTATATGCTTGATGCCAACTCTACAAGAATGTTCAATCTTCAATGAAAAATGTTAACGTTAGAAAATAAAGAAATTAAGAAACTGGAAGCTAAAGATAGAATAGAGCATGAAGTAAGTACTAATATTTTGTCAGAAAGGTTGAAGTTAAAATTGGATTCTTTAGAGAAATCAATATCTCAAACTGCTGGTTTAGAAAAGAATCTGTATGTATGTTTAAATTATCGGATTATTTTACGAAGAAATGTACATGTGGAAAGAGGTTTGTTGAATGGAGCAATGGGTAATGTTGTTGGTTTTGTGAATTACTCAAATAGAGATGAGATTGAATTTTTAAAAATCAAATTTGATGTAATTGAAGAGGTACAACAAGTCAGTCGTTGTTCAAATCGATTTTTGCTTGTGAAAGATTTTTATGTCCGACGAAAACAGTTTCCTGTTTGTTTGGCATATGCGGTGACTATTCATAAATCTCAAGGCTTAAGTGTAGATAGTGCTTTGGTAAATATTGGAAGTACTGTGTTTAAAGAGGGTATGGCCTATGTTGCTTTATCTTGAGTTAGAACTTTATCTGGATTGTATCTGATTGATTTTAATGAGACAAAGATTAGTGCAGATCTAAATTGTGTGAAGGAGTATAACAGGTTAAGAAGAGAATATGCTCTTAGTTTACCTCAATATCCTTTAGTTGAAAAAGCGTGTGGTAGGACGAAAAAGAAGAAATGAGAAAAAATTTAGTGAAGTGGTAGAGAAAAGAAAAAAGTAGATGAAGCTGTGATTGGAAGCAACAAAAAAAAGGATACTACTGAACAGGTTGTTGGATTTCAGTTTGAAAACAGTTCTGGTGTCAACTGCTATGCAAATGTAGTGGTTAATGTTGTTTTTGTTCTTGAAACTGTACAGCAACAGATTGTTGAAAATCGTGACCAAACATTTTGTTGTTGATTGAATTCTGTGTTTGAGAAATGTAGCAGTGATAACACTAAAATAGAAAATGTTTCTGATATTCGAAATGTTTTAGACATATGTGCAGGACTAAATCAATTTTCTCAGAATATTCAGCAAGATTGTCAGGAATTTCTAATGTATATGCTTGCTGTTTTACAAGATGAAGGTGTAGATATTGATAGTCTTTTTGGCCTTTCTTATAAATGGCAACATGACTGCGACAATTGCTTGTTTTCAAGTAGTACTGACATACACACTGAAAGATTTATATATTTAACATTACCAGGCTGTAAAGCAGTGTCTTTCAATAATCTAGTTAGAGAGGCAAATCAAAACATGGTCTGTTCTCAATGTAACTCAGAAATGTTATCAACATTATTTATCCTAAGATATGGACAGTATGTAATTTTAATGCTCCAACGATGCAGACCTGATGGAACAAAATTGACAACTTCAAATAAAAATGTTGTGGCTTCTCTACTATCAATTTCTGGAAGAACTTTTGTAACTGTAGCAATTATCTTCCATGATGGTCCTTCTACAACCTCAGGACATTGCACAGCTTATTTAAAATCTCCAAAAGGCTGGACACACTGTAATGATACTCAATTGACTTTTAAAAAACGTTTGCCTTTTGACTTACCAAATTCTTACCTAGTGTTTTTGCCACCCAAATTTTAGGAAAATTAATTGGCGTAGGAAGATTACTGCTGTTAAGAAAGGATACTCTGTTGTTCAGAATTAGTTTTTGAGTGAGGGTGAACAAATTATAAAAAAAACTTGTATTTGAGATAGTGATTGCATCAGGTAGAGGTTTTACTAATGTTAGATGGTAGAGAACACGTTGGAACTTTTGATTCTAAAGGTCGGGAAAAGAAAGGTTAAGAGTACAATTAAGTAATTTGCAAACTAAGGACTTTACACATACGATTTGGCCGTGAGGAGAAGTATCTCAGAACAAAATAACTACTTCGGGAAAATGTTGTTAGAACATGCTTGTATGGAAGTTTAATTAGAGGCTATAAAAAATAAGTGATATTGTTTTATTACTTTGTGATTGTTGGAGATGTAGCATACTTAAACAAGAAATTGCGAATTAGAAAAAAACATTTAAGATATGTTTTTTTCGAATATTTACATTATGTTTTCAAATGTTGTATGGGTTTTTTTAAACACAATCTTTTTGATTGTGTTTTTTTTTGCCCGCTGTCATATGATGAGTAGTATTGCACTCACTGTTTTAAGTGAAATTCAATACATTCTGAGAACAGCAAAATAAAATAATAAAAATATTGTACAAATTATTTTGTATTTTGTATTGCGAAATATACATTATAACTGAATTGTTTCTTCTCTTCCACAGATATTATATTTATAAGGTAAGTACGACAAAAAAACTAACTTTTTTTATAATCTCTTACTTATCTTTCTCTCTTTCCTCACCCTTCTATCACTTCTGTCACTGTCACTGCCTTTCACTCAATCTAAGTCATATTCTCCCATTTTATATTTTCTTCTCTGTTCATCATTGTCATTCTCTTTCTCCTGCTCCTATTTCCTAAGATTCACTTATTTTCTTTCGCATACTCCATCTGTCAATCCCTTTCCCTTATTCCCCTTTCTTCAATGTCTTTTGCTAATGTTCATACCTTGAGTCTCTCACTTTTTTCACTCCATTTCTCTCTTCCTCTCTTTCTTTTGCTCACTCAGTCTAACCACTTCATTTCCTTTCAGGCACACACTCTACCTCTCTTTGTCTTTCACTTACTCTCTTGCTATCTCTCTCTGTCATCCTTTCTCTCTTTTCCTTTCTATTTTTTTCACTCATACTTTCCTTTGTATTATGAAATATATATTATAACTCAATTTTTTCTTTTCTTCCATAGATAGTATATTTTTTAAAGAAAATATATTATAAAGTTTCCATTATTTATAAGGTAAGTTTCACAAACAAAAAATATTTTGTCATCAGTCTCTTACTTTTCTTTCTGTCTTTCACATTCTTTAACATCACTTTTTCTAACCTTCTTTTACTGATCTTATTCACCTTTTCTTGTTTTCATTACTGCCCTTCATTCACCTCTACTCTCCAAAAGTACCCTTCCTTCACCATTGTCTGATTCTTACTTATGTTTCCTTTTTCCTTAATCACTTCCTTTTTTTCTTTTCTTTTTTTATACTCGAAGACCCTAATTATATCTTTTACTTCGGTGTATTCATTCCCATCATCTTCAATACGGGCGATAACATTCTTAGCCTTTTCCTGCCTTAACCGGAGGGCAAGAGCTCTCCCTGCTTGCTCCCCGGTTTCGTATCTTTTTGCCCTGGCAGCCTGGAACTCCCCTATAGCTTTATGAGTTACCTCCTTTTGGAGTGCTGCTTTCACTGCTAAGAGTGCGTTTTGGCTCTCATTGCTCTCCCCTCCAGTGGCTATATCCCTTACATGCTGTTCTTCCGCTCTCCCAAGTTTCAACATTAAGGTATCCACCTCATCCCTATCTTCCCTTCTAAGCCTTGCGGAGCAGCTGATGGTCACCCCCCTTAGGGCCGCCTTGAATGTTTCCCATACCATGTTTCGAGAAGTGCTGTATCTATTTGCTGCAAAACATTCAGTGGTCCATATTTTAAGATGGTCTGTAAACCTTCTATTGGTAAGTATTTTTTTCTCAAAGGACCAGGGATTTATTTTCCTTTCCATGCTACCACAGTCGTAAGATAATATTAGGGGGTTGTGATCCGAGACTAATCTGGGGAGTTTTATGATACCAACTTTTGATAGTTCGGATGAGGAGATAAGGAAATAATCTAATTTTGTATATCTCTGGGCTGGATAGGAGAAATATGTATAGCCATCGTTCAGAGGTAGTTTGCTCCCCCAAACATCCTGCAAACCATGAGAGCACATAAGGGCTTGTACAGATAAAAAAACCTAAGGTTTCCGCCCAGTATATGGTGTTAAATTGCCCCAGTCAGCTGAAATATTAAAGTCCCCAGTTACTATTAGAGGAAAAGGCCACCCGACTAATTCTACTTCAAGAAAATCAAACATTTTGGAATCATCCTGATTTGAGCCATAAATTACACAAAGTGTAAAGCCCAGTTCCAGTTCAACTATTGCCGATCTTCAATTACTATCTGCTTTGGCTTTCTTTGCCTTTCCCAACGATGTTCGAATTAAAATTGCGACTCCCCGTATAGTTGAAGTCTGAGTCGAGCAGGCTGCCAATTCAAAACCACTAAAGAGAAGTTGCTTATGTTTGGCCCACGGAAGGTGAGTCTCCTGTATACACAGGATATCAATTCTCTCGTGTTTCACTAGATAGGCCAGTCTCTGCCTTTTCTTCCAGTCATTCAGACCCCCCACATTAATTGTACAGATTTTCATGTTTGCCATTACGTTGAGCTAAAGTATCATAAAATTGAACCCTAAATAACTTATTTTTCGTCATACTGTTGCCTTGTCCTTTACTGTACCACTTCCCTTTTTCCCCTTTTTCCCCTCACCCCACACCCCAATCACTGCCCTCTCCCATCCCCCCAACCACTCTGACCCCCCCACATCCTCTCAACCCCCCCTCCCTACTCTGAGAGGCGCTCAGACCTAGTCTGTGTGGGTGATGGAGCGCGGTAGCAGCTGTGAGGATCGATATATACTTCATCAGATAACTTACTCAAATGAGGAGCGCCCAGAAAAAACCCCAAAAATTACAAGAACATCAAAAGAATGTGTAGATCAGACAGTGTCCCGGGACTGCCCTGCCGCCCCTCAATTATCTTCGCCCCCCCCCACTCGGCCGTCAGACAAGCCCATCTAAGTACATCTAAATACATAAAGAATCTAAGTATTCTTTAGCCTTAATTTCTGAGGAAAAGAATAAAGTCTTTCCGTTATTGATAACTTTTAGTTGTGCCGGGTTGATCAGGAAGGCCTGTAAGTTTTTGTCCTGGAAGGGTTTTATCATTCCTCTTAGCCGCCAACGTTTCTCCACCGTAGTTTGGCAATAGTCCGGCCTGACGAAAAATGAGATCCCTTAGCTACTCCGTCTTGCATTTGGCCTTGCCAGATCTGATACAGCTTGCCTTAAAATGAAGTTTCCGAAAAAGATCAGGACTGCCCTGGGCTTGTCCCCCTCCTTGGTGTTTCTTCTCATTTTAAAGGGAGTGCGGTGGACTCTTTACACCTCAGTAGACCAATTCCAACCACTCAGCTCGGGAAACGCCTGTCCAAATAGCTTTATGATGTACCCCCTGATGTCGGATCCTTCGGCCCCCTCCGGGATTCCAAGTACTCTCAGATTATTCCTGTGTTGCATGTTTTCCATTGCCTCAAGCTTCCAGTGAATCTCGACCATTTGCGCTCTTTGTGAATTAACTTTAGAGACGGCCTCAGCCACTTCAGTTTCCGTTGAGACAATCCTGTCCTCTAAATTCACAACTCTATCGCCGGTATAAGTGCAAACCTTTGACAGCTTCCTGACTACGCCCTGCATCTTTTTCATAGCAACATGGACTTTTTGGTTATCTTTCCGGGTTTCTTCTCTGTGAGCAATGATTTCCTGATGTATAGACTCTAAAAGCGACATCTGAGCAGACTCCAACCCGGGGCTCCCCTGCAGAGGCATATCAGAGGAATGATCCCAACTTAACTCTCGATGGGTGGCATGTGGCCATTTACTCGCTGCTCCTGAAACTTTTAAAGCAGTGGGTGGTTGATGCGGCTCAGGGTCGCTCTCGGAGTTTAAATAAGAAGAGCATAGCTCCTCATCCTCATCATTGGACCACTCAACATCGTCCGAGGCCGTGAAGAAAGCCTCGCTTGGGGCACTCTCCTTCCCATCACTGGTCCCAGCTCCGCTAATTATCAAATCATTGCTTAGTACACCTTCCTCTCCCAAAGTTTCCTGATTTAAAGTCTCTAGAGCTACCCCCAAACAGATATCAAGTGTAGCATGTGCTGATTCCTGGGAACCACTTGATTGCGGCTTGATAATGATATCCTCATCAATATGCTCATCATTATGACCCGGGGGGACCTTCTCTGCATCTGGTGTAACGCCGATGGTCCCGGAGACCCCGCCATTCATATCTGCCTCCTCCTCCGCTTGATGATTGTCTCCCGATAGCAGAGTGTCTTCGGCTGGGGCTGATGCCGAGGAGAGGGGGGGCCGTCGGCGCTGGCATGGTGAGACACTGCGATTACTACTTTTACTGCCTCAGCCTCGCTAATGGTACACGTGGCCCCCTTAGAGATTTCTTCAGCCCCCTTCTCCTTACCGGATTTAGCAAATAGGTCCGCAATTGATGCTGTCACTAGACAGGTCCGGGCGCTGGTCTGCTGCTGCAGCTGCGGTTGGTTTTTCTTGGGGCGTTCCTCCACTGGAGGTGTCTGTGCTCCGTTGAACTCCGCCATGCCTTCCTCCCATTGCGGCTGTTGCTTCCTTGTCACCGCCGCGGTTTTCGCCGCTGGGTTCACTTCAGGGGCCATTGATTTGCAAACTCCGGAGTGCTCCCACAAAGTGCAGCTGGCTCTATTTTGCTCTCTCAGCCGCCGCCTCCAGCCGATCTCCGTGCTGGGTCCCAGACCGAGTCTTCGAGCAGCCTCTGAGCTCCTTGGCCTCGAAAACCTCTGACCTTTGCTCTGCCCTCCAGCCGAGTCAATTCGCTTCCACCTGGGCAGAAGGAAGGTGAGAGCGTCCGCTAGGTCCCGTAACAGCTGAATTGCTGACCCGCGGCACGACAACACCGTTTGCATACCTCCAAGGAGATCTCTGATTAAGTGTGGTAAGTCGTTTTTTTTTACCGGAATTAGGCAGTGGCAGGGCAGCGAGTCCCGGGCCGTGTCAGATGCTACTGGGCTCCGATCCAACACATCCTCACAGCGCTGCCGATTCGACCGCAACTAAGCGGCCGCCATCTTGCCTCCCACGTGATCACTTCCTTGTGTTGCTGTATCGCTCAATCT
The DNA here is from genome assembly GCF_964261635.1 of Lissotriton helveticus. Taxonomy (NCBI): domain Eukaryota; kingdom Metazoa; phylum Chordata; class Amphibia; order Caudata; family Salamandridae; genus Lissotriton; species Lissotriton helveticus. The sequence continues at coordinate 2,025,681,991 of NC_136067.1, forward strand.
CTTCTCACTCCCCCTAACTTTCTTTCTATTACACAATCCCTCAGTGACCTTCAGTCACTCCACTTCTTTCATTCCTTCACTCCATTTTGTTCACTACCCTTCCTTAATTGCCTTTCTCACTATCTTTTGCTTCATCCATCTCTAAATCTCTTCCACAATTTTAGTCACTATAACTCAATTTTCCTCTCACTCACTCCCCACTTCTAATTTTCACTTACCTCCCGTTAATCATCCTCATACCCCTTCCCTCACTATCACTCCACTTCTCTTATCCTTCACTCCCCTTACCCTACTCTATTTCCCTCTCTCTGTCCCTTACACTCCTTCCCTGTCTCTGCCCCGCTCCTCTTGTCTCACTCACCCTCCCTCACACTCTTTCCCTTAGTACCTTTCCCTTACTTTTTCACTCCTCTTGACTCACTCCCCTACCATTAGTCCCTTTCTTTTAGTCACTGTTTGCCTCACCTTTCCTCACTCATCATACTCTCCTTTCCTCACTTACCATACTCTCCTTTCCACACTCATTCCCTCAGTCCCTTCCTCTCCTTCATTCAGTAATTTTAGTCATTCATTTATACACTACACATTCTCTCCCTCTCTCTCTCTCCCTCACCCTTCCTTTCTTTCATTTTCTGTTTCCTTCACTCCTACTTTCTTTTGTATTGTGAAATATATATTATAACTCCATGTTTTCTTGTCTTCCACAGATACAATATAATTTGTCGTTATTTATAAGGTAAGTATGACAAAAACAAAATATCTTTTCATCACTATTATTTATTTTTCTCTTATTTCCTTTCTTCACTCTCTCTCTTACTCACCTTCCTTTTGTTTATGTTAATCCTCTTCCATCATTCTCTTTACTCCTCTATATTCACCTTTACATTCCTTCTCCCACCATCAGTACTCTTCCTTCACCCTGAAGTACCCTATCCAACTTCCTCTTTCCCCTCTCTGTCCCTCACTTCTCTTTCCTATCTTCCTCCATCACTACCCCTGTCTTGCTGTATTGATCAGTCTCTTCTCACTCGCCCGTTACTCATCATCCCTCACTCTCTTTCAGTCTCTGCACTTCTTTCACTCTCTTTCCCTCACTTCACCCGTCAGTCCCTTTCCCTTACTCTTCTTTCCTCATTTACTTTTGCTAACTCCCTTTCCTTTAGTTTCTCACTTCTTTCACTTCATTTCTCTCTCCCGCTCTCCCTTTGTCTCACTCAGTCTAATCACTTCATTTCCTGTAAGTCACTTGCTCTTCCTCTCTTTCTTTCTCACTTTCTTTCTCTATTTCTCTCTCCCTCACCCTTCCTCACTTTCCGTTTCTCTTTCATTGACTTCTACTTTTTTTTCTATTACGAAATATATATTATAACAACATTTTTTCTTTTCTTCCACAAATAGTATATTTTTAAAAAAAATATACTATAAAGTTGTCATTATTTTTGAGGTATGTTTGACAAAAAAAATTATTTTTCATCAATCATTTACTTTTCTTTGTGTCTTTCCCATTCTTTAATCTCTCTCTTACTAACCTTCCTTTACTCATGTTACTCACCTTTTCTCGTTGTGATTAGTGCCCTTCATTCACTTCTACACTCCTTTTCTCACCAAAAGTACTCTTCCCTCACCATAACTGACCTTGTGTAACTCTCTCTTTCCACTGTCTGACTCTCACTTCTGTTTTCTATCTTCCTCAATTACTACCTTGTATTGGTGTATCGCTCAATCTGTTCTCTTAAAATGTTTCTTTTTTAATCTCTGACCTCCCATTACACTTATATCCCTTCTCTCACTGTCACTGCTCTTCACTCAATCTGAGTTGTGTTGTCCCATTTCATGTTTTTCTCTCTGTGCATCACTGTTATTCCCTTTCTCCTGCTCTCATTTCCAAGCTTTCCCTCATTTTCTTTCGCTCATTCCATCTGGCAATCCCCTTCCCTTATTCCCCTTTCCTCAACCTCTTTTGCTAATTTTTATTCTTTTACTCTCTCACTTCTTTCAGTTCATTTCTCTCTCCCTCTCTCCCTTTGTCGCACTTAGTGTAATCACTTCATGTCTTGTAGGTCACTTGCTCTCCCTCTCTTTCTCTCTCACTCTCTCTCTCTCTTTCTTACTCCCCCACCCTTCCTCTCTTTCTCTTTCTGTTTCCTTCACTCCTATTTTCTTTTATTTTATGTAATATATATTATAACTACATTTTTACTTTTCCTCCACGGATAGTATATTTTTTGAAAAAAATATACTATAAAGTTGTTATTATTTATAAAGTAAGTTTGACAAACAAAACATACTTTCTCATCAATCTCTTACTTTTCTTTCTCTCTTTCATATTCTTTAATCTCTCTCTTACTAACTTTCCTGTACTGATCTTACTCTCCTTTTCTTGTTGTCATTACTGCCCTTCATTCACCTCTACACTCCTTTTCTCTCCAAAAGTACTCTTCCTTCACCATAACTGACCTTGTCTAACTCCCTCTTTCCACTGCCTGTCTCTCACTTCTCTTTCCTATCTTCCTCAATCACTGCCTTGTGTTGCTGTATCGCTCAATCTGTTCTCACTCCCCCCTTACTCTCTTTCTATTACATCATCCCTCACTGACCTTCAGTCACTCCACTTCTCTCACTTTTTCTTTTTCTTTTCCACACTCCCCTTCTTTTATTGTCTCCCTCATTCTCCTTTCGTTCATCTGTCTCTAAGTCTCTTCCTCTGTCTCAGTCAGTATAACTGATTTACTCCTTCACACTTCTTCACTCTCTCTTTGTTTGTCTCTCTTACTGTCTGCCTCTCTCTCCACCAGTCTTCCTTTTCTATTCACTCTCATTCCATAAATCCTTCTTGCTTACTCACTACTGTTTCCTGTCTCTTAATATGCTTCTTTTTCTCTCCCTGTCACTGCCCTTCACTAACTCTCACTCATCTTCTCCTATTTCATATTCTTATCTCTGTGCATCACTCCAATTCTCTTTCACCTGCTTCTAGTCTCTCACTCCCCCTTACTCTCTTTCCCTCACTCCATCCGTCATTCCTCTTCCCTTACTTCATTTTCCTCATTCACTTTTGCTAACTCCCATTCGTTTAGTCCCCCACTCCCCTTCACTCCATTTAACTCTCCCTCTCTTCGTCTGTGTCACTCAGTCTAACCGCCTCACTCCCTCTCACTCACTTGCTCTCCTTCTCTTTCTCCCTCATTCTCCTTCCCACACCCTCATACCCTTTCATTAACTGTCACTGCCCTTTATTCACCATCACTCCCCTTCCCCTACTACCTTTGCTCCTGTCTCTATGTCACCCCTGTTGTCTTTTCTGCTCTCTTTCCCTCCCCCTCACTCTCCTTCACTCATTTAAATCCTCAGTCACATTACCTCACTACGCTTTACAAAGTCCCTCCGTTCCCTCACTCAATTTCAGTCTCCCTCACTCCCCAATTCTCACTTTCACTTACCTCCCTTTTATCATCCTCATACCCTTTCTCTCACCATCACTCCACTTCTCTTACCTTCACTCCCCTTACCCTACTCTATTTCCCTCTCTCCGTCCCTTACACTCCTTCCCTGTCTTCGCCCCCGCTCTACTTCTTTCACTCCCCCTCCCTTACTCTCTTTTTCTTAGTGCCCTTCCCTAACTTTTTAACTCCCCTTAACTCACTCCCCTACCCTTAGTCCCTTTCTTTTAGTCACTCTTTCACTCACCTTTCCTTACTGACCATACTCTCCATTCTTCACTCATTCCCTCAGTCTCTTCCTCCCCTACACTCAGTCATTTCAGTCATTCATTTATTCACTACACATTCATTCATACAAATAATGACACATTTTGTTAGAAATACAGCTCTTTTTGGAGAAGTGAGTTAGTTCTAAAAATAACTTTTTTTTGTTTTGTTGTTTTATATATTTTTTCTTTTTTGAAAGTTTTATATTTTTATTTATTTTCAAACGGGAACAGGAATCTTCAACTGCAAAACTGTTCAACAGGAACAAAATAAATCCAAACTTAAAAAAAAATCATCTTCTCTGGGAGCATTGGTGTTCATTAATTCTCCGCTCAATCAGAGTGAGGCTCTGCTCCCCATAAACAATAATTTCAAAGCATTTGTTGTATCTCATGTGCCATTTTTTGAAGAATGATCTTAAGTCCATTTCTGCAGTGGATGGAGATGCAGGTGGTCCTGCTGATGATGTGCTGGCCACAGCTGGTGGCATTTGTGTGGCCAGGGCTCTTGTTGATGCCTGTGCAAATTGCACAGGGTGCACTTGTCTAACATGCCTTATCATTGTGTGTATTGAGAAGGAGTATTTTTTTGAAGGGTTTCCCCTTGAGAGAACAGTGCCACATATAGTGCATGTGACTTTCGGGGCATTCACTTTTTTGAGCCCTTCTGGTATAGTAAAAAACTTTCCAAATGAATGATTCCTTCCCTTTTCTTGGGGGTAGGCGATATTCTTCCTCAGAATCAGAAGATGCATGCTGTCTTTCTGCCATTTCTGAAAATTCTCAGGAAAGCTGGAAAAGCTCCCTCTCCCACGAGAGTGAAACAGATAGTAAGGGAAGTGGGTGGGGTTTTTGAAGATTCTAGGACAGAAACTACTATGAAGCAATGAAAAGTGTTGTTTTCGAGTCACATGACTTGACGTGTGCGCCCGCGTGTGCACGTCGCCTCAAAATGGCGTTTTGCCCGATTTTCATAAAAGTTACAAAACATGAAAAGGAGGCAAGCTAGAGACACCCTGACCCCTAGACCTTCTCAGGGGGTCCCAGAAGAACCCCGACGGGCACAAAACCCTTTTTTTTTAAATCACGAGGTGCGTGCACGTCGCTTCAAAATGGCGTTTTGCCCGATTTTCATAAAAGTTACAAAACGTGAAAAGGAGGCAAGGTAGAGATACCCTGACCCCCTAGACCTTCTCAGGGGTTCCCAGAAGAACCCCGACGGGCAAAACCCCCCCTTTTTTTTTTTAAATCGTGAGGTGCGCGCACCCGGGCGCACACGCCTATTTTTTATTATTATTATTATTATTTCATTATTATCTAAGAAAACACCTGAATATATTTAATTTTTTTGAATCATATTTTATATAATGTGCACCATACTTTCGTAAAAGGATTGTTGGACATCAAAGAGCCAACGACCATCGTATATCAAGAGAGATGAAACCATGCACTTTTTATACATTATTCACTGTCTAACTGACAATTTCAATAACACGTTTAAAGCAGGCAAAATTAGTAAGAAATGGACTGAGAATTGAAATGCCGCTCCACACAGTAGGTAAGAACAAAGCAAATCTATAAAGAAATTCCTCACCCATCGGGCAACTAGTAAGTCATAGGGAAGAGTTCACAAAGACTTCAGAGCTTTATTGCATCAGTACAGTCCAAAGAGGTCTGAGACACGTGAACGTAGAGAGGACATGAGTAGGACCCTGGAGGGCAAGCAAGAGTTCATGTCAGACCCTGTTCGGAAGAACAAAGTCCAGATTCGGCCACAATTGTACTAGTTGGGATCGTCTACCACTGGAGTTCTGGGGTCCGGTCTATTGTAGCTCTGCAAATAGGCCATCTCGACTTAAGTCTTAAAAAAAAAAAAGACTACAAAAATATCATTTTCACACACATAATAGTTAAGAATTAGCATTTAAAAATTTTGTAAATTCACAGAAAAAAACCTTAGATATCACGCACCTCATAGTTAGAAATTAGAATTAAAAAAGCTTTCAAATTCACTGAATAAAAAATAGGTTTAAAACATGTTATAGTTAGGAATTAGCATTTACAAAACCTTTGAAATTCACTGAAAAAACCATAGGTTTGACACACGTTATAGTTAGAAATTAGCATAAAAAAACCTTAGAAATTCACTGAAAAAAGTCATAGGTTTTACACCAGTTATGGTTAGCTGTACATTTTAGTCATACAAAACCATTGAAATTCCCCCGTTATAGTTAGTTGTTGTACTCACTACAACTCGCGTACCTGCAATCCACTGCTGATGATGTCACATTTTACATCATTCATGACATGGTCAGTGACATCACTGATGACATCTCAAATGACATCACTGAAGACATCACTGATGACATCATCCATGTGACAATCAAATACACCTCATCACACACTAGTATAATCTTTCATCCCTCAATATAAAATAGTAAGTGCCATATTTGAAACCATTGACACAGCAATAGAAATTTCTAAACACCCACTCAGTTATGCATAGAGCTATACACACATCTAATCACTTACCATAATTCAGTGTTATATGCAGTGAATAATCAACAGAACACTATCAAATATACTTATACGCCTATTTCAACATTACACACCAACACACATTGTATTCACTTATAAAGACATCCTTCTGACTTATGCAAACAATTGATTATACTTACATTTACTCATCTACACACGTATACAAACACCACTTCATCTATTTATATAGACAGTAACTCACACTTAGTGTGTTATAAAATCAATATTAAAAGTATACAAGTATCCATATAGTGACTCATACAATCACTAAGTCTCAAGCACACTTAATTAGATATAGCGTTAGATTATCGCCTTACCAAACGTTGGGCGCCATGTAGTTTAGTTCCTATATTCCCAATAGGCTCTGCGCATTGGAATAACATAAACCGCAGTTTAGACGTAGGACTGAGGTCATCTAGGTCTCTACTGACTATGTTAGACTTAATTAGGTTTGCCAGCTAGCTCAGAGGTCACTGGAAACTTTCTCGAATGAACAGGAATGAGTTAACGTTCCTGATTAGACAAGAAGGGATTAGTTTTTGACAACCACATAAACATGACAACTTTGCTTCCTCAGAATAAAGAGGGTATCTCTAGAGTCGTGTAAAAACAATAGACAGCTATTTCACTCAGTCAATCGTGCATGCTTAATTTCACCAGAGTGCAGAGAAATAGAGAGACGGGCGTTTTCAATAGAAGTTGTTATTTATTGAGCAGTCTTCTTTCTCATGCAAGAGAAATGAGTTGCCACAATTGCAATACTTATCATGAAGTAAAGTGCGTACAGTAAAAGGAGTATTATGAAATAATACTGTAAAAGCATTGGTATGGTTACTTAGCCATATGATACTTTAAAACGGATAAAATATATACATACATAAAAACATTGACTAACGTACTCAACTGGTGCTTCTAAAATACGCCTACCGCGGTGTACCTGACCTAAGCCTAATACGTGGGAAGGAGCAAGTAAGTTGCAGTTTAAGTTAAGTGGTTTTTGCCAAGAATCTGAATCAAGAATTCTCTTAAGGTTTGAATCAGCTCTGTACCTTGGTTCTAGAATGAAGGAGGTCTTGTATCTCTATCTCAGGACTCGATCTCCCAGCAACCCGCAAGGGTGACTGGAAACACCGGAGCTGGAATTTCTCGGCAGGAGAAAAGACAGCGTCTCTCTCAGTGCGTCAAATGGGAGGGTCGGCTTCCTTAGGCTCTCGCATAAGCTGGGCGTCGGGCAAGTAGATAGCCGCTCTGCTCCAAACCACCGTGTGTTTGCTTATGGCAACATTGGTATATTTATACCTGGAAGGTGCCGGGTTTGACGTAAGGTTGGACATAAGACGTCACTAAGAACTAACAGTTCGTTCTGGACTCCTGGAGTTCTTGTGCAAATCAAAACAAAAGCAGGGGGAATTCCCGGGCTGCTGGAGGCTTGGTTTGTTTAAAGAACGCGTTGTACTTTCTAGGAGTCTATGGGAGTAGCCTTGCCGTATTTGGACTGCATGGGCTATGACTAAATATGGACATGATTCTTATGCCTTTCTAAGGATATGTTTTGTTATAACCACTTAAGGGCATGAATAAGGGATATCTTGATTAGGGTCCTAGATAGATTCACAACACCCACTCCACGTATTAATGTCCATCATTACTAAATAATAAGCAATACTAAACATATAACGATGCATGTGTGTTTTCCAACCCACCCCAAAATTCATAAATTGCATTTGAAATGGTATATGGTAAATACACGAAAATGAGTATTTATACTGTACATTTTTCAAGCAGTGTTATCATTCAGGAAATGCATATATAAATATTGGCTGAATGAATTGTGAAAATTACATTCATGAAATGGCTCTTAATACAGAAAAGAAGGTCGAGACCATTTCATCACATATATATACAATACTGTACATGTGCTAGAGGCTGAGGTAAAATATTGTCTCTAGTGTCTCTAAAAATAGAAGCTCTGTTCTCTAAGAATAGTTCTACTTTAAGCAGAGTACCATATGCCAGAAAAAAGGTAAATATAAGTGGAAAAATAATTTCGCTTTTAGGGGAAAAAAATATTTCCAATTGTTTTCAGTAGTGTTGTTTATCTAAACTGAAGGCCGAATTCAGAGTTCAGGGAACGCTGTGTGCTCATTGTTTTTAAAAGTTATTCTTGTTGTTAGGAGAGAACATCATATCAGACAGGCTTGTGAAAAATTGGCCTACAACAGTAGGTGAAAGTTCGATCAAGTTCGAAAAAGCTGCAATAGTGCATATGTGAGAATCATTGCCATCATCGATGTCGGGATCAGCAATGCTCACAGAATGTTGCACCTGTGTGGTGCTGCTTTCATCTCGTACTTCACCGCCACCTTATCGTAATGGTGAAGTCCCAACGAATGCCGTCATCAGAATAGGTAGCCGCTGGGGACAACACTTGGCATGACCCATTAACGAACCAAGCAAATTATCGATATCCATAGGTACTGCTGATTGTAGTGTAAGACAGACGTCCAACACGCATTCTTCTCTGCATAGCAGACATGGAAGCACAGGTAAGATGCAATCTTGCCAGATAGGTCTGAATGAAAGAAACCAAGTTGTATTCAGATCTCTTAGCCGGGCTAATCCGAGGACTCTAGTGATTCGGTCTCGGTAGCGTATTGCTAGGATCGTTTCTTCCATCGTAGCTGGAGTTTTGTCTGTGGCTTGGCTTGCCATATCGGAGCAGAAGGATCAAAAATAAAATTCCTGCTACAAGTCCCAAAAGAAGAGGCAGGCCGCTGAATAACGAATGCACAAAATTCGGGAAAATGCCCAGAACTGTTTCAAAGGGTGCTAACAGTCCCGAAAAAATTGTCTTAAATACATGTGCGATGCCAATGGTATCAGACATGTTTAAAATTTGACCTAACATTTCTACGAAATTGATGGGGCAATTTGTTGAAAATAGGGTATGTATCTCTGATGGTGTCCTTGCAACTTGCAGATCATACGTCTCTTTGGACAAGGTTAAAGGCACAGTTGTCTGTAAAAGAATAGACTTCATTCTGCTTAAAGTATCAATTCAAATAGAAGAGATATTCAAAGAAGGTCATATTGCCGCCTCCATGTCTGGATTGCTGTTTGGATACAATACTTGCATACAGCAAATGACCCTGGAAGTAACGGTTACTAGATAGGCTTTTCCTGGCACCATGCCACAACAACTGTGGTCACTCATTAGAACATAACTGCCGTTGGAAAGCTGTCTGAAAAAAGGCTCTATGTGTGGCAGGAGTGCCATGCAGGTGACATGAGAGGTTGTTTGATGAACCCTCGCAGGCTCCATGCAAGTTAATACCTTGACACAGAAGTGTACCGCTTAGTGATTTTTTACAATTGTTACCACTAAGAAATACCTCTTTTTTCCCTTCACTATAACATTTGTGTGTATAAGGTAAATTCCAGGTTGATTTGTTGTATCCTTTACCCAACCTTTCCTACAGGCCTGCTGGTATATATTTTTGGCAATACTGAAACTGGAAAGTTGTTATCGGACTTGTAATTGTTCCGTGTATTATTCATTCAATGACAGGTCTCTCTAACATTGTCAATGGTAATCTCTCAAGTTTTTCAATGCTCAGAATCGTATAGTCTGCTCCTTTTTGTGCCAAACTGATTTGTTTATCAGTAAGGTTAAAGATAGAAATTAATGACTTTATTTTGATTACACGCCATGGCACGTAGCCTGAACGCAGGTTTTGCAACGTCCAGCCAAGTTGTACAATAGAACGCATTTGGGACTGACCATGTTGTAACATTAGCAAGTCCTGCTCTATTATATCAATAGCAGATGATACAATGCTGTCCAGTGAATAAATTCTGGAGGTCAGAGTCGTTAACCCATTGTCCACTACAGAAAGTGATTTTTCCAAATTTATACGATAAATTTCTCGTATTTTTTCAGCAGTTTCAATTTGTGTTACTTTCCAAGCTTCATTGTAAGCAGCATATATACCGGCGTATATGAAACGTTTTTGACGCTGTTTGCGAGGTTCCATTATGAAATCTCGCAAGTCAACGCCTTCTTTAAGTAAGGTCAAGTGTTGCTTAATTTCAGGTAGTGTGGATTTCTGTAGCCATTCGAGGCATAGTTTTCCTACACTGTATGTTGTTATTATCCCTGGATGGTGTCTCTGGGAATATCTTGGGTCTGGCCTGTTCTGTGTGAACCCCTGTGTTTTGTTCAGGAATCTATCTTGACAGTTATTAGTGTCTGTGGGCCATATCAACCATTTTTTCCAATCAGGATTTGTTCTGTTTTGGCGTAAAATATGGGATACGTCTATCTCCACATCTGTAGTGCTATTACTATCAGGTATGGGCTTAGGAATAGACGGTTTATTTAAGTTTTTAATCTTGGCTAAACCAAGACAGGTTGTTTGTTGAATGGTGACATTCAGGAATATTATCTGTTCTGGGAGCATGCAGGCTCTAAATAATGCTTCTAGACCTTGTACCTGCCAGTCTTTTGAACCCCAGATGGTTTTTGTTTCAATGTTGTTTTTCCAAAATTCAAAACCAAATGTAGACATTTTATCATAAAATGTTTCAGAATTAATCAATTTAGTATTTGTCAACATTGTTTTCATTGCTGTCTTATTTAACATTTTGAAATAAAACGTTTCTGGATCACTGTTGTTAAACCCTGAGAAGTATTGGAATTTCTCATAAAATGTTTTCGAGCTACTTTTTGGCGGAGTTGAACAATGTTCCCATTGGTTATAAGTAAAAATATTTCTAGGTTGAGCAGTTTTATGCAAATAGTGATGACCAAAATTATTATAACAGTACATGTATTTCTTCATAGTTTGATGAACCCTGCAAATAATCATGTTCTGTGAATTTAGCTGACATTACTAAATCTGACATCATATTATTAATATTTTCAAAGTCCCAATCATCTGAGAAAGTACTTGGTGTCACAAAGTCAGTTAATGATACCTTGAACTGATGTGGATATTTCAAGAGCTCAATCGGGCCATAGATTTCATAATCCGTTTTGTCCCATGCTACTCCACCGGGTATTGGATTGGCTGTGATGTTCACTGATGACAGTTCTCTTTTCTCGATGTGAGAGCATCTGTGAGGCTTTAGGACCAAGTTGATGTTCTGACTTGCTGTGCCCATTGTACTATATTTTCCATCACTAAATCTACCCAAACATAAAACCATGATGAGCCAAAGCAGGAGGAATAGTACACCTAACACAATCCAAAATTCAATCCATGGTGAAATCAGATATATTTCTTTCAGTTGATGAAAAAGTTCAGTAATTTTTCTTTGAAAGTTTTTGTTGCTGGCGTTTCTTCATGCTCGCTTGGATCTTCAGAAAAGTCATCGAAATTGATGAAGTAGCCAGATGCAGTTCTGTCAATTGTTGAAATTGCTTCCGGATTTTCATTAGTCTTTGGATCTTTCTTTGTTTCATTAACATAGTCTGAGGCTACATGTGACTCGCTCTTCTCCCTTGGGCTGAGTGGTCGCTCCCCAGTGTCCTCCTGTGTCACTCGGTATCGTTGCTGCATAGCTTTGTTGCTTAATCTGCCTAATTATTGCTGCCTGCTATGTGCCTGGTTTGCCGCTCTGAATATTTTGCACTTTTGAATTTAAAATCGCCGCTTTTACTGTATTTGCGCGTTTCCGCTGTGCTCCCCCCTCCGCCTCCATTTTGTTGTTGTTGTGGTCATCTGTAGCCCGCCCCGCCTCCCAGCTGAGCCGCCCTCCCACTGACCAGAACAGCGCTCCACTACCGGAAAGCGCCGTGACTCGCTCTTCTCCCTTGGGCTGAGTGGTCGCTCCCCAGTGTCCTCCTGTGTCACTCGGTATCGTTGCTGCATAGCTTTGTTGCTTAATCTGCCTAATTATTGCTGCCTGCTGTGTGCCTGGTTTGCCGCTCTGAATATTTTGCACTTTTGAATTTAAAATCGCCGCTTTTACTGTATTTGCGCGTTTCCGCTGTGCTCCCCCCTCCGCCTCCATTTTGTTGTTGTTGTGGTCATCTGTAGCCCGCCCCGCCTCCCAGCTGAGCCGCCCTCCCACTGACCAGAACAGCGCTCCACTACCGGAAAGCACCGTGACTCGCTCTTCTCCCTTGGGCTGAGTGGTCGCTCCCCAGTGTCCTCCTGTGTCACTCGGTATCGTTGCTGCATAGCTTTGTTGCTAAATCTGCCTAATTATTGCTGCCTGCTGTGTGCCTGGTTTGCCGCTCTGAATATTTTGCACTTTTGAATTTAAAATCGCTGCTTTTACTGTATTTGCGCGTTTCCGCTGTGCTCCCCCCTCCGCCTCCATTTTGTTGTTGTTGTGGTCATCTGTAGCCCGCCCCGCCTCCCAGCTGAGCCGCCCTCCCACTGACCAGAACAGCGCTCCACTACCGGAAAGCGCCGTGACTCGCTCTTCTCCCTTGGGCTGAGTGGTCGCTCCCCAGTGTCCTCCTGTGTCACTCGGTATCGTTGCTGCATAGCTTTGTTGCTTAATCTGCCTAATTATTGCTGCCTGCTGTGTGCCTGGTTTGCCGCTCTGAATATTTTGCACTTTTGAATTTAAAATCGCCGCTTTTACTGTATTTGCGCGTTTCCGCTGTGCTCCCCCCTCCGCCTCCATTTTGTTGTTGTTGTGGTCATCTGTAGCCCGCCCCGCCTCCCAGCTGAGCCGCCCTCCCACTGACCAGAACAGCGCTCCACTACCGGAAAGCGCCGTGACTCGCTCTTCTCCCTTGGGCTGAGTGGTCGCTCCCCAGTGTCCTCCTGTGTCACTCGGTATCGTTGCTGCATAGCTTTGTTGCTTAATCTGCCTAATTATTGCTGCCTGCTGTGTGCCTGGTTTGCCGCTCTGAATATTTTGCACTTTTGAATTTAAAATCGCCGCTTTTACTGTATTTGCGCGTTTCCGCTGTGCTCCCCCTCCGCCTCCATTTTGTTGTTGTTGTGGTCATCTGTAGCCCGCCCCGCCTCCCAGCTGAGCCGCCCTCGCCCCTCCCCCTACACCATCCATATATGACAGGAGTTCCCGCGCGCAGCGTTTACGCGCAGCGACCGCACCCAATCCGCGCCAAAGGTGCGCCAAAGGTAAGCCCGTCTACGCCCGTCCGCGCCTGGCCCGCGCCCAGCGCCAGACCCCCTGGCCCTCGCATTTCCCAGCCCTCCCGCATCACCTACGATGCCACCACCCTCCTAGCCCTCAACCCCGGCCGTTCCCCAAACTGCGTCCAAGCCGCTCCTGGACACACCCATGGACCTTTCTCATGCTACTCCTGCAAATTCCCCTGCAACGTCAACCACTCCGCTACGCTCACACCTCAGATTCCCGACGCTAACCACCTACAATGCATCTTGCTCAACACCCGATCGGTCCATAGGCACGCCATTGACCTATGGAATCTACTAGACACCATCTCTCCGGACGTCGCCTTCCTTACTGAAACATGGATGAACGCCTCCTCCGCCCCAGACATCACCATTGCCATCCCAGAAGATTATAAGATCATACGCAAGGACCGCACCCGCCACACAGGAGGAGGAATCGCTATCGTCCATAAGAAATCCATCCGCATCTCAACCAGCTCAGACGTCAATCTCGCCAACTCTGAACACCTTCACTTCCTGATCCACATCGACCCCAAGACCACACTCAGAGGCACCCTCCTTTACAGGCCTCCAGGACCCCGCGCACAATTTAGTGAGGACATCACGGACTTCATCACTCCACACGCGCTCCCCTCCAAAGATTACATCCTTCTAGGAGACCTCAACTTTCACCTTGAAAAGAACAACGACCGCAACTCCACCACCCTGCTGGACAACCTCGCCAACCTCGAACTTAAACAACTGGTCACCTCCCCCACCCACATCGCAGGTCACACCCTCGACCCCATCTTCACCTCCAGCAATCATGTCTCCTTCAGCCACACCACGAAGCTCCTTTGGACTGACCACAGCTGCGTTCACTTCACCTACAACAAGCCCAAACCCAACAACCACCCCCAACCAACTCTGCAAAGAAACTGGAACAAAATCACCATCGACCAGATCTCTTCATCGCTTCTGCTAAACCCCCCAGCCCATTCATCTAACCCCGACCAAGCCGCCACCAACCTCAACCTCTGGCTATCCAACAGCGCCGACATCCTAGCACCACTGAAAAAACGCCAAATCAAACTTGGCAGCAAGAAGGCCTCTTGGTTCAACGATGACCTTAAGAAATCCAAGAAACTCTGCCGCTCCTTTGAGAAGGCCTGGAAAAAAGACCCAACCACCAGCACCAAGGACGCCTTCAAAAACGCCACCCGCATACACCATCAACTGATCCGAAAGGCCAAGAAAACAGCCTTCAAGGAACGACTAGATAACAATGCCCACAACAGCAAGGAACTTTTCAACATCGTCAAGGAATTTACCAACCCCTCGGCCAACTCCAACGACATCACCCCCTCTCAAGCCCTCTGCGACTCCCTAGCCTCATTCTTCCACAACAAAATTGCAGACATCCACAACAGCATTCGACAACCAACCCGGAGACCAACCCACCCAACCATCTGTTGGACCTCCACCCCCCTCAAACATCCTGAATGACTGGAACACAATCTCCACTGAGGACACCATCCGCCTGATGAACTCCATCCACTCAGGTTCCCCCACAGACCCATGCCCTCACCACATCTTCAACAAAGCAGACTCCATCATAGCACCGCACCTCCGAGACGTCATCAACTGCTCCTTCAAATCCGCCACCTTCCCGGAAAGCTGGAAACACGCTGAACTCTGCGCCCTCCTGAAGAAACCCACAGCTGATCCCACCGAACTCAAAAACTACCGCCCTATCTCGCTCCTTCCTTTCCCGGCCAAAGTCATCGAGAAAGCTGTCAACAACCAGCTCGCCGCCTTCCTCGAAGCCAACAAATCCCTAGACTCCTCACAGTCCGGCTTCCGAGCAAAACACAGCACTGAGACCGCCCTCATCGCAGCAACAGACGACATTCGAACCCTACTGGACAATGGAGATACAGTCGCCCTCATCCTCCTCGACCTCTCCGCAGCCTTTGACACAGTCTGCCATAGCACCCTTCTACAGCGACTCAAAAATATCGGAATGCAAGGAAAAGCACTGAAATGGATCACCTCGTTCCTCACCGGAAGAACCCAGAAAGTCCGCCTCCCACCATTCAAGTCAGAAGCCACTGAAGTCATCTGCGGCGTACCACAAGGATCTTCACTCAGCCCCACCCTTTTCAACGTATACATGAGCCCTCTCGCGGCCATCGCCCGCCAACACAACCTAAACATCATCTCCTACGCGGATGACACTCAACTGATCCTATCACTCACCAATGACCCTAGCACCGCCAAAACCAACCTACATGAAGGAATGAAAGAAGTAGCCGAATGGATGAAACACAGCCGTCTGAAACTGAACTCTGATAAAACAGAAGTCCTCATCTTAGGCTCCTCCCCCTCCGCATGGGACGACTCTTGGTGGCCAGAAGCCCTTGGAAAAGCACCCATCCCGACAGACCACGCACGGAACCTGGGCATCATCCTGGATTCCTCACTTTCAATGAACAGACAAGTCAACGCCGTCTCCTCATCCTGCTTCAACATTCTTCGCATGCTCAAAAAAACATTTCGTTGGATCCCCACCGAAACTAGGAAAACGGTCACCCACGCACTGGTCACGAGCCGCCTGGACTACGGAAACACCCTATACGCCGGGACTACCGCTAAACTCCAGAAAAAACTCCAACGAATCCAAAACGCCTCCGCAAGGCTCATATTAGACATCCCGCGTAATGAACATATCTCTGGTCACCTGAAAAACCTCCACTGGCTTCCCGTCAATAAGAGGATCACTTTCCGGCTCCTAACCCACGCACACAAAGCACTCTACGAAATCGGACCAGAATGCCTCAACACACGACTGTCCTTCTACACCCCCTCCCGCCAGCTTCGATCTTCCAACCAAGCCCTTGCCAC